>NC_138355.1:62495849-63095849 GCF_046562875.1 Panthera onca
GAAGCTTACAGAATCCATCAAGCTAAATGCCTTGCTCAAGGTCACAGAGCTGCATCTCAAATCTCAGGTCTTCTAACTTCAAATGCCCAATTCTTTTCACTCTTCCAGAACAAAAGCCCCGACACTCTCCATAAACGTACGTACTCTACCTTCAGAGAACAGTGATGGGGGCAGGGAACTCGTTAGAAATAGAGGACAGTTCTGTCCTGCCGCATCATTAAAGTCCACATAATGGTAAATTTCATAGAATTTCAGATAACTACAGGCAGGCAAGTGATGTATGTATCGAAAAGAAGCCAAAAGTACGTACACACACGCAACTGTTCTCGAGATTTAGAACCTAAACTTGGAGTCTGTTCAGAACAGTCTAGCTGTTTAGAAGCCAGGAACTAGGAGAGCCCCAAAGGCTGTGTGATTCTGAGAGCAGGCCAACACTGGACCCACTGATCCGGCCAGTTCACCAGATGTGAACAGTGTGCTCGACTCTTAGAGAGACAGACTTCCCATTCGGGAAGCCCTGGGAGCAAGCAGGCAACACGCCCTTCCAGCCGGCCGGTTCCAGCTGAGAGGCCACAGGTTCCTTGTACTACCATGGGAAGGATTATTTCTCTAAAAAAGGATTCTTGTGGAGAGAGGGGCTCAGACAGCCCAGACACCATCTAACTGCTATTTCTAGCGTGCGTGTTTGTTCAACACACATACACACATCTAATTCTTCAGGTCTTCTGTCCAGTTCCGACATTGCCAAATAAGTAAAAGAAACAAACCAAACAGGACGGCTGAACTCTGGGTCGCTTCTTTGTCAAGAACTCTCCATCTCAACCCTTAGCTGCTGGGAAGGTGGACAGAGACGAGCCAGAAAGCTCAGAGTAATGTTAACTCAGCACCGAGGAGTTTGTGAGTTTCTGATTTAGATCTTTGTGCGTGTGTGTGTGTGTGTGTGTGTGGTGATGATGGAGGGGGTGGTAGTAATTATATTAGGGCTAGCAGAACCCATTTGTAATGTGTGGGTACTGGGGCCATCCAGGACGCCAACACTGGATGTGTCTTCATGCTGGGTGCGTCCCCGGAGGAATGGGCTAGTGTTTCGCACGGGCGACTTTACGGAACACAAAGGGACAGGCTGCCCTGCATTTAGGAATCCCATCAAGATGCCTGTCCCACTCTCGGTAAGCTGCTTCAGAATCGGACAGAGGGCTGTTGAGATGGAGAAAAGCCTAGTAACCACCCGAGCCAGGGCTTAAAAGAGCCAGCCAGCTCCAGGTGAAGTGAGTGGACTCCTCATGTCCCAGCCTTAAGAATGGGATGTGGACGTCAGATAACAACCTGCTTCGAACCTGCCACCACTATTAGCTAATCGAGCAAGAAGGCCAGATGCTTATTAGCCTCTTCAAGCAGGGGGACCCCCTCGAGCTCCTTCCCTCGGGGACTGTTCGCAGGTCACCCCAGTTACTCTTTCTGGCAGCCTTCTGTCACTACCATGAAGTCAGAAATACACTGCTAACTTACATGGTGTCCACACGGCCCTCAGACATGACCTCACTCCTTTGGGGGCAGGGGTTTCTCCCCCCACAGTGCTGAAGCTCTAATTTACGGGCATGAGGGAACCAAAACACCAGTGGCTTGGCCTGGATAAGATAAAACACATCTCAGGGGCGCCTGGGTGGCTCAGTCGGTTGAGCGTCTGACTTCAGCTCAGGTCATGATCTTGCAGTTCGTGAGTTCGAGCCCCGCGTCAGGCTCTGTGCTGACAGCTCGGAGCCTGGAGCCTGCTTCAGATTCTGTGTCTCCCTCTCTCTGCCCCTTCCCTGCTCACGCTCCGTCTCTCTCTGTCTCTCAAAACTGAATAAACATTAAAAAAATTTTCTTTTATGGGGCGCCTGGGTGGCGCAGTCGGTTAAGCGTCCGACTTCAGCCAGGTCACGATCTCGCGGTCCGTGAGTTCGAGCCCCGCGTCAGGCTCTGGGCTGATGGCTCGGAGCCTGGAGCCTGCTTCCGATTCTGTGTCTCCCTCTCTCTCTGCCCCTCCCCCGTTCATGCTCTGTCTCTCTCTGTCTCAAAAATAAATAAACGTTAAAAAAAAAAAAATTAAAAAAAAAAAAAATTTTTTCTTTTAAAGATAAAACACAGCTCACACATGCTGATTTGACTCCCAGCCCAACCGCATGGTAGCAACAGGGAGGGGTTTCTCAACGCTCCCTGGTAATATCCATAAGGCCATCCAGTCTTGGGGTCCTGGATGGCCCCAGTACCCATGCATTACAAGTGGGTTCTCCTAGCTAGAATACAATTACTACCACCTATCACCGCCCCCCCCAAAACACACATACACACACACACACACACACATTTAAACCAGAAACTCACTGAATTGCTATGTAATAAAAAGGTCTTAGATACCAAAAAGCAGCCACAGGTCAATCCAACATACAACCCCTGGAGCACAGAGATTACCTGTGACTCAGCGTTTACTCCCTGAGTCTGGCAGGACTTGGGGGGGCAGGGGGAGGGGGTGCTCACTCGAATGTGTATCACGGTTACCACAGAAAATCTCTGAATTTATCAAGCAGACCTCTTCTTCCTTCAGAGCTGGAGTTTCTAAAAGCATAACATGCCCTGCTCATTCTTTGCACCAGCCTCAATTCTGTCCTAAAGGACATAATGCACTCTGGCACAGACCAGCTAGCTGCGCACCCAAATCTCAGTCCCTGAGTTTTAGCTGGACACGTGGCCCTGATTCCCAGCAGCTTCCCTCGCGACTGTTGGGTGATTGTGCTAAGTTCGAACCAATTCAATGAGCAGAAGTGTGAAGCAGGAGCTTCCTGGAATCTCCTTTAAAGCATCAGGGTCCCTCTTGACTCTCCTTCCTGTTGGCTGGAATGAAGACTGGACAGCTGGAGCATAAGCAGCCACTTTGTAGCACTGAGGCCACACCGACTAAAGGTAGTGGATCAGCTAAATAAAGGAGTCCCAGACTCAAATTGCAGAACTGAGAGAGGATGGAGGGGGGAGATCAATCATCTTGTTTAAACCCTGTCATTTATGGCTTTCTGTCATCTCCAGCTGAAATGACCCTAATACTGACGTCCACCCCCACATACCCAGTATACCTCTGTGTAAATGTTTTCCAGAGAGCTGGGGTAATCCTCCCATCCTGGGCCATGAGGCTGCCTTATTCATCACAGGAGCCACAAACATCTCATCACCCAAGTCCATGTGAGTTTTAAAAGGTGGAGTGAGGACCACTTGCCTGACCAATGTGCCCAGACCACTGGGCAGCTCTCTGCCACCTGCCAGCATCTATGTGTCTGCCCTGATGTGTGAGGGCAGAATTCAACATCTCCCCACTTTTCAGTACTTGTTTGTGCTGCAGGCTGAGCTATCCACAGAGGAAGCAGTACCCAGGAGGCAGAAACCCAAATTATAAACAGTACCAGGTAAGAAATTCTCCACAATAGAAGCTCTCAGTTTTAATTCCCGACCCTTCCGCTGGGGCTGCAAAGGTAGTTTAGCCTAGAAAAAAACCCAGGTATTCGACTGCGTGAGAAAAATTCTGGTTGATCAACAGTCACCAAAATAAACATGTTCCCAGGACCTTTCGGTGCCCTGTCCATCTCATTAAGCCCCATTCCTAGGAAAGACTCGTTTTAAGGACTCACCTCTGGGTTCATAAAATTACATGTTTGGCCCTGCTTTCCTGAAGTCATGAGCTCTTACTGACAAAGCCCATCGATGAGCACTTACTATCCGCTTAAATGCTTTAGAATCCACTGGGGGAGGGAAGCCCTTCAGCTAACACTTAACAGCTGCACAAAACGCACCAAATGCAACTGTTCTAAGGACTTTATAGATACTCCCTTATTTAATCTTCAAACCAGCCTTAGAAGGCCAGTGTTCTCATTACCTCCATTTACATAGCAGCAGATGGGCACAGGGTAGGCAGGTTACACAACTAGCCTAAGATCAAACAGCTAGGAAGCAGCTGAGACGGTCCTCAGGCTTCAAACTCAGGCAGGCTGGCCTCAGGATACACGCTCTTAACCGGAACACATACTGCCTTGCCTTGCCACACCAGAGGCGGAATCCTTTTCTGTTCCCAAGGGCCACAATGACCTTACCTACGCAGGTATAGCACCAACAAAAATCACAACAAACAAGAGCTGCCAGGAACACGATGCTCTCAGCAAGGCTCTGCAATTTAGTCCCTGCGGGCTCTGTAAAGCACAGGCCTCCTTAGAAGTTCATTTTTCTAGGGCGTCTGGGTGGCTCAGTCGTTTGAGTGTCCAACTTTGGGTCAGGTCATGATCTCATGGTTCAGGAGTTCGAGCCCTGCGTTGGGCTCTCTGCTGTAGGCGCACAGCCTGCTTTGAACCCTCTGTCCCCCCTCTGCTTGCCCTTCCCCTGCTCATACAAGCTCTCTCAATAAATAAATAAAACATTAAAAAAAAAAAAGAGGTTAATTTTTCTGATAAATATTTTACTAGGAAGAGGGCAAGACAAATCACCTCTGATCCCCTACGATTCATTCTTTGGGAGAAAATGGTATTTAAGTACAAGCCAATGGAGGCCAGACTGATGCTGTGCGAAAAAGGTGAGCCCATACAGATGTTTTCGAGCAGAAGGGAGCAAGGTCTTTAAAACCTCACTACATGACGGGGCGCCTGGATGGCTCAGGTGGCTGAGCATCCAACTTCGGCTCAGGTCACGATCTTGTTTTCACGAGTTCGGGCCCCGCGTCGGGCTCTGTGCTGACAGCTCGAGCCCGGAGCCTGCTTCGGGTTCTGTGTCTCCCTCTCTCTCTGCCCCTGCTCCTCCCCTGCTCGTGCTCTGTCTCTCTCTCTCTCTCTTTCAAAAACAGAATGGAAACGTTAAGAAAAAAAAAAAAAGAGTTGTGAACTATGAAATTAATCCAAGTTTAAAAAAAAAAAAAACCTTCTTAATAAATAAAACCTTGCCACATGAAAACAGGTGCATGCACACTGGCGTGTTATGAGCTGGCAAACCCCTGATTCAGAATCAGTACAGAGAAAGGGTCATAAATTCCTACCCTCTTACCGGGTACCAAACTTACAGTGAGATCAGTGAGGGTTACAGGAATAGGAGTGTGTACGTGTTAAAGAGAATCCAGACTGGAGTGCACACCAGGGCTACAACCATGTAAGAAACACAGGTAAACATGACGAGGGAAATCTGGAAGGCAAACTGGTCAAAACTGAAAATTCCCGTAGTTCTTGGACATCCTTTTAAAGGAAAAAAGCGTGGGGGGGGGGGGGCGCCCATACTCCTCACATACAGCCAAGTGCTAGTTTTCTCCACAGCCTGCTTAACAGCTGCCTCCAAACAAAGGCCAAACAGCAGGCAAGACAGGACTGTGCTTGTAACTCAAGCGGCAACCAGGCCTCACAACCGGATTAAAATGATTCAGTACAAAACAATGACGGATTTCAGCCTCCTCTGGCTGATTCTGAGCCTGAATATGGAATTTGTGGATGTGTCTTTGCATCCCCCACAGGGTAAGTACAAAAGGCACCAACACACACACACACACACGCGCGCGCGCGCACACACACACACACACACACACACACACACACACAGTCTCTTGAAAGTATCTAGGATTACTCTAGCTTTGATGACTGTTGCTTATGAAGCCCTCTTGGAAAGGTGGGAGCAAAGAGGAAGCGTGCTGGCCGCTCAATTCTTCCTGCTCCATGCGTGCGAGATTGAATCTATTTCCTTCCCCTTTTACTTGCGGGTCAAGACCCAGCAAACCAAGCCCCTTGTCTTAGGAAAACGTCCAAACGACATCTTTGGACGAGGCAACCCCACACCCACCCACCTGCTGCAGTCTGGCTTACTGAGCGAGAATAATACTGCCCATCACAGAAATTATGACCCAGGACTCAAATTCCTCCTGAGGGACAGACACAAAAACAAAGTTGACTTCCCCCCGTTTAAAAAAAAAAAAAAATGAATAGGATAAAGGAGAGCATGGTATGCCAGTTGGATCCTCTGCTGAATCTTTCCAAATTGAAGGCCACACGTGGGTAAACATTCAATGAGGACTTAACAGCACAACACGGCTCTGTTGTACCAACTATATTTGGGTTAACCCTTCCTTTCCAGCAGTCCTTATCCACACTGTGGAAAACCAGAAGTCAAAGTATCGGGTTATCAAAAGTTTTGGGGTTTTGTTTTTAATTTCCTCTTTAGGTCTCCTCCGGCACCCATGCCTCACCAGGGAAAGGAAACCGAAAACATGTGCCAAGCACCCACTTCCCTTCCTTTTTGAAAGTCTCTTTTAGTGTCTTTGAAAACTCAGTATTTATTCTTCAAACCATTGAAGAAAGGGGTTCAAATCTCTGTTCGACTCAATTCCTTCAAGGTATCCCTTTCTAGATTTTGATGGATTCACCAAACACCCCCCCCACCCACCCACAAGGCTCCCAAAACTCCTCTGGACTCAAAAAATAGAAAACTACACAGACCATGTTACTCTACAAAGGACGGTAAGTTTACCACAGTGAAAGTCACCATAAATTGTCAGGGCTAATCTGCTACGGCAAGTAAGAGGAGTTAAAGAAAACATCCTTTGAAGACAATGATTTTCTTTTACTAATTTGTGGAACGAAAGCTACTATCAGTAAATACAGGCCAAACTTCTATTTTACAGCCACACAAATATGTCCAGTGGATCTGACAAGGGCACGAAATGCAATTCCATGGAGGAAGGGGAGCCTTTTCAAGAAATGGTGCTGGAACAAGGACATCCGCAGACTGACATATCAACCTTGACCTAAACTTCACACCTTGTATGAAAATTAACTCAAAATGGACCACGGGCTTATGTAAAGCAAAAATCTATAAAATTTATTAAGAGAGAAACATAGGAAGAAGTCTTCAGGATCTAGTGCTTACCACAGTGTTCACAGGCTTGACACAAAAAGCATGATCCATATAAAGGGAAGTTGATAAACTGAATCTCATCAAAAATAAAATGTACTCTGTAGAAACATGCTCACTTAGAATGAAACAACAAGCTACAGATGGGGGAAAAAATAATTGTAACACACATGTCCAACAAGGGATTAGTATCTAGAATACATAAAGAATTCTCAAAACTCAACAGTAAGAAAACAATACAATCAGAACATGGGCAAAAGACATGAAGAGGCTTTTCACCCATGAAGAGGGTACACAGATGGCAAATAAACACATGAAAAGATGCTCGACATCATTAGCCATCAGGGAAATATAACTGAAAATCAGGACTACCTATCAGAATAGCTAAAAGAAAAAGAAAAAAAAAAACGGCAACATCAAATACTGGTGACGATGGAGAGAAAATAGATCGATCAGTCATACACTGCTGGTAGAAATGTAAATAGTTTACCTACTCTAGAAAACAATTTGGTACTTTCCCTTTATTTTTTAATTATTTTACATTTTTAAATTCATCTCTACACCCAACGTTGGGGTTGAACCAATGATCCCAAGATCAAGAGTCATCTGTTCTACTGAATGAGCCAGCTGGACACCCCCAACAATTTGGCACTTTCTTAAAAAACTATAAACATACAACTACCTGTAAGTTCCTGCAAATTGCACTCATGAGCATTTATCCCAAAGAAATGAAAACGTGCTCACCCTGGAACATGTACACAAATGTTCATAGAAGCTTTATTCGTAACAGCCAAAACAGGAAACCACTCAAATGTTCTTCAAGGGGTAAATGGCAAATTGTGGTACATCCATGCCATGGACCACTATTTAGCAATGAAAAGGGACAAACTACTACCTGTATGAATTTCCAGATAATTCTGCTAAGGAAAAACAAAGCAAACCCAAAACATTACATCCTGTATGATTCCATTTATAGAACATTCTAGAAATGACGATTGTGGAAATGAAGAACAGGTTAGTGGTTCGTAGGGATGGGGGGGTGGAATGGTAACACGCAGAGGGCAGGGGTGGCAAACAATGCATGGCATGAGGCAGCGACCTCAAAGTGATGAGAATGTTCTGTATCTTCTCTGTATCAGTATCCATATCCTGGCCCTATCCTGGCTGTGTTTTGCAAGACATTACCATTGGGGGAACTGAGTAAATGCAGGGCCTGAACCCACAGACCACGAGATCATGACCTGAGCCGAATGGTGCGTGGGATCCCTCTGTATTACTTACTACAACTGTACGTGAATTGACAATGACCTCAAAAACAAAAAGATGACCATCCATCTTCTGCAATGTCTTTTTTTTAACACCAGAAATTCAAGCTCTCACCTTTCAAAATTCTTTCTTCCTCATAAACCCCAAATAATTAATTGGTGTGGAGCAATTGTATTCTCTGTGTGGGACAGACATGAGTTTGAGGGGGGTAGGGGGGAGAACAGACTGTTGTGGGTTGAACTGTGGCTCCAAAAAAGATACAACCATGTCCCCACCTTCAGAACCTGAGAATGTGACCTTATTTGGAATAAAGGTCTTTGCAGATGTAACTAAGGTTAAGGGGCTCAAGATAAGATCATCCTGGATCAGGATGGGCACTGAACCCAAGGACAAGTGTCTTTACAAGAAGCAGAAAAGGAGGGGCGCCTGGGTAGCTCAGTCGGCTAAGCGTTCAACTTCAGGTCATGATATCACAGCTCATGAGCTCGAGCCCCGCATGGGGCTCTCTGCTGAGCCCGTTTCCCTCTCTCTCTGCCCACCCCCCTCATGCTCTCTCTCTCTCAAAATAAATAGACATTTAAAGAAAGAAAGAAAGGAAGGAAGGAAGGAAGGAAGGAAGGAAGGAAGGAAGGAAGGAAGGGAAAGAAAGAAAGAAAGAAAGAAAGAAAGAAAGAAAGAAAGAAAGAAAGAAAGAAAGAAACAGAAAAGGGAGAAAACAGAGACACACGACGCGGGGAGTGCGATGTGAAGACAGGGGTAGAAATTGGAGGGAGGTATCTATAAGCCAACGAGGTCCACCAGCAGCCAGGAGGAAAGCAGAGAACAGATCTGCCTTCAGACCCTCCAGAAGAAAGCAATACTGCCAAACCCCTAGATCTGGGGCTTGTGGCCCCCAGGACTGTACGAGAGGAAGTTATGCCACCAAGTCTGTGGTTCTTTGTTACTGCAGCCCGAGGAAACTAATGCACCTGTCATTGTTTGGTGGGCTCAACTTCTCACTCTTTTTTCAAAGTACGTACCTATCAGTAATTATTTTATTTCGTGTTTTGTTTTGTCTTGTTTCAATAATTAAGTAATCTCTAGACCCAACATGGGGCTCTAACTCACAACCTCAAGATCAAGAGTCGCATGCTCTTACCAACTGAGCCGGCCAGGTGCTCCTTCTCTCTCCTTTAAAAAAAAAAAAAAAAAAAAAAATTTAACATTTATTTATTTTTGAGAGAGAGAGAGAGAGAGAGAGAGAGAGAGAGAATGAACACAAGCAGGGGAGGTGCAGAGAGAGAGGGAATCCAAAACAGGCTCCAGGCTCTGAGCTGTCAGCACAGAGCCTGATGCAGGGCCTGAACCCACAGACCGCGAGATCATGACCTAAGCCGAAGTTGGACACTTAACCAACTGAGCCACCCAGGCGCCCCTCTCCTTTTTTAATCACAGAGGATCTGAGCACCTTCTTCAACTTTTTTTTTTTTAATATTTTAACATTATTTATTTATTTTGAGAGACACAGAGACAGTGTGAGTAGGGGAGGGACAGAGAGAGACGGAGAATCCCAAGCAGGCTCTGCATTATCAGCGCAGAGCCAGATGTGGGACTCGAACTCACGCAACCATGAGATCATGACCTGAGCTGAAACCGAGAGTCAGACGCTAACTGACTGAGCCACTCAGGAGCCCCTCTCAGCTCCTATTTTTATATATTCCTAGACACAATTTTTTTCTTCTTCCAGAGGATATATGCCATAAGGACGTTCCATTTCACTTTATACTCTTTTCCTACAGAATTTTTCCTGGCGTCTGCTCTAACAGTAAACTATTGCTAGCTGGCATTTTCAGGTGTCTACTTCATCAAATAGCCTGGTTAATGATTACCCCGCATGCTGAGGCTCCTGGGTGTTTCGGTCGGTTGAGCGCCCAACTCTTGATTTCGGCTCAGGTCACGATCTCACAGTTGTGGGGTCTGGGATCGAGTCCCGTGTCACTTAAGATTCCTTCTCTCCATCTCCTTCTGCCCCCCACCCCCAAGACACACTCTCTCTCCTCTCTCCAAAAAAAAAAAAAAATTAAAAAACAAGAAAGAAAGAACAAAAAAGTAAAATTGTACAGCACTGGACTTAATCTGCAGTTTACCTGGTGACTAAGAAGTTGCTTCTAGGCCCAGCCATGTGCTTTAGGGTCTTTAAAATGAAAACAATTAGGGGCGCCTGGGTGGCTCAGTCCGTTAAGCATCTGACTTCAGCTCAGGTCGTGATCTCGTGGTTCGCGAGTTTGAGCCCCGCGTCAGGCTCTGTGCTGGCAGCTCGGAGCCTGGACCCTGTTTCCGATTCTGTGTTTCCTCCTCTCTCTGCCCCTCCCCTGTTCATGCTCTGTCTCTCTCTCCTTCAAAAATAAATAAAAAAACATTTAAAATGAATGAATGAATGAATGAATGAATAAATAAATAAATAAAACCTGAACTGAAATTCTGGCTTTTTTTTTTTTTTTTTTTTTGGAAACATTTATTCAGTTTTGAAAGACACAGTGTGAGTGGGGCAGGGGCAGAGAGAGAGAGGGAGACACGGAATCCGAAGCAGGCTCCAGGCTCTGAACTATCGGCACAGAGCCCGACACAGGGCTCAAACTCATGGACCACAAGATCATGACCTGAGCCGAAGTCGGACGGCTTAACCACCTGGTGCCCCTTTTCTGTCTTTTTTTTGTTTTTAAAGTTCTCCCCCCTGGTTTTTCCACTTACTTTTCTTTTCAAGGTGGTCAGGTTTTTTCCTTCTTTTTGGGTTTTCAGAGATAGTATCTCCATCACGGTACAAAATTTAAAAGGCATAAAATAGCACAGAGCACAAAGTCGGCCTCCTTTCTACCCCGTGTCCCAACTGCCGAATTCCTACCTCTTGGCAGCCACTGTTTTTCCCTTTTGTGCACATCCTTTCAGAGGTGGTCCCTGAATCTAAAATCCTGAACGTGGGGGCGTCTGGGTGGCTCAGTCAGTGAAGCGTCCAGCTCTCGGCTTCGGCTCAGGTCATGATCTCGTGGTTCGTGAGTTCAAGCCCCGCACTGGGCTCTGTGCTGAGAGCAGGAAGCCTCCTGCTTGGGATTCACCCTTTCCCTCTCTCTCTGCCCCTCCTCTGCTTGCTCGTTCTCTCTCTCTCTTTCCAAATAAATTTTTAAAAACTTTTAAAAATGTTTTAATAAAATCCTGCGGGTGTATGAACTGTTCAAACCCTAACACAATGCCGTCTGCCCCTTCATTCACTTGTGCATTTAAGAACACCTCCTTTTTGGGCACCTTTTGGGATGAGCACTGGGTGATGTATGGAAACCAATTTGACAATAAATTTCATATATTTAAAAAAAAAAAAAATAAGAACACCTCCTTTTTAAGAGCCTCACAGTATTCATACAGCAGCTGGTATTCCACTGATGGACATTTAAATGGTGCTTAGCTTTTTCTAAAACAAGCTTTATGTGTGGGCATTGGTATGTATCAGTAGGATAAATTTCCAGTAGTGCATTTGCGAGGGCAAAGAATCTGCATTTTCTGAATTTCCATACATAAGCCCAGATAGCCCCCCCGCCCACTCCCCCACCATCAATGATTTACATGTATCTATTTCCTCATATTTTTTTAATGTTTATTCATTTTTTAGAGAGACAGAGAGACAGAGGCAAGTGGGGGAGGGGCAGGGAGAAGGGGAGACCCAGAATCCCAAGCACGCCCCACACTGCCCGTGTGGAGCCCGACGTGGGGCTCGAACCCACGAACCCACAGATCATGACGTGAGCCACCCGGGTGCCCCGATGTTTCCTGAAGAAAAATTTTGTTTGTGTAGACTGATAAATTTTTGTCTTTATCATGTTGTAGCTAGAAAGGACTTCCTCACACAAAAATTTATAATAAAATTCCGCCGCGATTTCTCCTCCTCAGTGACCCTCACACCCTTTCTTTGCCTCCAACGGCCGAGATCCCTCCTGGACCAAAGCAGGGCCACAGGGGGCCACGGGGGCGCCAGGCCAGCAGACTCTGCACCAGAAGCCTCCTGCCAGACACCCAGGGACACGGATGACAAGCAACTGAAAAGGAAATGAGGTTTAGCGCCGTGGGTTGTAAGGAACTTCCTGCGCGCATACAAACAGCTACAGAAAAGTCTGTGACCGTGTCCTCTGGAATTCCTCCGGAAGGGGACACTGGCTGCAGGCCCACAGCTGCATACACGGTGAGGGACCCGGCCTGTGGCACCCCTTTTACAGCAGGAATCAGAAGCAAGTTTGGAGCTCGTCGCAGACGAAGGCCATTTGGTAAGTATCTCTCTTTAAAACCCACGGTGTGTTTTCCCCACCTCATGCAGGATATTCTGTCAAGAGTATCAAATCCTGGGGTGCCTGAAGGGCTCAGTAGGTTGAGCGACCAACTTCACTCAGGTCACGATCTCCCTCCCGGTCTATGAGTTCAAGCCCTGAGTCAGGCTCTGTGCTGACAGCTCAGAGCCTGGAGCCTGCTTGGGATTCTGTGTCTCCCTCTCTCTCTCTCTGCCCCTCCCCTGCTCATGCTCTAACTCTGTCTCAAAAATAAATAAAAACATTAAAATAAAAAAAAAGTAACCTAAGGAATGGGAGAAAATATTGGCAAATCTCCTCTGATAAGGGATTGGTACCCAGAATATATAAAAGAACTCCTACAACTCAACATCAACAAACCAATTTAAAAATTGACAAAAGACTTGAACACCTGTTTTGCCCAAGAAGATATACAAACAGCCAATGAGTACATGAAAAAGACGTTCGACATCACTAATCATTAGGGAAACGCAAATCAAAACCACAATGAGATCCCTCCTCACACCCACTTAGGATGGTTATTATCAGAAGAAAAAAGCCCAGAAAATAATAAGGGTCAGTGAGGGTGTGGAGAAACCGGAAGCCTGTGCACCAATGGAGGAAACGTAAAATGGCACGGCCATTGCGGAAAACAGTATGGCGGCTTTGCAAAGCATTGAACTGAGCCAACAATTCCACTTGAAGGTATACACCCAAAAGAAGCGAAGCAGGAATAGATACTTGTATACTTGTGTTCACAGCAGCGTGTGTCCCAAGAGCCAAAAGATGGAAGCAACCCAAGTGTCTACTAACTGATGAATACGTAAACAAAATGTGGTATATACATACAAAGGAACATCTATTCACCCTTCAAAAAGAACGAAGTTTGGAGCTCCTGGGTGGCCCAGTCGGTTAAGCATCCGACTTCAGCTCAGGTCATGATCTCACAGTTTGTGGGCTTAAATAAACCCCACGTCGGGCTCTGTGCTGACAGCTCAGAGCCTGGAGCCTGCTTCAGATTCTGTGTCTCCCTCTCTCTCTGCCCCTCCCCTACTCACACTGTCTGTCTGTCTCTCTCTCTCTCAACAATAAACATTTTTTAAAAAGGTTCCAATGGTAACTTTGTTATGCATATTTACCACAATTAAAAATTATTTGTATTAATACTCTCTTCTCTGCCACTAAATCTAGGACAAGGATCTCACCTCGTTACTCTTTGCACACCTATCCCAGTACCAATCATTCAATAAAAGTATTCTGAACCCAACTCACACTTTTCAGGCAGAGTCTCGAAAACCAAGATGTTCTCCAGGTTCAGGTTCAGATTCAGATTCAGATTCAGAGGATGGAGACATAGCACCTAACCCCACAACAGGGGCGGGAGGTAGGGGAGGAGGGAAAGCCCTGATCATATAAGCTTTTGGTCAGTTACAGAAATCAATTCCCTCATTAACAAACAATTTTAAAAAATCAACAGCCTGTATTACTAGTTACCAACTTCAAACCACGCTCTGAAGAGGTGCTTACTTCCTAGTATATGAAAAGTACAAGAACATACTTTAATCTCCCAGAATTAACTTCCTTTTCCAGGGAGACTTAAAAGATTGCTCCCTGCAGGTGCCTTCTGTCCCCAGACCTTCTTTTCTTCCTCTCCTCGCTGCCCACATTGGCCAGCCACTCATTTTCCCAGCCACACACCAAATAAGCGTTGAAGAAACAGGTTAGTGAAGGAGAGCTGGATCTTTCTGCTGAGTACGTGGAGGCAGTAAGCTTGGTCGCACCTTTACAGAACCACGACTTCCGTCCCTACTGAGGGCAGCAAAGTCTGATTGTGGGTATTCTGTAATTAGCTATTACGGCCGTGATTATGCTAGTTAACCATGCCCTTTCCTTCTCCCAGTGTTCTCATGGGGTCCTTGGCTACCATCAGAAGCGTGCTCATCAGATCAACTTCTACTATGTTCTCACGGTAGGCACTGAAGAGATTCCTGCAGAAATGGCATGGAGAGCCAGTGGCTCCCTTTTTTCTGTGGGAGAGGTTTAAAACGGCAATAGACTACAGGCCTATCTTTTTATATGAGAAACATAAAGAACATATAAATGAGGCTGAGAAAGAACACCAAGCCCCCACCCCCACAAAACAGGAGAAAATGTAAACAGCAGTTCTAGTGTTTATGCCTGTGGGGCCGGGGTGGGGTGGGGGGTCTTCCTGTGCATGGCCACCCCCAACAGCCGGCTGCATCTGCGACCCAGCTGTCCTGGGAAGCCACTCGCAGTGCTACCAACAGTGAGCACGAAGAGACCTGCCCACCAGGCATGAGTATGAAAAACGTTCATCCTTCTAACCGATAATTCAACTTTTAGGAGTCTATCCTAAGGGAATAAATTAAAGCTGAACAAAATGTCCATCATCGCAAAACCCTTGATGTCAACAATGAGAGGGGTGGGATTTGTGAGATAAATATTAGTACAGTGGGTTAAGCACCTGCCTCTTGGTTTCGGCTCAAGTCATGATCTCGCAGTTCATGGGTTCGAGCCCCACATCGGGCTCTGCACTGACAGCTACAGAGCCTGCTTGAGATCCTCTGTCTCCCTCTCTCTCTCTGCCCTTCCCCCGCTATCTCTCTCTCTCAAAAATAAATAAATAAACATTTAAAAAATAAAATAAAATAGGGGGGGCCTGGGTGGCTCAGTCGGTTAAGCGTCCAACTTCGGCTCAGGTCATTATGTTGCAGTTTGTGAGTTCGAGCCCCGCATCGGGCTCTGCTGACAGCTCGGAGCCTGGAGCCTGCTTTGGATTCTGTGTCTCCCTCTCTCTCTGCCCCTCCCCCTCTCACACTCTGTCTCTCAAAAAATGTTAAATAAACATTTTTAAAAATTAAAAAAATAAAAAATAAAATAAATCTTGGCACACATAAAATGCTACCTAGTCCAATTTACACAGAATATTCATTAATATGTTAGGGAAAATGCTTTAAAAAATTATGACATAAAACTATTTTTTTTCTCAGTCTTGTCCAAAAACCAAATAAGTTTCATGGCTGTCTACATATTAAAGTTCAAAAAGAAACAGAACAGTTTCAACAAAGGATAGGTCTTTTTTCTTCTTTATACTATTCTAATTATTTTTTTTTTTATAAAGTGTATTTATTTTGAGGGAGACAGAGACAGCACAAGTGGGGGAGGGGCAGAGAGAGAAAGGAAGAGAGAGAATCCCAAGCAGGCTCCGTGCTGTCAGCACAGAACTCAACGCAGGTTCGACCCCACTGTGAGATCATGACCTGAGCTGAAACCAAGAGTCAGACGCTTTTAACCAAATGAGCCACCCGGGCGCCCCTATTCTAATTATTTTTTATACACCAAATGGCACGGCTCAAGCCGAAAGAGGTCCAACCCAAAACCCCATACACGAGATGCTGATACTCAAACAAATAATAAAATGACACTTGTGTCTGAAATGTCATCTAAAAAAAAAAAAAAAAATCAGACTGTTTACATCCTTAAACCGGACTTCTGAGAGGAAAAGCTGTGGTCTCAGGTGAGGTTTCCCCTCTATTATCATTAGGATACATAGTGCTTGGGTGGAGATGGGAAAAATTCTGTGGTTTCCTACTCTCATTTGGCACCCCGAGTCTGACCTCTACGGATGCCAAAGAATACAAAAACAGGTGGATCCAGGACCAGGATATGAGAGGCCACTTACCTGGCTACTGGAAAAATCAAGGCAGGAAATGCTAAAACAAAAAGGCCTTTGGAGTGCCTGGGAGGCTCAGTCGGTTAGTGTCTGACTCTAGGTTTCATGGTTCATGAGTTCAAGTCCCACATTGGGCTCTACGCGGATAGTGTAAAGCCTGCTTGGGATCTCTCTCTCTCTCTCTCTCTCTCTCTCTCTCTCTCTCTCTCCCCCTCCCATGCTCGCTCTCTCCCTCTCTCAAAATAAATAAAACGAAAACAATTTAAAAAATAATGACTTTTTTTTCATTTTTTTTAATGTTTATTTATTTTTTAGAGAGAGAGACACACACAGCATGAGTGGGAGAGGGGCAGAGAGAGAAGGAAACACAGAATCCGAAGCAGGCTCCAGGCTTCGAGCTGTCAGCACACAGCCCAGTGTGGGGATCGAACCCGCGAACCATAAGATCATGGCCTGAGCTGAAGTTGGACACTTAACCAACTGAGCCACCCAAGCGCCCCAATACATGACTTTTTAGAACACAAGCAACGAACGTGAGTGTCATATTTAACAAATGTGTAATGTAACTGACATATATCACATATACTTTCTATAGACATTTTGGAGAAACAAAACCTTTACCACAAACCAAAGCAGTCTGTAATCCAGCAGCCAGGAAGACTAGATGACCTCACGTCTCCGCGACTAATATTCTGCATTTCTAGAACACCCTGTTCGAGGTTATTCAGGTTCAGCCATATCAAGGTCAATTCCAAAACTAATTTCAAGCATGCTTTTTTAGCATCTGGTTCCAGGGACGACTCCCCTTTAACTCATGGAAGGCCCTGGCTTGAAGAGAAGGTTTCTTTCTTTACAAAATACCCTATGAGCAGTCCCTCACTGACAGACACACCGTCCTCGGAAAGTTCCCTGGCTGTGCAAAAGCAGGAACACGTTTTTCCGTGCAAATGAATAACAATTAGGATCCCAGGATGGCTTCTTTAAGTTTTTTAAGTTTTATTTTATTTTGAGAGACACACAGACCGTGCGAGTGCGGGAAGGGCAGAGAGAATCCCAAGCAGGCTCCCAGCCATCAGTGCAGAGCCCAGTGTGGAGCTCGAACTCACGAACCGGGAGACCATGACCTGAGCCGAAACCAGGAGTCGGACGCTTCACCGACTGAGCCACCCGGGTGTCCCCCCCACAACATAGCTTCTGATGTCAATTTGACCCATGATGCTGACAAAATACAGATAATGTGTCTACAAAATAGAGAAAACAGTGCCACTGCAATTCTAAAACGAGCAAAAAAAGAAAACCAGTACAAGGGGGTACATGCTGGAGCTTGAGGGTACAGGAAGACTGAGGTTTCTGAAGCTTGCTTCTTCATGCCACTCACCAAAACTGGCCAACGTGGCTTGTTCAACACACAACCGGCACACCTCCTCCATGCCTCTCCCCCCCCCCCCACCCCCAGCTGTCTGCGTGTCCCCAGAGGTGAGCCCTCAAGCACATCGCACCTCTCAGGGTCTTAGGGTCAGTGTGCAAAGCAGACCTCTGCACACCCAGTGCCAGGCACAGGAAAAGGCAGTGCCCCCTGATGGACACCCCTGGAGCCGTGCATTTTCCTATGCTGGAGCCCAGAGGCTCGCATAGAATTCCATGTTTCCTACGTTCCAGATGGGGCTGGGGCAGCTGAGAACCAGACAGTAAGAACCATCTCTCAAAGTAGCCAAATGCCTAACAAGGTCCCTAATTTAATTTTTTTAATGTTTGTTTATTTTTGAGAGAGAGACACAGACAGAGGACGAGCAGGGAGGTGCAGAGGGAGAGGCAGACACTGAATCTGAATCAGGCTCCAGGCTCCGAGCTGTCAGCACAGAGCCCGACGCGGGGCTCGAACCCACGAACTGTGAGGTCACGACCTGATCATGATGCTTAACCACTTGAGCCACCCAGGTGTCCCACAAGGTCCCTAATTTAAATAAAGCTCTGTTTATTGCTGCCTGTGGAGACTGCTCAATTACGGTTACGTTTATTTTTACACACAGATCTAACAAGCTTCTCTTCCAGATTTCAAATGAAAGAGGCAGTAACAATTGTTAGTGCCTCTGGATGACACTATTTTATTCTCAATTAAAGTTTCAGTATCTGGTCGAGGCCACTCAGCAACATTAAGACCTGTGACCTGTGAGACCCCACCTGGGTGGCGCCTATCAGTGGAGGCAAAGTCCCAGCCAACAGCCAGCAACCACGTGACTGAACTATTAAGGCAGTAAAAAAAAAAAAAAAAAAAAAGCTGACCTAAGTCTCAGACTGTAGCTGTTCCATTCACAAACTGCTCCTCACGGACACAAAGGGTCCCTGGAATCCTTTTCAATCATCTGTCTCTAAAACGAGGCCTTCCAGGGGGTCAAGATATAAAGGAGGCTTATCTGAAACATGTGGCTTGAGGTCCAGGGGGATGGGGTGGGGGGGGAGGGGAGTGGTTTACTCTGGGGACCTCATGGTCAGAAGACAGCCCCGGGGACATTTTCTGATATGGACACTACCTTAGCAAGGGCAAGTTCACTCTTCCCGAGATGTAGCAGGACATTCCAGAGCAGGTCAAGGGCTTAGCTTCGTGGTATTTCTTCTCTGACACCACTCAGGAGGAAGCAGAGATGGAGAGAAAGAGACTGCAGGAAAGAGACTGCACAGGGCAGGGGACTCTAATGTCTCATCCAGGTATTACTTTACTAAAGGATGTCTGTCAAGGCTGACGGAATAAGTAGGACTTTCCTTCCAATCAGCAACGACCTTCAAGGGGCAGTCATTAGAGAATAAAAAGTGATGAGGGCCTCAACCCAGCTCCTTCTGTTCCCCAAGGGCCACCCGGTAATTATCGGTTTACTGAAAACGTAACACAACTTACTGACATTATAAAAGCGGGATCATGAAATTAGTATTACGCCCCCGGAGGCAGGATAGCATGATGAAGAGAAATTAGGCTCGAGTTACACACATGTGCGTTTGCATCCAGATGTGGCTAGGCGACCTTGAGCCAAGGAGTTAACCTCCTCTGGTCTAAGTTTCTTCATAAGATGGCCAGGTAGGGCACACCTAGCTTACAGGTACATAGGAAATGGTCAATAAACCATAGCTCATCCGCTTTTACTGCCTGTTGTTGACACAAATTCTATTTGGGAATTTCACTTTCACTTTTAATCCAGGTGATCCAGTCAACGGGGTGCTGTTTAGGTCTGAAGTGCAGGGGAGGGCTCAGAGATGGGACCCGGAGGAGAGACGACTAACTGACTGAGAGCCGGGACACATGTACCATGGATGGCAACAAGAGACCACGGCAGAGGGCAGTTGAGTGTAACCAATCCAAGGATGGGGGCCGCGAGTCTCCAACACAGGAGGAGAGTGACAGCTAAGGGCCTCTCCCTAGACATCCGGCAAATTCCAGGACAGCCGCGGGCACCTGGATGCCTCAGTCAGTTGGGCGTCTTGACTTTGGCTCAGGTCATGATCTCGCAGTTCACGAGTTCGAGCCCCGTGTCGGGCTCTGTGCTGACAGCTCAGGGCCTGGAGCCTGCTTCAGGTTCCGGGTCTCCCCCCCTCTCTGCCCCTCCCACACTCATGCTCTGTCTCTGTCTCTCTTTGTCTCTCTCTCTCTCAAAAAAAAAAAAAAAAAAAAAAGTCGTAGCAACAGAAATAATCCCGGCAGAACTTATCCAGCAGATGCTGACCTGGAGAATTTGATTCATGGCTTACCCGACCCTTTCAACACTCACTGTGCTAACCAAACAGTCCCAGAAGGCCTCAGACAGATGGGTATAGAAAACAACACCAGGCACCTGCGTGGCTCAGTCAGTGAAGCATCCGACTTCAGCTCAGGCCATAATCTCGAGGTTCATGGGTTCGAGCCCTGCGTCGGGCTTTGCACTGACAGCACAGAGCCTGCTTCGGATTCTCTCTCTCTCTGGCCCTCCCCCACTCACACATACACTCTCACTCTCTCTCTCTCTCAAAAATAAATACACATTAAAAAAATAAGCAGGGGCGCCTAGGTGGTTCGGTCGGTGAAGCATCCGACTTCAGCTCAGGTCATGAGCTCACGGTTCGTGAGTTTGAGCCGCGTGTCAGGCTCTGTGCTGACAGCTCGGAGCCTGGAGCCAGCTTCAGATTCTGGGTCTCCCTTTCTTTCTGCTCACACTCTCACCCTGCTCACACTCTGTCTCTCTCTTTTTTCTCAAAATAAACATTAAAAAAATTTTTTTAATAAAGCAGGCCTTTTAATTGACTAATTAAAATAAAACAACACCAGGTCCCACAGTAACCTTTGTTGCTTTGAACACAGATGGAATGCCTAGGTCACCTTTACCTCATTGGTCACTCATCTGTTCTTACAGAAGGGTCCCTGGCTTGGCCTCTGTGAACAACTTCTCTGCGAAGGGGAGGGGAGAGAGGGGAGGGAAGGGGGAGAGAAGGGGAGGGAAGGGAGGGAGAGGGGAGGCGAGAGGAGGGAAGGAAGGGGAGGGAGGGAAGGGAAGAGAAGGGAATGGAAGGGAGGGAAGGGGAGAGAAGGGGAAGGAAGGGGAGGGAAGAGGAGGGAAAGGGAGAGGAGGGAAGGGAAGGGGAGGGGAGGGGGACAGAAGGGGAGGGAAGGGGAGAGAAGGGGAGGGAGGGAGAGGGGAGGGGAGGGGAGAGGAGGGAAGGGAACAGAAGGGAGGGAAGGGGAGAGAAGGGGAAGGAAGGGGAGGGAAGAGGAGGGAAAGGGAGAGGAGGGAAGGGAAGGGGAGGGGAGGGGGACAGAAGGGGAGGGAAGGGGAGAGAAGGGGAGGGAGGGAGAGGGGAGGGGAGGGGAGAGGAGGGAAGGGAACGGAAGGGAGGGAAGGGGAGAGAAGGGGAAGGAAGGGGAGGGAAGAGGAGGGAAAGGGAGAGGAGGGAAGGGGAGGGGAGGGGGACAGAAGGGGAGGGAAGGGGAGAGAAGGGGAGGGAGGGAGGGGGAGGGGAGGGGAGAGGGGGGAAGGGAACGGAAGGGAGGGAAGGGGAGAGAAGGGAAGGAAGGGGAGGGAAGAGGAGGGAAAGGGAGAGGAGGGAAGGGAAGGGGAGGGGAGGGGGACAGAAGGGGAGGGAGGGAGAGGGGAGGGGAGGGGAGAGAAGGGGAGGGAGGGAGAGGGGAGGGGAGGGGAGAGAAGGGGAGGGAGGGAGAGGGGAGGGGAGGGGAGAGGAGGGAAGGAAGGGGAGGGAAGAGGAGGGAAAGGGAGAGGAGAGAAGGGAAGGGAAGGGGAGGGGAGGGGAGGGGAGGGAAGGGAAGGGAAGGGGAGAGAAGGGAAGGGGAGAGAAGGGGAGGGAAGAGGAGGGAAAGGGAGAGGAGGGGAGGGGAGGGGAGGGGAGAGGAGGGGAGAGGAGGGAAGGGAAGGAGAGGGGAGGGAAGGGAGGGGAAAGAAGGGGAGAGAAGGGGAGAAGGGGAGGGGAGGAACATTCCTACAGCACAGGTGCAAAGTCTCTGTCCGGAAAGCTCCCTCCTGCATACAGGTGGTCCTCTCCTGGGCTGAGGGCCGAGCACCAGGCAGGGAGTCAGCACGGGAACTGCTGACTCAGCAGGTCCTGTGACATGTCCAGACACTTCCGCTGCAAAGCCTCATATCACCTTCTTGGACTTGGCCAGTCTCCCCAGGGACAAGTCCCCAGACCTATCAGAGCAGCTGGCTGCTGGTCTGTTCATCCGTCCACAAAATCGAGCTAATGTAGGCAAGGCTGCCGGCCAAGGGGGCAGACAGGGAACCATAGTCACGTGCTGCGTGACACCCAAGGCAGTAACAGACTGCAGGAAGAACTGGACGGACCCACATGCAAATCCTTGCCTCCACCCCTTCTGGCTGAGCAACCTTGAGCAGGTTACTTAACCTCTCTGAGCCTGCATTCCATCCCCTGAAACAAAAGGCCAAATGCCTAACACCTCGGGGCACAAGCAAATGGGCACGTGTTGATATGTATGTGCATCTTGCAAAGTGGCTCAACATTCCATAAATGCTGGTGGTGCCTCACACACAAACCCGGATAGATCTATCCCAACTCGAGAGTTTTTGTAACCATCTGGAAGAACCAATCGCTTTTCTCCAGTCCTCCTACCACGCTCACCTCCCTCGCTTCCTCAGAGTGCTAATTCTAGACACCAAGACCCTCGGAGTTCCTCTGGACCACCCTGTCAATCCCTCCAGCCGAGGCAGAGGGCCGAGGCAGAGGGAAAGCGCTCCCGGGAGACAGGGCTGGCCTGGTGGTGGCCCCTAACCCTTTAATGCCAAGGCCAACAGGGACTGCCTAAGGCAGAAGCTAAGAGGTGGACTGGAGAAAGGAAGCTGGGGGCGGGTGGGGGGGGACCAGAATGACAGTCAGATGACGGCCAGGGCGGCAGGTGAGGGACACGTGGTGCCGCAGCAGGGCATCATTCAAACACCTCGGCTGGGCACACGGGCCTGTCGCGCTGTCCCTGCCTCCCACCCCTGCTACCAACCGGCTGGGACCATGCGCTACTCTTCCCAGCCCTCCGGTTCCGCCCGGAACGTCCCCACCGCCTCCCCAACCTGGCTACCTCCTGGCTCATCACTCTGACCCCCAGTTCAGGCATCACCGCAGTCACCTGCCTGCCTTCTCCAGCTATTCACCCCTGCAATTCTGTCTCCGGCCGGGCGTTCCCGACGTGCACTGCAGTACGAGTCACACCAAGTTTACTCAACTGCCCAGCCACCGCTCCTATCCTTTATCTGTCCTCCCCTGTGGCCTTCCTCGTCTCAGTGCACCAAGTTCTAAGGATGTAACGGGCACTCTGGGTTTGCCAGATCAATTAGTGACACGGGTGGTACCTCGGACCATAGTTTGCCTACTGTTCCGAAGGAGCCTCATTAGCTCATCAGCTTCGTAGCCAGGGGGCTCCGAGAGAACAGGGGTCAAGTGTCAAGTGTGCTTAAGAAAGACACTGTCATTCCCGACCTTGGTTCTATGGTGTATTCAAGGACGGGAGACAAACAAGACCACCTACTTCCCATGACTGTGGTTGACCTCGGGATCCCTGAGAGAGCAGGTGTGACAGAGAGGTCTGGTAACCGCTAGCTCTCTCTGAGTCCAAATGCTTTCCCAAGCCCCAAAAATGTCCCGTCTGCGGAGAATGAAGCCACGACACACATATGACTGGCTTCTGAGTCTCGTCTGCGTCAACACAGGACCAAATGTTAAAAAGAAAGCCCCAGAGCCTCTGAGGGCTGTATTCAGTATACATACATCCTTAATTCTCAGGCTCCGAATACTGGTCCCCGCTGACACCTGTGGCTGCTGAAGGAGTGACATTTGACTCCGGGAGTGGTTTCCGATTGATTTATGTATTAAAGCCTTCCGGCTCCCGCCAGAGGAGGCCAAAGCTGGAGTTTGGAAGGTTAACGGTTAAGTCGCCAGCAGGCCGACTGAAGACAAGCAAGCTGATACATGTCACAACTCCTCGTTTGCTCACTGAAGTCATTCCAAGTCTCCTTCCCTAAGAGACACCCCCTCTGGCCAGCTGCAAGGTAAATAAATACACACAAGAATGTCAACTAAGAAATTAACGCTAAGACTTGTGGGTGGAGTGGTTGAAAAGAAGAAGATTTGTTTCCAAGTCTTTAAATCAGCTCATTACAAGTTATTTAAGGGGGGGGGGGGGGGGGAATACATAAAAACAACCAACAAAACTCACCTGATACCTAAACTGTCCAGTATTAGGGATACAACAGGCACTTAATATTCTCTGAATAGCTGAATGCATTAAACATAAGGTGCCTACTACGTCAGTGGACCCCAATCAGCTTAGGAGAAACCAGGTTTCAAACAGGATATTGAGAAGTGGCTTTGTCACCTGCTAGCTGTGTGAGCATGCCTTAAAACGCTTCATTCTGAAGCCTTGGTTTTATCACCTACTGTAAGTGGAAATGGCTACGCATGTTAGAGAATATGTAACACACTGTTTGGAACATGTCACATATTGTAACATATTGTTTAGAACACAAAGCGCACAATACCCTCCGTAGGTCACACAGACACCGCTTTCCCACGGATCCTTCTTTCCCAGTCAACGCATTCTCATACCAGGGCGCCTGGGTGGCTCAGTCTGTTAAGTGTCTGACTTGGGCTCAGGTCATGGGCATCTCAAGGTTTGCGAGTTCAAGCCCCACATCAGGCTTGCCGCCATCCCACCTGTCAGCACAGAGCCCGTTCCGATCCTCTGTCCCCCCCTCTGTCTGCACTTCCCCTGTTGGTTCTTTCTCTCCCTCCCTTTCTCTCTCCCTCTCTCGCAAAATAAATAAATAAGCTTAAAAACTAAAATAAACTGAAAAAGCCATTTTCGTATGTATTTTCACATTTCACGCTCTCAACACCCAGGTGCCACAGACACCTTCTTCCGCTTTCCAGAAAGGATCAGAGATCGTGGAGGTGAGTCCACTTACACTAGGGCACACCCAGAGTCTGAGCGGGAACAGACGCACGGTGTTCCGACCCCTCTACCGTGACTCCTGCCGGTGCCCCGTGCCGGCCGGGACAAGGACACAGCGTCTCCCCTCCCTGGGCTAGCTCTGGGACGCCGCGCGGGCCCTCCACCCTCACCTCTGCACCCACCAGCTGTCCCGGAAACCCTCATGTTCTACGTCACAGGCGGCTCGTGCTTCTGCACACGACGGGCTTTCAGCACGCGCCCCAAAGCAAGGTCCAAACAGCACAGGTCCTACTGCCCCGCGTGTTCCGACATCGAGACGAAGTTCAGCTGACAGAGGCGACGTGGGCCCCGGTCAGGGCAGAGGCGGGCCATGGAAGATGCAGGAAGTGGGAAGGGTCTGCACGGGTATGTGACAGCACCTAGGCACGGTGGGGTCTGGGTCTGTTGAACCGTGTTCGCGGTGAGCTGTTCTGAAACAAGGCCGCAAGGATGTACGTCTGCTGCTGTATATGAGAGCCTGATGTGGGGACATCTCGGCTGCAAAATACATGGAGATCTGGACAAGGACTAGAAATAGGCATTTGTGGAAGGAATTCAGGAAGCCTGACTCACGGCAACTAACCTTCACACGGTACGGTCTACTGCTTCCGGAAAGAAGTCCTAAGGAGAGCTAAGCTGGACCCTGCCAGTTACAATCTACGTCATTCCAGAGATAAAGAAC
Organism: Panthera onca; assembly: GCF_046562875.1. Taxonomy (NCBI): domain Eukaryota; kingdom Metazoa; phylum Chordata; class Mammalia; order Carnivora; family Felidae; genus Panthera; species Panthera onca. Next base: position 62,521,172 of record NC_138355.1, read on the forward strand.
GTGCTTTTCATGTGTCTTACAAATGTCCATCCAACCAAGGGAGAACAGTTCAAAACAGGCTCCACACATTCTGCACCGCTTCCTGGAAAAAATGGCAATCACCATCTTCCCCAGAGCGATACCCTACAGATTCTGTCCTCTTTTCAGTGTCCATGTGTTCAAGGTATTTAGCCAATTATTAGTAACACCAGTTAAAAAGAAAACCGCAGGCCCAAAACGGTGTCACTTGGGCCAGGCCAAGCCACCGAACCACACTGATGGCCTAACCTAACCACAGTTGCAGCCTTCTCCACAAATGGAGTCTCAACCTGGCAGTCGGGAATTTTCTGGTAAGTGCCTATGAGGGAATGTGTCTCATGGGCCCTCTCCACCCCCCAAAGGAAGCTGAAGTCACCCACCTAATAAGACCCCCCAGTCCTGCTCCTAAAAGAAGGTGACCTTGCCTGGAGCCATATTTTCTTTTGTCTTGCTAATAACTCCATTGCCTTCCCTCCTTCCTATGAAACCCTTCCATTGGGGGATGCCTGGGTGGCTCAGTCACGTAAGCATCTGACTTCGGCTCAGGTCATGATCTCACAGTTTGTGGGTTCGAGCCCCGCATCGGGCTCTGTGCTGACAGCTCAGAGCCTGGAGCCCGCTTCAGATTCTCTGTCCCCCTCTCTCTCTGCCCCTCCCCCACCTGTGCACACATACCCTCTCTCCCTCTCTCTCAAAAATAAACAAACATTAAAAAAAAAAAAAACCTCCCATTTTGTACTACTCCTTGGAACTCCCCTCGACTTGCTAGAAGGGAGGCAGCTTGATTCATGAATCATGTAATAAAGCCACGGAGATCTTCAGATTCACTCGGTTAAATTCTTGTTCTTTAACACACCTTCAGAAGAGAACTTATCTAACTTTTCACACCCAGTTAAAAATCTTAATTATGTTCTCCCTTTTTTGTTTAGGCTTGTGTGTTTTTGAGAGAGAGAGAGAGAGAGAGAGAGAGAGAGAGAGAGACACAGGGCATGAGTAGGGGAGGGGCAGAAAGAGAGAGAGGGAGACCCAGAATCCGAAGCAGGCTCCAGGCTCTGAGCCGTTGGTACAGAACCTGACGCGGGGTTCGAACTCACAAACCGCAAGATCGTGACCTGAGCCAAAGTTGACACTTAACCGACCGAGCCACCCTGGTGCCCCTTTAATAATGTTCTCTTAAAGTAGGGTTTAGTACGCGTTGGGGATCTGCAGGAAAAACAGAAGCACAGAGGAAAGAGTTTGAGAACTGGAGTAAAGAAAATAAGGTATTATTTACAGACTAGGAAAGATGTGGTGTAGTAAAAGCTAAACGGAGAGCTGCTTCAGCGTGAAAGGCAGAACCAAAATCAACATAAACATAGGGAAAGACAGATTTCTTTTCTAATCTAAAGAGATTCAAAAAATACATTAAATTAAAAACAAAAAAAAGACCGAGGCTCCTGGCTGACTGAGTGCGACTCTTGATCTTGGAGTTATGGGTTCAAGGCCCACATTGGGTGTAGAGATTGCTTAAAAATAAAATCTTTAAGGGGCGCCTGGGTAGGCTCCGTCAGTTAAGCATCCGACTCTTGATCTCGGCTCAGGTCTGATCTCGCGGTTCTGTGGGTTCGAGCCCCACATCGGGCTCTGCACTGGTGGTGTGGAGCCTGCTTGGGATTCTGCCCCCCACCCCGCAAGTACACAACTGCCCCAGTCAGGTTAGCAATGGGGACTCACGCTACCTGTCAGTTCTCGTATTCTTCCAGTGATCAGGTCCTGGAGAGAAACCAGAGAAACCAGAGCTTACCTTCCCCAGGGCAAGCTGCATGGAATCACCTGAATACAGTTAATGAACATCCTGACCAGACCGCACCTGTTCCCCAGCCCTTGGCTGGTTCGGAGGCCGAGCCCAGTCTTTGTGTGTGTAAGGGCGCAGGTGCTCAAGCCTGCCATTGCCCTCCAAGGCAAAACGATTCCAGAACCCCCTGCCTCCCAGCTCTCCCTGGGGGCCAAAATGAAGGCAGAACGGAAAGGGGCCTTCGCTGTCTCGCACTTTCCCAGAGACCACGGGACCCGGCTGGGCAGGCTCGTGGAGGTTCGGAACCCAAGATTCTGAGACTGTTGAGGAAGAAACTTTAAAAGATGAAACCTCTGGGGCGCCTGAGTGGCTCAGTCGGTTGAGCGTCCGACTTCGGCTCAGGTCATGATCTCACGGTCCGTGAGTTCGAGCCCCGCTTCGGGCTCTGTGCTGACAGCTCAGAGCCTGGAGCCTGTTTCAGATTCTGTGTCTCCCTCTCTCTCTGCCCCTCCCCTGTTCATGCTCTGTCTCTCTCTGTCTCAAAAAATAAATAAACATTAAAAAAAAAAAATTAAAAAAATAAATAAATAAAAGATGAAACCTCTATGTTCAAGTTAACTAAATACCACCGCTCCCATAAACAGACATTCCCAAAGCCCCATTTACCCAGAGCCTTGGGCTCCTGTACTGATGAAGAAGAGCTCCCAGGAAGGTAACTCGCTCGTCCCCAGGTGTGAAATACTCCAGACGGAGACACAGGGCGTGGAGGGAAGGAGGAAAAGCTTCCATGACATCACTCGGACGTAAGCCTGGTAAACACCACGTAACTGTTCTGGGATGTGGAGAGATCTCAGGTTCCCTGCCCTCCCTAGCATTTCTGGGCCGCCCTCGTCACATCGCTTACCTGCTAATCCAGTCAATCTCTCTGAGTCATGGGTGCTTGTTAATCACACTTACTTTATACAGAAGATGACCAAGCTGCAGACGAGGATGGCTCTGGTAGCTATTCAGCAAAACCCGGCAGAGGCTGGATGAATGTGTGGGGTTTAGACACCATGCCAAGAATAGAAAGGGAAGAAAAAGTACCTGGAACAAGGAAACTCTCCGTGGGGCGCCTGGGTGGCTCAGTCGCTTACGCGTCCGACTCTCGGTTTCAGCTTAGGTCATGATCTCACGGGTTCGTGAGTTCGAGCCCCACATCGGCCTCTGCCCGGAGAGTGCAGAGCCTGCTTGGGATTCCCTCTGTCCCTCTCTCTCTGCCCCTCCTTCCCTCTCTCTCTCTCAAAATAAACAAACTCGAAAGAAAGAAGGAAAGAAAGAAAGGAGTCAACAAAAAAACTCTGCTACTTATTCCAAGGGACACTTCCTGTCTAAACCTAGCTTTTCCAGTTTTCGCAAAGATTCCAGATTCCCTCACTACCACAGCCCTACATAAACTGGCCACGGAACACCCAACACAAAATTTTAGAGCCAAAGACGGGAAAAGGAACTATTTTTACGCCCGAAGTTAATCTCATTTTCCTCTTATCACTTTGTTTAAAACTATATACAATCGGGGTGCCTGGGTGGCTCAGTCAGTTAAGCGTCTGACTTCAGCTCAGGTCACGATCTCACGGTCCGTGAGTTCGAGCCCCGCGTCAGGCTCTGGGCTGACAGCTCAGAGCCTGGAGCCTGCTTCCGATTCTGTGTCTCCCTCTTTCTCTGCCCCTCCCCCGTTCATGCTCTGTCTCAAAAATAAATAAACGTTTAAAAAAAATAAAAAAATAAATAAAACTATATACAATTAGTCCCCAGGCATTGGCTTTCTCCTCTCACTTCTGCACCACCCACCCCACCACTCTGCCCGGGCCCCTTTTCCTCAAAATCTCGGCGGCCAGAAAGTCCCAGACCACGTTCACTCCAGCACTAACTACCACGTGAGTGCCAGCAGTGTGGCTCCAGAGAGAAACTCTGCTTGGTTCCGGGTGCCCCCCACTACTTCCCGGAGCCAAAACCCACCGTTTTGCCAGGCACTGCATAGACACAAGGCTTTGCCTCTCCTTGGGACTCTCAGGGCAGGCCACCCGACCTCCTCCACTGGGTTCATGGGTAAAACACACACAAGAGCCAAACCTTAATTCTCTTTTTCCTTCTCCTCTGCCCCTCCCCCACTCTGGCAAACCACACCAAGTAAAAGTAAATCAATATTGACATTCCAACGGTGAGAATCTGCCCAGCCCTTCTGCTGAGGGCACTTTTAAGATTCTGTCCTTCCCTATTATTCTGACTTACTTGTCATAACTGCATTCACCTGCCTTTTCCCACACTGGGCTTATTTTGTTCCATATCGGCCGAGACAGTCCCATCGCTGCGCCTTCCTATGACCCACCGTGTAGCTAAGGCTTCCTAGCCTCAGCTGACATCAGCCTAAGGGTAAGGACGTGAGGGGCACCTGGTATCAAGACCTAAGGCTCATGAGTTTCTTTTTTGCATTTTTTAAATTTTAGACAGAGAGAAAGAGGGCACATGAGTGGGGGGAGGGGGTTGGGGGGGGGAGAAAATCTCAAGCAGGCTTTACACTCAGTGCGGAGTCTGATGTGGGGCTTGATCCTACCACCCTGGGATCATGACCTGAGTGGAAATCCAGACTCAGGCACTCAACAGACTGAGCCACCAGGTGCCCCAAGGACCACCCATTTCTACTCCAAACTCCCTGTCTATTTAAACCACAACGTTTCTTCTAGTTTAACTCCTACCAATTCTTTTTTCTTAAAAATTAAAAAGATATATTTTTTAATGTTTATTTATTTATTTTAATGTTTATTTATTTTTGAGAGAGAGAGAGAGAGAGAGAGCAGGGGAGGGGCAGAGAGAGAGGGAGACACAGAACCCGAAGCAGGCTCCAGGCTGAGCTGTCAGCACAGAGCCCAACTCGGGGCTTGAACCCACAAACCACAAGATCGTGACCCGAGCTGAAGTCAACACCCAACCAACTGAGCCACCCGGGTTCTGCTAACTCCTACCAATTCTTTATAAGATTCTAGAATGGTTATCCAAATGAATGAGGTGAAACCAAACATCAAAGGAGAAAAATGGGCAGGTCACAAAATAAGCCTAAAAAGATAGCAGCCACATGGCAAACTTTAACTTCACTCATAAGTAAAGGCAAATCAACAATTCCCCATTCTATTTTCCTTCCATTCAGAACTGCAGTTCAAATGTTTGATAAGGCCCAGAAATCCCACACTCGATTCCATGACTCAGCTGTGAACGACATTTATATGATAATAATGTAAAACACTAAATGTCACTCTAACTGAACTCGATACAATTATAATAGAAGAAGAGACATGTGGGGAAGGGGAAAGTGCCAGTTAAAACCTAATGATCTACAACAGGAAGTCAATAAGCAATGCCGATATTGAGAGGGGGAAATCAGAATAATACCGTATAAATGTGATTTTTTGAAATATGGAGACAAATAAAAGTAGAAAAGAACAAAAGAGCTTAAAGTGGCTGTCTCTGGGGCACCTGCGTGGCTCAGCGGGTTAAGCATCTGACTCTTGGTTTCAGCTCAGATCATAATCGCACAGTTTTGTGAGTTCAAGCCCCACATCGGGCTCTGCACTGACAGTGTAGAGCCTGCTTGAGATTTCTCTCTCCTTGTCTCTCTCGGCCCCTCCCCGGCTCTCCCTCTCTCTCAATCAATCAATCAATCAAACACTTAAAAATTAGAAAAAAAGAAACAAAGTGGCTGTGTCTGAAAAAAATGGGCTGGGATGAAGGAGGGGGCCTGCAGGTTCTGGCTACAGACCTCACAGCAGGTGTAATAGTCCTAACTGTCCTCATCACCTTCATCTTCATAAGAACTAACACTTATTGGTTGTTTCCCATTTACCGGACAGCATTTCAGTTGCCTTCTCTGTACTACTTCACGTAATCCTTACAACCTCTGAGAGGCAGGCACTATTTTGTACCCATCTTACAGATGAGGAAAATGAGGCACAGAGCAAGTGACCTGCCCAAGGGTAGAGCTGAGGCAATATTCTCTTTTTATACTATATACTTTGGTAAACTTCTACCAAAGTAATAATACGCAGGTTAGGTTTTTAATCGCGTACTTGCACGTAAGCAGCAGCATTTGGCAATAAGAATGGCCAGGGGCGCCAGGGTAGCTCAGTTAAGAATCCGACTTCAGCTCAGGTCATGATCTCACCTTGAGTTCGAGCCCTGCCTCGGGCTCCTGCTGACAGTGTGAAGCCTGCCTGGGATTCTCTCTCTCCCTGTCTCTGCCCCACCCCTACCCCCCAAACAAATACATAAGCAACGACAAACAAAAGGAAATAAGTACGGCCAATTACCCATGAGGGTGAGAACAATTTCCAGTGTACATGACAGAAGGCTCAGATGGAGCCAAAAGCAAGCATAATGGTGTTGCTGCACCAGAAGGTGACTATTTAAATTGAATAGGTGCCCCCTGTAACAGGCTGAGCCCGTAGGTCCACTATTAGCAAGATTCCCTGTGCCTTCATGAAGAAAAGTCCAAACTGCCCTCTCTGGGACAGGACAAAAAGATATCTAATCTCTCAGTCAAACCAGCTTCCAGGACTCTTGCAGCCTGAGACTGAGAGTGTGTTAATATTTATATCAAAGAAGGCTCTCTGCTCTTTGATGTCTCATGCTCACTTCCAGGATGGAATGCTGTCCCAGCAAAATGTGCACTCTTGACAAAATTCTGCACACATTTTCAAGAGATTGATGGCCCTTCTGAAGCTCATCCGTGGACCCCAGGCTTATCTAAGGAGCCCTGCCCTGCAGGAAAACCCTGCGCCCCCACTGGAGGGGAAGAGAAGGAAAAACAAGACTTCACCACCTTCCAAATATTACTATAAAATATCGCCCCAAAATTTAATCAGTCTTTTTTCTCATCAGCCCAATTACGGGAACCAGGAAAAGACCAGTCCGTAACCAGGGTGCTTAAACTCCAAATAAGGCATGTGCTTGGAATTCAGTGACACGAACTTTCTTTACGGGGATGATGTCGAGCAGTAAAAAGCGACTGCGGAGACATGGCAGCAGCCGTCTGCAAGAGCATCCCTGTCCTGAGGATCCTGCTGATGCGGCTGCCATACTTCCCAGAGCTCAAGGACACTGACATTTAGCTCATATAAACCAGGACTTCAGATCCTGTTCATTGTTGCAAAGTTAAGATAATGTCACACCCTGGGGTGATGGGTGGCTCAGTCGGTTGAGTGTCGGATGCTTGATTTCAGCTCTGGTCAGGATCCTGGCCGTGTGGGATCAAGCCCCATGTTGGGCTCCACAACGAGCTTGGCGCTGAGCATGAAGCCTGCTTAAGATTCTCTCTCTCCTTCTGCCCCTCCCCTGCTAAGACAAAAAATAGGTAAGGTCCTACCTCAAGGGATATGGCCCCCAGGGAGTCGTGGAGAAAAGAAAAATATGTTTCCCAAAGGAGCAACATTTATGTAAGAGGCACTACATCTATGTATCAGTGCATGTCTGTAACTGAAAAGAAAGAGCTTTTGGTTGGGGAAAACAAGCAGGTTGTAGCAAGGTTCAGTGACGCAAGTTTATGCACACGCTCAGTAGAGCAGGGCGGACTCCAGCGACGTGGCTGGAGTCTAAATTCCAGCCCCACGGCTTAGTACTGTCGGCATCTGGGACAGTTCCTTCGCTTCTCTAGGCTGCGATTTCCTCATCTGGACACTGGGGATGATCCTAGTAATTTACACGTTGGGGCTCTTGAGAAATTAAAGGAGCTTAGCATGGCACCTAGCACAGTAGCTCAGGAAATGAGCTACTGGTAGTAGACAGATTTTGAAAGGAAATGGATAATAGACACACATATAGGGGCGCCTGGGTGGCTCAGTCGGTTAAGCATCCGATTTCTGCTCAGGTTATGATCTCATGGTTCATGGGTTGAAGCCCCACGTCGGGCTCTGTGCTGACAGCTCTCAGCCTGGAGCCTGCTTCGGATTCTGTGTCTCCCTCTCTCTCTGCCCCTCCCCTGCTCATACTCTGTCTCACTCTCTCAAAAATAAACATTAAAACACACACACATACATATAATGATGGCATTAAATGATAACAAGAAAATAAAATAAGGCAGTGGAATGCAGAGGGGCTCCACCAGTATTATGTCAGTGTTTTGCAAGAGCATGTATCCGTCTGGATTAAGGGGGAAACCATGGTAAAGCATGATAAAAGTTATTTATAATACATTAAAAATCTGTGCCACCCCTGAAAACACCTCAATTCAAACATTTGCCAAGAGCTCAATAGCAATGTGGTTGTTGGTATAAATGCAGGGTCCATTTAAAGCTGGCTTTCCACACTTAATTTACAAGAACCGTCCACACGACCTAACAGTTTTTAATCTCACAAGGTCAAAGCTTTCTGCACTAGTCCTGTGTTCCAAAGCAACAGTGACCGTCTACCATCCCTACGGCCATGCCTACCCCCTTCACCATCCACACACCTACACACTCCCCGGGCCCAACTCACAGGGCAGGAAGGACAGAGGGCAAACCGTTCCCAATGTAAACAAGTGTGCCTCCTGCACGAACACTTCTCACCAACACTAGCCTAACGTTCAGCTCTGTGCAGAGCAACCACCATGAAGATGGGGAGCATTATCAGCCCGGAACTATACATGTGAGCTTAACTTTTCAGATCTCAAATTCAGATGAAAGAAACCAAAGAAGCCAGATGACAGGGCGCCCGGGTGGCTCAGTCGGTTAAGCATCTGACTTCAGCTCAGGTCATCATCTCGCGGTTTGTGGGTTCGAGCCCCGCGTCGGGCTCTGTGCTCACGGCTCAGAGCCTGGAGGCTGCTTCAGGTTCTGTGTCTCCCTCTCTCTCTGCCGCTCCCCTGCTCACGCTGTGCCTCAGTCTCTCAAAAATAAATAAATGTTAATAAATAAATAAGCCAGATGAACCCCATATGTAACCCAATCCCACACTCGTGGCAAGAAAAATACCTCCTTTACACTCCCTCCAGCATCTTTGAGCACCTATGATTTTCTTCTTTTTTTTTTTTTAAAGTATTTTTATTTTGAGAGGGAAAGAGCATGAGTGGGAGAAGGGCCGGGGGGGGTGGGGGGAGAGAAAGAGAGAGAGAGAGAGAGAGAGAGAGAATGAATCCCAAGCAGGCTCTGCACTGTCGGCACAGAGCCTGACTTGGGGCTTGAGCTCACGAACCATGAGATCATGACCTGAGCCGAAGTCAAGAGCTGGACGCTCAACCGGCTGAGCCACCCCGGTGCCCCGGCACCTGTGATATTCTAAGCACCCTGGGTACAGAGAGAAGTCGCTGCTTTTAAACCCACAATCTACTGGAAAGACAGGCAGTGCACAGCAACACGGGGTGCTGGAGGGAGGAAAACATAGGACAGAAGCCTCAGTTCAGACTGCAGGGGACTGACAGACACTTCCTCGGGCTTTGAAGTGACCAGACAAAAGAGGAGGTGACAACATGGGGAGCAGAAGCAGCAACACGTCCAGAGGAATGGAAGTGAGCGCTCTGAGATCCGGGAACAGGAAGGAGCGGACAATGAGTTTGGGAAGGGACAGGATGGCATATGGAGGGCGGCAGGAAGGAAGGCTGGAGAGACTACGCTGGCCGGCTCCGGGGGGAGGCAGTGCTGACGACAAGCCTGAAGGTGAAAGGAGAACCACCAAAGAATGTTAGGGGAGCGACAGACTTGATCACAGCCGCATTTTTTCCCCCCAAAAGATTGCTCCAACAGCAATGTGGAGAATGTTTTGGAAAAGGTCCAGATTGGCAGCTGGGAAACCGGCCACTGGAGAGTGATCCAGGCAAGAAATGATGGATGCAGGGAGGAGAAGGTAATTTCAGGACAAAGTAGAACTGATCGGACCCTCCGGGGGGCCCGGCTGGATGAATGAGGACACAGGAGCGCTACCTGGACCGTGGCAGAGCTGACGCGGGGTTTCTGTCCCGTGCCTTCGTGTGCACAGAAAACACAGAAGTGCAGGTCTGTGGATGGCACCAGGTGAGGTCGCCTCTTACCGCTGAATGAATGGGGAAGGAGCCCAGGAAAGGACTCGGGACAGGAAATAACCTGGGAGTCACTGCCAAACAGAGGATACAGAGACAGAGAGGGCGAGGACCACGGGTCCAAGCAGGAGGTCCTGAGGCAGGACGCATTCACGGGTAGAAAGGAATCCAGGCAGTTGGCTGAGAAAGAATAGCGAGAGAGGTGGGAAGCCAGCCAAGGGCAGTGAAACGAGGTTCCCTGGAAGACATGGTCCTTGTCAAATGTTACAGAAAAGCAAGATAAAGGATCAGTAGCTTTAAGAGGACTTGGGGACTACGGGTGACTTTGGCAAGAGCTTAACCCTAGCCCGTTAACACGTTCCAACTCCTTTTGACCTCTGACAGCATTTACCGACCCCCCCCCCCCACTTACATGCCACTTGTCACGCCTTCAATAATCAGCATGAAGTCCTTTCTCTGCACAAGGCTAAGGATGCAAAGGTGGACGGCCTGCGTTCCAGGGTCCTGGAATCCAGAAATCGCAGATCCGCCAGCCGACCACGATAGAGGAGCGTGAATGCTACAGGAAAGTAAAGGATGGGAATGCAAACTGGTGCAGCCGCTCTGGAAAACAGTGTGGCGGTTCCTCAAAAAATTAAAAAGAGATCTACCCTATATCCAGCAATAGCACTGCTAGGAATTTACCCAAGGGATGCAGGAGTGCTGGTGCAGAGGGGCACTTGTAGCCCAATGTTTATAGCAGCACTTTCAACAGTAGCCAAATTATGGAAGGAGCCTAAATGTCCATCAACTGATGAATGGAAAAGATATTGTGGTTTATATACACAATGGAATACTACGTGGCAATGAGAAAGAATGAAATATGGCCCTTTGTAGCAACATGGATGGAAGTGGAGAGTGTGATGCTAAGTGAAATAAGCCATACAGAGAAAGACAGATACCATATGGTTTCACTCTTATGTGGATCCTAAGAAACTTAACAGGACCGTGGGGGAGGGGAAGGAAAAAAATAAATAAAGAGAGAGGGAGAGAGCCAAACCATAAGAGACTCTTAAAAACTGAGAACAAAATGGGGCGCCTGGGTGGCTCAGTCAGTTAAGCGGCCGACTTCGGCTCAGGTCATGATCTCTCGTGAGTTCGAGCCCCGTGAGTTCAAGCCCCGCGCCGAGCTCTGTGCTGACAGGTCAGAGCCTGGAGCCTGTTTCAGATTCTGTGTCTCCCTCTCTCTGACCCTCCCCCGTTCATGCTCTGTCTCTCGGTCTCAAAAATAAATAAACGTTAAAAAAAAATTTTTTTTTTAAAAACTGAGAACAAACTGAGGGTTGATGGGGGGTGGGAGGGAGAGGAGGGTGGGTGATGGGCATCGAGGAGGGCACCTGTTGGGATGAGCACTGGGTGTTGTATGGAAACCAATTTGACAATAAATTTCATATTAAAAAAAAAAGGAAAGAAAAGGAAATTTCGTTTGGTCTGGCAGGCATTTATTAACGGACTATGCGAGGCACTGGGCTAGCAGACATGAGTCAGACCTAGACGCGTCAGCTCCGTGAGGTCAAGGGCTTTTTCTAACGCACTCCTACGTTCCCAGCACCTGCCGGAGGGCCTGGCACTTTGTAAGGAACCAGCGAGCATTTGCTGGATGAAGGAAATGAACGGAAGACGTGACCTGCTCTCTCGGGGCTAGACAAGGGTACACGCTTTGGGAGACAGTTGTGATCTGGATCTGAGGAGCGGTAGGATTTTGCTAGACACACGAGGGCTGAAATGTTTTTGACGACGTATCTTCTACGCAAGACCAAGTTCCCAGAGCCACACGAGTCTTGGTAACCCGCCAGCTATACAACATGCCTTGTCTCTACTAAAGTCATCAAATCGCTGACGGAAGAGGTAGGGAGGCTGACCATGTGCTGGTCACACGCTGCCCCTTGATTCGGTGGGGATCTCCACGGGTGGGTCCACTGAGCCATACAAAACGCGTACACTTTCCCACAGGTTCTTCTTTTTTTGTTGTTGTTACTTTTTCTTAATGTTTACTTTTGAAAGGGAGGCGGAGCGTGAGCAGGGGAGGGGCAGAGAGAGAGGGAGACACAGAGTCCGAAGCAGGCTCCAGGCTCCGAGCTGTCAGCACAGAGCCCGACGCGGGGCTCGAACTCACGAACCGTGAGCTCATGACCTGAGCTGAAGTCAGACGCTTAACCGACTGAGCCACCCAGAGGCCCCCCACGGGTTCTATTTTTAAATAGAAGGGTTTTTTTTTCTTAAGTTTATTAATTTATTTTGAGAGAGAGAGAGAGAGAGCATGAGTGGGTGAGGGGCAGAGAGAGAGAGAGAATCCCAAGCAGGCTCCACACTGTCATTCCAGAACCCGACGCGGGGCTCAAACTCACAAACCGTGAGATCATGACCTGAGCGGAAACCAAGAGTCGGTCGCTTAACCGAAGGGGCCACCCAGGCGTCCCAATTAGAAAGGTTTCTTTTTTTTTTTTTAATTTTTTGTAAACGTTTATTTATTTTTGAGACAGAGAGAGACACAGCATGAATGGGGGAGGGGCAGAGAGAGAGGGAGACACAGAATCGGAAGCAGGCTCCAGGCTCTGAGCCATCAGCCCAGAGCCCGACGCGGGGCTCGAACTCACGGACCGTGAAATCGTGACCTGAGCTGAAGTCGGACGCTTAACCGACTGAGCCACCCAGGCGCCCCTAGAAGGGTTTTTCTTTCTTTTTTTTTTTTTTTTTTCAACGTTTTTTATTTATTTTTGGGACAGAGAGAGACAGAGCATGAACGGGGGAGGGGCAGAGAGAGAGGGAGACACAGAATCGGAAACAGGCTCCAGGCTCCGAGCCATCAGCCCAGAGCCCGACGCGGGGCTCGAACTCACAGACCGCAAGATCGTGACCTGGCTGAAGTCGGACGCTTAACCGACTGCGCCACCCAGGCGCCCCTAGAAGGGTTTTTAAAAGGAATGTCAGTAAGCTGCTTTTTCTTCCCCTGTAACCACCCATTGTGAGACAAGTCCACCCAAATCTTTTCAAGAAGAGGTCCAACTTGACAACGGCAGGAAAGGACCACTGAGGCCTGCGGCAACGAGAGAACAGGATGACTGAAAGGTGGCCTGAGGGAGGGAGTGGCCAGCATCTGACCCGTTGGGGGGCCCTGATCCTCAGGGAAGCAAATCACGTCACATCAGTAAATGGAAATCAAACTGGCCCCATCGCCATCCGTGCCACCACACCTGGACACATCGGGCTCACACGTCCAGGAAGCTGGGCTGGTTGAAGTGGGCAGACAGCAGCACAGGGCACGAGCCACGGGTTCCGGCCGCTGCAGAAACGCCGCCACGGATAACCCCCCCTGCGTGCATTTTCTCCTCACATCCTACCAGCAATCCTCCAAAGCAGACATTACCTGCTCTTCCCAGATGTACAAACGGGTTCAGAAGACACAGATGAGGAGTAGTCGAGCTGGGATGTTAACACGAGCATGGCTGTGTCTGTTGCACCCCACGAAGCTGTCTGGCCTTGCAGCGGGAAAGCATTTTCCAGAAGAAACCAGGGAGCTGCGTTCCAATCCTTGCTTGAAGAAGAGACTTCATAAAGCCTCGAGTCTATCAACCATAAAGACTTTAATCCCCACTAAGACCTGTAAAAGGAGCCTCAGGGCAGGCCTGGGATTTTAGGTCTTCTTAGAGGACACGTCCAGAAATGTCCAGAAATGCAAGCTTTTCCACCTCAAGCATGACCTCTCCTGATCATAGCTTCTAGAGACCAAAGGGCCAATCCCGCGTGCACTCAGCTCTGTGTCCTTCAAAGTCAGCCAAGGAGAGCACCCCTTGCTTGCCTTTTCTTCCAGAAGAGTATTCACTGCCTCTCTTGCTTAAAGAGAATATTCACTGAGAGTATTCAAGAGTATTCACCGCCTCTCAGTGTTCAATACTATGTGTCAAATACTATTCTGTTCATTCTGTTTTCAAATATTTACCCTCTCTACCAAGGAAGCGGAGAAAAATAAAGCCACTGACTAGTCAAAATAGTATGTTTTGCCTCAGTAGAAAAATCAACAGGTCCTCAGGAGATATGCCTCACCCTAAACAGCAGGGCCCTTGGCCAATCTCCTCACCAAATTCAACTCACGGAGAAAGTTTCTCAGACGACCAATATGCCACACAACAGAAACACGCCCTAGGGACACCTGGGTGGCTCAGTCAGTTAAGCCTCCAACTTCGGCTCAGGTCATCACCAAGGCTCATGAGTTCGGGCTCCACGTTGGGCTGTGTGCTGACAGCTCGGAGCCTGGAGCCTGCTTCGGATTCTGTGGTTCCCTCTCTCTCTGCCCCTCCCCTGTTTGCGCTCTCGCTCTCTCTCTCTCTCTCTCTCTCTCTCTCAAAAATAAACCTTAAAAGAAAAAAAAGAAAGAAACACCTCAGAAACCCCCACAAAGACAAAGGACAGTCATTCCATAGCTGCTTCAATAAATGTCCACTGATTCCTAGGCACCTGTCGTCAGAGATGCCAACCCACAAGCCACACAAACGAGGCAGGGCCACCCCTAGCCCTCTGGATATATGCCCTGGGTTCTGAGTGCTATTCCTGCTCAGAACTACTTATTACCAATCCTATCATGAATTTGCCTCAGCAGTAAAGACCATAACTAGCCCAGGCTACAGGGTTTGTGGTTCTTTTATCAAAAAAGGAAAACGTTTTAAATACAGGCATCTCATGGGGCACCTGGGTGGCTCAGCCAGTTAAGCATCTGACTTTAGCTCAGGTCACGATCTCACAGCTCTTAAGTTCGAGCCCCACGTCGGGCTCCCTGCTGTCAGCACAGAGCCCGCTTTGGATCCTTGTCTCTCTCTCTCTCTCTCTCTCTCTCTCTCTCTCTCTGCCCCTCCCCCACTGGTTCTGTCATTCTCTCAAAGAAATAAGTAAACTTAAAACATTAAAAAAGTATCTATAAGCACCTCAGATCTTAACACTGCTGTCGTACAGCAGAAACTAGAGTTTATAATACATATAATTATATAGCATCTGTGTTGATGAAAGAACATCCATAATCCCAAAGGGACGACAGCTTTGGAAGGCGGCTGTGTCGTGTCAACTCTACGTCTCGACAAGGATGCATCGGGTTCCCTACAAGCCACACTAAACTCAGAAGCCAAAGGGCTGCCATGCCCTCACCCAAAGCTCTGCTCAGCACTTTCCTGGCTCCAATCCAAGCTACAAAAGGCCGGTTATTCAGACTAACGCAGGCTGCCCAAAGCCAAGACAGCTTTTCTCCGAAGACGATGGCTCAGTCTCCCCCTAAGATCCACAAGCATCGACTCAAACAAAATAAGGTGTCATTCCTAATAAGAATCTGACAAGATGTGAAGGTTACCCTCCAGCTGATTTGATTTTTTTAAAAAATGCACCATTGAGGCCGCCTCGGTGGCTCAGTTGCTTAAGAGTCTTGACTACTGGCTTCGGTTCAGGTCAGGATCTCGCGGTTTGGGAGTTCGAGCCCCTTCGAGCCCCAGGTCTGCTCCACGTCGCTGGTGCAGAGCCAGCTTGAGAGTCTCTCTCTTCACCTCCCCCACTCTATCTCAAAGTGAATAAATAAACTTTAAACAAACAAAAAAAAAAATTCAAAATCAGGCCCCTGGGCGGCTCAGCCGATTTAGCGTCCAACTCTTGGTTTCAGCTCAGGTCACGATCTCACAGTTTGTGGGTTCGAGCCCCACGTCCTGCTCTGCGCTGATAACGTGCAGCCAGCTTGGGATTCTCTCTCTCCCTCCGTCCCTCTCCCTCACTCTCTGTCTCTCAAAATAAAGTTTGAAACAATAAATAAAAATGCACCTGTAAACAGGCACCTAAGCCATCTAGCATGTACCCCTACACTGAGCTCTGTGACGGACAAGGTACCAGTCATCATCCTACCCAGGTAAAGGGACCTCACAAGGAAGGACAAATGTGAACAGTCAAGGAATAACTATCCACATCTCCCAGCAAAAGCCAAAGCAACCAGGTTTAAATGCTGAAAACTAGTATTAGACGAGGCAACCTAGCAAACAAGTAATGAATTCTTCAACCATTTATCCAAAAAGTACAGTAAAACCTTGGATTATAACTTGCTTGGGAGTGTTCCGCAAGACAAGCAATCATTGCTACCAAATTTTAACTTGATAAACAAGCGATGTCTTGTCATTTGTGACACCGAACATCACATGATCACCCCTGAGCCAATGGTTCTTGAAATTCGCCTTGATATATGAGTGCTTTGGATGACAAGCACGTTTCTGGAACGAATTATGCTCGCCAACCAAGGTTTTTCTGTAACTGAGTGCCTACAGTGTGCAGTTTTAAACAACGGGACCATGAGGAGGTGAGAGAGCTAACCACGCTGATGTCTGAGGGAAGTGCTACCCTGGCAGAAAGAACAGAGCCCATCTTGGGGACTTGGGGGTCTCTGCAAGGACTGTGGCTTCTACTGCGAGTAAAATGGGAAGCTACCTCGGGGTTCTAAGCAGAGCAGGGAAATTATTATCCAGCCTTCTACTTGAACGGGATCACTGGCCGCCATGAGAACGGAATGCACAAGGCCAGAGGCAGGACAGGGAGAGGAGCTAGGATACTACTGCCATGGCCCAACCCCAACATGTTGGTGGCTTGGACCCGGAGGGAAGCGGTGGAGGTGAATAGGGGCAGACTGAGGACAGACTTTAATGGTAGAACCAACAAGACTTCTTAACGGTCTGGGTGCAAATGAAAGATGGTGGTCAAGAATGACTCCACGGTTTAGATGGTGGTCAAGAATGACTCCACGGTTTAGATGGTGGTCAAGAATGACTCCATGGTTTAGGTCAGAGCAACCACAAGGATGAGGGCTGTCATCAGCTGAGATGCAGAAGAGCTGCAGGCTGAACACATGTGAAGGGAAGATCAGGAGTTAAATGTTGGCCCTACTGAGATTCCTGTTGAGATCCCAAGTGAAAATGTCAAGGATTTTGAAAAAGAGGCCCTTAATATTTGGCTATTCAACAAATATGTACGGAGAACCTACCTAGACTGGTTTTAGTTTTAGCCCATGTGTGAGCCTCAGGCAACAGTGAGGAAAAACAGTCCCTGAGACAGCAGTGGAGAGAGGAAGACAGACTTACATGAGCAAGGGCAACACAGAATGGGGGACATCCTATGACTGATGCTTTAGCAACACAGAAGAGGGACACTCCATCATGCCTGAGAGGACTTCCCAAGAAAGACCATGACAGGACGCCTACAGAAAGATGAGCAGGGGTTAGCCAGGTAAGGAAGAGGAAGGTACCGGGAGGGAGGGATGCTAGGAAAAGCAACAACATCTATGAGAGCAAGATACAGGGTCACAGGATCTACGGGAAACCCAGTTAATACCCAGTTGAAGTGAATGTTGGCAAGTGGCAGGGAATACCAGTTTCTCAGGACTCCCCCCCACCCCAGAAGGTCACAAATGCCAACCACATTATGCAGGTGTGGGTGGGAGAAGTACTTGGTAAGTGTGACCAGTTGTGAGAGAACAATTCAAGAACACTCGAGGCTAGCTACAGAATTGAAAAATGTTAAGGAATGAAAGGAGAGCCTTTCCTGTAGATGAAAATCCAGATACCCAGTAAGCAACTGGCAAAGCTGGGCTGGAACCCACAATCCCTAAATCAGTGGCCATACAAAGAGGCAACATGAAATACGAGTGCCGATACCGAAAAATGAATGGTCTGATGATTGGGTAACAAATCCTTTTACAAGTCTGAAGGTCTCCAGTTTTCTGTCTTTGACAAAATTAAAGGAGGTGAGTGGCAAGCTGGTTGACTCATAAAACTACACTGGATTCTGGGGTGCCTGGGTGGCTCAGTCGGCTGAGCGTCCGACTTCAGCTCAGGTCATGATCTCACCGTCCATGAGTTCGAGCCCCGCGTCGGGCTCTGTGCTGACAGCTCAGAGCCTGGAGCCTGTTTCAGATTCTGGGTCTCCCTCTCTCTCTGCCCCTCCCCCACTCATGCTCTGTCTCCCTTTCTCTCCCTCTCTCTCTTTCTCTCTCTCTGTCAAAAATGAATAAACATAAAAAAAAATTTTTTTAAATACATTGGATTCTGACACATACTTTGGAATGTAAAAACTGAGCGACCTTGATAGAACAAAAGCCTTTCCGTTCCCATCTAGTTATGTCAACAGCACTTCTCAAAGTTTCTATCTATACAAGAGAAAAATCTTATCATAGCCTTAAAGAGTAATAACCCACCCCGATACAGGCTATAACCATCAAGTTGCTTTCCAACAAAATTCTACCTTTTTCATTTAAGTATGTATCAAAGTGGGTATCTACTTGTTCTGATTAACTTAGGACAATAACCACAGTAACATAATCTGAAAGAAATTAATGCTGAGACTTCTAAGAATAGAAAAAACCTTCCAATGTACACATACATTTTGTTGCATAAGGATGATAGAATAATCGGGGCGCCTGGGTGGCTCAGTCGGTTGAGTGTCCGACTTCGGCTCAGGTCATGATCTCACCACTTGTGAGTTCAAGTCCCGCATCAGGCTCTGTGCCGATGGCTCAGAGCCTAGAGCCTGCTTCCGATTCTGTGTTTCCGTCTGTCTCTGCCCCTCCCCCACATGTGCATACGCACACACGTGCACTCTCTCTCAAAAATAAACATTAAAAAAGACAATACAATGATCAATAAAAGATTTTCAAGAATAAAAATAGACAAAATTAACTTAACATTTTGTGGGAAAAGTGGAACTGAAATATGATTTCATCGGTTAAACATCCGACTTCAGCTCAGGTCACGCTCTCACGGTCCGTGAGTTCGAGCCCCGCGTCGGGCTCTGGGCTGACGGCTCAGAGCCTGGAGCCTGCTTCCGGTTCTGTGTCTCCCTCTCTCTCTGCCCCTCCCCCGTTCATGCTCTGTCTCTCTCTGTCTCAAAAATAAATAAACGTTAAAAAATTAAAAAAAAAAAAAAATATATATATATATATATATATAGATGCAATGGGATAAAGAATCTCCAAAGCTTCTCATAGCAGTTAAGGATGCAAACATGTTTGAAGACCAGAGTCCAAATCACAAGTCAGGGCTCTTAGCATTGCATCCTACAAGCTCTCTCTCTATAGCCTGAGACCCACCAACCCGCACAAGGCAGACAAGGGCTCACCCTCCACTGTTGGGGAAGGAGGCATTCCTGGAGAACCCGAGGCTTCCTAGAGGACAGGCAGGGGGTGTGTGTTGAGACAGGACAGAATGGCCCTTCAGCTAAGGTGGGGAAAGGCCAAAATTTCAGACAAGATGGCATACTCACATACTGATTAAAGCACTAAAGAAGCACAACCCTACTTCGCCTGCACACATAAAACTCTTATGCTTCTACTGCGTATTATACAAGTCCTACGATACCGTTTCTACAAGTCACGCAAAGGGCATGTGGCAGAGCCTTCTATGAGGTGGGGGACCACATGGGGCAGGAATAAAACTGCAGGCCACCTGCTCCATAGGGTACTCAAGGTTACTACAGGAAGTATGGGAGGTTCAGAGACACTTTAGACACTTCTCCTGCAGTTTCATAGGCTGTAACCATGCGGAAATAAATACTTTTTTTCTTACACTATGGAAAGACCATTTTTAATAGCCAAGTAACAAAGCAAACTGATTTTTTTTTTTTTTTTTTTTTGCCTTACTGTCTCCCATCATCATTCAAAATTCTCAAAGCATGCGTGGTCCATTTTAGAACCAATGCCCCCGCCCCCCCCCCCCCCCAAGTAATCCAATTACTGCTTAGGAGAGGCCCAAAGGTTCAATGCTTTCTAGCATTCTTCAGACTTTTCAGGTTATTATGTTAAGTAGCCTATTGATGGTAATTTCTTTATTGTAACTACTTTGGCTTTCTCTGTATGAACTTTCATGTTCGCTTAATTCTTGCATGCATGTGACCTGAACACCCATTAGTTTGGTTTGGTTTTGGTTTTGGTTTTGTTTTTTTGGAGAGAGGGAGAGAGTGAGCCTGCACATGGGCAGAGGGGAAGGGAGAGGGAGAGAGACAGAGAGAGAATGAATCCCAAGCAGGCTCCTCGCTGGCAGCTCAACACAGGGCTGGATCACCACAGAGCCACCCAAGTGCCCCACAGATTAGTTACTTTCTGTCAACACCTGACAGCTGTTACACCTTTTCTCTGGTCTTTTAGACACTCCTCTCTTATTTTCATGTGATCTTTGCAGTTACTTGTTCATTTAGAAATCCTGCTCTTTCAAAAATAAACTTTGACTTGTTGTTTTATGTAGGATTGAAGGCAAAGAAATACATCTATTAAAAGTAAACGATCCAATTATCTGGTAAAGAGATTCGAAAATGTTTCCACTGTTAAGCAACACTGTTGCCAAAAACTATGTGTGCACCTGTAAACAGAAACTTGTAAGAACTTGTAAAATACTCCAGATAAGGATTTTCAGTGGAGTTTGAATTCAACTAGTTAATGAAGCACCTTGGTTTGCAAAAACAGCTGATGCACAAAGGTGAAAATTTTCTCGTTGGGTTTTGGGGGAGGGGACCATTGTGATTTGGTAAACACTGCAAACGGGGACTTTCTTGTTCTTGGATCTTTGAAGGAGATAACTTTTTCAAATAGGATGGTCTTTTAATCAGCATTCAAAAGACTAAACTTAGAACCAAGCCTTCATTCAGCCTTGTAGTCACCAAGACTAATATCACCATGATCATCCAACATCCATGAGTCACCACGTGTGAAACAAGATTTTTAAAAATAAAACACTCTTTAGTCACAAATAAAAAATATCTTAGTAAAATCAAAAGGTTTTATACCTTTAAAGAAACCATCATTTTGGGGCGCCTGGGTGGCTCAGTCGGTTAAGCACTCGACTTCGGCTCAGGTCATGATCTGGCAGTTTGTGGGTTCGAGCCCCACTCTGGGCTGGGCTCTGTGCTGACAGCTCAGAGCCTGGAGCCTGCCTCAGATTCTGTGTCTCCCTTTCCCTCTGCCCCTCCCCTGCTCATGCTCTGTCTCTCTCTCTCTCTCTCTCTCTCTCTCCCCCAAAAATAAACATTTAAAAAATTTAAAAATAAAGAAACCATCATTTTAACTCTTTATACCATTTTTCTGTTTGATAGCTCTTATTTTTGTGTTTTATAGAGATTATGTTCATGTAATTCATATATACATGTACATGATACATCATGAAAAAGAGATGGTCAAATGCTTTAGTAAGCTGACTTACTGATAAAAGTGATTTGATGATATTAATTGAAATTAAAAAAAAAAAAAATAGGGCGCCAGGGTGGCCCGGTCAGTTAAGCATCTGACTTCAGCTCAGGTCACGATCTCACAGTTTGTGGGTTTGAGCCCCGTGTTGGGCTCTGTGCTGACAGCTCAGAGCCTGGAGCCTGCTTCGGATTCTGTGTCTCCCTCTCTCTCTGCCCCTCCCCTGCTTGCACTCTGTCTCTCTGTCTCGAAAATAAATAAAATGTTAAAAAAAGTAAAGAATAAAACTAAAAATTAAATAAAAAATAAATGAATAAAATAAATTTTTAAATAGTGGTTTAATGGACATGAAAACACACCTGAACGCGCGCACACACACACACACACACAGGGTACCCCCTCCAAGCTTTTCCACTGGTTTAAAACACTGAGACCCACACCTAAAAGACCTCAGAGATCTTGAATAGTCCAAGAGCACCATCTCAGATCCCACCAGCAACAAAGACCAGGTCCTCAACAGGGAAACTTCCCAACACAATCTGTCCCCAGCACAGAACTTCGTGAAAGCAACACCCAACAAAGAAACAAGGACATCAGGCAAAAGATCTCAGCAAGGGCTACCCAGCCAGCCGGAGTCAGGTGACCACAGAGAGTGTGCATCAGAAGCCACACTTCAAAGACATTCAAGCAAGGAAGGAAAAGGAAGGCAGCTGACCACACAGGCACAGCTGGGGACAACAGGCAGGCGGCACGAGAGGAACACACAGGAGCCCTCAAGATCTGCTAGGTCTCCTTTCCTCTACCGGGCTCCGTGTTAGGCGCTGGCACAACCAACAACGTTCTTGGGCAGAGGGAAAGCCAGGGGTGGGGTGCAGCCTGTGTGGCTGCAGCAGAGAGAGCAAAGGGGAGAGGGGCAGGAGGCCAGCAGAGCCACATTGCGCCAGGCGTTCGTTGATGGCCACGGCAGCAGTTTGGGGCGGCAGAACGCACACAGTGCCAGCTCTGAGAAAGCCAGTGGGACCAACCCAGTCCCCGGAATTCTGGGAGAACCTAATGGAAGGAGGGTGCGGAGTGAGCGGCCCGGCGGGAGGGGCACAGCCGCTGAAGGGTCCAGGAACAGGGTGATGGAATCAAGGGGATGCAGGCCCACGGCACGTTCCAGATGCTCCAAAAGCAGATGAGTCATGGTCGAGCTAAGGGGAGGTGACAGCCCAGACCTCTGAGGGCACTGCCGTTTGCCCTCTTGGTCTGTGTTACTCATACACAGTCAGACCAACCTCCTTGCTGCTTATGAAGATAGCTCAGAACAGACATGCATCTAGGAAAGGGAAAATCCGGACTCCGATCCAAGCTGTATCCCTTACTAGCCACCGTCAGTCAAGTCAAAAACTCTCCTAACCTCATGTCTTCCATTGTTACCCATCAACAGGGAAGACAGCCGCCTGCCTGACTTCAAAGGGAGAGCGAATCAAATGCTTTACAGATGAACTGGCTTGGGCGGGGGCGGGGCACCAGGCTGGCTCCAACGGTGCAGCACTCGACCTCGGTTTGTAGGTTTCAGCCCCATGTTCGGAGTAGACGTTACTTTAAGAAATGAAGAAAATCTTAAAAAAACAAAACAAGAAAAAGAGAATCTGGCTTCATGGTAAAAGTGGTTTAAGCAACATTCAACTGCAAAATACTGATAGACTTTCTCTCACATATCCTCACATCCCAACTTCTCCTCAAAAGCACTTAATTCAGGGGCGGCTAGGTGGCTCAATCCATGGCGTGTCTGACCTCGGCTCAGGTCATGATCTCACCGTTTGCGAGTTCGAGCCCCACATCGGGCCCTCTGCTGTCCCCCTCTCTCTCTGCCCCTTCCCCCACTTACGTGAATGTGCTCTCTCTCAAAAACAAACAAACAACAAAAGAAGCACTTAATACGGTATTCTGCAAAATGACCTTCACTCAACAAATACTTATTTAGTGCATACTAAACAAATGCTAGGCTCTGGTTAAGCAATACCAATGCATTAGGGTTCAGGGGGCTTTTTTTAGAGTTTGGTCGTTACAACATGCATCACAGAGGTAAACGTGGTTTCAACTGTGGCTCCAAATCCTAATTCAAATAGTCTTATGAATCAAATAACAAAGGATAATTATAAGTCTTGGTCTGCCTAATGCAGCTCAATCAACACCTAACACCAAACAGCAGCACCGTACCAAACACTGACGGGGCCGTACTGACGGGGACGTGAAGGCCCAAATACTCGAGACGCTCTCACAGAACTTCTAGTGCAGTGGGGGAGGCAGTCAACAAGCAGTCTACAAACAGCCAGGCGCCAAGGCAAAATGTCGGTAAGACTATGGAAGCACGGGAGACAAAAAAAAACAATTCTGATTAAGGAAATGAATAACAAAGTCCCCTGGAGGAAGTTATTTACAGAACTGAAGGCTTAAAAGGACTGGAGGCCATTCCAGAGAAGATCCTAAGCAAAAGTTTAAGTGAAAGAGGTTCCGTACGTGTGTCTGTCTGTGCACGTGGGTGGGGGAGAAGAGGGGAAAAAGAGACAGTCTGGGACCACATTAGGGGATCTGCACTAGGCTGAAATATTTGACCAGTAGTCTGGGCAACGGAGAGTGGTCCACGATTTCCAAAAAGGAGAGGGACATAATCAGAGCTATAGGCAAAGAAGCCCACTCTGATGGCGGCCATTGAGAAGCGACTTTAATTGGCCAAGGAAGAAACCACCGAAAAAAGACAGAACGGCATCTACGGTCAGGGACATATATGTGGGCAGAGAAGTTGAGGCTTTTTTTTTTTTTCCCCTCCTCCTGTGTGACTTCTTGCTCACCTAGACCTGTCCTTTCGGAGGAAAGCAGGAGAATCTGGTTAACATAGGTCAGAATAACCTCCTCAACCCACCACAATTTTACCATGAGTCTTTAACAATGACTCACCATGTCAGCCTGGCAAAGCTTACTCGCAAGTTCTAATTCGTCATTTTTTTTTTTAACGTTTATTTATTTTTGAGACAGAGAGAGACAGAGCATGAATGGGGGAGGGTCAGAGAGAGAGGGAGACACAGAATCGGAAGCAGGCTCCAGGCTCTGAGCTGTCAGCACAGAGCCCGATGTGGGGCTCAAACTCATGGACCGTGAGATCATGACCTGAGCCGAAGTCGGACGCTCAACCGACCAAGCCACCCAGGCGCCCCTCGTCGTCATTTATAAAACAAACTAAAAAATGTGATAGATGGAGCTGCAATCACTTTTTTTTTTTTTTTTTTTGCCTGTACAACCAAAATAACTTAGTCTGAGATACAATTTTTGTACTTAGGGCGGCCACAACAGAGACAAATCTGAGCCCTCAAGAGAAGCTGAACAGGGAGTTGATTTTTCTTATAAAGGAGGGGTGCAGGAGGGGGGAACAACCAAGATCTACAGGGCTGGGCCAAGAGTACAGAGCAATCTGCATTTCCATTTCCCTTTGGGTCAAGTACGTCTGAAACCAGTTCACGGCCATTTCCCCGCAGCCCTTTTCCAAGGCGAAGGCTGTAAACATGTGTTTTCCACCCTCCCCCCCCCACCTTAGTCTTACTCTTCGTCCTCAGTCAATTCTTCCTTAACAAGGCAACAGCGGGGATCAACCAGCATCAGTCCAGAACTGGGTCCGCCGCTAAGTACATCACATGGATACATTTTTCTATTCTAGAAGTGATGAGACTAAGTGTTGGACTCCAGGGACTGGACTCTGAGGTTCCTCCTGGCTCTAAACTGTCAGTTTTGATGATGTTCTGAGACCCTTTGCCTTGCCCAAATCCTTTTAACAGACACATAATAAATACCCGAGGAAGCGGAGGACCAATCTTGCTGCCAGATCCTCGTGCACAACTATGTTCAGATTTCAGATTTCAGACTTCCAAAGGGGGTCCAGCCTGTTGGTGCTGCACATCCTCTAAAAATACTTTGAATTTCTTTCAGGAAAGGCACTAAGGCCTGGAATAAGAGAATCAAGATATAATCACAGCAAATGAACTCCTACATGGAATTACAGAAGTCCAGTGCTCCCTTGGGCTTTTTAAAATAACAGGGGTGCCTGGGTGGCTCAGTGGTTAAGTTAAGCATCCGACTTCGACTCAGGTCACGATCTCGCGGTTTGTGAGTTCGAGCCCCATGGGCTCTGTGCTGACAGCACGGAGCCTGGAGCCTGCTTCGGATTCTGTGTCCCCCTCTCTCTCTCTGCCCCTCCCCTGCTCATGCTCTGTCTCTTTTTGTCTCTCAATAATAAATGGGTGTTAAAAAAAATCTTTAAATAACAAAACAAGGATATAATATTCTTAAACAATGACACAGTATTTATTAATGCCCAAAATGTACAATATGCTTTACACTGTTTCCTTTTTTTTTTCCCTTCCAGTGTGACTTCTTGTTCTCTCTAGACCTGTCCTTTCAGAGGAAATACAAGAACCTGGTTTTGAAAAGACTCCTTCTTCAGAGTTACTATAATCTTCCTCCTCCATGAGAACCCCAGGAGCAGGGCTCACTACTCGTTCCCATTGGACACATTACAGAAGTAACACGACTTACGCGGAGTATCAGTTGAGACCAGATGATGACCGATGAACCCAAAAATAAGGAGAATGGAGTTATTTCACCGCACAGGGTCTGCTTCCATGTTTGGAGTGACTATATCATTTAGATGATTACCAAGGACATGGTTTCTAAATGCCACACTCATCTGCCAGTTTAAGTCTCCCTCCTCCCAGGAGGACTGAACCTCAGGTTAACGATTGGGGCGAGCTACGTGCCAGACATGTGCTATAGGAAGGAGCGCTGGGAATACAGCCATCAACAACAAAAAGGCCCCATGCAACAGTCGTAGGCTACACAAAAGAGGGGGGGGGGGGGCAAGAATAATCCTAAAAGAACAGGGAAACCTTCCTGAAAGTGCTGGCCTCTACCTTTGCTTCTAAGAACCAGCAACAGCGCTGGCAGAGAACATTTAGCAGCCTGAAAACGCATTCGGCCGGGGGGGCAAATGCCACATCAACTTTGGGGACCTAAAAGCTGCCAGATTCCTCGCCCTGGGAGAGAGAGACAAGATGAACTCCATCAATAAAGAAGTTTCCCAGCGCCAGCTGCCGGGTCTGGGCCCCCGCGGGGACCCGGAGGGGAAAACGTGGAGCCAAAATGGAGGAGGGGCTCGGGAGGAGTCGGCTGGGGCGCGAGAGCCTCGTGGCTCGCTCCTCATGGCGCCAACCAGCCTCCCCGCTCCGCTCTCCCCGGCCCTGGGAGGCAGCATCCCACCTCGCCAAACGCGGCGCGCACAGCCCACGGCTCGCAGGCTCGCCAGGAGGAGCCCATGCTCCCAATGCAATGGGGAGCTTGCTAAACGCCGAGGAAACAAGTACCCACATCTTAAATGCAGTAAAGGGGAGCGAAGAAAGAAACATCTGCGAGGTCTCCACCCTTCTCCACCTGCAGGAAAGGCCCGGGGTAAAGCTAAAAAAGCATTTCCCTCGTTTTTTCTTGCTTGGCTGATAAAACAAAGACGGGCTCCTGAGGGGGGTCGGACGCCCTTAGGACTGACCCCTTTCCGTGCACCCACGACGCTAAAGCCCCTGCAACCGAGGAGCACGCACGGAGCCAGAACAACTTTCTCATTGAAACCGGCCACGTTTCTGCTCATAACCATACGGAAGCCGTATTGTCATTTGGTCCATGTCACCGCACGTAGCTGGCGCTCAGGATTTTCCCCCCAAGAAACCCCCGCAGTCCCCAGCCCGACACGAGCTCCCTTCCCCGGGACGCCGCCTCGCGCGTTCCCGCAGCCCTCCAGGTCGGGCTTCCCGGCTCGCCCCGCCCCCGCGGCCCGCGCTGCGCCGCGGGGCGAGTTCCCCCACCCCACCCCCCACCCAGGCGGGGCTTGGGGGAGGGGGCGCGTCGGGGGCTCCCCGGCGACCCCGCTTGAAGCCCTCTCCCCCCGCCCCCACCGTCGGACTCGCAAAACAATAAGCATCCGCTTTCTCTGCCCGTTCCCCCTAGGAGCCCGGCCACGAGTTACCGCAGCGGAGAAAAAGAGCGAGCGGGCGCGCGCCAGCCCTGCGACCCGTGGCCGGCGTACCCCGGGGGACCGCGATGACCGGAATCCCCGCCCGCAGTCCGCGCAGAGGCGGGGGTGGGGGGGGGGTGGGGGGAGACACTGGGCGCTGGAGCGCGGCCAGGAGCGGAGGCGCGCGGGCCACGCGGTGGCTGCAGCAACTGACACGGCCCGCGGCCGCGCCACATGCGCCGCCGCCCGGCCCGGGCCCGGGAGCGCGGCGCCGCGACCCCCCGTACCTTGCCGCTGGCCGTGCCCCCGCTGACGCCGATCAGGAAGGGCTCGCCGCCGTTGGGCTGCTGGTGGTTCTGCAGGGTCTGCTCGCTGTCCCCGGCCATGGCTGGCGCCGCCCCTCCTCCCGCTGCTGCCGACGGACGCACGCTCCCCGCCCGCGCCCGCGTCGGGCTCCCCCGCTCCCCGCAGCCGCGGCTGGGGCGCTGCCCGGGTCCCTGCGAGCCGCGCGGAGCTCGGCCGTGGGGCTGCCTTTCCCGGAGGCGCCGAGAGCCTGCCTCTGCCCGCAGCGGCCGGCTCGGTTTACAGCCCAGGCGGAGGTCAGCGTGATGCTGCTGCTCCAATCCGGGCGGGCAGCGCGCTGCTATTCGCCGAGGCGGAGGCGGCGAGGCGTCCAGCCCCAGCCCCCGCCCTTCCCGGGCCCCGCCGCCGCCGCCGCCGCCGCCGCCGCCGCCGCCGCCCGAGGTCTCCCGGAGAGGTGTGAGGCCGGCCCTCCTCCCCCCGCCCCGCTGCCCGGTTAACCCTTTCCCCGACGACCTCCGGCGGACCGAGGGACAGGGCACACGCGCCCGGCGCTTTCACGGGGTGTGCTCCGTCTATTTCGAAGGGGGGCGAAGAGCTACAAGGGCAGATCGGGTAATGGGGGGACTGGCAACGCCCCGGGCTTGGGAAGCAAAATCCCAAGGAGCACGGGAGGTTAAGAGGAAGCGAAGAGTGGGGACAAAACCGAAGAGACTCTTAAATATGGAGAACAAACGGAGGGTTACTGGAGGGGTTGTGGGAGGGGGGATGGGCTACTTGGGGAAGGGGCATTAAGGACTCCACTCCTGAAATCCTTGTTGCACTCTATCCTAATTTGGAGGTAAATTTTAAAAATAAAATTAAAAAAAAAAAAAAAAGATGAAGCAAAGAGTTAATGTCGTTTGCCCATTATTCAGGCTAAAAACTTGTGTTTTCCCCAGATGAAAAAATTTCCCCCTCCCGTTTGCCAAAATATGTCAGCGGCCAGCTCTAAATATTTCCTCTCTTGGAAACACCATCCTCCTTAGTAGGAGACTCCCGAGAGTCTTTCTCCCCAGAGAAGGGTAATCGGACGGGGTTAAATGAAGGGCACCCTCCCTCCAAAATGCAAGGCCCTTTCAAACCAGTCTGAAATCACAAATACTGAGGTCCCTGCGGAGTTAGGATTTATGAAAACATTAGAATGGTGATGAATGTCATTTTGACCGGTTAATACTTTTCAGTGAGCTGGGTTTTCAGAGGTGGGCAATTAGTCACTTGATTAGAAAGGGAGTATTTCCTGGTGATTCACAGCCGCCCCCACCTCTGGAGGCAGATTTCTGCATTCACACCTAGTTCCATGAGCAGGTCACATAATCTCCCTGTGCCTCAGTGTTCTCATCTGGTACATGGGAATAATAATGACAACTCCACCCTGGGATTGTTGTACTCAGTGAATTGTTATATTTAAAGTTCTTAGAATAGCAGCTGGCACAGTCTAGGCCCCATGTAAGAGTTGGGAGAGGGCCCTACAAGGCTGAAGCCCTGAAAGGGAACTTTTGCTGGGGTGCAGGGGGAGAGAGGTAGGACTCCACCAGTAGCTTCCAGCCTCTGCCCTGTGAGCCTGTTACCCATGAGCTGATGGGCTCCCACAGTCCAAAAGACAGCTTAAGTCAATAGCATTCGTTTCAAACTTCGTAAAGTACCTCAACTCCGGAATCACTTCGAGAAAATTTGCTAGAGAAAATTAAGCGTATTAGAAAGCACAAATGGTCTTTTTTCGCTTTTGAAATATTCATGTCACCATCCAAAACCAAACTCCCGCAGACGCTCCCACAGGAGACTAACACGGAGGGAGTGGGCTACCTGGGTAGGTAGAGGCAGGCCTTTGGGAGAGGTTGGCTGGAAGGAGCCTGCCTTACCACGTGGCTGTGGGGTGGGTGGGTTTTAGCTGATTCGGGAGTCGGCCTCGTGGCCCCAAAGGCTTTTCTCCACTAAGGAGATCTCACAGTCTTCAAAGACTTTTGCAGAGTTCTTTATAGCCCAAGATGAAGCCCAATGGGACTTGGAAAACCTGACGGACCCAGAGCTAAGGGGATATTAGGTAACTAGGGAAAGAAGAGGGCGAAAGAATGTTGCATCCTCTATGAATTTTTCCCAAATCCCCACCTTCCTTATTTCATTGTTTGTTTCCGTTACTTTTGGGGGGCGGAGGGCAGACAGAGAAGGGAACAGAGGATCTGAAGCGGGCTCTGCACTGACAGCACAGAGCCCCATGCGGGGCTCGAACCCACAAGCTGTGACCTCATGACCTGAAACAAAGGCAGACACTCAACAGACTGAGCCACCCAGGCACCGCCCCCGCCCACTTTCCTTATTTCTATAGCCTTTTTTCCCCATGATATTTCCTTATAAAAATTTCGACACATAGAGTTTAAATGTTTTAAACACTGGGGCGCCTGGGTGGCTCAGTCCGTTGAGCGTCCGACTTCAGCTCAGGTCACGACCTCGCGGTTGGTGAGTTCGAGCCCCGCGTCGGGCTCTGTGCTGACGACGGCTCAGAGCCTGGAGCGTGCTTCAGATTCTGTGTCCCCCTCTCTCTCCACCCCACCCCTGCTTGTGCTCTGTCTGTCTCTGTCTTTCAGAAATGAATAAACATAAAAAATAAATCAATTAAATGTTTTAAACACTGACAGAACCACCATCTAGACTCCACCACGAACATTGTACTACAGTTGCTCTGTCACACTAGCCATGTGCCCATCCCTCTAGCCAGCACATTTTTATTGTTGCACTTGGGTTGCCTTTACCTTGTTAGTTTGAAGACACTTACTGCAAAATGATTTGCACATTTGTACATTGCTTTTTTTTTTTTTTTCTTTTAATTGCTATATCCCTAGCACCTAAAACAGTTTCTGGCACCTGTAGGACCTTAATAAATATTTGTTGAATAAAGGAAGAAACACCATGTCTCATTTCTACATTCCCAAGGCCCACTGGGCAGAATGACAGGCAGGTAAGAAGCATTCGATACATGTTGAATGTATTGAATCAACAAATGAAGAATGCGGAAGAGGTAAAAATACCAAGGAGTAAACTTCTCTCCCACCATTTTGGAATGAAAGGTGGTGTTCCCTAGATGGTATTTCCACGGTTCCTAGTCTTATTTCCAAATGTTTTCTTTTCCTGGCATTCCAAGCAACTGTCTACATGTAGCCTTGTATGTGCATCTATTAACTAGTCCAACCAACTCATTAACTGAGCTAATTCATTACACTTATCTGCACCTTGTCTAAAGGTTTTATTTGCGGGGGGGGGGGGGGGGTTGCCTGGGTGGCTCAGTTGGTTAAGCATCCCACTCTTGATTTCAGCTCAGGCCATGATCTCACAGTTCATGAGTTCAAGCCCCTCATGGGGTATTGCACTGACAGCGTAGAGCCTGCTTGGGATTCTCTCTCCCCCTCTCTGCTGCTCCCCTGCTCATGGGAAAAAAAAAGAGAGAGAGAGAGATTTTATTTTTTTTATGTGATTTCTACCTTCAGCGTGGGACTCGAACACACAACCCTAAGAGCAAAAGCCACATGCTATACCAAACTGGCCGGGCGCCCCTCCTGTACCTTGTTTCATAATTTGACTTCCGTGCATAAGTTAATATACATGAAAGTGCTCTGAAGAAAAAACAGAAGCTGTCTATATAAAGGTAAGGCCTAATTAGCAAGGACATCCAGCTGCACTCTGCTCTCCCATTTTCACTCCCTTCTTTCCCTAGGGCTGCCTTACCTCCACGTAAGGAAGTCACCCAAGTCCATTTACATTAAGAGTATTCTCAGCACCGGTGACCTCGACAAGGACTTTGTATCTCTGCTCTCTATAAAGCAAGGCAGGCTGTCCGTGCCGTTCCCCGTGCTGTGTCATCCTCCCTCAGGGGCCTGGTCACCAAATCCCACAGCTAGGGATGTTCAAATGATGTTTGAGTCTACTGTAGCAATTCCACTGCAGATTCTGAGCTAAGTGATTTCCAACCTTCCTCCTTCCCCTCCCACTAAAGGAAAAAAAAAAAAAAAAAAAAAAAAAAAATCAAACATGTTCAATAAAATCCGGAGTTAGAACAGATTCAAGGAAATCCATTTTTCTCGGTATCTGTGATGATTTTACTTTCTGTACAGATTTCAGTCTGATCAAGTTCTGGCCTAGTTAACATACGGGGACAAAGTCAGCATGAGTGTGCAATTGCAGCTGTGGCCAAGGAACAAAAGGAGACACGGCCGTTCCCAGTCCTCTGTCTGCCTGCCTGCTCTCTAAGTAGCTGTAGTTCTGAACTAGACAAGGAACGCTACATTTTGTCTCCATCTGGAAAGTTCTACTTCTAGGTGCTTCACAAACCATGGAAACTATCACATTTCCAAACCAGGAAAAAAAAAAAGAAATGTCAACAGACTTTAGCTTGTCTCTGAAACATTTTGGTGGCCCGTATGGCCTTTTATCATTAGCAATTGCTTGGACAGATCATAAGCACTGTTCTGAAATGCTGGCCAGATGATATTAAAGCTCCTTACGTCTAGCTCTATGATGTTAATCACATTCTCAGATTCTGTTGGCAGTGTGTTATACAGCATAGTCTCAAACCCCAGCATCCGCAGCATCAGGGAAGGCAAAAGCTTGGGCCCCGTCCCAGAAGTGAAGAATCCAGGGGTGCCTGGGTGGCTCAGTTGCTTAAGCGTCCGATTCTAGGTTTTGGCTCAGGTCATGATCTCACAACTGGGGAGTTCAAGACCCACATCAGGCTCTGTGCTGACAGTGTGGAGCCTGCTTGGGATTCTCTGACTCCCTCTCTCTCCTCCCCTCTCCACTCTCAAAAATAAATAAATAAACATTAAAAAAAAAAAGAATCCAAAACTCTGTGGGTGGAGCCCATTAATCTGTGTTTGATAAGCCCTCCAGGTATCTCCAGAGCCCACCCACCAAAGTTTGAGAATTACTGATCTGGGGAAAGAAGGCAATGAGCTCCAGTTGGAAAAGCAAGGTTTACATCCTTGCTTTGCTACCACTTTGTAAGCTATGGCAAGTTACTTAACTCCTATGGACTTCAGGTTCTTCAACTGTTAAATGATACGTGGTTTGTAGGATGGTTGTGAAAATAAAGACTATGTGCCGGCATGTAGTAGTTGTTAAATAAATACCATTTCCCTCCCCTTCAATCACAGCTCTTATTACAGAAGTCCCACCACTTAGGGATTAGGAGTTCCAGAGATAAGAATTCCTAATCCCCCAGGTCCCTTTAAGGTAAAAATTAAAATATCTAGAACAGGCAAACGGACAGAGACAGAAAGGAGATTGGTGGTTGCCTACAGCTGGGGAGGTTAGAAAGCAAACAGGGAGTGGCTGCTGAAGGAGTACAGGATTCCTTCTTCTTTCTTTCTTCATTTTAAATAGGCTCCCGGCCCAAATGAGGCTTGAACTCAAGACCCTGAGATCGAGTCAAATGCCCTTACCAACAGAGCCACCCAGGCATCTCCAGGATTTCTTTTTAGATAAATGTTCTAAAATCGACTGTCTTGATG
Organism: Panthera onca; assembly: GCF_046562875.1. NCBI lineage: Eukaryota > Metazoa > Chordata > Mammalia > Carnivora > Felidae > Panthera > Panthera onca. Next base: position 62,554,082 of record NC_138355.1, read on the forward strand.
GCTGCACAGCTTTGAAAATCGTAAGAACCACTGAACTGGTTCTTACCTTCATGAATTGTATGCGGATTATATCTCAATAAAGCCGCTTCAAAAACCAGGTTTCAACAAGCAGGCTTGGAGAAGAGAGAGATTTTTAGGAATTGGGGACAGAAATGGGCAAAGGCACAGAGAGACTGCGAATTAAGAAGAAGGTGTCAGAAGACTTTGTAACCTATAAAATGTTACATAAATGCAAATGTTGTTAATGTTGTTTAACTCAACATATTGACTTTTGTGCATACAGCTTTACCCCACAAAGACAGTTGTCACACCAGGGCTTTTATATTTCAGCTGGCCCAACTACAGAAATCCCATATGTCCTAAGAAGCCTTCCCAGACTTTGAAAAGATTAACATATAGATTTTCGCTCTATAGAGATTTTCTGATTTTCTCTCCTGTCCCCAACCAGGATATATTTTCCAGCATGATTGTATGAAAGTAAGACTGGGGTATAACCAGAAGTTTAGTCGTCTCTCCCAGAACTTACTGGCTCCCAATATGAGCAAGCTCCTGGCAACCTCATTTTGTTCACTCTCCGTGTTCTAAGCCTTTTTTTAAAAGTTTATTTATTTTGAGGGGGGAGGGGCAGAGAGAGAGAGATTGAGAGAGAGAGAGAGAGAGAGAGAGAGAGAGAGAGAATCCCAAGCAGGCTCCACACTGTCAGTGCAGAGCCTGAGTCGGGGCTCCAACTCAGGAACCAGGAGATCATGACCCAAGCCAAAATCAAGAGTTGGATGCATAACCGACTGAGCCACCCAGGTGCCCCCTAAAACATTTAGCTTCATTTTGTTCACAGGGCTTTTCCCAGACCCGCGTCTGACCCTTCGCTTCTTTTCCTGTCTCCAGACTAAATTCTTGCTCTCCCACTTTTCTGCAATGACTTCCCTCACTTCCCCCAGTCAGCTCTGGGCCATCTTCTCTGCAAACAACCTACTCGTCCCCCCTCCTTCACTCCGGGGCTAATGCTCTTTCCATCACACCGTAAGCGATGCACTGTAGTTGGTGATGTACAGGGGTGGGACCAGGGGTTGAGAGAGGAGACCTCTAGGGTGCAAGATGTAAGGGGGCTCCGACCATCAGACGGAGCGAGTGCAAGTGTAGAGTGAGCCTTGAAAAGGAGCCCCTCCTTATGCGTTGACTCTAAGCGCCTTCCTTGCTTCATCCCCGTCCCAGCCCAGGTGACTGTGGAGAAGAGAAGCAGAGAATTGGCATAGCTGATGGCAACTGCCTCAGAGGAGTACCTACATTTAGCCTGGTGGCCCAGGATGGCAGGTTTGACTGTCCTTGAGATCCTGGGCTGAAGTGCCAACTGGAGGCCAAATGAGGTTAGCAGGTCCAGCCAATTAGTCTTAGCTCAGGGTTCAAGTGGTATTTTTCTATAAGGTTATTTTGGTATGTCAAAGTGAACTTTCCCTGGGTCATTAGGAGAGAAAATTAGTTCAGTTCTGCTTTGTAATGAAATTACAGCTGTTCCTGGTGGGAAGGAGGCTTCGGGCTTAAAGGGAGGAAGGGCTAGTGTTTCAGAAATATTTTTAGTCACAGACTAAAAAAAACTAACAACAGCAATGGATTCCCCAGGAAGACACGTGCCCACACATGCACACAAGTAGAATTTTGAGAATAATTTACTCAGGCCCTACATAACCCCCGTTATCAGTCTGGTGGCCAGGAGACGAAGTCGGGGCGAGGGCAGCCTCAGAGGAGAGCATCTCAGAAGTGTTAGCTCTTCTTAGGGAATATGGGCCACCTCTGTGAGTACGGACGGTACAGGGGTCCAGTGGCTACAAGGCAATCTCCTCAAAGGCATCCATCCAGATGTCCCTACCCGTGTTGCAGGATCCTCAGTTTTTACCGCCGAGGCTCTAACATTCCCAACCCTCCTGCCTCGGCTGACCAACGCAAACAATGACGGAACTCTGAGACTCTAACAATTGGTATTTCTGCCTGTTGCTGAAACGTGTCTGCCCTGCTTCTGCAAGAGATCAGGGCCTGTTTGGAAGCCACCAGAGGCCTCTGACTCTCACACAGAACCCCTGACTGCTTGCTAACAGCAGAGCATCACTAAGATGTAGTAGCAACAAGCCAACTCCACTGTCTGTGCAGGCACTGGTCCCCCGTCTTTCTGAAAGGCCTGAAACATGGCACCTGCCACAGCCTTCGCCTCTCCAGGGACATTGTCCCAGGTCACCACCAGGGGAATCTTTACCTCACTTTAACCTCACTATGAAAAGAACCGAGCCACCACCTGGTGCCACGTCCCTCTTCCCAGCATCCTCCTCATCTGCTGGGCAGTAGATGAGCCAGTCCCCAATACCCCATCTGACCACCAATTTCATGGACCACTTTTGATACCATTTGTGCTCATCTGGGCCCTCGACGAAGCACATGCCAGTAGGAGTAAATGTACAATCATTAGGGGAAATGGCTGCAGGAGGAAATAGGAAGGGGCCGGGCAAGCCTGAGAGAGAGGTCGTTTGGACTGCAGCAAGGGCCTGAGCCTGAGTATGGGAGAGGTACAGAGACAAAGAACGTTGGGCAGAAGCATCCTAGACTACCATGCAGACGAAGAAAGGCTCAGCCACGCTGTCGTGAGTCCTTAAGTCAAAGTTGTTAGCGATCAGAAGAACCTCATAACTTCTAGGAACGGACCTGCCTTCGTATTCCGATGACACACAGCCACCGGCTGGGACTAGCCTGGGGGGAAGCGTGGCCGGGAGTAAATGCAACAACATATTTCAGGGCACATTAGCCGGCGTCGATTATGTTCTTTGTAGGTAGAGATCTTCGAGGACTTCTCCCGACCACCACATACCGAGAGCGACGTATGGAAATATCCAACTTGAATTGTTGAATTATCTATTGGGGAATGAATTCAAAGATCCAGCCAGTTCTCAAGACTCCCCTGTCTTTTGCCTTTCCCTGGACTCCCAGGTCTCTGAGGTCCCCTCCACCCATGTATAGTATCCTACTTCGCCGAGAATGTGTGAGGAGCTCCTCCCAGCCCTTGTGGGTGTCTCTCACTTCCAGGATCCCCCAGTTAGATTGCCGACTGCTTCGCCGCATGTCCTGAACCAGAACCTCTCATCCTCAAGCAAGAACCTCCCCTATCTGTGCCTCACTAAGTCTGCCACTCACTGCTGGCCGAGGGCGTGGAGCTTTGCCCCCTGCACCAAATGGGCTCTGACACCTCTTGCAAAACCGAAAACTTCCCAATGAAATAAAACACAGTGAAATAAGATTCTGGGCTCTGACACTTTCACCAGTGAACTCTACCAAACGTTCAAGGGAGAGTTAATACCAAGATTACACAGACTCTTCCAGACAGGAGAAAAAGGTGGAACACCGCACAACTCATCATTTTATGAGAGCAGCACAGCTTTACCACTAACATCTGGCAACGTATTACCAAAAAAATGGAAAATCAGGGGCCCCTGGGGGGCTCGGTCAGTTAAGCATCCGACTCTTGATTTTGCTCAGGTCATGGTTTCATGGTCGTGAAACAGAGCACAGCATCAGGCTCTGCTTGGACCCTTAAACAACTGGGCCACCCAGGTGCCCCTAGAGAAGCATTTCTTAGGGTGAACTCCACAGAACATCGGTTCTGCCCCTTGCTAATAGGCAAATTAGCACAGAGCCTGCTTGGGACTCTCTCTCTCCCTCTCTCTCTCTCTCTGCACCCCCCCCCCATTTAAATAAATAAACTTTAATAGAAAACAATTGGAAAATTAAGGGCCAGTGTCTCTGATGAGCACATGTATAAATCCTGAACACAATTTAACAAACCCAAACCTAGTGCTATATCACAGCCCGTCTTATTTATTTAAAAAAGAAAAACGAACTAAAATTAAGGTAATATTTGAAAAATCTATACTTTAAATAATGTAGATCTGGCTCAAAAACAATGATTGTATCTTTAGATATGGATAAATCTTGCGATGAAAAGAACTGTTTCTTGAACACTCCAAAGCAGTTTCCTAAAACATAGGCCTTGAAACTTTGGTTTGGGGAGGGGAAAAAAAAGATACTGGGAGTGAACAAGTTTGGAAAAACCTGTGCACTGCTCTGCTCCCCTTTCACTTCCTGGAGAGAGTCACGGTGTCCCTGAGTGCTTTCAACACCCTGAAAAATACTGCAATTAAGAAACATGTTTGTTTGTTTAAACCTGTGTTTTACCAAAGTTACCAAACCACAGAATCCTTTTTTCTCATTTGCCTATTAGCAAGGGGCAGAACCGATGTTCTGTGGAGTTCACCCTAAGAAATGCTTCTCTAGGGGCACCTGGGTGGCCCAGTTGTTTAAGGGTCCAACTCTTGGTTTCAGCTCAGGTCATGATCTCATGGTTCCTGGGCTTGAGCCCCGTGTTGGGCTCTGCACTGACAGCGAGGAGCCTGCTTGGGATTTTTCTCTCCCTCTCTTGGCCCCTCCCTGGCTGGTTCTCTCTCTCTTTCAAAAAATACAAAAGTAAACATAAAAAAAAAAAATGCTTCTCTATAGTGACTGAATGTCAAAACAACAAATCATCTTACAAGGAATTAAACAGTATCCTGCTACCTTGGAGGAGGTCCTAAGAGACCTATTTACATGGAGAATAATATTTATTGACTTCAGCTTTATATTAGATAGATGTCTCATGTATAATATTCAGCTAGTAATAATTTATTATAATTGTTCTCTGGCTTAAAAAGTTGTAGATATTTAGTATAAAAAACAATGAGGGAATTTTTTTTAATGTAACGTTTATTTTATTTAGTTTTTATGTTTAAAAATTCTTTAATGTTTTTTTATTCATTTTTGAGAGACAGAGAGTGAGCAGGGGGAGGGGCAGACCAAGAAGGAGACACAGAATCCGAAGCAGGCTCCAGGCTCTGAGCTGTCAGCACAGAGCCCGACGCGGGGTATGAACCCACGGACCACGAGATCATGACCTGAGCTGAAGTCAGACACTCAACCAACTGAGCTACCCAGGCACCCCTATTTTATTTTTGAGAGACAGAGAGAGAGCACGAGCGGGAGAAGGGCAGAGAGAGGGAGACACAGAATGTGAAGCAGGCTCCTGGCTCTGAGCTGTCAGCACAGAGCCTGACGCAGGCTCAAATCCAAGAACCGTGAGATCATGACCTGAGCTGAAGTTGGACGTTGAACCGACTGAGCCACTCAGGTGCCCCTAAGAAATTTTTTATGCAGAATGTGAACATCCTCTCTAATCATCTCCCCAAGAGTTAATCATAATTATGATTATTATTTCAGTTTTGTTATTTTTATTTTGTTATTATTTTATTTTATTTTGTTATTATTTCAGTTTTGAATATTCATATCTGTAAATTTTTCTACAATAACTGCTCACTAGCAGAAAAGCTGGTCAGTTTTTGTGAGCTACTGAAAAACATACCTATTAATATTGCAAAAACACTTACGCATTCAAATAAATATGAGAGCTTTGAAAAATACGTGGGAAAGGAGAACATTTTTCTTTCATGTTCACTTATTTTAGAGAGAGAGAGAGCAAGGGAGGGGCAGAGAGACAGGGACAGAGGATCTGAAGCAGGCTCTGCACCGACAGCAGAGAGCCCGACATAGGGCTCAAACTCACAAATCGTGAGATCATGATCGGAGCCAAAGTTGGACACCTAACCGACTGACTGCACCACCCAGGCGTCCCTGGCAGAGAGGAGCATATTGAAAGTTAAACACAAAAGGGAAGATTAAAGAAGTAAACTCTCAAGAAAAGAAGGCAGAAGATTGAAATCTGATAACTTCCCAAGAAATAGGACACAACAAGATGTGAAACAAAGGGAACATTTATATGTTTATTTTAGGGTACTCCAAATATTTATCTTTTGAATATAATATTTGACAATATCATAAAAAGCAGCTTCCACTATGGCTACTATAAATCAAGACGTACTTCCATAGGAAACAATGCACAGGCCCCAAAGAGAAAATGAGTAAAAGACATCGGTAGCTGATAGGCATAACTGAAAGGGTGGTATCTCTCATCCATAACCAGCCAGGACTTGCAATCCAGATAACTGTCACCCTGTGACCCGAAGTACCACTACCTGTCACCAGAGAAGACTATAATGAGGCATTCATTTTCCCCTCTCCGTTGGGGTTTTTAGGGATTAAGTGGGCTTTGAAATGACAAGAAAAGGAGTTTTGTAAATAAAACCGCATGAATGAGCATACCAGATCAGACTCATGGATCCTTTAATGCAGGACAGGACATCTGGCAATAGCATCCATGGCTATTTTGTGGAAGGATCTCCTTTTCCTCTGCGTTCCCAATTAAAAGTTTCAGGTGCAGTGCTGATAATTGTATTTCCTTTTAACAGCTCAGTGTGAAGCATCATAATGTTTTCATCTTGTTCTCAATCCTTCTGTGAGATCACTTTCACCTCCTCCCGCGGACCTGTCTCTGGCTTTGCTGTATTTTTCCTGTGGAATGGACACAGAACTACGTGTAGTATTCCAGATGTGAAATCTCACTTTGTTTCATTTACAATGCCATTCTTAATGACCCCCGATTTCTGCTCTTTGGGGCTGAAGAAGGAATCTGAACCAGAATGTTTGAAGAACAAGATGATTGTCTCTCTATTCTTCCTTTCCTAGACTTAGGTGATAGTCAATCCTTCTTTTAAGTTTGATGGAGAGAAAACTAGACCAGTAAGTCAGGAGACCTAGCTCATGGTCTGGAATTATCAATAAGGAACTCGGTGACTCTGTAATTCATTTAAATTGTATGAACTTCAATTTATTCATCTATTAAATGAAGGGATTGACTTCAAGATGTTCTGAGTTCTCTTGCAGCTTTGCATTCATATAACTGAGACATTGTAGCCTGTGTGGCACTTTCTCTCCATTCTTATTCCTCACGAGGACTTTTAGTAGTATATTCCTACCTTGGCATTTCACTTACTGGAATTGGTTAGTGTCAACCGTTAACATGAATGTTTCCTTAAATGTAACATGCACTTCAAACCTTCAATGTGTAAGGAACCACCCCCACTGTGCATTTTAAAGCTTCTGCTCTTTATGTCCTAGCTCTAAATTGGAACTGAATCCATTCATTCATTTATACGTTCCTTTATTAAATATTGAGTTCCGGGGCACCTGGGTGGCTTGGCTGGTGAGGCGTCTGACTCTTGACTTCAGCTCTGGTCATAATCCCAGTGTCATGGGATCGAGTCCCATATGGGGCTCTGCCACTGGGCATGGAGTCCACTTGAGATTCTGTCTCTCTCACTCTTAAATTAAAAAAAAATCTATATCTATCTATCTATCGATCGATCTATCTATCTAGTTCCTATTATTTGCCAGTAAGACAGACATCATTCCTACTTTTACTGCATTTACAATCAAGAAAGAAAAGAAAAACAGGTTCTCGAATAGGCCATGACAAAAAACGTGAAGCTAGGGAAAGCATTAAGGAATATATAGCAGAGACGTCTGTGTAACCAAGTTCCAGAGTAACTTCAAATTTTTATTTATTTATTTATTTTTAAATTTGTAACGTTTGTTTACTATTGAAAAACAGAGAGAGACAGAGCATGAGCGGGGGACGGGCAGGGAGAAGGGAAGACACAGAATCCAAAGCAGGATCTAGGCTCCGCGAGCTGTCAGCACAGAGCCCGATGTGGGGCTTGAACTCCGGAACTGTGAGATCATGACCTGAGCCAAAGTCAGACGCTTAACCGACGGAGCCACCCAGGCACCCCAGCAACTTCAAGTTTTTAAAATAACCTTTGGCAGGGCACCTGGGTGGCTCCGTCGGTTAAGCGTCTGACTCCCGATTTCGGCTCAGGTCACGATCTTACGGTTCATGAAATAGAGCCCTGCTGTGGGCTCCTCGCTGACGGCACAGAGTCTGCCTGGGAGTCTCTCTCTCCCTCTCTCTGTGCCCCTCCCCCACTACGTGCCTGAGGGCACTCTCTCTCTCTCAAAATAAACAAACTTAAAAAAAAAAACAAAACCCTTTGGCTCCACTATTTGAAACTGAAAATTTAAATAAATTACACTTGTAGTTCCATTTAAGATAAGGTAATTTAAGTAATAACATTTATAAATTTTCTTTTCCCTAAAAAAGTAGCTACATTCCAGTATCCCTATATCAAGAATACCTTCTAACCCAGAAGAGTTTCCAAATGGCTTTATATTTCCTCGTAGCTGGAAACCGCTTCCTTCCTTTTATATGGTAGGTAGTAAACAACAAAGCATTTTTCTCCAAATGCAAAAGTGGCCTGACATAGGTAAAATGCATCAAATCCAATATAATTTATCTGTTGGTCACAGAAATGTTTCAGCTGTATTCTACATGGAATGTCCCACAAACCAATGTAATGTATTTTCTACAAAGGAACATAATTGGCAAGTACAGACAATGGTCTTTTGTCTATTTAAGAGGGCAAGGCTTCACTGTTGATGCTATTGTCGAATACTTTTAAATCTTAAATGTAATGGCTTTGACTTTTTTTTTTTAATAATTTGTAATTAACAGTTATTTTTTTAAATTTTTAATGTTTATTTATTTTTGACAGAGAGAGGCAGAGACTGAGCAGGGGAGAGGCAGAGAGACAGGGAGACACAGAATCCGAAGCAGGCTCCAGGCTCTGAGTTGTCAGCACAGAGTCTGATGTGGGGCTCGAACTCACAGACCGTGAGATCGTGACCTGAGCCAAAGTCGGACGCTCAACGACTGAGCCACCCAGGCGCCCCTGGCTTTGACTTTTTAATATCTCCGTTACATAAGTAATATAGAATTATAGACAAATTAGAAACTCTTAAGTGTGTAAAAAGAAAATAATTACCCTTAAAGTTTTAGTCAGAGATAACTACTATTAACAATTGAGCGTATAACCTCTTGATGTTCCCCCCTTTCCATTCTTTTATTTAACATACTTCAACTGCACAGATTGGAAGCGATCATCACCCTTATTTTATAACACATTCTCATCACTGACCCTCTTTATTTATTATTTATTTAATAAGCCAATAAACATCTACCACCCTTGCAAGACCTAGAATACTGATGACAAATCACAACTTATTGTCAATGTTCCAAATGTTTTCCTATGCATAATACATATATATTACTCTTTTTTTTTTTAAGTACCTTTTTGGGGCACCTGGATGGCTCAGTTGGTTAAGAATCTGACTCCTGATTTCAGCACAGGCCATGATCTCACAGTTCATAAACTCGAGCTCTGCATCAGGCGCTGTGCTGACAGCGTGGAGCCTGCTTGGGATTCTCTCTTTCCCTCTCTCTCTCTTTCTCTGTCCCTACTCTGTTTTTGCTCCCTCTCCCTCAGAATAAATCAACATTTATAAATAAATAAATAAATAAATAAATAAATAAATAAATAAAGGTCCTTTCTAGTCAAGATTTTATTAGCCAAGTCTCCATAGTTAAGAGATTGCACTAAAAAGCAACGTTTGCTCTAACTCATATTTACCAAAGAGCCAATATAGTCACATAATATACTGTGAACTTGCAGTGAAATCAATATGCATTTATATAATTTTAAACACTGAACAGTATTCCATTGCATTCATTTGTTATGATGTATTTAATTAGTCCTCTTTTTTAGCATTTAGATATTCTGCTTTTTTTCAATTTTTTAAATTGGGTCCCTGCGTGGTTCAGTTGGTTAAGCATCCGACTTTGGCTCAGGTCATGATCTCGTGGTTCTTGAGTTCGAGTCCTGTACCAGGTAAGCTCAAGCCCTGCTTCTCTCTCTCTCTCTCTCTCTCTCTCTGCCCCTTGTAAGATTCTCTGTCTCTCTCCCTGCCTCGCTCTCAAAAATAAAATAAAATTTTAAAATTTAAGGCTATGAAAACATCCTTAAAAATGCTTAATCGCCCATCTTCTGATTATTTCCTATTGTTGGATCAAAGGGTATGCACGTCTTCAAGCCCTTTGATACATTATGATAAATTACTTTTAAAGTATTTTTTAATGGTTATTAATGTTTGAAAGAGAGAGAGAGAGGGAGAAGGGGAGAGGCAGAGAGAGAGGGAGACAGAGGATCTGAAGCAGGCTCTGTGGTATGTGGGTCTTGAACTAACAAACCAGGAGATCATGACTTGAGCTGAAGTTGGACACTTAACTGACTGAGCCACCCAGACCCCCCTATGATAAATTGCTTTTAAAGTTTAAACCCATTTAGGCTCCAATAGCAGAAGTTCCTGATGCCAGAAACCTCAGGCAGCTGGAAGTTGCTGGAGTGAATACAACAGGTTAGACCGAGGGTGGACAGAGCACTGGCAGAGTCTGTTACGCTTTACGAAGAAATTGCATATAGATCATTTAATTTGGGATATTTTGGCATACTTTTAGGTCGTATGTGCAAGAGTAACTGTATACCTCATGATGAATGGAGGTGTGTCTGGCTGTTTTAGTTGGTAGAGCATGTGACTCTTGATATTGGGATTTTGAATTCGAGCCCCATGCTGGATGTAGACACTATTTAAAAATAAAATCTTTAGTGGCCCTGGGTGGCTCAGGTGGTTAAGCATCCAACTCTCGATTTCAGCTCAAGTCCTGATCTCACAGTTTGTGAGTTCGAGCCCCACATCAGGCTCTGTGCTGGCGGCATGGAATGGGCTTGGGATTCTTTCTCTCTCTCCCTCTCTCTCTGCCCCTTCCCTGCTCATGCTGTCTCTCTCTCTCAAAATAAATAAGTAAACACAAAAGTAAAATAAAATAAAATAAAATAAAATAAAATCTTAAAACAAAACACTTAACCGACTGAGCTACCCAGGCGCCCCTTAAAATCTTAAAACAAAACAAAATGAAACATGATGAATGAAAAGTCACAGAAACAAAATTTAGTATGGCCAGAGGTGAAAAGTTCTCTCGGAAAAAAAAAAAAACAAATTATATGATAAAGACTGTGGAAATCAATTAGAAAAACAATAACTGTTAAATCCCCTCCAATTTTTATGTATCTGTGACCTTTAGGCCAACTTGAAATGTGCAATATATAAGCCTACAGGTAGATGAAGACAAAGAAAATATTTTTAAACTCTTACATGATTGTATATTTGCATATTTAAGGACTTTTCTAACCTGAATTAGTAATATTCTAACATCATTCCAGTCCTTCCGTTTACCCATTATTTTAGGTTTCAAAAATGGTAACAACTTTGTAAAATAAAATTTATATCTATATATCTATATTTATATAAAATAGGTAATATAAACACAAGGTAAACAAAATTAAGCAATTTGAGGGGCGCCTGGGAGGCTCAGTCGGTTAACCAACCGACGTTGGCTCAGGTCATGATCTCATGGTTGGTGAGTTCGAGCCTCACATAGGGCTTTCTACTGTTGGCACAGAGCCTACTTCAGATCCTGTCTCTCTTTCTTTGCCCTTTCCCCACTTGTGTGCTCTTAATAAATAAACATTTAAAAAAATTAAGCAATTTGAAAGAGTATACAATAAAAAAGTATATCTTTACCATGCGTATTCCCAGTGTTACTACCCAAAACTAGTCACTCTTACTGGTTTCTCATGTATCCTTTTTTTTTTTTTAAAGGGAGAACAGAGAATTTTTTTTTAACGTTTATTTACTTTTGAGACAGAGAGAGCATGAATGGGGGAGGGTCAGAGAGAGAGGGAGACACAGAATCTGAAACAGGCTCCAGGCTCTGAGCTGTCAGCACAGAGCCCGACGCGGGGCTGGAACTCACGGACCGCAGATCATGACCTGAGCCGAAGTCGGACGCTCAACCGACTAAGCCACCCAGGCTCCCCTCATGTATCCTTAAGACAGTCTATGAAAAAAACAAATACACACACATATATGTACACAAATACATCCATGAGTGTGTTTGTGCATGTATGTGTATATTCTACCTCCAATTAAAAAAAAAAAGTAGCATATGCTACAAACCCTTCTGCATTTTGTTTTTATCACTCTATCTTAGAGAACATTCCTTATCAGTACAAAGGTATTTGCTTTGTTAAAAAAATTTTTTTTTAATTAAAGGCTAAATAGATAACCTGAGATATGTTATAACAAGAAAAAGATGAGGAAGATACCCATTCATTCATTACTTTACTTACTCATTCAACATGTATTGAATGTTCACCATTTTTGAGGCACATATTAGGAGCATAAAGATGAATTAGAAACCATTTATACCTTCTAGGAGTCACAGACTATTACAAAAACACACTCACATAGGGGTGCCTGAGTGGCTCAGTCTGTTAAGCATCTGACTCTTGGTTTCGGCTCAGGTCACGATCTCGAGGTTTCCTTAGTTCAAGTCCCGTGTCCAGCTCTGCACTGGCAGTGTGGAGCCTGCTTGGAAGTCTCTGTCTCCTTTCTCCCTGCCCCTCCTCAATTCGCGCTGTCTCTGCCCTCTCAAAATAAATAAATGAACTTAAAAATAAAGAGAAATACATCCACATAAACAATTAAGCAACCATAATACAATGAGACGTGATATTATGGTATACCGTGGCAATACAAAGGATTAAGTAATCAACTCTACTTGTACCAGGAACAAATGCTAAGCACCTCATAGCCATTATCTCAGTGAGGCTCACTGGAACCCTATTAAATGCCTGTGGGGTATCCTTATTAGTCAGGGTTTCATTAGCTAGGTCCCCACAGTTAAGAGATTGCACGAAGAAACAACAGTTTCCCTATCATATATTTACCAATGAACCAATTATCTAAAAAATGAGTCATTGAACATCCCTCCTGATTTAACATATCCTTCTACTCCATTTATCTCTTTGCAAATTCAGTCCAAAGCATTTGCAAAGTGAAATTGTAAATCTCTTGTAAAAGACGTAGGACTTTCATAAAGTCATGAAAAATAATAGTGGAGAACTGCTCCAATTATAAGGAAAGCCACTGACAAAAATAAGGATGTTGTGAAAGTAGACAAGTTAATAATTGGAAAAGAAAAAACCAACAGGGGTAGTGGTATAAACAGACATTTCATAAGAAAATTATTTGAATGGGAAAGGATCTAAAAGCAAATCATCTTTCTGTTTTATGTAATCAAAAATCTATAGCAGATACACAAAAGGTAATGACAAAGGAGTCTAAGCATACCACTACAGAATATCATCAAATCTCACAGAGAATAAGAGAAGAAGAAAAGAATACAGGAATTAAGGGGCGCCTGGGTGGCGCAGTCGGTTAAACGTCCGACTTCAGCCAGGTCACGATCTCACGGTCCGTGAGTTCGAGCCCCGCGTCAGGCTCTGGGCTGATGGCTCAGAGCCTGGAGCCTGTTTCCGATTCTGTGTCTCCCTCTCTCTCTGTCCCTCCCCCGTTCATGCTCTGTCTCTCTCTGTCCCACAAATAAATAAAAAAACGTTGAAAAAAAAAAAATTTAAAAAAAAGAATACAGGAATTAAGAAATAGCCAGAAAACAATGAAGAAAATGGCAATAGTAAGTTCATAGTTATCAATAATTACTTTAAGTGTAAATGGACTACATTCTCCAAGGAAAAGACATAAAGTGTCTAAATGGATTTAAAAAAAGAAAGAAAAAAAAAGACCCAACTATCTATAAGACTTGACTCATGAGCTTTAAGAACACATGCAGACTGAAAGAATGGGAAAAGATATTCCATGCAAATGGAAATCAAAAGAAAGTAGGAATAACTATACTTAAGTCACACAAAATGGACATTAAGGCAAAGATTGTAATAAGAAATGAAAAAATGTCATTAATATATTGTACCTAAAAGAGAGTACAACATTTGTAAATATTTATGCACCCAGTATAGAAGCACCTAAATATATACAGCAAATATTAACAGACCTCAAGGGAGAAATAACAATATAGTAATGATAGGAGACTTCAATAACCTACTTTCAACAATGCGTAGATAATAGGAACAGAAAATCCATAAGGAAACATTGCACTTAAACTACATGTTATAACAGATAGACTTAGCCATTTACAGAAAACAATAATCCAACAGGAGCAGAATGCACATTCTTCTTGACTGCACATGGAATATTCTCTGGGAAAGGTCATATGTTAGGCCACAAAACAAGTATTAATACATTTAAGAAGACTAATATGTCTAGCATCTTCTTTGGCCACAGGGTATGAAACTAGAAATCAATCACAAGAAGAAAACTGCAAAATTCACAAATATGTGGGGATTAAACAACATGCTACCGAACAACCAAAGGTCAAAGAAAAAAAAAAGAAATTTAAAAATACCTTGAGACACATGGAAATGGGAACACAATATACCAAACCTTATGGCATGCAGCAAAAGCCGTGCTAGGAGGTAAGTTCATAGTGATAACACCTACATTAAGAAAAAAAGCCTCTGAGAGGCATAGAGATTGGAATAGTCCGGTGAACTTTGCAATGTTGGTCCTCGTGGGGAAAACTTTGACATCTAAGAATTAGTACAACTGAAAGCTTAAAAAAGTTCTGTGATCTTCACTTACACTAGGCTCTTTCAAATAAATATTTACTTTTGTATCTAATTTTGATCCTATTTTGATTTTGCCATATTGTTTTTCTCAAAGGGAGTCCCCAGAATTGTGTAAGCTTTGGGTCACAAAGCTTAGATATACCTCTGGTAGAAACCTTAGAATTATTTAAGTATTCTCATTTACTTCATCTTATGTGTTCTAAGAATTACTATTCCATCCTACAAAAGGTTCTTGGTTTATCTCCTTCTCAATTTCTGCTGCTACTACTTGGTTCAGGGCTCCCTTACTTGAAAACTGCATCATGATGATGGCCTGATACTTGGTTCCTCTGTGATCTCTCAAAAATATATCTATCCTATGTAAAACTGCCAGACTAATTTTTTTTTTCCTTCACAGGAACACTTACTTTGCAAAATTCCCATCCAAGCTCAAGATATTTTGGTGACTTTCCACTATTACTGATCTTCTAAATTGAGACGCTTAAATGCCCAGGCAAGAGTAGTAATCTATCAGAGGGTACCTGAGGCCACAAGGGAAATGTGACATATCTTCCTAGAGTATCATATTTGATGGCAAGTAATTTAAAAGATTACTCCCCACCTTCCCCACTGTCTTCTTCTACTTATATCATACTGATATAGAGTTGAATACGAAAAGAATTTTTTGGGGGGCACTGGGTGGCTCATTTGGTCAGGCGTCCGACTCCTGATATCGGCTCAGGAACTCACGGTTCATGAGTTCGAGCCCCACATTGAGCTCCTCACTGACCATGTGGATCCTGCTTGGGATTCTCTCTTGCTCTCTCTCAAAATAAAAGAAACAAACTAAAAAAAAAAAAATTATGTATTTTCTTTTGAGAGAGAGTGGGCAAGGGAAGGAGGAGCAGAGAGAAAATCCCAAGCTAACAGCACGGAGCCTGACACAGGGCTCAAACTCACGAATTGTGAGATCATGACTTGAGCTAAAATCAAGAGTCAGAAGCTTAACTGAGTGAGCCATCCAGTGCCCCCCAAATATAAAATAAATAAAATAAATTAAAATAAAATAAAAAAAATTTTTGAGCTCAGATGCAGAGAATTCAATTCATCATTATTCTTGGTTCATGACCATCATTGGTGTGTTCAAGGGCCTCAAGCATTCATTCAGTCTTTCATTTAAAATAGCAAATATCCATGAAATCACCACCAACATGAAAACCAAGACATGAATTCACATTTACATACACCTCTTTGATCCTCCATTGCATCACCTATTATTATCAGTAACTTTATAAAAAGTCTACCACATGCTGTAATTCTTAAGGACTTACTCTTTCCACTCAATATTATATTGCTAGGATTAACCCATGTTTTGGCATATATAACTCTAATATATTCATTTGGAGTGTTGTATAAATATACCCTAATTAATTTATCTATTCCTCTACATGTAGATAGGCATTTGAGTTATTTTCAGATCTTGGTATTAAAGAGGGTGCTCACATGAACTTTTTTTTTTTTTTTAATTTTAAAGCAAGTTGGAAAGAGGGGCAGAGGGAGAGAATCTTAAGCAGGCTAGAGAGAGACAGAATCTTTTTTAAAAAAATATTTATTTATTTTTGATAGAAAGAGAGCTCAAGTAGGGGAGGGGCAGGCTGAGAGAGGGGGATCGAGGATCAGAAGTGGGTTCTGTGCTGACAGCAGCAAGCCCGACGTGGGGCTCAAACTCATGAACTGTGAGATCATGACCTGAGTCGAAGTCAGATGCTTAACGCACTAAGCCACCCAGGCGCCCTGAGAGAGAGAATCTTAAGCAGGCTCCATGCTCCGTGAGAGCCCAACATGAAGCTTGAGCCCATGACCCCAGAATCATGCCCTGAGCCAAAATCGAGAGCCAGACACTCAACCGACTGAGCCATCCAGGCTCCCCTCACATGAACACTCTTGTACATTTGTCCTGGTACCTTTTGAAAAGTTTCTTTTGGATATATGCATAAAAGCAAAATGGTTGGTCAAAGGGTATGCACATATTTACCTTTACAGAGTAAGGACAAACTTTCCAAGGGGCCTGTACCAATGTATACTCTCACAAGGAATGATTAAGAGATTTTGCTGATCCACATCATCTAGATATGGTCCAACTTAAAAATTACTTAAAAATTATGGTAACATATACGTAACACTAAGTTTACCATTTTACCCAGGTATAGAGGTACAGTTCAGTGGTAAGAAGTCCATTCACATTGTTGTGCAACAATCACACATGACCATCCATCTCCCCAACTTTCTCATCTTCCCAAATGGAAACTTCATACCTGTTGAAACAATAACCCTCCATTTTTCCCTCTCCCCATAGCAACCACCATTCCACTGTCTTTACGGATTTGACTACTCTAGATACCTCATAAGTGGAATCATGCCGTATTTGTCCTTTTGTGACTGGCATGTTTTGTTTTTGTTTTTTTTAATTTTTTTAACGTTTATTTATTTTTGAGACAGGGACAGAGCATGAACGGGGCAGGGGCAGAGAGAGAGGGAGACACAGAATCGGAAGCAGGCTCCAGGCTCCGAGCCGTCAGCCCAGAGCCCGACGCGGGGCTCGAACTCACGGACCGCGAGATCATGACCTGAGCCGAAGTCGGACGCTTAACTGACTGAGCCACTCAGGCGCCCCTATCTATGTTTAATGTTTTAAGTAAACACCATACTTTCTCCCACTGTGGTTGTACGTTTTACATTCCTCCCAGCAATGCGTGTTCTAATTTCTCCATTTCTCCACATCTTCACCAACAGGTTCTTTACTTTTTTAAATGTTTATTTATTTTGAGAGAGAGAGTGAGCAGGGAAGGGGCAGAGAGAGGAGACAGAATCCTGTCAGCACAGAGCCCAGTGCAGGGCTTGAACCCACAAACTGTGAGATCATGACCTGAGTGGAAATCAAGTCAGATGCTTAACCGAGTCACCCAGGCGCTCCAGGTTTTTTATTTTAAAGAATTGCCATTCTACTGGATGTGAAGTAGTGTCTTATAGATTTGATTTGCATTTTCCTAATGATTAGTGATGTTGAGCATCCCTTTATGTGCTTATTGGCCATGCGTATATTTTCCTTGGAGAAACGTCTGTTTAAGTCCTTTGCTCATTTTTGAGTTGAGTTTTGTTGTTGTTGAGTTGTAGTTCTTCACATATTCTGGATTTTAATCTCTTTTATCAATATATGATTTGCATTTTCTCAATCTCATAAATTGCCCTTTTCAGTTTATTGTATCCTTTCGTGCACAAGTTTTAGATTTTGAAGTCCAATTTATTACTTTTTTCTGCTGTTGCCCATGCTTTTGGTGTCATAGCCAAGAAATCATTGTCAAATCCAGCATCATTTTTTCCCCTATGATTTCTTCTAAGAGTTTTATAGTTTTAGCTCTTATGTTCAAGTCTCTGACCCATTGAGTTTTTTGTATATGGTGTAAGATAAGCATGTAACTTCATTCTTTTGCATGTGGATATCCAGTTTCCTAAACACCATTTATTGCAAAGACCGTCCTTTAGCCATTGAATGGTCTTGGTACCCATGTTGAAAAACATTTAACCTACAAATCAAAACCACACTCAGATACCACCTCACGCCAGTCAGAGTGGCCAAAATGAAGAAATCAGGAGACTATAGATGCTGGAGAGGATGTGGAGAAACAGGAACCCTCTTGCACTGTTGGTGGGAATGCAAATTGGTGCAGCCGCTCTGGAAAGCAGTGTGGAGGTTCCTCAGAAAATTAAAAATAGACCTACCCTATGACCCAGCAATAGCACTGCTAGGAATTTATCCAAGGGATACAGGAGTACTGATGCATAGGGGCACCTGTACCCCAATGTTTATAGCAGCACTCTCAACAATAGCCAAATTATGGAAAGAGCCTAAATGTCCATCAACTGATGAATGGATAAAGAAATTGTGGTTTATATACACAATGGAATACTACGTGGCAATGAGAAAAAATGAAATATGGCCTTTTGTAGCAACATGGATGGAACTGGAGAGTGTGATGCTAAGTGAAATAAGCCATACAGAGAAAGACAGATACCATATGGTTTCACTCTTATGTGGATCCTGAGAAACGTAACAGAAACCCATGGGGGAGGAGAAGGAAAAAAAAAAAAAAAAAAAAGAGGTTAGAGTGGGAGAGAGCCAAAGCATAAGAGACTGTTAAAAACTGAGAACAAACTGAGGGTCGATGGGGGGTGGGAGGGAGGGCAGGGTGGGAGGGAGGGCAGGGTGGGTGATGGGTATTGAGGAGGGCACCTTTTGGGATGAGCACTGGGTGTTGTATGGAAACCAATTTGACAGTAAATTTCATATATTAAAAAATAAAAAAAAAAAAATAAAATAAAAAAAAAAAAAACAAAAAAACAAAACAAAAAAAAAAAAAAAAAAAGAAAAACATTTAACCATATAAGCAAGGGTTTATTTGGGGGCACTCTATTCTATTTCACTGGTTTATAGGTCTATTTTTTTTTTAACATTTATTTATTTTTGAGACAGAGAGAGTATGATCAGGGGAGGAGCAGAGAAAGGGAGACACAGAATCCGAAGCAGGCTCCAGGCTCTGAGCTCTCAGCACAGAGCCCAATGTGGGGCTCGAACCCACGAACCGTGAGATGATGACCTGAGATGAAGTCGGATGCTTAACTGACTGAGCCACCCAGGCGCCCCTATAGGTCTATTTTTATGCCAGTATCACACTTTTTTGATTACTGAGGCTTGAGAGTAAGGTTTGAAATCAGGAAGTAGGAGACTTCCAACTTTATTCTTTTTCAAGATTGCTTTGGCTACTCAGCGTCCTTAGAGTTTCCATAGGAATTTCAGGATGGATTTTTCTATTTCTGCAAAAAATGCTGAAATTTTGACAGGGATTGCATTGAATATGTGGACTGTTTAGGGTAGTATTGACATCTTAACAATTGAAAGTTTTTCAACCCATGAACACAAAATGTCTTTGTGTCTTATCATTTCTTTCACCAGTATTTTGTAATTTTCAGTGTACAAATCTTTTGCCTCCCTGGTTAAATTTATTCCTAGGTATTTTATTTTTGATGTTATTGTAAGTGGAATTGTCTTCTCAATTTCCTTTTTGGATTATTATTATGGAAAATAACTGATTTTTTTTGTGTGTGTGGATTTTGTATTCTGCCACTCTGCCAAAATTTGCCTACTAGTTCTAACAGTTGGTTTTTTTCTGTGGAATCTTTGGGGTTTTCTACATATGAGATCTTGTCATTTGTAAACAAAGACTAATTTTAATTTTCCCTTTCCAATTTGATGGCCCAACTTTTCAGGCTTTATCTCCAGATCTGAGGTTCTCATTCCCTCCCTTCTGCTCCTTTCTTTTAGATATTTTTGTTAAGTTTATTTATTTATTGTGTATGAGAGAGAGAGAGAACAAGCAGGGGAGGGGCAGAGAGAGAGGGAGAGAGAATCCCAAGCAGGCTCTGCATTGTCAGCACAGAGCCTGATGCACGCCTTGAACTCACGAACCAGATCATGACCAGAGCCAAGACCAAGAGTCAGTTGCTTAACCAACTGAGCCACTCACGTGCCCCTGTAGTAAAAAATGTTTGAGCATTAAATGGCTACAGCATCAAGCTTAAGACTTCTTATCAGTCTCTCAAATATACAACATAAATCTTAACATTTATTGGTTTATAAACTCACTTAAGAATTGGATTTTAAAAAAACTAGGGCTCTTTGATTCAGGGGAAAAAATGTGCATACCAAGTTCTTTGCACAGTATCAGATTCATGGATCTGCTGAATTTCAACCTTGTACCCCTTATAGATATAATCCAGTTACTTTACCTAGTCAATTCCATTTCTATTGAATATATATTCTCTTTACACATATTGGTTGTTTCTACTACATACAGGCTGTGCTGTCCTCCCTCCTTCCCACTCCCAATTCAATGTTTTCAATCACTGATTCTCCCATGTCCTGATTTCACTTTTTCTTCAAAGTCAAGCTAAAATTCCCCATTCTTCCAAGGTATTTATCCAACCTATAGTCCTCTCTCCCGAAAAGTATCATCCACTCACTCATTCATTATATATTGAGAAGCTTCTCTGTGCTGGCCCATGTTCCAAAAGCGGGAGATGTAACAAGAAGACAGTTTCTGCCTTCAATCCAGAGTGCTGGGTTGCCCAGAAGGCAAATTAAACACACACTTGGGACACACACTCACAGTGAAAATCATTTGAAAAAATAAGTATTCCAAAAGACAGTAAACTCACATTTCACTTTAGCATTAGTTTTATTTTAAATTATATTTTGGGAAGGGGCCTCATAATCTTTTCAGTGCTTAGTGTTTCTGAAGGTCTTTATCTAGTCCTCCTAGCCTAGTGGAGAAAAAAAACAAAAACCTTCCCCTAAAAATCCGTTTTTCTCCTGTTTTTTCCAATGTGAATATATTCAGGTACCCAAGGGGGGAAAAATTGGGAGCTGCCCTCAGCTCCTTCCTCTTCTAAATTCTCTATATCCAATCATCTTTGTAGTGGAGAAGGATCACTATTGGCTACATAAAAGAATGGCTTGTGGGGGGGACATAGGTGGGTGTGTAACTAGAGACCATTTAGAAGTCTGTAATGCAAAGGAAGACAATGGTAACCTGAGCTAAAGTTCAGAAGGAATTGAAAGATGTAGAAAAGAGAGAGAGAGAGAGAGAGAGAGAGAGAGAGAAATGAAGCGGGGAGAATTTATCACATTTGGTGATTAGATGTATAGGATAAAGAAGAGGGAATAACTGAGGGTAGTTCCTGTTTTCTGGCTTGAAAACCAAGTGGTGCTACTCTGTGAGAGAAGAAAGGAAGAAGGGAATATTGGACTTAGTGTAGAAGAACTGGGTATGTTCAGTCTGGGATCTCCAAATGGAAATGCCCACTTGGCAGTCGGATATCAGGTCTGAAAATCAGGACAGAAACTCAGGCTGTAGATACTGCTTTATGGATCATCAGAAGACAGACAGTAACCAAGGTTTTTTGTTTGTTTTTTTTAAATGTTTATTTTTGAGAGAGAAAGACAGAGAGAGGAAGACAGAGGATCCAAAGCGGGCTGTGCGCTGACGGTAGTGAGCCTGATTAGGTGCTCAAACTCACGAACCAGGAGATCATGACCTGAGCCAAAGTTGGACACTTCACCGACTGAGCCACGCAGGTGCCCCATAACCGAAGCTTTTGAAGAGAACAAGAATCCAGGGAAAATGGATAGAAAAAATAAAATTAGTTCAAGGATTATGTGCTAGGTGATTTAATAGAACCAGTAACAATAACAATCAACACTTCACGTGCCCTTTCTCTGAGCCTGGTACTCTTCTAAACACTTTACCCACAAAATCTTTAAAAAAAAAAAAAAAAACCACCTTTGGATTTAGGCCTCACTACCATTATGCTACTGCATATTCTAGGAAACCATGGCACAATGCAGTGAAATGATTTGCTTAAAACTGCACATCTACTGGAGTGGCGAAGCCAAGATCTGAAGACAGGCGGTCTGACTCCAGAGTGGTGGTCTCAGTCCTACATAAACCTCAAAGTAGTTCTGGAAGGTAGGCATTTTTATCTCTGCGAATTTAAACTCAAGTGAGGCTCGGAGAAGCTAAATCACTGATAGTAATAGGGCTCACACCTAGTGGGGTAGCATTCAAACCTAAGGCCCATATCCGTTCATATCTGTTATAAAGCAGGGGTTTAATTTCTCTCGTCTTTTATGATGCCTGGCCCGGTCCGAAACATTCGTTTAGAACCAGTGTTGTTACTAACACTTCTAATAATCACATTGCAGGTTTAGCTCCCATTTACCTTCCACAAGTTACTGGAGGATGTACCATAACGTAAGAAAGTATAAACTAAGGGAGAAGATATGGGTACATGTAATAGTGAATCCTATCCAAGAGAACAATAAAAGGAAGTCCCAGGACAAAAGCCTTGTCATAGGCATGGGGACTGAAGGCAGTACAGTAAACTCTGAAATGGTGGTCCTCATGGGGAAAACTTTTGAAATCTAAAAATCTGTACAACTGAAAGATTAAAAAACTTGGGATATAGGATAAAGGAATCTGGTAGAATGTAGGAAGTGTGTTATTTTAACTTGCCTCTAGCACTGTTCTTAAACAAGGGTAATAGGGTCATGATATTGTTGCCCCAGGAAATGATATCCTAGCAGCCCATGGTTCTGTAGTAAACTTTTACATAGGAGTAATAGAAATTCCTCTTATTGTATTGTTGATTGTTACTGTATTGAGGCTTTTTTCACTTAAAAAAATATATATTTGTTTAGAGAGAGTGAGAGAGGCAGGGAGTGAATCCCAAGCAGGTTCTATACCGTCAGCGCACAGCCCAATGCGGGGCTTGAACCTACAAACTGAGACTATGACCTGAGCTGAAAGCAAGATACTTAACAGACTGAGCCATTCAGCCACCCCACATTTTAACACCTCTGAATGGCATGCATCTTACAATCGACGGCGCATCACGGTTTCCCTAGTTGTTTATTTTTTCTTAGCCGCTTATGTTTCATCTTACATGTTGGATTTGAGGAACTGTGTCAGGCACAGCTTTAAACGCTGTATAATATACTTTCTCATTTAATCCTCTGAACAGTTTTATGCAGCTTGTATTATTATCACCATTTTGCAGATAAGGGAACTCAGGCTCAAGGACAAGATGTTCAAGGACAGCTGTCAATGAAGTGGCAAAGCTAGAACAGAAAACCGGGTCTGATTTCAAAGGTCATGTTCTTGACAGATGGTAGTTAACATTTGTGGTGAGCAGAGCATAATAGCTGTGGAACCACTACCTTGTGCACCTGAAACTAATGTCACGTTGTGAGTCAATTGTACTTCCATTAAAAAAAAAAAAAAAGAAAAAAAAGTCATGGGGTCCCCGGGTGGCTCAATGGGTTAAGTGTCTGACTTTGGCTCAGGTCACAACCTCCCGGTTTGTGAGTTCGAGCCCGGCGTCTCGGGCTCTGTGCAGGCAGCACTGAGCCTGGAGCTTGCTTCGGATTCTGTGTCTCCCTCCCTGTCTGCGCCTCCCCAGTTTGCACTCTCCTCTCTCTCAAAAATAAACACTAAAAAAACAAAACAAAGAAACAAAAAAAAAAAAACCCCACCATTAAAAAAAAAAAAAAGTCATGCATTTCTTGTGCTTCAATATTTACACAAGTGATACAGAGTTGAATAGAAACCTACCCTACCCAAACCTTTAGTCCAATGGTGGTCTAGCTCCAATGGGAAGTCTTCTCAACTTCTCCAAGAAACGAATTTGCCTTCATCTATGCTCGCATATTTTACAAATACCTCGATTATATCTTACTATAATGTATGACTTCCAAGAACTTGGAAGTCAGCAATACTATCTTAATCACCCTCTCTGACCCTACAGGGCTTACCTCTGTACCTACTACCACATAGAAATTCATAGTTCAAAGGAGACAGGTTCTCTGCTGCGAACTCTTAAGAGACGAGAAATGCACATAAAACTAAAAAAGGCCAAAAGTAGCATTACAGAACTCTCAGCACATCGGAGTTTAAGTGAAAAGAACCAGTGGTAGAAAGTACAAGCCAAGGGGAGCCAGTTGAGCCAGCTTCCAGATTTTCATAAACACCCACTCCACACAGACATAATCAGTCTGAAAAAGCTGAAAACCTCTGCACAGGCTGAAACCAAGCTTCTGAGGCATTTTCTTTCACTGCTACGGCATTTAAAACGAGTTACCAGCATCTAGAGATTGAACGTTCACATGCATCAAGACTTCTGTATTTTCCTGGAAAGCGCGAAGATAATCAACACTGGGAGCTCCTTCTCCCAGGGAAACTGGCCGGATGTTGAGAACCCATCGTTCCTTTCAGAGAAAATGATCGCTCCCTCGTTCATGCTTAGCGCCTCCCATCGTTTCCTTGTGCCCAGCCTGCATAAGATGATTTATACGCCGCCACCGTCGGCATTTGGGTTTATGACCCCTTCTCTGGACTCGCCACTCACTGCTCCACTACACCACGTACTCTCCACCGCCCGCGTCTTTGCCTAGAAAGGCCTCTGCTTCCCCGCAACGCACTCCTACCCCTCGAAGCACTGCTCCCATTCCTTTCGCGGCTGTCTCTGACCACCCCCTCAACTGGGTCACAGCAGCCTTCGGGCCACACCTCTCTCAAAACCCTAATCGCACCGTCTGTACAAGTTTCTCTCCTTCGCTAGGACGGGCGTTCCTTGAAGCCAGCAGCCACGACTAACTGATTTCCGCGTTCCCAGCTCCAACTCCGTGGCCTGGCACCTAACGCAGGCGTTCAATAAGCCACCTGACCGGCCGTAGAGGTGTGGCTGGGGCAGAGGTGCGGACGAGCGGGCACAGTGGATTCCGGCAGGAAGGAGGACATCCCAACAGCCAGGGCCGCTGGGCCCAGTCTCGCCGCCGCAGTTCCGGCGCGGCCGCTCAAGGCCCAGCTCTCGCGAGATTAGGCCTGAGCGCCAGCCCTCGGGGCGGCGTGGTTCCCGCTGTGTTCGCGCGGCCACGCAACTCTCCGGAAGTAGCCCTTCCGGCGCCGTGCCCCGGAAGCGGAAGTGTGGCTCCGGGCTGTCAGAGAGCGTTGCTCGGTGGTCCTGAAATCTAGGGAAGCCGTTTTCGCTTCATTTTTGCTGGCTCTCGAGCGCTTCCCCCCTGGCGGGTGGGAGTGCAGAGAGGAAAGCGCAAGATGAGCACCATGTTCGCGGACACGCTGCTCATCGTTTTTATCTCCGTGTGCACGGCTCTTCTCGCCGAGGGTGAGAGCGGCTGCTTCTCTGACGTTTGATCACCTTCCGAGGAGAAGGATCCTAAGGCGCGGGACCGTCGGGCCACCAAGGGAGTGGTCGCGAGCGTTGCTTGCTTAGGGTTGGGATGGGAGGGCTCATCCAGGGAATCGGGGTAACTCGGGAACAGGAGCGGGAGGGGTCGCTAGGGTAGATTTCACTTGCGTATTTGTGGAGACACCTTCATATCATGTCTCCGTTGTTTTGGTTGAAGAGTCCATTGTCTTAACATTCGAAAAAAGTTAGCTGCTGGTAAATATAAAGCAAAAAGTTGAAATCCCTCCTTACCCAGCAGTCACCACTAATAAGTTTGTTGTGAGCGTTATAGACATTTCTCTATTAGCATGTTGCTTTTGATGTTTCAGGCATCACCTGGGTCCTGGTGTACAGGACAGACAAGTACAAGAGACTGAAAGCGGAGGTGGAAAAACAGAGTAAAAAATGTGAGTATGGCAACAGCCTTTAGCTGTAGCTCCCATATATCAAGTTCATTGAGCTCATGCATGTTCACAGTAAATATTTTAGGAGCACCAACCGATACAAAAACTGTATAGGAATACAAAGGTGAATCCGATTTGAATTGGAGCTGGATATAGATATGTGCAGTATTGGATATTTTTATGCAAAACGTGTAATACAAATGGCAGTGCTACGGGACATGAGAAGTACTCGTTATGTGCTGTGGTGGTTCTAAAACAGAGATCCCGTTCACTTTTGAGCAGCCCTGGAAGCGTTTGTGACGCAGATGGCCTTGGTGTCCTCCTTGGGTAGTTAGAAATTGGATAGAGAATGAGATGGGGGAAGGATCGGGGGTGAAGAAAATAGCATGTGTGCAAAAAAAATGTGGGCATTTTAACAAGAAAGTGTGTTTGGGGACCTAGGTCATTATGATTAGTATCAAGGTAAGCAGTGTCTTCAGGGATAAGCCAGGTTTCTGATGTGTGAGGAGGTTGATGGAGTTTGAGGAGAAGGTTAAGAACACGTAGAGTTTGCTGTCTTTGAAATCCAGCAGGAATTCTCCAGGACGCAGCTGAGGGAGCTGCGAGAGGTATTACGTGAATGGTTCCTTCCAGGTTTGATGTGGCTTTCAGTGTCCTTTTCTGCCTTTTAAAGATTAAATATAACTTTTGTATCTTAACATTTCTGTGACTTTCTGTATTCTATGACATACCTTTATGTCTTCATAAGAGTTTATAGGGTTTTCTTCTTTGCAGTATCTCACCTGATCTGCATAGTAGCCATTTATGGTTATGTAAATATTACCGTCTCTGTATAGAAAAGAGATTGAGGCTCGGAAAGGTTAAATGACATACTAATGTCTCAGCAAAGAATTAGAATCCAAACTTCTACTTTTAAAATTATAGTTTGCTGCTCCTTCACTTATTCAATGTGGATAATGTACCTCCACATATAGAAACCAAGCTCATTATCTTTACCTTCACTAATGCGGTCCTCTTGCAGTATTTCCCTATGTGGTGAATGGTACCTCCATGCCTCCGATAGTGCAAACCTGAAACCTTGACTGTGAACCTTTCTTCACTTGACTTTCAGAGTTTGCTCTTATCTTGCTGATCATTCTGTTGCAGTTTCCTTGTTGGTTACTCTTCTTAACCTCCTATTGTTGGTGACTCCAAATTTGTGTTTATCTCTCTTTTTTTTTAATGTTTATTTATTTTCTGAGAGAGAGAGAGACAGAGCACGAGCAGGGGAGAAGCAGAGAGAGGGAGACACAGAATCCGAAGCAGGCTCCAGGCTCTGAGCTGTCAGCACAGAGCCCGACGTGGGGCTTGAACTCACAAGCCAGGAGATCATGACCTGAGCCGAAGCCGGACGCTCAACCGACTGAGCCACCCAGGCGCCCTATTTTTAATCTCTATACTCACTCCCTTGGTGAACTCAATCATGTGCTATATTTGGCAATGGCACCTCAATTTATATCCTGAGCTCTCTCTTCTTAACGTGGGATTCATATATCCCTGTAAAAGCTCACCTTGTGGTGAGCTTAGCATAACATGTAAAGGAGTTGGATCAGTATGTTGTATACCTGAAATGTAACATTATGTGTCAGCTATACTCAAAGAAATTTTTAAAGATTCATGTCTCCGTTTGGTCAATTACACTGTAATGTCTAACACACATTTCAAACCCAGCATATCCAAATTGAATACTTGTTTCTCACTTCCAAGCCTCCTTCCTTGGTAGCAATCGTGATGGCAAGTGTATCCTTCTACTTGCTCAGGCCGTAATCCTTGTGCAATTATCTTTAACTCTTCTCTCACACCCCGCCTCTAAGACTTTTGCACCACCTTCAGATACATTCAGAATCTGACCACTTTTCATCACCTCCATTGATAACTGCCACAGTCCAAGACACCTTCATCCTTTGCATGAATTATTGCCGCAGTCTCCAGCAGGTGTTTCTGTTTACCTGTGGTCTGTCCCCAAGATAACACAGAATGATCCTTTTTAAAGACTCTTGGCTCATGTCCCATCTCTGCTCATAACCCTGTGATGGGGTCCCATTTTCACTCAAGAAGAGCCAAAGTCCTTACAGTGGCCTACAGAGCCTCCCCTATTTCTACTCTGATACACTTTTCCTCTCAACACACTCTGCTTCAACCACACTGACCTGCTTGCTGTTCACTGTGTATCAGCCATACTCCTGTGCTGGGACCTTTCTACTGGCTCTTCCATCTGCCTAGAATGTTCATGTCTCTGATGTCTGCTCAGCCAAGCCTCTTACCTTCAAATCTTTACTCAAAGTTTACTTCTGTGAGTCTTCATTTGACCACTGTCTTTGAAACTGCTTATCTCTTCTCCCACTACTACTCCTCATTTTCCATATCCTGCTCTATTTTTTCCCCCATGGTTCTTGTCACTTTCTAATATATGATTTATTTGTGTATTGTGTTGCTGTTTATTGTTTATCTCCACTTGCTAAAACAAAAGCTTCACTAGGACAGGGTTTTTGTTGTTGTTGTTCTGATATATTCCACGCACCTAGAACAGTGACTGGCACGTACTAAATGTTTCATAAACATTTGCTGATTTGAATACTTTCTTCTCTCACTCTGTATGTGCAGTCTACCCTCAAGTTACTATTCTCCTCTTGGGAAGCTTTCAATCTCTCTACATCCCTCCAGTCCTGCCACCACCACACGGTCTAAACTTGTATCATGTTTCATTTCATCTACTGCAGTAGCCTCCTCATTGGTCTCCCTGCAGCCACTCGAATTTATTGTCTATAGTACATCTAGAGTAATTTTTTCAAGACACAAATCTTATGTTACTTGCCCTTCTTTTGTTTTTTGTTTTGATGTTTATTTATTTTTGAGAGAGAGGGAGACGGAGCACAAGCAGGGGAGGGGCAGAGAGAGAGGGAGACACAGAATCCGAAGCAGGCTCCAGGCTCCGAGCTGTCAGCACAGAGCCTGACTCGGGGCTCGAACTCACAAACAGCGACCTGAGCCACCTAGGCGCCCCTTTAATACAACTTTTAGAAATAATACATGTACTGTACTGTTTGCTAGTAAGGGAAGTATGCTGAGATAATATACAGAACAAAGAACGTAAATAAACTAAAGCTAATTTTTGACATACCTATTCTTAGTGCATTCATAGGTGGACTATGATAGGTGGATAGATCAAAGATAGTAAATATAAAATTTAAATATGTTACATTATTCCTCTTTATTTATTTAAATTTTTTTTAATGTTTATTTTTGAGACAGAGAGAGAGAGACAGAGTGCGAGCAGGGGAGGGGCAGAGAGAGAGGGAGACACAGACTCCAAAGCAGGCTCCAGGCTCTGAGCTGTCAGCACAGAGCCCAATGTGGGGCTCGAACCCACAAACTGTGAGATCATGACCTGAGCCGAAGTTGGACACTTAACCGACTGAGCCACTCAGGCGCCTCGCATTATTCCTCTTTAAAAGGTTACTTTTGCTTTTACTTTTTTTATCATCATATTAATTGAAATGCATCCAAAGAAGTTGGTCTTAGCTTCCTTTGTTTGTTTTTAAGTAATCTCTATGCCCAGCGTGAGGCCCGAACTCATGACCCTGAGACCCAAGAGTCGCATGCTCCGCTGCCTGAGCCAGCCGGGCACCCCGGTCTTAGCTTTTTTGACTCTCCTGATCTCCCTACCTTGTGCATAGGTCTGTCATGGCAGTTTTCTGTACTATAATTGTTATTCGATTGTCTGCCCTCACTAGATTGCTCCTCAGAGGGCAGGGATCATGTTTATCTTTTTATCTACCTAGAACAGTGCCTGTTATTTGGCACCAGTAGCAGAATGAATGAATCCCTACCTTCTGGAGGGGATTGAATATGAGAATGAACTGTAAGTAACCGTAGTTCTCTGAGAGAGCAGAATTTGAAAATCATGCTTAGACTCAACCTAAGGCAATCACCCTCAGCTGATGGCTTAAAAGCCATCTTAGTTTTTATTATGTTCCATCAGTTATTATTATTGTGGCCTTATGTAGTCCATTACAGGTGTTTGGTGATGCTTACAGTATTGTTTTAGCCTTAGATTGCTGTGTCTGCCTTGTCCTGCCACCAGGTGTGGGAGTAGATCAGGTGACTTACTCATGACCATAATCAAAGGCAGGTGTAACTTTCTTGTGAGCTTCTTTCATTGGTTCAGCTGTGGTAAAGCCTCCTTCATTAGCATAATGCATGATTAATTTTTGCCATATTACTGTGTTTACAGTGGAAAAGAAGAAGGAAACAATAACAGAGTCAGCTGGTCGACAACAAAAGAAAAAAATAGGTAAGATGAGTTACTGCTATACACAAAATTTACCAGAAATAAATTTTGGAAATTTGAAAAATTTTAAATTAGAAAAATAAATTCTTAGGTAATGAAAATATAATGTAGTTGTTAGCAGTGGTAACTCATGTTTGTATAATTTTGTGGTTTACAAAGCACTTGAATACATTCCCTTGATTGTCTCTTGTCCATTTTGTAGGATAAGTTCAAGCAATTGCTACTTTTTTCTCTTAGCTTTGAAATTTTAGTTTTTGTAAAATGATGCTGACCGTTGTAGCTTTTGAACTTGGCTGAGGGTTCTTGGCATAGTTTGATAAAAGTGTATTTTTTTTCACATCTGACATTATTTCCAGTTAAGTCTGAGTAACTTGTATTGTTGCCATGGCTTCCTTAATGAGAATTGACTAATGATGGAAATCCACCAGGGGTAGGAAATTTTCTGCTGCGTAATTTTTATCTGATCTGGAGAGTAATACCTGTTTTTGGTTTTTCAGCGTATTTTAGAACTTAATTTCAAAATGTAATTCTGTTCCGAAAAGATAAGTGATGAGATATGATTTGTATTTATACTTTATGATACTTCTTTATTCTGAAATCAGGAAAAAACTGTGAAACTGTGTGTTTGGTTCAGAAACTGTGTCTGCCTAGGTCACTGCCGTTAATTATATCCTAGGAGAGAATTCTATCAAGCTGGACTGTGCTGCCGTCCTGTTCTGATTAAAGCTTTTGAATATAGTGTAGCTGATGGTTTCTAAATGGCTGACTCATTTAGCTCCATGGCAGGACGCTGCTGTAAACTTACTCTGGCTCAGGTGCTCTGGTCGGCACCAGAGAAACAAAAGTAGAAAAAATTCTATTAGAAGTCCATTCAGAGAGGGAAAACCGACCAATGCTGTATGGGAAATACTTTTGTAGGGGTATATTCTGAGTGTTATAAAGGTAAAGAGAAAGGATATTTAAACCAAGCTAGGGGATTCGTTTTTCTTGAAGAGATAATGTTTTAGTTGAATCTTAAAGTTTTAGTGTGAATTAAAGAAAAATGTAAGTAAATAAAATAGTGGTCAGAATTTATTGAGTACTTAACCATCTACAGCACACTGAAGTAAGCACTTTACATGTTGTTGTTTTTTTAAGTTTATTTACTTATTTTGAGAGAGACAGTGTGCACACAAGGTAGGGGCAGAGAGAGAAAGAGAATCCCAAGCAGGCTCCACGCTGTCATCCCAGAGCCCAATACGGGGCTGGATCCCACGAACCCGTGAGATCATGACCTGAGGTGAAATCAAGAGTCCGACACTTAACCGTCTGAGCCACCCACGTGCCCCAAGGCGTCTTTTTAAAAATCAACTTTACCTTTTTATATGTGTCTTTTTTGTCCTGTTCTGTTGGGAATGGTCCCTAGTGAAAAGTGGAATCAGTGGAGTATGTAACACACACCTTAAAATTTTTTTTTACATTTATTTTTGAGAGACACAGTGAGAGCGTGAGTGGGGGAGGGGCAGAGGGAGGAGGAGACAGAATCTGAAGCAGGCTCCACGCTCTGAGCAACAGTTCAGCAGAGAGCCCCATGCAGGGCTTGAACTCACAAACCGTGAGATCATGACCTAAGCCAAGGTCAGATGCTCAACTGACTGAGCCACCCAGGCGCTCCTGTAACGTATGCCTTTTAGGCAGCCTCAGACATAATCAGCTGTTACTTGCCCATGACTAAAATGCCTCATTAGTAGGACTAATGAGAATTAGTCTTAGCTTCTATACCATCTGACTACATCTTGTACAGCTGATCGTGCTCAGCCGTGAATTTATCAGAGCTGGGCAGGAGTGAAGCAAACATCTAAGAAATTTGCGTTTTTTACCTCCTCTAAAATCAAGTGAATATTAACTTATTTCTGAATTATTTAAAACCCAACTAAAACTGCTTTATTTGTATATGGGCAGTACTTAATAACAATTTGAGTTGAAGAATCTTCAAGAACTATAGTAGTGTTGGCATGTTTCATATACCTGTGTTGCTATATTTTTGTTAAGCCATGTATCCATACAGCCTACCTTGACAATACTTAGGGTTATAGTTTCTGTTTGGACATAATTGGAAAAAATGGAATAGAGCTTCAGAAAAACCGTCGCTTTAGTTTGCTCTCAACTTTGAGGCTCTTTTTGCTTTTTCTGCCTCTTTAGGCTACCAGCTTTCTCATAAAGGACTACCCTTCCTAGAAAAGGGTTTTTGGTATGCTTTATCTTCAGATCAACTTTTATTATATTGCTGAGTCATTCATGCAACAATTGTTGAGCACACACTACAATGTTGAGCAACTAACTACATGCCAGTTACTAAGGATACAGAGGTGAAGAAGGCATAGAGGTTCCTTGTCCTCCAAGAGCCTACCATCTAGTTGGGTTTATGGGTATAGAAACAGATCATTATAACAGAATGTACAAATTCAGTGAGTATAATGATAAAGATGAATATGGAATATTCTGGAAGCATAAAGAAAGGACTGCTAATCCAGTGTCTTGAGCCTACATTGTCTAGTACAGCAGCCATTAGCTACGTTTGGCTTTTTTAATTAATTAAATTAAGTTAAAATTTTAGTTCCTCTATCACATTGGGCCACATTTTCTTTTCTCAGGAGCCACATGTAATTTGTGACTACTTTACTGGCGGCACAGATACAGAATATTTTCATATTGTAGAAAGCTCCATAGAATAATGCTGACTAAGGAATCAAGATTTTCAAAAGGAGATGAGACAGCTGAGGCTTAAAAGTTGAGTACTAACTAACTAGGAAGGGGTTGGATAGGGACAGGATAAAACATTCTAGGTAGAAATCCCAGTTGGTCAAGACTGAGGAGTTTTGGGGGATGTGTGGTTCTCAGAGCTAAAATGAGAACAATCCAGGGAAAGTTGGGACAGTTTGTCATCCAAGTAGAAAGGACTTCATGAACAAAGACGTTGAATCCAAAGAAAAACTTCATATAGAGGGTGTTTGGTGTTGCAGCAACATAAAACTTAATGGGTGGGGGGAGGGGGTTAGCAATGAGGCTGCAGAATAAGCAGGGCCAGACGGCCGACTTGCAGGTGACACCGGGACATGCTCTTGAGGATGAAAAGCCATGCCAGAATTTTAAGCGTGGGAGCATCACAATTTTGGTCAGTTCTGCCTTGTGGGTAGATCTAACAGGCAGCTACGTGGAAGATGGATTTGAGGGAGCAAGTTTGGAGGCAGTGAGACGTGCTGGGAGACTTGAAATAACATAGGTAAGAGGGGTTAGAAATCTTCATTCAGATGTGGTAGGAAGGAGGTGAGCAGGGGGAGGGTTTCATAAATATGAGGTAAAATTAATAGGATGTGGTGTTTGGATGAGAAAGTAGGGAGTCAGGGATATGCCCAGGTTTCTAGCATAAGTGCCTTTTATAAGTACCTTTTATTTTATTTTATTTATTTTTAATTTTTTTGAACATTTATTTATTTCTGAGAGACAGATCATGAGCAGGGGAGGGGCAGAGAGAGAGAGGGAGACACAGAATCCAAAGCAGGCTCCAGGCTCTGAGCTGTTAGCACAGAGTCTGACGTGGGGCTCTCTCAGAGCCATGAACCGTGGGATCGTGACCTGAGCCGAAGGCGGATGCTTAACCGACTGAGCCACCCAGGCTCCCCTCTGTAACTTTTTAAAATTTCTTAGCAGTAGTCCCTTCCATCTGTAGTTATTTTAAGCCTACCTTCTCATCATCTCATACCCCAGTCCTTAACCCCACAATTTAAAAATGTCTTGTTACGTTGTAAGAGGACTGCCCGGATAGAAAAAGAGCTCCTTCCCCCAAGATAGACCTCAGCTTCATTGCTTTTCGTTTATTTTCTTCCATATACCTGCAGCATCCCCCTGTCTCCTGTCCATATCCTTTCCTCCCACGGAGAACAAACTGGATAGGAGCAGTTCAGGGCAAGAGATCATATATTCATCCCACTGTGTACTGTTGGGAAACTGCGGTCCGGTCTGCAGGCCAGTCTTCCTGTAGGCCTGTTCTTGATCCTCCTTTCCTTTACCTATCCAAATTTGCTAGCCCTCACACCAATTTATTCTAATGGTAGATTTTTTTTTTTAATTTTAGAGGATATTATATTTTGATTTTATAATCTTCCCGGGAGGGTGGGGATTTTTGTGTGTTTTGCTCATTCATGTATCCCCACTGCTCAGAAAAGTACCTGGCATGTAGTAGGTAATCAATAAGTATTTCTTGAATAAATTAATCCCGGTGATAATAATACATGATCAAAGAGAGCGATAGCATAGTGTATATACAGAATATTGGGCTGGTAGTTGGGAAACTTGGATCTAGTCCTGGCTTATGTGATCTCTGACAAGTCACTTACCCTCTGCAGGGTCTCGGTTTCTTCATAGAAACCATGAAACCCTTTATGTTGATGGGAAGATGGTAAATAAGGGCATTAGCGCACACTTGAGACTTCTTCAGCACCTGGGGTTGTGTGTGTGTAACGACTTTCTTGAAATCTATGTCAAATTTTCTAGCTTTCTAAGTGACTTACCTATAAAACTGTTTATTTGTGGAGTGATTAGTCTGTAATATGAAAGAACTTGAATTTTAAGTGTATCTTGATTGGCTTTTATTTTTTAGACTATGCTCTCTTGAAGAAACTGAAAGGGGGAAAATCATCAGAGATGGTAGTAACTCATAGTTGAAACCTAAGTGCAGTCATTATGTTTACACTTCCCATCAGCGTAGTGTAAAAGTATACCTTAATGTGGAGTTAAAACACTAAATACCAGAGATAATTTTTAACGAATCTGTAAAGATTCTTATTTTAGGGGCACCTGGGTGGCTCAGTCGGTTAAGCGTCCGACTTTGACTTGTGGTTTCGAGCCCCGTGTCGGGCTCTGTGCTGACAGCTCGGAGCCTGGAGCCTGCTTCGGATTCTGTGTCTCCCTCTCTCTCTGCTCCTCCCCCACTTGTGCTCTGTCTCTCTCTGTCTCTCTGTGTCTGTCTCTCTCAAAAATGAATAAACATTAAAAAATTTTTTTTAATTTTTTATTTTATTTAAATTGAAATATTTTAGT
This sequence comes from Panthera onca, assembly GCF_046562875.1. Lineage (NCBI taxonomy): Eukaryota > Metazoa > Chordata > Mammalia > Carnivora > Felidae > Panthera > Panthera onca. Next base: position 62,589,193 of record NC_138355.1, read on the forward strand.
GCTCTGATACACTTGAATTGTTTGCTAATATAAAGTATACAGCGTTCCAGGTATTCAGCTCATCTTCTTAAGTGATACTGAGACAGAAGTGCTTTTGTAGTCACCAGTCAGTGACAGTTTAACATCTGCTTTGTGCTCAGCGTTGTGTATATTAACCAGTTCATTAATTCTTTTCAGAGAGGCAAGAAGAGAAGCTGAAAAATAACAACAGAGACCTATCGATGGTAAGAGTCTTAAGTACAATTTTGTGATAAACTACAAAATATTTTTTTAGCAAAAGGCCCTGATTTGCATTAAGTACACCGTACTTACCTTTTCAGAAATTCACCCCATAATGTCCTGGGAGTTCCTGGACCAGACAGAAGTGAAAATATGCTCCTGGGCTTAAACTTTGATTTCAGTAGTAGGAAGAACTCTTCTGGGCTGTCCGGAGCTCATAATTTGTCCCTCTCACACAGTTCTTGATAGCTTCCCCCGTGTGTTTTAAATGAAGTAGTCTGTTTTCTTTTTTATGTGTTTTATTTATTTATTTTGAGAGAGAGAGAAGGAGAGAGAGTTCCAAGCAGGCTCCGCACTGTCAGCACAGAGCCCGACGCGGGGCTCGAACTCACGAACCATGAGATCATGACCTGAGCCGAAGTCGGATGCTTAACTGACTGAGCCCCCCAGGTGCCCCTGAAGTATCTATTTTCTTTTTCTTTTCTCATGTCATTGCTGAGTCTTTGGTTTTCTGGTGACCTGTGTCAGCCCAGTATCTGAGTTGAAGCGTTAGAGATGGCCTTTATTGTTGCCTTTGTTCTTTAGAGGCCTTTTGTCCTGAGTGTCAGGCACACCATAAAGTGTGAAGACAAGTGATTTTATTACCCATTTACTCATTATTTGTAAGCGGTAGAGTTTGTTCAAGCGTGTCTAAGGCATAGGTAGGCTAATTATGTGGCTTGACTAATTTTTCTATTTAATTTCTATATGTTTAACACAGGACATTTGAACTGTGCAACAGTTGCCTTTGCTTACTGAGAGACCTTTGCTATATTATCTTCCGTTTCTTAAAATTCTTACTAATTTAAAGCTGTAACTCAGAAGTGCATCTTTTTGAAAATAACTTTTCTGTTGACATAATTATAAATGTTTATAACACCAAATTCAGAAACTACAGAAAGAAGAGAGAAAAATTACTGATAAGCCTGTCATCCAGAGATAACAGCTATTTTTCTTTTTTAAGTTCGTTTATTTATTTTAAGAGAAAGAACTCGAGCAGGGGAAGTGCAGACAGAGGGAGAGAGAGAGAGAGAGAGAGAGAGAGAGAGAATCCCAAGCACGTTCCGCACTGCCAGTGCAGAGCCCAACTCGGGGCTCGAATTCACGAACCGTGAGATCATGACCTGAGCTGAAATCAAGAGTTGGATGCTTAGCCGAGACACCCAGGTGCCCCCAGAGATAACAACTGTTAATCTTACATTTTTCTGATCTTTTGATTACTTATACTTTTACCACATATGTAATTAAGTAAGAAGGTAGCTGTAAGGAACAGAATACTTAACCAACAATGACTTAAATAGATAAAGATTGTTTAGTTGCTCAAGAAGTCCAGAGTTTGGCAGTCCTGGGCTGGTGTGGCAGGTTAGTAATGTCCTTAAGGACTCTAGATTAAGAATCTAGCCATCCTTAGATTATGGTTGTTCGGTTATTTGATAGTGCTTTACCTTCAGGTTTTATGTTCTTCGTTCCGAGGAAGAAGAATGAGCAAAAGGCCTAACGGGATGCTGGCCAAGTTCATCCCTTTTAAAAATCCCATTCAGTACTTGTAAGTCATTGGCCAGAATTGGGTTGCACGGCTACCCTTATACCATTCATCAGTAGGGGACAAGGAGAAGGGCTTGGAGGTGGAGGGCGGATTAGCCAATAAACAACTTTTTGCCGTGAAGGGCCTTTTAAACATGACATGAAGCCAAAATTTCTGAGGGTGTGCGTTAGTGGCAGTTTTCTTTAGTGTGAAATGACAATTGTTGGTCTTTTTACAGGTCCGAATGAAATCCATGTTTGCAATTGGCTTTTGTTTTACTGCCCTAATGGGAATGTTCAATTCCATGTGAGTAAACTTTAATAATAACATGGTTTTACATCACTGTTGTTGTCTCTGTGTGTGTATGTGTGAGCAGTTAACTTTTTTGGGTAATACTTTATTTTGAAATTTGAAATTTATAGAAAAGTTACAAGAATAATATATCCATTATCCAAATTCACCCATTTTGCTCCACTTTCTTTCTCTTTTTCTGTCTTCCATATCATATATGTACTCATACACACATTTATGTTTTTTTTTTAATTATTCAAGGGTATATCATAGGGTTCATGCCCTTTTACACATAACTACTAAAATGTATATTTCCTACACACATGGACATTCTCTTATATAACTTCGATTCAATTACCAAAATCAAGGAAATTCAATTCTGAGAGAATACAATCATATGAAAACTTTTTCATCCTCTTTAATATTGAGGATATTTTATGTACAAGGTAAAGACCAAGGTATTATGGGGCCTCTAAAAAGAATTTAATATGTCCTGTGTGTTTTTAAGTTATTTACCAGCATCCTGGTTCAAAACGAAGGGGGTCCTACAGAGATGTTTGATGCTTTAACAACTGTTACCTGTATGACAAGAAAGTAAGTTACTATTATCTAAACTGGCAGGTAGCAGGCTTGAGTAATTGTGGAACTACTTTTGGTAGGAACTGGGAAAATATCCAAAGATGACAAGCAGTCATTGATTCCTTGTCAGGGCCCACCTGTATCACCTCTACAGAAAGCAGAATTTCCCTCTCTCCCTCTTTACTCTTTCCTCCTGCTCTTCCTCCCCTGTTCCACTTCTGCCTGTCTCTGCCTCTCCCTGCACCTCCCCACTTCTTCTAGTCCCTTCTTCCCTCCCCACCAGCGCAGTGCCTACTCTGTGCCAGGCACTGTGGTAGGTACTGGAATATAACAAATAAAGCATGGCCCCTGCCATAATCGATTTTATGGGAAGAAAAGATAGATAAACAAATATGTTGATAGATGTTGTAATAGAAATCTGTGTGTATAAAGTGGGGAAAAGAATTGAGTGGCTGTTTTTATTTAGGTGAGGACTAGAGGAGGTGTCCAAAATGGTTTTAATATAAAATTTCCTTTTAGCTAAGGGTCTAAAATCATAGACCTTTAGAGCTGAAAGGGACCTTTGGAAGATGAAATAACTTGCCTGAGGTATCTAAGAGTCTCATGATTTCAGTCTTATAATTCTTTTTTTTTTTTTTTTTTTTTTTTTTTACATTTATTCATTTTTGATATAGAGAGACAGAGCACAAGTTGGGGGAGGGGCAGAGAGAGAAGGAGACACAGAATCTGAAGCAGGTTCCAGGCTCTGAGCTGTCAGCACAGAGCCCGACTCGGGGCTTGAACTTGTGAACCACGAGATCATGACCTGAGCCGAAGTCAGATGCTTAACCGACTGAGCCACCCAGGCACCCCTCTGTCTTATAATTCTAAACTCAGTACTCTTTTTCACTCTGCCATACTTTCTCTCATTTCTTGGATACATATCACCGTGAATTATCAGGCAAAGCAATCATTGAAAGGTTTTATAGTTAACTAGTAAGTGTCCATTTACAATTGAAATACTCAAATATTCTTCTTAAATTGTTACATTCTAGACAGCATAGGCCTGGCTAAGTACTCATCTATACTTAAAAAAATTTTCTTTTAATGTTTATTTGGGAGGGGAGGGGCCAGAGGATCTGAAGCAGGCTCTGTGTTGACAGCAGAGAGCCTGACGTGAGGCTCAAACTCATAAACTGAGATCATGACCTGAGCTGAAGTTGGACGTTTAACTGACTGAGCCATCCAGGCGCCCTTCATTTATACTTTTTAAATTTGATGCTTCACTTCTAGTGTTCTCATACTTCTGATTTTTTAAATAATATTTTTAAGGTTAATGCAGTGTGTGTGTGTATCTATTCTGATTGGCCTTAGCTTTATTGTGTGATTTTTGTGACAGATTTCAGTCCTGCCCTACTAGAGGTTCAGCATTTTGTTTTATTCCTTAGTTTTATGTTTGTTTGTCTTTTACCAAACTTATGTTTATGTCTCCCTCTAGTAGACTGTAAGTTCCTATAGCTTCCCATGTAACAGTTTTTATATCCTTAGGGTTTCAGGGCTTACGTAGATATTTACCGAATAAATTAAAAAATAGTTGTAAATATACACCCCAGTTTCCTCATTCATGGTTTCTGTACTATTCTGAGGTAAGAATTTGATCCCATTGAAATGTGAATCAAAACAAAAAAATTTTTTTTTAATGTTTTATTTATTTTTGAGAGAGAGAGAGTGCGAGCAGGGGAGGGGAAGAGAGAGCGGGGACAGAGGACGCATAGCCAGCTCCACGCTCCCAGCAGTGACCCCAATGCGGGGCTTGAACTCACGAGCCATGAGATCATGACCTGAGCCGAAGTCAGACACTCAGCTGACGAAGCCCCCCAGGTGCCCCGTGAATCAAAAAAATTTAAATTATGGGGCAACTGGGGGGCTCCATCAGTTGAACGTGCAGCTCTTGATTTTGGCTCAGTTCATGGTCCAAGGGATGTCGGATTGAGCCCCTCATCAGGCTCTGTGCTAAGTGTGGAGCCTGCTTGGGATTCTCTCTCCCTCTACCCCTCTCCCCGCTCACATGTGCGCGCTCTCTCTCTCTCTCTCTCTCTCTCTCTCAAATAAAAACAAACAAACAACTGATTAGTGAATCAGTTGCAGTGGAACCAAATTCTCAAAAGTATGAGTCTGAATGTAGTTGATGAAAATGTCTTCTACTAACTCTTTGGTCATAGCTTATTTTAGCCCCAGATAGCTCAAAGTGTCCTTTAATAAGATAGACTAATCTCAGCAATAAATGTTGTATTGAGAGTGTTTATTTCAGTATTAACACATCAATAGTGTTTGGAAAAAAAGATACAGAATTGTGTACATTCTGTTGACAGGTCAATAATGTAAATCTAATTTTCAAAGACTGTATGTCTTTACTGATAAGAGTGTTGACATTAGGTTTAAGTAGGGAGAAGTCTTGACTTGTAATCTAAGTTGTGAAACATGGAAATGGATCATTTGGCTTATGTTCATTATTTACAGTAGGAGGTAATATTAGATTATCTTTTTAGAAGAATTTGCCAGTTCTTTCATTTTTTTCTGTAGTTAAAACTAGAGCTTGGCATGCAGTTTTGATTTGAATCCATAGTTGGTTTAGTTGCTAAATGAAGCTAATACGTTTGATTATAATCATGGAATCACATAACCACAAAGTATCATAACATGTTTTTCATTTGCCTTCCTTTGATTTTCTCGCTCCAGTTTTCAGTTTTCCATGAGTGCTCTGTGTGAATATTTATAGTAGGTTTCAACTATTTTTAATGTTTATTCAGGTTGAAAAGCTGGCATGCCATTTTTTTGGTGCCTCTCACTGTGGGAGGTAAAAGAAAATTGCCCAGTCTAAGCTCTCAAGCAGCTTCCTGCCTTCAAATGGAATAGACATCTATATAGGAAATATTGATTTACGAGTTAAAAACTGTTTGTTCTTATGTAGCAGCCATCGTAATTTGTCGAAGGTCCATTATAGAGGTCTCTTAGAGAGAGAAATTCTATAACAATAACACCCTATCCCAACTATATTTTTCCCTTTTCTTGGGCTACAGAGCAGCCTGGCCCTGGGCCTCGGAGAGGCATATTTCTGTTTATGTTATTGCTGAGACTCACTTGCAACCCATCATGTTCTCTGCCACAGCAGCATTCTTCCTGATACCTGTGTGTCTTTCAGTGGGTACTCCTTTCTAGTCACCTGGAACTGAAGGCTTTGTAGCTTCCCTCCGTCTCCTTTCTTTCTTTCAGCTCACATTTCTTGTGTATCCAGCCTGTCCCAAATTTATCCCAAGTTATCTCTAATACTGTCAGCCCTCTCCTCCATCGGTTAACGGTTCCTGTGGACTCTGACCCCTCTGTGTCTGTCCAGTCATCCATCCGTCTATCCATTCTTTCCTTTCTCCTTCCCTTCCTCTCTTTCTCCCACCTCCCTCTCCTCTTTCTGTCCGTGCAACACCAGCTCTCCTAGTTTCAGCATGTTACCTTTCCTCTCTGCTACTACCCTTAACCTTGGGCGTAGCAGTAGCTTCCTCGCTGTTCTCTCTCCTCAGGTGTCCTGTCATGGCAGCATTAAGTTAACCATCACCAAAAGCATGTTCCTCATTGCCTAACGACCACACTGCTGCTGATGGAATAGTAACTGTGTGTTGGCCACTGTGCTAAACACTTAACTTTTGTTGCCTTTGTCATCTTAACAGCCTTCTTTTTTTTTAACTATTTATTACTGAAGCCACAGTTTCTTAATTAATTAGTTAATTAATGAAAGAGAGCGAGCAAGCAGGGGAGGGGTAGAGAGAGGGGGACAGAGGATCCAAAGCGGGCTCTGTGCTGACAGCAGAGAGCCCGATGCCGGGCTTGAACTTCTGAACCATGAGATCATGACCTGAGCCGAAGTCCAAGGCTTAACTGACTGAGCCCCCCAGGCGCCCCTTAACAGCCTTCTGAGCTGAGGATTATAGTCTTTCTTTTACTGACGAGAATGTGAAACTCCCAAGTTATTTAACTTGCCCAAGGTTTCAAAGCTAGTAAACGTTGAACTGGGATGTAGTTCATGTGTCTCTGACTCTAGTCCTTACATAGCATTGTGCTGCTCTGACTGACTACTGACTTAAGTCCAAATTCCATAACCTGCCTTTCACAGCATTCCATGCTTTGGCCAAAGCCTGTTTTTCAAACTTTGTTTCTTTTTATCGCCTACCAACTATTGTGTTCTAACTGCACTGTTCACTGTTCCTGAGACACACATTCTTTCGCATGAATTTTAGAATCACTTATGTCCCAGTGTCCCCTACAATAATCTCATTTGAGTTTTGACTTAAATTTTATTAAATTTATACATTAATTTTGAAGTGTTAGACACCTTTATCATTTTTCATATTCTCTTCTAGGAACATGGTGTTTCGCTAAGTTTGCTTTATGTGCTTTTGTGGTTACTTTCCAAATAAGTATTGTATATATTTTGTATTGTCTAGCGCGTTACTACTCGTATAAAAGCAAGCCACCAGTTTTTGTCATTTTATTTTGTAACTGACCATCTTGCTGAACTCTAATAGATTCTAGGATTTAATTTGGTTCTCTGATTTTCTAGATAGATAATCATATGATCAGACAAATAACTTGTTCTCATTCTTTCTAAATTTCCTCCTCCCTCCTTTCTCCCTGCTGTCTCCTTCTCTCTAGTTCTAAGCTGAATTGAACTAGAACAATTGGAAGAGGGTCAAAAACTTAATAATGAAATACCAAAAGATAGTCCAGAAGGGGCACCTGGCCGGCTCGGTTGGTGGGGCATGCAACTCTTGATCTTGGGGTTGTGAGTTTGAGCCACATGTTGGGCGTAAAGATTACTTAAAAATAAAATCTTTAAATAAAGGGGTACCTGGGTGGCTCAGTCAGTTAAGTGTCCGACTTTGGCTCAGGTCATGATCTCATGGTTCATGGGTTCAAACCCTGCGTCGGGCTCTGTGCTGATAGCTCAGAGCCTGGAGTTTACTTCAGATTCTGTGTCTCCCTCTTTCTCTGCCTGTCCCCAGCTCGTGCTCTGTCTCTCTCAAAAATGAATAAATGTAAAAAAAAATTTTTTTGAATCAGATTATTTGTTTTTTGCTATTGAGTTTGCATTGTATTGTATTTTGAGTAATAGCTCCTTAGTCAGATGTATGGTTTGCAGATTTTTTTCTCCTAATCCATAGGTTGCCTTTTCCTTTTCTTGCTTGCTTGTTTCTTTTGCTGTGCAGAAGCCTTTTCATTTAATGTAGTCCCACTTGATGATTTTTGTTGCTCGTGCTCTTGGTGTCATACCCAGAAAATGATAGCTGATGTCAAGGAGCTTTTTCTCCACATTTTCTTCTAGAATTTTTTTTTTTAATCTTAATTTTTGTAAATTCTTTTTTAAATTTTTTTTTTAACACCCAAGTTAATTGGCATATATAGTGCAACAATGATTTCAGGAGTGGATTCCTTACTGCCCCTTACCCATTTAGCCCATCCCTCTCCCACAGCCCTTCCAGTAACCCTGTGTTTGTTATCCATATTTAAGAGTTTCTTATGTTTTGTCCCCCTCCCTGTTTTTTTTTTTTTTTTTTCATTTTTTAAATGTTTATTTATTTTTGAGAGAGACAGAGCATGAGCGGGAGAGGGGCAGAGAGAGAGGAAGGCACAGAATCTGAAGCAGACTCCAGGCTCTGAGCTGTCAGCACAGAGCCCAACGTGGGGCTCAGTCTCACAAACCCTGAGATCATGACCTGAGCTGTAGTCACATGCTTAACCGAATGAGTCACCCAGGCACCCCAGCCCCGTTTTTATATTATTTTTGCTTTCCTTCCCTTGTGTTCATCTGTTGTGTGTCTTAAAGTCCTCATATGAGTGAAGTCATATGATATTTGTCTTTCTCTGACTACTTTCACTTAGCATAATACCCTCCAGTTCCAGTCACACAACACAGTTGCAAATGGCAAGATTTCATTCTTTTTGATTGCTGCGTAATACTCCATTGTATATATCTATACCACCTCTTCTTTATCCATTCATCCATCGATGGACATTTGGGCTCTTTCCATACTTTGGCTATTGTTGATAATGCTGCTGTAAACTTTGGGGTGCATGTGCCCCTTCAAAATAGCATACCTGTATCCCTTGAATAAATACCTAGTAGTGCAATTGCTGGGTCGTGGGGTAGTTCTATTTTTAATTTTTCGAGGAACCTCCCTACTGTTTTCCAGAGTGGCCGCACCAGTTTGCATTCCCTCTTCTAGGAGTTTTATGGTTTCAGGTCTTACATTTCAGTCCTTAATTCATTTTGAGTTCATTTTTGTGAGTGGTATCAGATAGAGGTCTAATATCATTCTTTTGCATGTGGCTGTCCAGTTTTCCCAGCACCATTTATTGAAGAGACTATCCTTTTCCCATCAAGTATTCTTGGCTCCCTCGTCAAATATTAGTTGACTTATATGAGTGGGTTTATTTTTCAGCTCTCAATTCTGTTCCCCCAGCCTGTTGATCTGTTTTTATGCCAGTACAATATTGTTTTGATTATTATAGTTCTGTAATGTAGTTTGAAATCAGGATGTGTGATACCTCCAGCTTTGTTCTTTCTCAAGATTGCTTTATCTACTCAGGGTCTTTTGTGGTTCCATATGAATTTTAGGATCATATTGCCGTTGGAATTTTGATAGATATTGTATTGAATCTGTAAATGGCTTTGTGTAGTATAGACATTTTAACAATATTAACTCTTCCAATCAATGAACACAGATATATTTTCATTTATTTGTCTTTTTCACCTTATTTCTTAAAAATTTTTTTGATGTTTATTTTTGAGAGAGAGGGAGCACAAGTAGGAGAGGGGGCAGAGAGAGAGGGACAGAGGATCCAAAGCAGGTTCCACACTGACAGCAGAGAGCCCAATGTGGGGCTCAGACTCACGAACCGCGAGGTCATGACTAAGCTGAAGTCTGGCTGCTCAACTGACTGAGCCATCATCAATTTATTTCATCAATGTCTTAGAGTTTTCACTGTACTCCTTGGTTATGTATATTCCTAAGTATTTTGTTTTTGATGCTATTGTAAGTAGGATTGTTTTCTTTGTTTCTTTATGATATAGCTCATTGTTAGTGAATAGAAATGCATAGAATTATGATTTTTGTGTCCTGAAACTTGTCTGAATTTGTTTACTGGTTCTAAAAGGCTTTGTTTGTTTGTTTGTTTTTGTTACAATTTCAAGTTGAAAATAACAGAATAAAATGACTATATGTGATTAATTTATTGGGTTTGTATGTTAGTGATAAGAGGGGATAGACAGCTTATATGTGTTCTGTCCCTTCTCCTCGCGGTCTGACTCTCCAGTAGGACAGTCACAGCAGCGTACCTGGAACACCATATTGTGTGCAGTTTGGAACCAGACGATATGGGGGCAGTTGCATTTAATATTTCTTCTGAGAGAATGGGAGTGTCTTCTGAAAAAATTATTACTTTTGTTTTGCTTTTGTGCGCTTAGGAGAGAATGACGGTGATTACTTCAAGCAGATCTTTAAATACTTGTGTCGTATATAAGTCGACTCACTTCGTGATTGAGCCGTTTCCTGTGTAAATATATACTGGGAAGGCAACTGGCAGTAGTAAGTGGACGGTCATGTATATAGAAGATGTCAGATTCATTCTATTCTGTATTTACAGGACAGTTGTGTAAGAAGCTCTTTAGAAGCACGGTAGTTGGTCTGGATATTTAGGGATTTTTTCTCCCCCAAAGACAAAGGTGGTATTTCTACTTCTCTTTTCCCTCTCCCTCCATAGAAACAGTCTAAATACCAAGTGTTTTTCTAAGAGGGCATTTTCTAGCCGCTTTAATTGGAATTAAAGACTGTCTGCATAATTCAGCTATGTTATAAAGTATCACTATCCTTAATCACGTTAATTTTTATAATTATTGACCGATTATACAACTTATTCATAGGAAAGTAAAGAAGAAACTCAACATAAATGCTGATATGTATCTTTTTAGAACTGTTTTCTAAGCTTTTCTCTTTCAGGAACATTTTTCTTTTCTATTTTAGAAAAAGTAAAAAGAAAACTCTCAAACACTAACAGTATGTTAAAAGTTATGTCTAAATATTGTGTATGCATCTTAAGCATCTACTTTTTTCATTCACCGCTATATAGTCCATGAATTTCTATTTAGAAATATTCAGCCTGTTTAATGTGTGTATTGGGAATCTCTGAGTCTTGTAAAGAGGGTTCTTAAAGTCTCCTTGGTGCCACGGTTCAGAACAGCGATTCTCAAAGTCTGGTCTGGGGCTCCCTGGACCTCCTTGAGACTCTGAGGAGGCCCTTGAGATGAAAATTACCGCCGTCATAATTGTAAGATGTTCCCCCCCCCACCTTTTTTACTCTTATTCTCTTATTAGTGTGCAGTGGAATTTCCCAGAGGCTTCAAGGTTTCATGGTGTAACCCTGCAACAGCCTGAATACTGAAGCAGCTATGCGAATTCAGCAGTGTTCTGTTAAACCAAACAGTAAAGATAGTTGCCAAAAGAAAAAAAAAAAGAGCCTTTCTTCTCACTAGATTCTTTTTGGTTTTGTAAAAGATATTTTTCATAAAAAATATTTGTGTTAACATAATGAATTTCTCACTACCTTTTAAATGATTTAATACATATTTTAACATTTTTCAGTTTTAATTTATAAAGCAGTAAATATGGATAGATATAACCTTTAAACAATGTAGGGTTCTCAAATAAATTTTCAGAATGTTAAAGGGTTCTGATGCTGAAACAATTAACAATCATTAGTTTAGAAAAAGATTGATGGGAAAAAATCTAGGTCTTTCCCTACATCCTTGTTCAGTACGTCTCTTTTTAGAATATCACTCTTTGTTTTTTAGAGATCAAGGGACTTAGAGTTCTATTTCTGTCTCATATTCTTCCCTGGAACTAAGAAGCTTGTCAGTCTTCTAAAAATAACAATTCCTTGTTTTTTCCTTTTTAGATTTGATGGTAGAGTGGTGGCAAAGCTCCCTTTCACCCCCCTTTCCTACATCCAAGGACTGTCTCATCGAAACCTGCTTGGGGATGACACCACGGACTGTTCCTTCATCTTTCTGTATATTCTCTGTACCATGTCAATTCGACAGGTGAGTGACCGTATCCACTATTAAATATACGTATCCTTCCTTGCTCTCACACCCTAAGTTCGCTTTTGCTTCTTTAATACTGACAATGTTTCAGAACCCCAGTGGATCCTCTAAAGCTGTTTTATTTTTATTTATTTATTTTTTAATTTTTTTTTTAACGTTTATTTATTTTTGAGACAGAGAGAGACAGAGCATGAACGGGGGAGGGTCAGAGAGAGGGAGATACAGAATCTGAAACAGGCTCCAGGCTCTGAGCTGTCCGCACAGAGCCTGACGTGGGGCTCAAACTCACGGACCGCGAGATCATGACCTGAGCCGAAGTCGGCCGCTTAACCGACTGAGCCACCCAGGCGCCCCTCTAAAGCTGTTTTAAATGTGTGTCTAGTTACTATGTGGTAGCCATGAAGTGAAACATGGTTTCCATATCCCATGTTTAGAGCTCTTAGGTTCCTTTTTCATTCCAGTCATCTAAAGATACAAAAATAAAGAGCGGGTTTGGTCTTCTCAGTGTCGTCTCTTCCTTATTACATACCACTGCCTTCTGGCACTTCAGGAACACAAACAAATGTAGTAATTTGGTGATTTTTAGAATATTCACAGTTGAGATACTCAAGTCGGTGTTAGAGAATTTACATTTGGTCACCAGGATTGTAAGACATTCATAGTAAAAAAGGGTAAGAGCCAAGAGAGAAGTATGGATAGTTGGGGGAACCCGGACAGAGACAGGACATTTGAATAGTTGGGGAAGATTCAGTCAGAAAGGTTTAGAGAATGAAGTGGCTTTTGAGATAGGACTTTAAAAAGCAAGAAGAGTCATGATCTCGTGGTTCGTGAGTTTGAGCTCTGCATCAGGCTCTGTGCCGACAGCACGGTCAGTACAGAGCCTGCTTGGGATTCTCTCTCTCCCTCTCTCTCTCTGCCCCTCCCCTGCTCACTCACTTTCTCTCTTTCTCTCTCAAAATAAATAAATATACTTAAAAAAAATTTTTTTTAAAGTGAGAAGAGTCCCTGGCTCAAACATTTTATATTTCAGTTTATATATTCAGTTTATAAATAAATAAAATATTTATTTATTTACTCATTTTGAGAAGGAGAGAGCAAGCAGGGGAGGGGCAGAGAGAGAAGGAGAGAGAGAACTAAGCAGGCTCCACTGTCAGTGGACAGCCCCATGCCGGGCTCCCTCTTACAACCACGAGATCATGACCTGAGCCAAAAGCAAGAGTCAGATGCTTAACGAGCTGAGCCACCCGGGGTCCCTATGTTTCAGTTTTTGAAATACTACCATTCAGCAGGCATTTCAGTGGGGAGATTGGCGCATGAGAATTCTTCTGAATACTGTCAGTGGCAGCAGATTTTTTGGTTGACCTGGCATGTGAGAATAAGTAGGAAATGGAATAATAGTTTGAAGCTTACAAAGGTCTTCGTGATCTTACTGCTTAATGCTTTCCCCACCTCCTCTCTCATCCAACCCTGCAGCCATTCTCACTTGCCTGACAATTTCCGTGTCCCGCTCACCCACATTTGCTTTTTGTGAATGCTCTTCGCTCTCTCTGGCTGCCTCCCCCTCGTCCTTTTGCAGATTAAATGCAACCGGGTCTCAAGTCTCCTGGCATCATTTCTGACATTTAACTACTTTCTGAAGGATAGATTTGAGAAGGCCCTGATGAGGTGAAGGAAAGTCAGAAGCCTATCTGAATTGTCTAGCAAAACATCATCATATTCCGAACTACTACGGTGATGAGAGGGATGGAAGGGAGGGGCAGGTTGGGACCTACATGGAGGGAAAGCAGCAGAACTGAGTGAGGGAGAAAGGAGAAACTCAGGTGAGCCCCAGGTATGGCTTTGGTGACCAAATGTAGACTGGTCTCACGAAGAGGGTGGGAATTGAGGAAAGAAGAGCAGGTTGGTTAGAAGATGAGCGGTTTGAGATGTTTATGGGGCAACTAAGTGGGCATGTCTGGCAAAAGTTGTACACTTGTGTGGCTGCGATGGGGTGTAGGCTACGTGCCTTGAAAATGTCTCTTCAGTGAAGCATTGTGTTTGGCTTAACCAAAGGTGAAAGCCAAGACAGTGACAACACAGATCTCTTTTGTTGGTTTAGCGGAGGTCCGTTGCGTTCCAGAATATTGTTCTTAAATGTGATTATTTAAATCTGAAACTTTTAAATTGGAGCTGTGTCCAAATAGTAATAAAACACAATGATGTATACATTCCACTTTAAGCAACAAAGAGCAGTTCTGCTTTAATTACATTCAGATGTTAATGCTTTATGTGTGACAACTCAAAATAGTCACTTAAAAAAAAAGTTTTTGAATGTTTATTTTTGAGAGAGAGAGAGAGAGAGAGAGAGCGCAAGCAGGGGAGGAATGGGGGTGGGGGTGGGGTTGGGGAGGACACAGAATCCAAAGCAGGCTCCAGGCTCTGAGCTGTCAGTGCAGAGCCCGATGTGGGGCTCGAACTCACGAGCTGTGAGATCATGACCGGAGCCAAAGTTGGACACTTAACCAACTGAGCCACCCAAGCACCCTGACAACATTTTAGATGGGACATTTGCACTGCTACCTGGCCATTGCTCCCCAGAATCACCGTCTGAAACTGTAGAGTTTTAAAACTGAAATAAATGTTAAGAATGATGGGGCATCCGGGTGGCAGTCAGTCTGACTGCCACTCAGGTCATGATTTCATGGTTCGTGAGGTCAAGCCCCGCGTCGGGCTCTGCGCTGACAGTTCAGAGCCTGGAGCCTGCTTCGGATTCTGGGTCTCCCTCTCTGCCCCTCCCCTGCTCACGCTTGCTCTCTCTCTCTCTCTCTCTCTCTCTCAAAAATAAATAAAACATTAAAAAAAAATGATAGTTGAGGATGTTCACCTCAAGCTGGTATTTAAACTCCTTTCAGATATTTCAGAAAGTCTGGTGAGGTGTTTGTTTAGCAGTTAATTTTATCAGGAATGCAGTGCTCATTTACCATGGTGGTCAGCGGTTTTTTTCTGTTAAGGTCTGGATAGTAAATATTTTTGTGTTTAATATACTCTGTCATAACTGCTCAGCTCTGCCATTATAGTAGGAAAACAATCATAGACAGTATGTAAATGAATGAGAGTGGCTGTGTTCCAACAAAACTTTGTTTACAAAAACCGGCAAGGGGCCAGCGACAGTCTGCTAATCCCTGAAGGTTCAGGCAGAGACTTGCAGCTGCTCAACTCTGCCATTAGACTATGAAAGCGCCATAGACAATGTGTAGACGAACATGACTGCGTTCCAGTAAGCCTTTGTTTATAAAAACAGGCGGTGGACCAACACGATATATCTTAACTCCTGAGGACTATAGTGCACAACATGTGCTACAAAGTTAAAATAGAATAGTAGATCCTAGACAGGTACAGCTTAATAAAATAATTGTTTATTGAGTACAGAGAAATGGAGGAAAGGGGCAGTGAAACACACACACACACACACACACACACACACACACACACGCACACAAATAATCAATGTGTTTTGAGCCAGGGAGGATACGTACTCATTTTTTTTTTTTTACTTGTCCAGTTCTGTGCGCTGATACTAATAAGAGAAAAGTATACAAGAGCTGTAGTATTGCATAGCTAACATAACAGTGTTGTATTTGAAAGATTTATTTCTTTTGGTATACGGTTATCTTCCCCAAGACTAATGGTGAGTTCTAACTTGTTGCTGCGTCCTGACTGCTGGTCATCTTGGGCAAATAATTTAATTATCCAGTTTTATACAAGGTATTCTAATATATTCAAAATCTTAGAAAAATCACCCAAATGACCTGCTTTTATAATTTTTACTTCACTGGCTGCAGATGGTTTCTGTACCTGTTCCTCACTGATTATTAGCGTATATACTGGAGGATTGTGAACTTACATCGGGTCTAACACACCTTAGCATTTGAAGTGTTATTATGGAATATATGCCTCTTTTTTCTTTAATTACAATGTTTGTTAGCTTGCTATTTCTATGTTTTGTTTTGTTGTTTTGTTTGCTTTATAGGATCTTAGGTTACCTGATAATAGACTATATACAGATGCCTATGAAATGAGCAGCCATAAAATACGAGGCTTTCAGAAATTCAACTTATAGACGTACTGTCATTTCCCCAACGAGGCCATTCTTAGGCACGGAAGTAGGCCACTTGATTTCAGATATACCCGTGGCATAAAGTAGTTTTAAGAGAACGTAATGAATTGGGTTTTTTTGCTTGCCTGTTTTGGGATGTGAAGTGGAGTACGTGATGGGGAAACTAATATAGAATGATTCAAGCTTCCATGATGATTGCTTGTATTCTGCCTTATAGGAGTTTTTATTTGGTCTATTTGTTATTTTTATCTATTTTCTTCTTTCCTTTCCAACTGTTCCAAGGTAGTAAGTTCTCAATTGTCTGCATATATCTTAAAGTACCTATGTATGCTATATAGTATACATCTTAAAAGTATATGTTAAACAAACAGTAGGTGCTACACCGAAATATAAACTTGTAAATTTGGCAAGTTGGGGTTACACCATTTTTTACTCCCAAGAGCAAGGTAGGAAAATGCGTTTCTGCCAGCCTCACCAGCAGAAATTGCTTTTGAGTTTTTATCAGTCTGAGGGATAGGAATTGCTTCCCTGTAGTTTTAACTTGCATTTTGGATTGAGCATCTCTGTTTGTCTAAGGCTGTTCATATATTCTTTCCTTTCCGTGGTGGCGAGAGACCGTGTATGCCTTTCGCCTATTTCTCTAACAGGTTGTTGGTCTTTTTCTGAATTTTAGCTCTTAACTTTGGGACATTCGCCCTCTCTGTGTGCTCTAAGTTGCACATAACTTTTCCAACTTGTCGTTTGTGTTCCAGTTTTACTTATAGTGGTTTTTGCCACACAAAATTTTATTTGCTCGCTGGATTTTAGTTTTTCCTTTTAGATCAGATTTGTCTGTCTTTTGTGGCTTTTGGATTTTGAGTTATGGTTAGAAAGTTCTTCTCCACTCTAAAGTTACCAGGAAATTCATCCTCCTTTTCTGTTGGTACTTTTTTGGTTTCAAGTTTTGCATTTAAATGATGAGCCAGCCCATCTGGAGTTCATAGTTACCTTCTTCTTTCTTTACGCTCTTCTACTTGGCCAGCTATTACGTGATTTTGAAGAAGGAGAACGCAAAAACATGGATTCATTCGAGATCACAGTTTGCCTACTTCTTTTTTTTCCAAGACTAAGAAGCCAGAGAGCCAAAAGAATGCAGTGAGGTGAACGATTGGACTTGAATATAAGCCCCGGCCAGCAGCCTAGTAGTGTTTTCTCTAGAGCTCTCGAAATCCGTCTTTGAAATTGGAAAGTCTGTTCAGTCCCAGTGACAAGTGTGTGAGTGGAGACTCTCCTCCTTCCTTCACACCTTGTTTAGATAAGAGGTCTTCTGAAATGTGCTAGTGTCCTGGGGCCGGCTAAGCAGCGTGATCTGAACCCCTAGAGGAGAAGAATGTGGAGGAGTAGGCCAGACGTCTCTGTCATGCCTGCTGAGTGTCAGGGCTCTCGACTTGTCAGGGTGACTGCCTGTGGCAGCAGTGGAGTCTTGCAGGATTCTCAAGCCAGTCCTCTCTGAGGTCCAGACACTACTTTCTGGTTTCCTATGTTCGGTAATTCCAGTGCTGTTAATCTTTCTTATTGATTGTGTTAAAATAGACGTAACACAGAATTCACTATTTAGCTATTTTCAGCTGTGCAGTTCTGTGCCATTAAGCACATTTACGTTGCTCTACAAGCATCTCCATTACCCCCAATCCCTGGCACCCACCATTCTGCCTTCTCTCTCCCTCTGAATTTGACTACTCGTGTCTGTGGGTTGATCTCGTGTAAGTAGACTCATACGATGGTGGTTCTTTTGTGACTAGCACGTTCTCAAGTTTATCCACACTGGAGCATGGGTCGGCACTTCCTTTTCTAAGGCCAAGTAATATTCCGTTGTATGTGTGAACCACGTTTTGTGTGTCCGCTCACCTGTCAGTTGGGCTGCTCCCACCGTTTTGCTGTTGTAACGCTGCTGTGAACATGGTGTGTCGATGTCTGTTTGAGTTTCTCTTTTTACGTCTTTTGGGCTATAATCCCAGAAGTAGAATCGCTGGGTCATAAGGCAATTTGACGTTTAACTTTTTTGTGGAATCACCAGCTGGTGTTCACAGCTACTGCGTCATTTTACCCAGTGCCGGTCATCTTAAGGCTTCAATTCACTACCAACTTGAGACCATTCATTAAAAGATTCAAGTAATTTTTCATGTTTTTGTTTCAGTGAGTGAAACCACAATTTCCTTCACTCAAGGTCAGTTTTATGCTAAACATGTAAAAACAATGTGTGTTTCATGCAAGTTACCTCCAGCAGCACTTATGGCCTTGCTGGTTTTAACAGGGAAGTCTTCTTACAATAGTAAACTAGAGTATAGCATCTAGGAGAATGAGAAACATTTCTGTTATTAGTGCCTTTAAAGTGTCAACAGTTTAATTGCTGAAGTGATTAGATACATTTACCATGGGTTTTCCTGCATTTATGTTTTTAAAGTCTTTTAGTTGTGAAAATTATGACTACATTTACATTTGTCAGTTAATAACATCTCTACAGTGTTAACCAGAATCCACTTTACTAAATGTGAGTGATGGTATAATTCAAACAACCAGCTCTGTTCCCTTCATGACAGTGTGCACTCCTTTTTATAATGGAGGTATAATAAATATAAGGCTGAATCACAGGTGTCTATCTGCTTCAGTCATTTCCCCCCCATCCTTAAGAGATTATTATCACATTAGTAACTATTTCTTGGTAGATTCTGTTTGTTCATTTATTCATTCAACAAAATGGAGCATGGATATGTATCAGGCTCCATGCTGGGTGCTTAGTATACACTTTGAAACAAAATTGACGTATAATTATGGTCCTTGCTGTCATGGAACTTCTGTTTCTTTTGAAATTAAAAGGTTAATTTTTCCAACTATAGCTTCACTTAAAAAAAATCATTATCAAATATGGAGGTGTAAAAGTACATTTAAAATTATTTTTTTCTTTTTTATCAATGTTTATCTTTGAGAGAGAGAGAGAGGGAGAGGGAGAGAGTGAGTGAGCGGGGTGGTTGGGGGTGGGGGGGAGACAGAGGATCCGAAGCAGGCTCTGCGCTGACAGCAGAGAACCTGACACGGGGCTCGAACTCACAAACCATGGGATCATGGCCTGAGCTGAAGTCGGCCGCTTGACCAACTGAGCCACCCAGGTGCCCCTAAAATTAATTCCATTATACTAGTCATTCAGAGTAGAAGCAGATTGAACAATGATTGAACTTTGAACCTAAACTAACACAATTTTATGATGTATTGCTAGTTCACATAAATATTTGTGAATCTGGTTTTCATCCATTACTTATTTTTTCCCATAGTAGGATGTTATTAGTTAATTAAATGATTCACCATTGACTTAAGAGCTTTCAAGGAAAAGTGGAAATAATACTATACTGATCATGTAATAGATTTTAAGACACATTCCTACTTGAGAAACTTTGAAATGATGGGGAGAGAGGAGGAAGACAACATAAGGTTGAGGAGATACAGGTTTTGGAAGTAAAGCACCAGGTTTTGACTCTTGCTGACACTTAACTAGCCGAGTGTCCTCGGGAAAGTCCTAGAACCTGAGTCTTTCCACAAAGGTGAAATGGGGGCGAGTGTACCATCTCACCATGTTATGATGATCACAAGACAATAATACACAGTGTTAGCGGTTCTTAGGGTGACATTTAAAAAAAAATAAGTACCCCCTCCTTTGGGGTATTTTTTAAAATTAGTATTTGTTTCGCGGCCCAGATAGGACAAAGTTGCTTTTTAAAGATTGAAGCAGGGTGGTATGTCTGTCATTAACTGAAAATAAATCTAATTAATTTTTCTCATTTTATCTTTCCCCCTTTTTAACATCCCTTAACGTTTAGTGATTAGTGCTTAGCTGCCTTGACCTTCACACCGCAGCTGTTTCCTTTGTGTGAGTTTGTAGCAGCGGAAATGGTAGGTCTGCCAGCTCCCATCGGAGGTGTCAAGTTGGTCCAGGGTGGTGGTGGAATTCAAGAATAGGAGGAAATTTCCTTAATTGCCTTTTAAATTTTCTTGTTAGTACGAGTCAGTAATAGATTACGTAAATAGTGATCTCCTCTATTAAAAAAGTGCTCTAAATCAATAAAAACTCAAGCAGATTTACCTGGTAAACAGCTAAGGGGAAAGTGGTCGATTCTTATGAATTTATGTGACTATAAAACCTATGAATAGAATTCCCTTTCTTTGAAAGCAAGAAGGATTAGTTGTTCTGAGGAAGAATGGAAGAAAGAGTTTTATCTTTTTTCTTTTGTCACCCATATCTTAATATATTACTTGATGTGTGTACGACTGTTATCTGGAAAAGTATCGGTGAGAATTTGTCATGGTCTCTTTGAACAGCTGTGTGCTCAGGAGAGAGATAAAAATAAGCATATTTTATTTTTTTTCACCCTTGGCTTTCCTGGGGCAAAGAATTTTGATATGCCTTGTGAATGTATAAAAACAGGTTCTAATTATGTCTTGTCAGTATATCTTAAAGTCATCAAAATGAGAAGACCAGATGCCTGCCATCTCCTGTGCCACATCATTAACATATGTCACTTCAGGACTTAGAGCTCAATTCATTAATGTCAGTATAGCTCATCTACAAGCAGGGTATTTTCATTTTTAGCACTTAAAATCAGAGAATTGCATGAAGTTTAGAAAATGATAGCTTAGCTAGTACGTGAGAAGAACAGATTATTCAGGCATTATCTTACTCTGATCTCTGCGAATCGTTTCAGTGCAGGAGTTCAAGGCTTTATTTAGAATATCGCCTGTCTTGCCGAAGATTGACTCAAGTCTTTATGCTATGCCAGGAATTCTTTGATGCTGAGAATACAGGGTAAAAAGCAGTGGTCTCTACCCTGTGAAACTCGTACTCTTTGTGGAGAGATAGATCCATAAGTAATAGAGTATGATTGACGCCCTTTGTCTGTGTGTTCACGTGCAAAATGGTACCAGAGGGAAGACCATGCTATGGAAGCCAAATGGCTAAGGGATGAAAGTAAGAGTTTATACAGAGGGGCCATTTTGTTGTATCTTGAAGGACGAGTAGGGGCTTTCCAGTCTTAACAGAGCATTCTTGGCATCGGAAGTAGTGTGAGGAACAGCACGGAGGCTTGAACGTGTACAGCAAATACAAGACTGTACAAGTCAATACAAGCGAGTGCAGAATTGTTGGTGGGGTGTAACAAGAGAAGAAGCGGGCCCCTGCTTACTACCTGTACCTCACAGTACAGCATCGAGTGATTCCTTTGTTTTTCTGGGGTTTGTCTTTTGTTTTGTTTTGTTTTGTTTTTATCGTGTTTACAGTGCAAGTCTCCTGGCAACAAATTCTCTTAATCTTCGTTTATCTGAAAATACTTTTATCTATATTCTTGAAGGATATTTTCACTGGATATGCAATTCTGGGTTGACGAGGGGTTTTGTTTGTTTTAATCCTTTCAGCTTTTTAAAATGCCCTTCCCCTGTCTTCTGGCCTCCATTGTTTCTGATGAAAAGTCCTTCCTATCTTTTTTTCCCTGTAGATAATGTGTCATTTTTCTCTGGCTGCTTTTAGATTTTTTTTTTTTTTTTATGTTTGGTTTTTCAGCAGTTTGATTGGATGTGCCTACGGTATTAATTCTTTTTTTCTTGATCGAGCTACAGTTGTTTTTCCTGCCCATTCCTTCCCTCTTCTTCTGTGATTCCAGTGTCTTATATGTTTGTCTGTTTTTTCAGTATTGTCTAAGAGGACACTGAGGCTCTGTTCAATTTTTAAAAATCTTTTCCTCTCTGTTCTTTAAGCAGGATAATTTCTCTTCATTTGTCTTCAAGTTTACTGATCCTCTGTCATCCCTAATCTGAATTAACCCTAAATCCATACAATGATTTTTAATTTTTTTTTTTTAATTTTTAAATTTATTTTGATAGACAGCATGAGCAGGGAAGGGGTAGACAGAGAGGGTGAGAGGGCGAATCCCAAGCAGGCTGTGCACTGCCAGCACAGAGCCCGATGCAGGGCTCGAACCCACAAAACCGTGAGACCATAACCTGAGCCGAAACCGAGAGTCGGATGCTTAACTGACTAAGCCACCCCAGGTGCCCCCCCATACAATGGTTTTTAAATTTTGATACAATGTTTTTTTAGTTCCACAATATCCATTTGGTTCTTTTTTTGTGATCCTTTTTCCCTGCTGAGATTTCCTATTTGTTCATTTATTATTATGAGCATATTTTATGCTTGTAGGCATAGTTATTTAGTTACTTTAAAATAAAAACCTTATCTACTAATTTCAACATTTGGATAATCTGAAGGTTGGACTCTGTCGCCTGCTCTCTCAAGTATGGGCTAAGTTTCTCGTTTGTTGGTATATTTAATTATTTTGGATTGTATCTTAGACATTGTTCTGATAGATTGTATAGACTCTGGATTCTATGATTCTTTGAAAGAGTGGTGAGTCTTTTAGTTAAGCAGGCAATTAACTTGGCATTCACACTCTGAACTCTCCTCTGTGGTCGGCTGTACCTGAGATCTCTGCTATGTTAGTCTCATCTGGGCTGCTTGAAGGCTGTCTAGTGCACGCATAGTTTAAGAGATGTGGGCAGAGTTTCAGTGTAGTTTTGAACTCCTCTGTTAGCTGTTTTCCAGGATCCTCTCACTATTATCATTAGCTGCTATGGTTGCACTAATCCCTGTCTTTTGGTTTTTCAAATGAGTAAGGCTTCAGTTTAATTCTGAGTCTTAGATACCCCACCCAGTGCCAGCTGCATCCTCCTACCCATTATAAGATTAAAAATACGTACATACATACATCCGTTTATACATCTGTAACATACAAACATACATCTTGTCTTCCAGCACTAAACTAAAATTCAGAGCATTCTTCTTGACTGCTCCTCAAATAAAGGGCTAAACAAGAGATCTAGGAAAGTGTTCATTGGAAGGATGGTTATAAGAGAGAGAGAGATTAGGATTGTCACTTGATTGTCTGACATACCTCCACCCCTTCAAAAAAAAAAAAAAAAAAGACCTTTATCGCCAGCAAGGCCTTTAGACAACTTAGGACAGAAAATATTCATTCAGTATTACAAAGGAAGTGACATCACTATAGTGCAGATTTGATGTGCTCATGTTTCTTTCAGAATTTCGATTTCCACTTTGTAAGAAATGTGTGCAAATCTGCATTATAATTTGTTACAACATAGTCACGTTCTAGAATGCTAGAGCGACAGGGGACTTGGGCTCCTTGAAGGTGCTTGGTGAAGAAGCTTGAAAGGTCCAGCAGGAGGCTTCAGGTCCCTTCAGTATTTTATCTGTTTTCTGTAGTGGGTTTCTTTCATGAGATTTTGTTTAAAGAAAGGATTAAAGGGTTGAAAATGATTGATCTGGCCATCCCGCTCCTTTCAAGGGGGGAGGGCAGCTGAGATTTGGAAAGGTGAGAAGACACTGCCTGTTGTTTCTTTGCCTGGGTTGCCAGTACTGGAACTCAGGTCTTCTGACTGCTGACCCAACAGTGTATTTCAGGTACCCCAGTGTACTGTCATTTTCTTCAGTAAATATTTCATCTTTACATCCTTTCTCCCAAACAGCTTATTGAAGCATATTTATTTATTTTAAGAGACAACAGGGAGGGGTGGAGAGAGAGAATCCCAAGCAGGCTCTACAATGACAGTATGGAGTCTGATTGGGGGCTTGAACTCATAAACCCATGAGATTGTGACCCGAGCTGAAATCAAGAGTCAGATGCTTAACTTAACCACTTAACCGACTAAGCCACCTTAACCACTGAGCCACCCAGGTGCCCCCCAAACAGTTTACTTAGATGTAATGTGAAAACTGTGGGGCTGCTGGGTTGGGCCATTTGACATGATTGGATTTTCACACCGCTTTGTGGATATAGTAAAGAATATGTTATGGGAACTTGATGAGAAATTATCATTAATTGGAAGTGAAGGCTGTTTGCTTGATGCCAGAGAAACTAACAAAGAATAAACTAAGGATTGCCATGGCTGAGTTATTTTAGCTAAATGACTAAGAAATAACATTTAGCTGAATGTCTTTATGGCTAGTGACCTGGGTCTTCCCAAAATATCCAGTTAGCAACCAACAACTTCCTTTTCTTGATCACCGGCTCTTATCCTTTACAAAGAGGAAGGAACGCAAATCCTGTAATGGTATTTTTCTGGGTTTCCTGCCAATAAAAGGCATGATTATGGGAAAACGTTTTTCCTTTGTTTTTCCCTTCTGAGATACACTCCTCAGTTGTTACCCTATTTATGACACAGGACTGGACAGAAATTCAAAATCGTTTTATATATTTTTCTATAAGCTTACCAAATCGTATTATATTTTGCATGTGTGTTGTGTTCTTCCATATCATCTTCATAATATATTAAAACTTTTGTCTTTTAGCAAAGTATTTCTAAACTAATCTTACGAATTCAGAAGGCCCGAAAAATAGGCGAATTAAGAGATGTAGGAAAGGGGCGCCCAGCTGCTCAGTCAGTAGAGCGTCCGACTCTTGATCTCGGGGTCGTGAGTTCAAGCCCCACTTAAAAAAAAAAAAAGAAAGAAAGAAAGGGAAAAAAAGGAGATTAGAGGAAAGCAGTCAGGTCGAGTCAGGATGAGGTTGTTGAAAGATATAAAGGAGATAATATAGGGAAAACTATCTGCTGCACAGGGTCGCACTCAGTAAGCATTTGCTGAGTCACGGCCTGGCAGTCGAATTATTCTTCATCTGCATGTGAGGATAATAAGCCCACCTCACCGCCTGGTTGGGGGATTGAATGAGAACAATGCCTGGCACTGTGAGACAGAGCTGCAGAAACACTTGTCTTTATTTTAGGTTATCCTGTTTAGCAATGTTTCAAAAAGTTGGGAGGCAAGCAATGAGAAAGGGGTATAAACTATTGTTATGTGTCCATATATTTTTATAGTCTTTACATGCATTTTTTATAGACTATTTTTTAGAGCAGTTTTAGGTTCACAGCAAAACTGAATGGAAGGTGCAGGGACTTCCCATATAGTCCCTGTCCCCACATATGTTCAGTCTCCCCCACTGTCACCCCCTAGCACCAGACTGGTACATTCGTTTCCAGTCAGTGAACCTACAGCAACACTTCATTATCACCCAAAGTCCGTGATTTACATCGGGGCTCACTCTTGGTGTATACATTCTATGGGTTTGAATTTATGTACTTTTAAAAAAAATTTTTTTTAATGTTTATTCTGAGAGAGAGAGAGAGAGAGCATGAGCAGGGAAAGGGCAGAGACACAGAATTCGAAGCAGGCTCCAGGCTCTGAGCTGTCAGCACAAAACCCAAGGCGGGGCTCGAACTCACGAACTGTGATTCACGCCTAACCGACTGAGCCACCCAGGCCCTCCAAATGTGTGTGTGTGTGTGTGTGTGTGTGTGTGTGTGTGTGTGTGTGTTTAAGTTTATTTGTTTATTTTGATAGAGAGCAGGGGAAGGCAGATAGGGAGAGAGAACCCCAAGCAGGCTC
This sequence comes from Panthera onca, assembly GCF_046562875.1. Classification (NCBI taxonomy): domain Eukaryota; kingdom Metazoa; phylum Chordata; class Mammalia; order Carnivora; family Felidae; genus Panthera; species Panthera onca. Next base: position 62,614,550 of record NC_138355.1, read on the forward strand.
TGCGAGCCCAACATGGGGGCTTGATCTCATGAGCAGTGAGATCATGACCTGAGCTGAAATCAACAGTCAGATGCTTAACCAACTGAGCCACCCAGGCGCCCCCTGTTTGTAAACTTTAAAGTGCATAAGAGTGTTGAATGTTATTACTATGGTGGAGAGAATGGTTACCTCTACTCTTTTTCTTAGGTCATTTGTCGTAAGGCCATCACTTAGTTCCTACATGTGTTTTCAAGGAAAAGACTTCATGGATCAGGAGACAGAGTAATTTTTATCTAAGAAAAACCATGATAAGACCTGGGCTCATTTGTGAGACTATAGGAATTTGAACAGGTTATTTAGAAGTTCACTGAAGGAGGGGTGCCTGGGTGCCTGGGTGGCTCAGTAGGTTAAGCTTCTGACTTCAACCCAGGTCATGATCTCGTGGTTCATGGGTTCGAGCCCCACATCGGGCTCTGTGCTGACAGCTCAGAGCCTAGAGCCTGCTTCGGGTTCTGTATCCCCCTCTCTCTCTACCCCTCCCTTGATCATGCTCTCTCTTTCTCTCTCAAAAATAAATAAACATTAAAATTTTTTAGAAAATTTTCACTAAAGGATAAGATTGCATTCAGTAAATACAGAGCATTTACATTAAAATACAAATACTTGAGTAATGTAACATTGATAAACCTAATTTAGTGTTCCCAAAGGAAACCTGTGACAAGAGCCACAAGGAGAACAAAGTATAGAGCTTCCATGAACTTAAGCCTTGGCTACTAAAGTGCCTCCGTTCTAACATTCTTGTTGCTGTTTGAGCTCTTCCCCATCTAGAGCAGTGGACTTATGTCCAATAGTCATTTATATGTTTTTATTTCATAAATGAGACTGTCAACAGTCTACGCTTCAAAATATTTCCTATTTTCCTGTCAGTTGTCTTCTGTAAATTATAGTCAACCTGTAATTTAAAGGGCATCGGGCACGCCTGGGTGCCTCTGTCGATTAAGCGTCCAACTCTTGATTTTGGCTCAGGTCATGATCTCACGGTTCATGGGTATCCTCATGGTGCTTATGGACAGTAGGTCCTCGATAACTATTGAGTGAATGGATATACACATGCTAACCTGCCTTCCCGTGGGGTGGAGCTTGTTCTGAAGACGGGAACTGTTAGTATAGGATGTACTGGATGTACTGTGTAAGAGAATCCATCCGATTAAGAATCAAGACACATGAGTTTTAATTCTAACTCTGCTCTTCATTTACCTTCGTAACTTTGGACAAACAATCATACCTTTTTAAGTTTTCATTGGAGTTCCTCAAATACAAAAGGAGACCAAGCAAGAAAACGTAGATGATCTTTAAGGTTTTTCTGTCTTAGAAATGCTGTATGAAATCTTAACACCTGACCTTTACTGAAGCTCTCCATACTCATAAACCCTCTCACTTCCCTCTTTGAAGCATAGCATGTAATCCCCGCATCACACTCCCCCCTCATGGTTGCTCTCTAGTACGCCCACGCCTGTCTGCTTCTACCAGGTGAGTCATTGCTTTTTCAAGAGCCTGTATTTATCCCAAAACAGTTTATGCTGGTTTTACTTGTCGCTGTATTCATGTAATTTAATTTAATGTTATAGTACCTTATAAAATGTGAGTATAAAAATAGTTATTTTTATGAGAACTAGTTTAATGAAGGTGAATTAAAAAAACTGTTGAATTTGGGGCGCCTGGGTGGCTCAGTTGGTTAGACGACCGACTTCGGCTCAGGTCATGATCTCACGGTTCGTGGGTTCGAGCCCCGCGCCGGGCTCTGTGCTGACAGCTCAGAGCCTGGAGCCTGCTTCAGATTTTGTGTCTCCCCCACTTTGCCCCTCCCCTGCTCATGCTTGTGTCTCTCTGTCTCTCAACAATAAATAAACATTAAAAAAATTTTTTTAAAAAGCCGTTGAATTAGATGCAATGGGACACGTGGACAAGATGAAGGGAGGTGCTGGAAATCTAGGAGGACTCTGGACTCAGATTGCTTTGCAGGAACCTAAGTGCCCTTATCACTTTAATAAAACTGAAATTTAACATCTCGGTTTCAGCTTTAGACGGTGCAGTAATGACTAACTCCAGCTGATGATTCGTATTCAAAGAAAAGGCCTTGCTACAAGAAACAGCTAATGAATATGTTTTATATGGTTCATGTTGAACGAAAGATTACCTCTTTTAATGATTCTTCACTTGAAAAAATCCACTCTTTGGCTGTAGACCAGGTCCCATTAGGTGGCAGTACTTTAATTGTTGTATGAACTCCCATCATGTCGTAGGCCTTTTTAAAAATAACACAGTAATAATTGTCCTATTTTAGGTCATAACGGTACTTTTAATTTATGTGGCCTCTCTTCATATGTGATCCATGTAATATACTCTTCTCTACATCTCATATTCAAACCGAGTTTTAATTCTGTTTTCTTCACAGAACATCCAGAAGATTCTTGGCCTTGCCCCTTCACGAGCTGCCACCAAGCAGGCAGGTGGATTTCTGGGTCCTCCGCCTCCTTCTGGGAAGTTCTCTTGAAATCAGGAAGAGCCCTATAATTCCTGTCATTCTTTTTAAACATTCAAATTAGACTGCAACTATTTTGTAGCAAGAGCCATCGACAGACGTAGCACTTGGGCCACTTTCTAATTCTGAGTTATTTCTAGACTTTTTGGATATGATTCTAAAGAGAATGGCACCCACCAAACATGATAGTACTTTCAGTCACAGATAAATTAAAAAAAAAAAAAGTTTGTTGATTAGATAAGTTCAGGTGATGTCTACGTAATAAGAAACAAATAGCATCTTTCTTTTTGGCTTACACCAATGCTTTCCGTGGAACCGACTCTCAAGTCTGTGCTGTGTGCCGTTTACCGTGGAAGTTGGCTCCCCGGAGCATTTAGCGATCTGGAAGGAGAAGTTAGTTTGTATTACTCTTCAGTGGAACTATTTGTTGTGCATTTTTTCCCAAGCCAAATATATGACCTAAGATCAATAAAGAGGCCAAAATGTTAGCTATTTCATCTACAAGGAGAGATCTGTTTTGTACCATATTCCTGGAGTCATGTTTTTAATAATCTGAACGTAAACATTAGCCAGGAAGGGCTAAACTAAAACTTTTCAAATGTACTACGTTATCATACTTGCCTAAAAAGCTCAAAACACACAACTGTCCTATCGCGGAAAGCGTGAGAAGGAAAGAAGTAGCTCATGAGAGTATAAGAACGAGGGTCCTCGGCAGTTCCCTTGATACCCTTGTGCGGCCTTCTGGGTCCTTGGGAAGGCACTCCTCGTCCTCCCCTGGAGGCAGGGTTAGGGTTACATGTAAGCGATCTTACATTGCTTCCTTTTGGTCACAACAGCCTTTAGTTCCTGCCATGCTCCTTCGTAAAGGAGGAGAGGGCGCTTGGACCATGGTCATCCCCTGCGCGGTCCGTGGAATCGGAAATCTTGTGTGGAGGGAGAAGTCTGGTCACTTATCGGTAGTCTCCTTAGATGCACATGCTCAGCCAATGAGAAAAAGACGGGTTATTTGCAAAGTAACGGCTGTTAAATCGATAGCAAACTTCGCAATGGCATAAAACCCAGAAGACAGTGGGGCAATATCTTCAAAGCTGAGGAGAATACTTATCAGCCCAGAGTCTTATGTGCAACTAACCCAACAGTTGGAAGCAAAACCGGGAGGCAGTATTCTCAGAGCTACAGAGTCCAAGATAATTGAATTATTAAAGGATATATTTTGGGGGCATCTGGCTGGCTCAGTCAGCGGAGCATATGACCTTTGGTCTTGCGGTCGTGAGTTCGAGCCCCACGTTGTGCGTAGAACTTGCTTATTTAACAATATATAGATATGGATACATTTCCAGGACAAAAAAGAACACCAAGAGGAAGGTGTGGGATATAAGATACAACGATCAACACAGAAATTGATCAAATATGTGGATAAACTTCAGTGTTTTATGGATTATCTAATTAAGAATTATTTCAAGACGATCCCATAAGGTAATCACTGTTCCTACCCTCATTTTTTAAAACATTTCTTTGAGAGAGGGGGAAGGGCAGAGAGAGAGAGGGAAAAGAGAATCCCAAGCAGGCTCCATGCTGTCAGTACAGAGCCCAACGCGGGACCGGATCCCACAAACCGCGAGATCACGACCTGAGCCCAAATCAGGAATGGGATGCTCAACTGACCGAGCCACCCAGGTGCCCCCTTATCCTCATTTAACAGATGGAGAAACTGAGGCAGGAGAGGTTAAGTCACTTGCTCAACATTACTTAGCTAGTGAGTGGCAGAGTTGGGATTTGAACCGAGGCCGTCTGAAGTTAAGCCAGGCTCTCCGGTGCCTCCCCACAGGTTATGCTGATTCTCTCCCCTCAGCTCTTCTCTCTTCCGCTAGAGATTGTGGGCGCCGAAGTTGGGGATTTTTTTGTCATTCTTGCTCTTGTTTCCTTGACGCGGGAAACAGAAAAAGCTCAAGCAGATGACATGGAACAGAAATCTTTATTTCTAGGTTGCTTTTCTCAGAAGGACTGACTGATAAGGATAATGGTGATGATTTCTTAATGGCCAGAATGCCATGGACTATTCTGGGCAAAATGATAATTAAAAGAACGATCATGAAGATGATAATGATGATGATAACAATGATGACAAAAATGACTGGCTCTCTAGAAGAAAGCATAAGAGGAGAAGGAGCCACACAGAAAATTCTGTCAATGACTTTGTTAAGTGAGACTTTGTAGTCCGTCCTACCACCCACCTCCTTAGGTTTTGATAATAGGGCTTTCTGATCAAAAAGTGTATTTCAGGAGCGCCTGGGTGGCTGAGTCGGTTAAGCAACTGACTTCGGCTCAGGCCATGATCTCACGGTTCGTGGATTCGAGCCCCGTGTCGGGTTCTGTGCTGACAGCTCGGAACCCGGAGCCTGCTTCGGATTCTGTGTCTCCCTCTCTCTGCCCCTCCCCCACTTGTGCTCTGTCTCTCTCTCTCAAAAATAAATAAAATTTAAGAAAAACATTTCAAATAAAGAAGTGTATTTCAGTGAAAGATGGTGAATAAGAAGGGTCAAAAGGAAGAAGGAGAGTAACTTCTCTTCACCCTGTTTCTAAAAGAGCTCAGTAGTTGTATTACAAATGAAATAAAGCTACCACGTCACAGGAGTGTAAATTCGAGGATATATTAAGGGCTATGCAACCTTACAGTGTTTTTCTTTTAATTACTTGCCCTGAAAACTTTCAAAACTACTCATCTGGATGACTAGATCCAGGCCATCAATGAATATTGGAGATGACATTTCAAGCCAGAGAAGCCTCTGAACAACTCTCAAAATGTATGATTTGGCTACTTCGCCTGTGTAGAGGATAGTTGTCCCTATTCTAGTTTAGGGAAAAACTGAGCGTTCTAATGCCTGCATTTGCCTACTCAGGTTGCACTCCTAAAAGGCTGCTCAAGCAGTAAACTTTGAAAAACTGCAGGTAAATCTGAATTTGTTAACAGATAGCATTCCAAAATCTTAAGTCACTTTGGAAGCCGGAAAGCAAATGTGTATAGGTACTCCTATGCCCTTGACCAGACTGCGGTCCTCTTCTGCAGAAGTCAGGGACGTACGATGGCATCATTGGGTTGATGAGCACCCAGAATTCCCTTACCAATCATTTTGCCACATTGTAGGATGTAGCGGGGCTTTTTTTAAGTACACTTGTACTTAATTATTTTGTGTATTTCAGTACTGCTCTTCTGTACAAGTAAAGGTGCCGTTACTTTCTTTTTTTGGATTAATTCCGCTTAAGTTATAGTCTTTTAATTTACTTTTTCCTTTGAGTTTTTAAACTTTTTAGAATGGAAAAAATCTTAAAAGTCTTAAAAAGTAAAGAACTCTGAGATACCCATTACTCAACTTCAACAATTAACTCGTGGCCAATCTTATGTCTACCCCTGCCTGCCTCCTGTGGTATTTTGAAGCAAATCCTAGGCATCCTGTCTTTTATCCATAAATATTTCAGGACTTTTAAGCATGTATGCATACACACACACACACACACACACACACACACATATGCACACACACGTATAAAATCTCAGTATCATTTTACATAGCTAAAAATTCATAATTCCTTGATATCATAAGTTGTCTATAGATGGCAAAACTGTTCAGTCTTTTCGGAATCAAGAGCCAAATAAGACAACCGTATTGCAATTGGTTGATAAACAATGGAAATTTCTTCCAGTCTGTTGCAGCAGTTTTCCAACTAGAGTGCATCAGAACCGCCTTCAAGGTTTATTAAAACAGACTGCTGGGCTCCACCCCAGAGCTTCTGACTCTAAGTCCAAGGTGGAGCTTGAGAATTTGCACTTCAAACAAGTGCCAAGGTGATGCTGATGCCGTAGGGTTTGGAGTCTACTCATGTTGTAGTTCCCTACTGTTTCCGCCCCCCCCCCCCCCTTGCAGTTTATTTGTTGAAGAAACTAAGCTGTTTACCCTGTAAAGTCCCTCAGTTTGGATTTTGCTGATTGCATGCCTGTTTTACATACTGCTTGTTGTCGCTTTTTGTGATGTTAGCTTTCGATGCATTAATTGATTAATTAGGGATTGACAATGGTGATGTTTTAATTTCTAGTATCGCTTCATTTTATTATTAAATACCTCTATAGATAGAAACTTCCCCTCCATCTATGGGTTAGTTACATACAGAGTAGTAAACTTTTTTAGGAAAGGCAGAATAAAAGTTGATTGATTTTCAAAATGAGTTCACTGGTATCCTATGGTGAACAATTTCTGTGTGTGTGTGCGTGTGTGCGTGCGTGTGTGTGTGTGTGCTTAGCAGTTCATTGACTTAAACATACTTGATTGACTTTAATCCCCTGTAATTATTTTTCTTGTGAATGCCGAGATCGTACCATTTCTAGCCAACGAAGAGGCTTTCTAAGTTGGCTCCTGGGTCCATTTAGCATGACTCTGGTTGTCATTGGTGGCTTCCTTGCTAAGTGATATGACGAGATGTTTCGGAGCCATTTTGCATTTCCTACCTGACTTGACTGCAATGCTTTCGCCAAAGAGGCCTGGTTCTTTTTACTGGGAAATGGTATTTGGAGACTGTAATCAGAGCATTAAGGTTGTGCACTGAAACTGGGTTGCTCGGTTTCTAGGCTTTTTTGGTTTTTTAAATTTTTTAAATATTTATTTTTGAGAGAGACACACAGAGTGTGTGCAGGGGAAGAGCAGAGAGAGAGGGAGACACAGAATCCGAAGCAGGCTCCAGGCTCTGAGCTGTCAGCACAGAGCCCAACCCGGGGCTCAAACCCATGAACTGCGAGATCACGACCTGAGCCGAAGTCGGATGCCCAACCGACTGAGCCACCCAGGTGCCCCGGTTTCTAGGCCTTTTTTGTGGACTAAGATGGGTAATATGTTTTGTTGTTGTCATTTTAAGATAAAATACATCATGAATTTATACCGATGCCCTCCCCCCTACATAAATTTAGGACTTCATAGTTTTTACCTAGTTTCTTTAATCTGTGTCTCTTTTATCCACATCCTAAGAATTCCAGTTTTGAGTACCAGAAATGATAGACTATCACGTCATTCATTGGCATAATCCTATAATATCTGCCAAAAGTCTCAGGATATCAGTACTAATACCACTTCTATCAATATGATTACTGGAAATAGTTTAAGCTTTTTTTTTTTTTGGAAGGGTGGAATTCTTTCTTTTTTTCGTTTTCAAATTTTTATTTAAATTCTAGTTGGTTAACATACAGTGTAACATTGTTTTCGGGGGTAGAACTTAATGATTCATCACTTACATACAACACCCAGTGCTCATCACAAGTGCCCTCCTTAATGCCCCCCCCACCCTCACTTGTCTGTCCCATCCCCCACCCACCTCCCTCCATCAACCCTCAGTTTATTCTCTATTGTAAAGAGTCTCTTACGGTTTATTTCGCAAGGGTGGAATTCTTTAAGATACATACCACTCTGGGTTCATAGACCACTGAGATTTCAAATTACGTGCAATAGTCTATGCCACCAACTGGATATACATTTGTATTCATTTATTTGCTTTTCAACTTTTAGGGCATGCTCTTTCATTTTACCTTATAAAAATGACATCTAATGTTTTAGTAGGTTTCTAGCCTCGCCCAAAAAAGCATATTTAACCTCCGTAGAGAGGGGGCACCTAACTACCCATCACCATTCTTCTTTTATGGCTGCAACCCCACTCATAAGCCACCACATCCATGGCAAGTGGGTAGGTAGAGAATATTGCCAGAAACAATTGTATTGAAGCCAGTGGTGGGGATGGCAGAAACAGCAGCAGCACTGCTCCCTTATTTTTGCCTGCACTTGCTGGATAAAGCGAGGAGGTGTTTTGGGAAGAGAACACCATGTGCGGACGTGGCCAGCACTGACTCCTGCAGGTTCCTATCTCTGGCCCCCGGGCCCCCCTCCCAGGGAGTCCCCCTTACCCTGGCCCATCCATCCTCCATCATCTGGCAGTAATCTTCCTAAAATACAAATCTAATTGTGAAATTGAGAAGTTGAATTTCTCCAAGGAAAGTGGTCCAGTGGCTCTAAGTAAACTTAAACTAATTGCCACGGAACCCACCCGCCGCCCCTGGAGTCTGGGTCTCCAAGCACTCCCCACCTGATGACCCTGGGCTCCAAACAGATTTATTTGGAAAATCCTTTATTTTTCACAATCGTTTTGGACTTTATTACCTTTGTTTTCTCTGCCTGGAATGTTCTCTCCCTACTTCTATTACCTTCTAGACTCAGCTCAAGCATTACCTCCTCGTAAGTTTTCTTTGACCTTTACATGGTTCGGTTGTTTCCCTTTGCTGTATCTCTTTTTGAGGTTTTCATGTATGAATCACTTACTAAAAATGGGCAAATGTCTGAACTTTCTAAGCCTTGGTTGCCTCATCTGGAAAATGGGGTTAATACTCCATTCAAAATTCCCTTATCCAGCGTCCTCTCGTCCAAAGCATGCTGACTGATGCCCACAGCACACCGAATGCCCTTAGCCAGGCTTATGCGTCTCAGCTCCCGCTGGCAAATTGTAGCACGTTATTTGTTTTGTTCACTTTAATCATATAAATTGACAAAATATGCAAATTAGTGAAATATGAATGCGAAAACAATCACATCTATGAAAACAATGGTTTGGAATGACTCAATAAAAGTGGTTCAAAATAATTGCTTTGACTTATTTGTGGGTGAAATAACTGAGACTGAAAAAAGTAACAAAATTTTACAAATATTCAGTCCTTTTATATCCTTTCTTAGTGTTTCAGTTTGTATTCCACATTAAAGAAACCAAAACTGGAAATCAAAGATGATACGTTTTGGTTTTAAAACATTTTATCTTAGGCGGGGCGCCTGGGTGGCTCAGTCCGTGGAGCATCTTGATCTCAGCGTCATGAGTTCAAGCTCTGCTTTGGGTGTGGAGCCTACTTAAGAACATTCTACCTGAGGAAAGCATCCACCATAAAGCTTGGGATTTTCATCATTACAAATTCTGTTTAAATTCTTCCAATTGTTAAAAACTTTGAGTTGCAAATGTTTGCTTCTGTTGTATTACTGCTAAAAAAAATGTTGTATGGAAAAGAAAGATAATGATTCTTTGAAATAAATGAGGCAGGCATGATCAAAACAAAACCAAAACAACCAAACAAACCAAAGAAAAAAACCCAATAGGATTCCAAACAATAGACTCATACTGAAGGAAAAGGCCATGGCCATACCTCAGGAATAAATGGGTACATGGGGTGCCTGGGTGGCTCAGTAGGTTGAGCGTCCTACTTCGGCTCAGGTCATGATCTCACGGTTTGTTAGTTCAAGCCCTTGTGCTGATGGCTAGGAGCCTGGATCCTGCTTTGGATTCTGGGTCTCCCTCTCTTTCTGCCCCTCCCCAGCTTGTGCTCTGTCTCTCCCCCACCCCCCACCCCCGCCCCAAACAAACAAACAAAAATTGTTAAAGAAACAAATGGGTATTTATTTGTATATTTCAAGTTAAAAAGTGCCTTAAGTATATATAATACTTTCTTTTGTGATTCCACTCCATATTTGACATTTTAGTCAAGTCAGAGCAACTCAACAGCACCGTACTGGGTGCAGGGATTAATAATACATAGTATCCTCTAGAAGGATGAGCGACACTAATGATTGTGTTGTATATTGCAATGGAGGTAGCAACTCAGAGATAAAGAAACCACTGGTTGTTTTGGGGGAGGATTTGGGGTACTGGTCAGCAAAAAATTAGTCAAATAAAAACCCTTGCCGGGGCGCCTGGGTGGCGTAGTCGGTTAAGCGTCCGACTTCAGCCAGGTCACGATCTCGCGGTCCGTGAGTTCGAGCCCCGCGTCGGGCTCTGGGCTGATGGCTCGGAGCCTGGAGCCTGTTTCGGATTCTGTGTCTCCCTGTCTCTCTGCCCCTCCCCCGTTCATGCTCTGTCTCTCTCTGTCCCAAAAATAAATAAAAAACGTTGGAAAAAAAAAAAAACAAAAACAAAAACAAAAAAAAACCCTTGCCTTTAAGGAGCTTGGAATATAGACAGGGCAGCAAAGTATGGTAAGTATTAGGAACGTTACATGTTTTAGGAGCTTAGAGGAGGCTGCCCGACAGATCCAAGAAACGTTTCTGAAAGAGGTGACAGGAGCCAAATTGTGAAGGATTTCTTGGCGTTGGCGGAGAAAAGATTGGAAGAAAAGCAATGGAGACAGAATAATGTACAAGACCGTAAGCAGGCGAGGAACAGTAAGCAGGAAAAGACGAGCATTAGGGGCAAGTGGAGAATTGACAAGCGATGAGGCCTCTTCATGGTAAGCTAAGGGATTTAGTTTGAAATCTCCAAGAAGCCTGTGATTACAAGCAGAGAAGTAACATAAGCAGATTTACTTTATAAGATCACTCTGGTGGCAGGGTGGGCATAGATCAGAAAAGGCAAGCCTTTGGACGGGTTGGGAAGCCAACCATTCGTCAAATATTTACTAAGCACCTACTAAGCACCTACAGATATTTACTAAGCACAGGATACTGGAGTCACTGAAAATACAGTCACACTTTCATGAGTTCCAGTCTGGTGAGGGAAGTACATGTCCAGCGAATTGTCAGACAAGTTACCAAAATTAATTATTCTAAGTGATCACTGTGAATCCCTGTGAATCTGGCAGTGTGACTGGAGTATATGTCTGCGGTCCTTGCCCGGTATTCCTTCTTCTGATAAGTTTCCTGTAGGGAGCCGTAGCTCCCCTACTCCATGTACTGTGCCATGTCAGAAATGGCGTCCCTTGAAGATGGGCATAGAACCAAGGCCAGCCAAGTAGAGTACCCGATCCTCCTGGCCCCGGTGATTGGGCTCCAGACTGGGCATATGGGCCAAACAAAACCAATCAGGAACTACTCCGATATTTGACGGGTGGATCAAAGAAGAGAGAAGGCCTCTCACTCTTTTGGATCACGAGCTGTAAGGGTACACGCTCGACCCATTCCCCATCATTTCTGATGAATGTAGAGAAGCAGAGAATGAATCCAATAGACATATAGAAGTAGAGCAGAGGTGGGGGGAAGGGGGACCCTGACAACATTGTTTGAGCCCTAACTCAATTGTTTAGGTCTAACCACCTAAAGCTGAAGCCACATATGAACGTCCGAGGTACACTGAAAGGAATATAGGAGGAACAGCAGCACACGTAGGGGAAAACAATGAGTCCAATTTTGGGAGAAACGAAAGAAGCTTGTGGGATAGCTAGGTGGGAATGCCTAATGGCGTGTGGATCTAGGTTTCTGGCACTCAGGAGGGAAATCAAAGATGGAATCAGGGACCTGGGAGTCATCAAAATGCCAGTGAACGTTGAAGTCATTGGTTTGGCTGTGATCTATAAGGAGAATCTATAGATTGTGGAGGAAGAAAACCAAATTCTGGGGAACATTATCATTTAAAGGAAAAACAGACACAGAGATGTCGACAAAAAAAATAAGAATAGTCAGGAGAAAGCGAGGCTCCACAAGCTGACGATGAGGAACATTGAGATGTGGGCACCCTGGGGCGCCCGGGTGGCTCAGTCTGTTAAGCTTCTGACTTCAGCTCAGGTCACGATCTCACAGTTCGTGAGTTCAAGCCCCACGTCGGGCTCTGCGCTGACCGCTCGGAACCTGGAGCCCGCTGCGGATTCTGTGTCTCCCTCTCTCAATGCCCCTCCCGTGCTCACGCTGTGTCTCTTTGTCTCTCAAAAATAAATAAACATTAAAAAAATTTTACAGGGGCGCCTGGGTGCCTCAGTCGGTTAAGCGTCCGACTTCAGCTCAGGTCACGATCTCACGGTGCGTGAGTTCGAGCCCCGCATCGGGCTCTGGGCTGATGGCTCAGAGCCTGGAGCCTGCTTCTGATTCTGTGTCTCCCTCTCTCTCTGCTCTTCCCCCGTTCATGCTCTGTCTCTCTCTGTCTCAAAAATAAATAAACGTTAAAAAAAAATTAAAAAAAAAAATTTTACAGGATGCAGGCACCCTTGGTTCTTACACACACTGCCCACATCCAATCAAATCAGCGTATTCTCTTGGCTTTGCTTTTCTCATTTCCTCTCCCCGGACTACCACCTTGCTCCCCATCACCTCCCCCCCAGGTTATTACATTTGCATCCTAACTGGTTCATTTGATTGCACTCTTTGTAACACGGCAACAATGCGAGATTCCTTTAAAAGTCAGCCAGATTGTGTAACTCTTCTGCTCAAAACTCTCCACTGGCTCCCTGTGGTCGTTTACTAGAGCTCCTGTAATAAAGTACCGCAAACTGAATGGCTTAACCAACAGCAATTAATGTTTTTAAGAGTCGGAAATCTTTTCCTAGGAGATGCCTCTCCGGTGCTCACCGGCTGGACCTGGGTCACATGCCCATCCCCAAACCCACCAATGCCAAGGGGGATAAGACAACCCTGGCTGGCTCAGCCTACTCATCATTTGCCCTAGTTATGTGAGCTAGACTCTGGAGCAAAACTGGGGCTCTGCAAGTCTGGAAAAAGGGAGAAATGGCTTATGCCCACGTTGCGAATGTTAGGCAGTATGGATGCTGATTTGGAGGGGCCATTCAAGGTAGAAATGGGCTGCCTGTGCGGGGCAATCAGGTCCTCGCTGGGCTGTCAGCCTCTTTGTATCTTGCTGGTTGCTGCCACCTGGTGCAGGGATATTTCTATCATGACAAATATCCACCCAGCCTTCAAGTTTTGGGGCACAGGATAAAAGCAGCTTGGTGGTCAAGATTTCAAAAATGCAACAGCTATTTGAATCCGTTAACGACATTCTTGAATTCATTCTTTGTTGTATGGGTTTGCTTTTTCTACTTTTCTAACTTTTATGCCCGGGCCACTCAACCTCCTGCTTGTGTGCGTGCGCCACCTTGTGACGATAACGCGCTCTGCGAGCGTTAGGGGAAGGACTGCTTTGCTCTTGGAGCCACCTGCCCGCTGTCCCGGGCAAGGGAGGCTGTGGGAATGGACCCCACACACTGAGAGGGTCGGTGGAGCATAAGACAGAGGCCTCATAGATGCACGGCAGGTATATTTTCCAATTCTAGAACCTCCCCTCAAGCCTTTCAATATCCTTCCATGAAAAAAGAAAACCCGAAAACTATAAACAGGTTTGTTCCTCCCTTGACATGACAACCAGCCTTCAAAATAGGAGAGAAAGAGAGCAGTGGACCCAGGAGGGTCCCCCTCACCCTGCTGGTCACCTCGGTGTCTTTCTTCCTGTTTACATGTCTCCACCCAGCCTAGCTCTGCCTTCTCTCTGTCACCCTCTTTCTGCTGCACGATTGTCTCCGCTGGGTCCTCTGCAGCCTTTTGTGCATCTGACAAAGGCTGTTCTTTCCCGACTCATCCTCAATTTTATCATTTTCCTCAATTTTATCAATTTCCTCGACTACATCCTCAATTTTATCATAGGATGCCACTTTAACTAAATACTTCTTCGTGACAGAAATATAAATATAATTGCATACATTTCTCTGATAACACGTGGTGACGCACACCCCTCTCGAGCAGATGCTGCCGTTTCCCTGACTCTCCTACCTGGGGACCAGGAGGCCGGGTTGACAAGCCCTTAGCTACGCATGGCCCCATCCTTCTTTTCCCAAAAAGCCTACCTTCTTTCCAGCCTTACATCATCCATCTACATTTTATCTCCTTTCGGAGAAATACCAATTCAAAACGTATAAAGTGGATAAACATTTATAAAAAATAAAATGTATTTTTGTAAAAGACAAGTGTCTCATGATTTCACTTGAATACGGAGTCTAAAGAACAAAACGAACACCAGCGGAAACAGATCCGTTAAGTGTAGAGAAGGCTGTGCTGGTTGTCAGAGGGGAGAGGGGTGGGGGCTGGGCAAAATGGGTGAAGGGGAACGGGAGGTACAGGCTTCCAGTTGTGGAATGAAGAAGTCGACTGGGATGAAAGGCACAGCACAGGGAATACAGTCAACGGTATTGTGAGAGCATTGTGTGGTGACGAATGGTAGCTGTAATTGGTAGCCCCCAAATCAAATGTTTATAAAGATATAAAGATAGCAAAAATCTATGCTCTCCCTGATGCTGTCCTCCTATCTCTTCCTTTACTGCCTATTCCGAAATAACCGCTGTTAATACCTGTGTATTTGTGATGGTTTATTTTATGTGTCAGCTTGGCTAGGCTACGGTGCCCAGGGGTTGGGTCAAACACCAGTCTAGAAGTTGCCGTGCAGATATTTCTTAGATGTGATAAACACATGCGATCAGTAGACTTTGAGTAAAGCAGATGATCCTTCATAGTATAAAGGGAGCAGGTGAGCACCTCTTCAAAGCAGGTGAAGTCCTTAAAAGCAGACTCAGGTTTCCCAAATAAGAGCGAATATTCCTCAAGGGCACAGCATAGAAATTCTTTCCCAAGCTTTCAGCTTGCTGCCCTGCAGAATTTGGATTCAAGACTTGCAACATCAACTCTTTTTGTTTTTGAGAGAGGGCAAGTGAGTGAGGGGCAGAGAGAGAGAGAGAGAACCCCACGAGGAGCAGAGAGAGACGGGAGAAAGAGAGAGAAGTGGGGCTCACGTTCACCTGAAGTGGGGCTTGAGCTGCCCCGATGAGGGACTCGAACTCAGGAGCCATGAGATCACAGACCTGAGCCAAAGTCAGATGCTTAACCAACTGAGCGGCCCAGGTGCCCTGCAACATCAACTCTTACCTGAATCTCCAGCCTGTCAGCCTGACCTGTGACTTTCAGACTTGGCAGCCTCCAGAACTGCGTAAGCCAATTCCTTAAAACCTCTCTCTCTCTCCTATTGATTCTGCTTCTCTGGGAACCCTGACTAATAGAACACCTGTGGTGGGGATAGATAGCCGTCTCCCCAAATCCACACTTTGCTCTCCTAGTTAACTATGAGCTGCAGTTCGCTGTGGCCATGCAGCTAAGTTCTCCCCACCGGTATGGAAAGAGAAGTGATATGAACCATTTCCATGCCTGATCCATCATTACACCTCCTCGCTCTTCCTCTCTTCTGGATGACTGACCGGGTGACACTGAAAGCATCCTTGGCACCCATGTGTTGAAGATGGCATCCTGGATCCTTTAATAACCGTGTGGAGCAGAGCCCCCTCCTTCCCACCCCGGCCCCACAGATCTTGAATGTTCTCACCTACGTGTCTCCGGACTGTTTGGTAAGTGGTAAATAAATTTCTACAGCTTTCAAGTTATTGCATTTTGGATGTGTTTACTAAACTAGTTTCGCATATCCTGACTAATTCAGAAGCTGGTCCCTTGGAGTGGAGTGCTGTGTAAAATAAACACCTAAAACATAGGCACTGGCTTCGTAGATGCACAGCAGAAGGCTAGGAACTGGTGTCACTGGCTGACCAGCTGGCGTATCCTCTGATGTTTGGCAAAACAGTGGTGGGACCGTTGCTGTGGTGACTTGAGCAGATACAGTTCCTATGGCACCAGGACTTTCTAGAGCAGGAGGTCAGAATGAGCCAGAACGTGTGAAGTGGCCGCCTCTTGCTGTGTTTAGCTGGGTATTACCAGGAGGAGAGGAGCTCAGACCAGAATCTACTGGTTTTGAAGCAGAAGAAGGGAGTGAAGAGTCCCGAAAGTTGGGGACCCTGTAGATATTGGAAAGCCAACTGCTTCGGTAGCATAAATGGCAAGAGGCATGACTTGCTGGCCTGGTCTCAGAGGTGTCTCATTAAGCCATCTCAGGCCAACAGAGATCTCGTTTCAGTCTTACCCAATTGTTCCAGGGGTTTTCAAGGCAGCTGCCACTAAATTGACAACAGAGGAGCTCAGGGGCCAGGAAGTCCCTAAGTTACGAAACAGGTTAAAAGACTCCAACTGGAAAGGAACTCCGGGCGTGGCTCCTGACACGTGGGCTGGACAGAAGCAAAGTAATGCCTTGTAAGTTTCCGAAGTAAGCGTATTCCTGAAAAACCCACCCGGACCCTGGCCTAAAAAAAGTCTTTGTGAAAATAAAACAAATCTTGCGCTCCCAAACTTGCAGACATCAGGCTGTGAAACCTGAATAGTCCTCCAAGAGGGCTACTCTTGACCACCTACTTTAGATTTCTGCCCATCACAGGTTTTTAGTATTTTGATTAAGATGTGTTTTGGTGTAGTTTTCTTAGGGTTTCTTCTGCTTGGAGCTCATTGAACTTCTTGGATTGATAAATTTATACTTTTCATGAAATTTGCAAAAATGTTGACCATTATTTCTTCGAATATTTTTCTTTCCACCTCCCCCCCCCCCCCCCACCAACTTCTGAGACTTCAGTTACATATATGTTAGGTCACTAGATAATTGTTCCACAGCCCAGCAATGCTCTGTTTATTGTATTTTCTGGTCTTTTTCCTCTGTTTCATTTTATTTATAAAAAAAAAAAAGTGTTTTTAATGTTTATTTATTTTTGAAAGAGTGCAGGCGGGGGAGGGGCAGACAGAGAGGGAGACATAGAATCCCAAGCAGGTTCCAGGTTCTGAGCTGTCAGCGCAGAGCCCAACATGGGGCTTGAACTCACGAACCATGAGATCATGACCTGAGCCGAAGTCAGATGCTGAGATACCCAGGTGGCCCTGTGTGTTTTACATTTTAGAGAGTTTCTACTGCTATGTCTCCAAATCCACTAATCTTTTCTTCTGAAGCATCTATTAATCTGTTAACTCCATATGGTAGATTAAAAATGTTTGGATGTTTTTCTTATATCTTTTTTTAATTTTTTTTTTTAAACGTTTTTTTTTTTTTTTTTTTTAATTTATTTTAGAGACAGAGAGAGACAGAGCGTGAATGGGGCAGGGGCAGAGAGAGAGGGAGACACAGAATCGGAAGCAGGCTCCAGGCTCCAA
Source organism: Panthera onca (assembly GCF_046562875.1). Classification (NCBI taxonomy): domain Eukaryota; kingdom Metazoa; phylum Chordata; class Mammalia; order Carnivora; family Felidae; genus Panthera; species Panthera onca. The sequence continues at coordinate 62,631,902 of NC_138355.1, forward strand.
GCCGTCAGCCCAGAGCCCTACGCGCGGGGCTCGAACTCACAGACCGCGAGATCGTGACCTGAGCTGAAGCCGGACGCCCAACCGACTGAGCCACCCAAGCGCACCTCTTTTTTTTAATGTTTTATTTATTTTTGAGAGAGAGAGCATGTTAGGGAAGGAGGGGCAAAGAGAGAGGGAGACAGAGGATCTGAAGCGGCCTCTGAGATGACAGTAGACAACCCGACTCTGGGCTCCAACTCAAAAGCTGCAAGATCATGGCCTCAGCCAAAATCAACAGTCTGACGCTTAACTGGGTCACCCAGGTACCCCTGTGGATCTTTCTTTTGATCGATTTTTCTCCTGGGGGTTGGCATGCATGATAATTTTTTATTGGCTCTGGACATTCTGGGTTATACTTTTTTAGATGCTAGACTTTGTTGTATTCCTTTAAATATTTGGGGGGGTTTTGTTCTGGGGCACAGGTGATTTACTTGGAATTGATTAGATCCTTCTGAGGTTGGCTGCTTAGCATTGTTATGGCAGGCCCAGAGCAGCCACTGGCCTAAGGCTAATGTGACCCCACTATTGAGGCAATACGCTTCTGAGGACCCTGCACAACGCCCTATATTATATATTTTAAATGTTTATTTATTTTTGAGAGAGAGAGACAGTGGGAGAGGGGCAGAGAGAGATGGAGACAGAGAATTCCAAGCAGGCTGCGTGCTGTCAGCTCAGATGTGGGGCTCGAACTCACAAATCCTGAGATCGTGACCTGACTGAAATGGAGAGTCAGATGCTTTACCGACTTAGCCACCCAGGCGCTCCCACGATGCCCTATATTATAAGGTCTGGCTGGAACACAAACAATCCTCAGTCCTGTAAGAGCTCAAGGGATTTTTCTGCTTATTATTTTTTGGGGGGATTCCCTTGGTCCTGAGTAGTCTCCTCACTACTGAGTGATTACTATACACATCATTACTCAGCCTTCAAATCCAGGGCACTCCCTGCGGATCTCCAAAGCTCTCCCTTTGTCTAGCTCGGTCCTTTTTAGCCGCCTTCACACTCTTGAACTCTGCATTTTGTCTCCTCAGTTCAGGAAGGTGGCTGGGCCCCGTGTGGGTTCCTTCTCCCTGCACTGTGGCCTGGAAACTCTTTTTAGGCAGAGAGCTGGGAAATTTGAAGGGCTTGCTGCAGACCAGTATTCTCCGTTGCCTGTCCTCCCCTATCTGTAAGTTGTTGTTTCCTGTGTTTTGCCCAGTTTTCTAGTTGTTTAAGGCAGGAAGATAAATCTGGCCCCGTTATTCCATCATCACTGGAAACAGGAGTCTCAACACCCACTTCAGATGAGGACCTGCAGGAGAGCGGATAAGAAAGTACCACAGTCAGGGACTTAACGCTCTCCGGGCTCTGCCGACCTTCCCCCCCCCCCCCCCCCCCCGCCCCGCTTCTTATCTTTATTGAGGTATAATTCACAAATAAAAATTGTATATATTTAAGGGGTTTTCACATACCCCTCGATGTTTTATGTATATACGTATACACTGTGACATAATCACAAGCAAGCTAATTCACATGTGCATCTCACATAGTTAACATTTTCTGTGTGTGTGTGTGTGTGTGTGTGTGTGTGTGCGTGCAGGACACTGGCGTGTGGCCCTTCTGGCTAAGCAAGGGCCTGACCTGGTCCGCCCAGGAGCCTGCTGACCCCCAGCAAGTCTCCCAGACCCCGCTCCTCACCTGGGGTCCCGCCGTAAGGCCACCAGCTGCAGCTCGCCCCGCCTGCCCGCGGCCCCGCCCCTCCTCGGCCGACCCGCCTTTCGCCCTGCCTCCCGGCGGTCCGACCCCGCCCCTCCACCTCCCCGAGGGCCCCGCCTCTCGCCAGGCCTCCCGAGGCCCCGCCCCCCCAGGCCGGCCCCGCCCCTCCCTGCCGCTCTTCCGCCTTCCCCGAGACCCCGCCCCTCCCCGCCCCTCGCCCTGCCTCCCGGCGGTCCGACCCCGCCCCTCCACTTCCCCGAGGGCCCCGCCGCTCGACAACCCTCCCGAGGCCCTGCCCCCGCAGGCGGCCCCGCCCCTCCCTGCCCCTCTCCAGCCTTCCCCGAGACCCCGCCCCTCCCCACCCCTCGTCCTGCCTCTCCGCCCCGGCGCGGCCCTGAGCTTTGGTTCCCGAGCCCCGCCAGTCCCGTATGTTTTTCCGGGGGGGCCTGGTCGCCTTCTTGCCTTGTGTCCGCGCCCTTCGGCCTGGTCCTGTCGCGGCCATGAACACTGGCAGTTTCGTTGTGTCGCAGCCGCTCAATTACCGTGGCGGGGCCCGCGTGGAACCGGTGGACGCCTCCGGCACCGAGAAGGCGTTCGAGCCTGCAACCGGTAACGGAATGGAGACCGGGCGGCGGGGTCGGGGGTGTTGCGGCGGGGGGCCCGCGGGGGTCGTGGGAGGGGACCGGTGGGGGGGACGCGGCGGCGGGCCCGGGGGATCGTGGCGGGGGGAGGCTGGGGGGAAGCGGTGGGGTCCCGGTGCGGGTTGGCGCCTCCCCGTCCCACTCGTGGACGGACGTGTTCTACTGCCCTGAATCTTCATTTAGTGCTTTCTGCAAACGTTTGCTGTGACAGATGAGTGACGGTGTGGAAAATAGAGTTGTCTGTGCAGGCAGCTAAGGACTCCGTGCAAACACGAATGCATCTGCACAGGGACCCGGGGCGGGGGGGGGGGGGGGGTGGGGTAGGTGTGTGAGGTTGTGCTCCTGTTTATTATTAATTTTTATTAAAAAGTTTTTTAAAATGTTTAGTCATTTTTGAGAGATAGAGACAGGGCACGAGCGAGGGAGGGGCAGAGAGAGAGGGAGGCACAGAATCGGAAGCAGGCTCCAGGCTCTGAGCCGTCAGCACAGAGCCGGACACGGGGCCCGCACCCACAAACCGTGAGATCATGACCTGAGCCCAAGTTGGCGCTTAACCACCTGAGCCACCCGGGCGCCCTGAAGGCTAAATTTTTATTTTACCTTATATATTTTGAGAGAGAGCAAATGGGGAAGGAGCAGAGAGAGAATGAGAGAGAGAATCCCAAGCAGGCTCCCTGGTGTCAGCCTGGAGCCCGACATGGGGTTTGAACTCACAAACCGTGAGATTATGCCCAGAGCTGAAACCCAAGAGTTGGTGGTTTAACCAACTGAGTCACCCAGGTGCCCCTATTTTTTTTTTTTTTTTTTTTTTTAAGTTAGAACTACAGTAATGTCTTCAACCACGTGCACAGAAGAGGATTGGGATTTCTTGAAGGAAGTTGGTGAAAACATTACTGCTGAGAACAGAGGAGCTTGCACAGATGGCTCTAATGAGTGTGAATGAGAACTCTGTTGCCATCTCAGCCTTAAAATACTCCTGTGGGTGCATCAGACTTGGGAAAGGGAGGGGTGTCTGGGTGGCTCAACTGGTTAAGCATCCGACTTCGGCTCAGGTTGTGATCTGGTTGTTGGTGAGTTTGCTTTGGGCTCTGTGCTGACAGCGCAGAGCCTGGAGCCTGGTTCAGATTCTGTCTCTCTCTCCACCCCTCCCCCGATCACACTGTGTGTCTGTCTCTCTCTCTCTCAAAAATAAATATTCAAACAAAAGAGAATTGGAAAAGGGGGAAAAAGCCCTGCTTTTATCCAGTGCTTCAAGTTGCCAAGCACGGTGCTGGGCCCTGGGTTTGCTCTGAGAATCCTGAAGGTAACACAGCTAACGAGGAAGACGTTTTGGTTTTGGTTTATGTTTGTTCCGCTGGGCTGTGTGGGATATTTGTGGGGAGAAAAATGTGAATTTTTTTGTGCACACCGGAATGGCGGGTGGCCAGAGACAAAACTGGGTTGCAAAGGACTGGAGAATTTAAGATCAACCAATGGCACTAAACCACAGAGCAGCAGTTAGTCTGAGCAGGAAGGAGCCACGGGGGTCCTCAGACTCTTCCTGGGGGAGACCGCCTCTCCACGCCCATCCCCACGGTTACGAAGGGAAAAGAAAATTTGCTCTGTATTTTAATTGCCTACGGCGTATGTGAACTTTAGCCGCGGCCTTTACCAACTAGCTATTCACGTTTTAACAGAAATTGCAGGCTTGCCAAAGGTCTCTGGACAGAGTCCTACAGGTTCTTAGAGGGGGAGGGAGAAGGAACTGCTGATTGGTGTACTTCAAGAATTCAGTGGGAGGGGCGCCTGGGGGGCGCAGTCGGTGAAGCGTCCGACTTCAGCCAGGTCACGATCTCGCGGTCCGTGAGTTCGAGCCCCGCGTCGGGCTCTGGGCTGATGGCTCGGAGCCTGGAGCCTGTTTCCGATTCTGTGTCTCCCTCTCTCTCTGCCCCTCCCCCGTTCATGCTCTGTCTCTCTCTGTCCCAAAAATAAGTAAAAAAACGTTGAAAAAAAAATTAAAAAAAAAAAAAAAAGAATTCAGTGGGAGAGTCCGTCACAACCCTTGGCCTGTGGGGTCATGTTGCATGGAAATAGGGAATGACCTTGGAGTGAGAAAAGGAGAGACGGGGACTTTGCTATATTTGGGGGAAACTTTTTCTGGCGTTTAGGGTTATGTCTTCCTGATAACTCTTTGTTGACCATATTCATCAAGCATCAGCAGGATGATAGGATTTCTACAGAACAGAGCTTTTAAATGAGAGTTCATAACCCCAGAAACCGAGTACTTGCAGCCTCGATTTCACAAGACCTCGGAGATTCTCAAATACTGTTAAAGAGAGGTGGCAAAACCCAGCTGCAAAATAGAGGACAGAGGTTCTCAACCCGGAGGCCATGCTGTGCTTTGGGCAAGGCGCCTGGTCTCTCTGGAATTCTGTGGTGTGGTCAAGTACTTTTTCCTGGACCGTAGTTTGCAACAAGATTCCTAAAGGATTCAGTCACCTCAAAATAAAGGAAAGAACTGCCTGGGGTGGGGGGGGGGGAGGTCATTAAATCCGACCACACTTACCAGCAAGAAGGGTCACTTACAGGGAATTTGGATACACAGTACTTTGAATGTGAGGCCACGTTGGCGTTACTGTCCTGTCCTCCTAGGCCGAGTGATCGCTACCTTCGCGTGCTCAGGAGAGAAGGAAGTAAACTTGGCTGTCCAGGATGCAAAGGCTGCCTTTAAAATATGGAGTCAGAAATCTGGCATGGAGCGTTGTCGAGTTCTTTTGGAGGCTGCGAGGATAATAAGGGTATGTTTCATTAGTTTTTTTTCTCTTTCAGAAATGTCCCCTTGTGTTGCTCTGAGGGTTCTTTGTGATGCTTTGCACTTAGACTTTGATGCTCTGTTAGGTTAGGCCTTTTTTACAAAATGGAAACACCTTTTCTTTCTCTTTCTTTTTTTTTCTCTTTTCTCTTTTCTTTCTTTCCCTTTTTTCCCCCCCATTGAGAGAGAGGGCGCAGGTGAGAGAGCAGTGGGGCTCACCTGAAGCGGGGCTCCTACTCCCTGGAAGTGGCTTGAACTCATGAACCAGGAGACCATGACCTGAGCCGAAGCCAGATGCTTAATCAATTGAGCCACGGAGGAGCCAGGAAAAAACATTTTCATTTGATCACCTGGGTATATATAGGACATGCTTTCTTTGATTAATTGCTTTCTGGACCTTGGCTCTCTGTGACCTCTCCCTTGTCAGGTTGTTTTCTCCATCTTTGTTATAATGTATCCTTTGCAGCTTGGCTCCTTTTCTTTTTAACTCTGTGTACTGGTTTCCTGTTTACTTTTTCCTCTGATGAGGCTTAAGTTTTCTTTTTCCGATGCATTTTCTACCTTAATTGCCTGGGAAGATTTCATAGATTTATAGGTATCCCCCCCCCCTTTTTTTTTTTTCCAATTTTAGAGCATGGGAAGGGGAGAGGGGTGGGGGTGGGTGGGAGAGAGAGAGAATATCTTAAGCAGGCTCCACACTCAGAGCCCGATGTGTGGCTCAATCGCATGACCCTGGGATCATGACCTGAGCCAAAATCAAGAGTTGAACACTCAACCGAGTGAACGTCCCAGGCACCCCTAGATATTCCGTTCTTAAAAAACAAAGTTAAATGTTTTATAGTCTTTTTAAAATAATTTTATTTATTTAAGTTATCTTTAGGCTCAACATTGGGCTTGAACTCATGACCCCGAGATCAAGCATTGCGTGCTCCACTGTTTGAGCCCCTAAACTTTTCACAGTCTTTAAAAGCAAAAGGACTAGGTGCTTATTACAGAAAATTAGAAAATTCAGAAGGATGTACACCAAAGTATGAATCGTGGTTATCTCTGAGCTGTAGAACTTGGGTGATTTTTATTCTCATGAGTGTGTTAAGTCAAAAGCTGCGATGTGTCTGAGAATTCCCCTACTTGCAAAGATACGTTGCATATAGGGATACAGTAAAATTTTGGTTTGCAAGCATAATTTGTTCCGGAAACATGACTGTAATCCAAAGCACTTGTACATCAAGGTGAATTTCAAGAACCGTGGGCTCAGTTGTGATCATGTGTCATGTACTACTCGAATTGCAAGACATCGCTGGTTTATCAAGTTGAAATCTTTGGAGGTGTTTACTTGTCTTGCGGAACACTCACAGAATAAGTTATTCACGATCTGAAGCTTTAATTTGTTTTAGGAAATTAAGAAGAAAAGTGTGGGTGTGTGTGTGTGTATAGTGATGGAAGACTTGAGAGTTGCTGGGTCAGAGAAAGATACAGGTTATCACTCACAATAAAATGCAGTAGCCAGAGCAGTGCCTTAGCACTAGTTTTCTGAGCCACAGTCCCCACAGGGAAATGCATTGAGCCAAACATCACTCTCTTGCATATAGTGTGTTGCCCCATAGGATGGGAACCCTAAAGTTATGAGATTCCGTTGATATAGGAGCTGCTCTCACATCAGTGCGTGTTCTTCTCTGTAGCGAGAGAGATTACTCCTTGTTAAACAGATCTCCAGGGTTAAGGGGGAAGGTGTTACTGAGTTTATTTCCCTGGAAAGTAAGCAGATGTCTCCAAAAAGGGGAAGCAGAGAGCCTTCTATCTCCTCACCCCTCCAGGCACCTCTATCTTTAGGGAAACACTGTGTCTGTTTTTCAAAGGCCTTTGCTTCTCAGTCAGCTTGCCAGGGTCCTTTGCTCAGAAAGCCGGGGCCACAGAGATGTCAAAATGTTCATGGAGCATTTTCTCCTAACTAAGTATTTTCCCCTATTATTAAAAAATTAATTTTGGGGTGCCTGGGTGGCTCAGTCAGTTGAACATCTGACTCTTGATCTTGGCTCGAGTCATGATCTCCTAGTTTGTGAGGTTCAAGCCTGCGTTGGGCTCTGTGCTGACGGTGCGGAGCCTGCTTGGGGTTCTGTCTGCCCCTTTCTTCTCCCCCGTCTTTCCCCTCCCCCCCCTTCTCTCAAAATAAATAAATAAAAACATAAGTAGTTTAAATTAGACCAAAAGCAATAAAGCAGATGATTTATGATTTTAGTTTTTCACTTTTTCTTAGCACATGAGCATTTAGGGTTGTTGTGTCCTCTTAAGAATTGACCCCTGGGGTGCTTGGGTGGCTCAGGTTAAGCATTCGACTTTGGCTTGGGTCATGATACCGTGATTTGTGGGTTCGAGCCCCATGTCGGGCTCTGTGTGGACAGCCTGGAGCCTGCTTCGGATTCTGTGTCTCCCTCTCTCTCAGCCCTCCCCTACTCATGCTCTATCTCTCCCTTTCTCTCAAAAATAAACAAACATTAAAAAAAAAAAAATTGGCCCCTTTATCATTATTAAGTGACTCTTTTTTTTTTTTATCCTGAATAATATCTAATAATATTCTTTTGCTCTGAAATGGACCGTTTGATATTAGTTTTCTTTTCCTTTTAACCTCTCCCCCTTTCCATTAATATCTGTGTTACTGTGTTAGTCAAAAATATATTGCTATCTTTTTGTAATGCTTTTGTCTGATGCTCATGCTTTATACCTGCCTTTACCCAAAATTATCCCGTAACTGAACAGATTCTACCCTCTGATCATAACCTATAATCATAACCTTCCATTGTTTATTAGTTCTTCCCTTTCTTTTTTTTTAAGATTTTACTTTTGGGGCTCCTAGGTGGCTCAGTCGGTTGAGTGTCTGACTTCGGCTCAGGTCGTGATCTCACAGCACATGGGTTCGAGCCCCATGTCAGGCTCTGTGCTGACAGCTCGGAACCTGGAACCTGCTTCAGATTCTGTGCCTCCCTCTCTCTCTGCCCCAACCCACTCACATTCTGTCTCTATGTCTCTCAAAAATAAATAAACATTAAAAAAAAATTTTAAGATTTTACTTTTTACTTTTTTAAAGTTTATTTATTTTGAGAGATGGAGAGCGTGACTGGGGGGTGGGGGGGAGAGGCAGGCGAGAGAATCCCAAGCAGGCCCCACACTGTCAGCCGCCGACGTGGGGCTCAAACTTGCAAACTGTGAGATCTTGCCCTCAGCCGAAATTGAGTCAGACGCTTAACCAATGGAGCCACCCAGGTGCCCCAAGGTAAAAATATTTTATATTTACCCACATTTTTACCATTCCCAGTGCTCTTCATTTCATTCCTTTGTGTAGGCCCAGATTTCCATCTGGTGTCATATTTTTTCTGCTTGAAGAAATTTCTTTAGCATTCCTTATAGCACAGTTTTGCTCGTGATGTTCTTTCAGCTCTTGTGAGTCTGAAAGTCTTCATTTTGCTTTCACTTTTGAAAGAATTACAGGTATCGAATTCTAGGTTGACGGTTTTTTTTTTTTGTTTTAGTTTTTTTTTTTTTTTTAAATTTTTTTTAATGTTTATTTATTTTTGAGAGAGGGAGAGGGACAGAGTATGATTGGGGGAGGGGCAGAGGGAGAGGGAGACAGAATCTGAAGCAGGCTCCAGGCTCTGAGCTGTCAGCACAGAGCCCGACGCGGGCTTGAACTCCCGGACCGTGAGATCATGACCTGAGCCGAAGTCGGACGCTTAACCGACTGAGCTACCCAGGAGCCTTTGTTGTTTTAGTTCTTTAAATTAGGAAGTTCTAACTAAATTTCTGCCCATCTCTTCTCCTCGGGGCCTCCGATTACACATAGCCTCGGTGGCTTGAAGCTCTCTCCTGGTTACTGATGCTGTTTGGGTTTTTCCTGTTTTTTTCTCTCTGTGTGTTTTAGTTTGGATATTTTCCAGTGTTACCAGTACTTTAATTTAAAACTTACTAACTGCAAGGGCACCTGGGTGGCTCAGCCGGTTGAGCCACCGACTTCGGCTCGGGTCATGATCTCGCGGTTTGTGAGTTCAAGCCGCGCATCGGGCTCTGTGCTGACCGCTCAGAGCCTGGAGCCTGCTTCCGATTCTGTGTCTCCCTCTTTCTCTCTCTCTGCCCCTCCCCCACTCATGCTCTGTCTCTGTCTCAAAAATAAACATTTAAAAAAAAAAAAACTTACTAACTGCAGAAAACCTGTCTCGGTGCACACAAATTGCAATGTCAGGCCTGCCCAGAGTATTTTCTGATCTTACTAGCATGCACTGGGCGGGACACCATAGGTAGTGGCATAGAGGTCTGCAGTATACTTTGAAAGTGTGCGGAGGAGGGAAAACACTCAGAGGGATGACCGCAGCCTGCTGGTGTTGGGCCCCGTGGAGACAGATGTTGTCTGTGTCCGAGAGCACAGGGTCTGGGCTAATTTATTTAGGACTTACCAGCTTCCTGTTTTAGAAATAGGTTTCGTGGGGCGCCTGGGTGGCGCAGTTGGTTAAGCGTCTGACTTCAGCCAGGTCACGATCTCACGATCCCGCGATCCGTGAGTTCGAGCCCCGCATCAGGCTCTGGGCTGATGGCTCAGAGCCTGGAGCCTGTTTCCGATTCTGTGTCTCCCTCTCTCTCTGTCCCTCCCCCGTTCATGCTCTGTCTTTCTCTGTCCCAAAAATAAATAAACGTTGAAAAAAAAAAAAAATTAAAAAAAAAAAAAAAAAAAAGAAATAGGTTTCGTGAAGGCAGAGAATGGATCTCTGTATTTTTTCTTAGTAATGAAGGTAGAATGACTCAGTCAAAAGTCTTTATTTCTCAGGTCTTTATAGAAATATGACACGTTCAGATCTCACTGTCAGGACTTCCCTTTCCTGTGTTTCCTCTTGATTTTGATATTCCTGCTCCCTCTTCTCTGATATTTGTACTGTTGACACATGGCTTGGGATTAATTTCAGTTGCCATTTCATTTGCTTGTGGTCTGGCTCACCGCTTACCCATTTTTTTTTTTTTTTTTTTTTTAAAGGAATTTTTTTTTTTTTTTTTTAATTTATTTTTGGGACAGAGAGAGACAGAGCATGAACGGGGGAGGGGCAGAGAGAGAGGGAGACACAGAATCGGAAACAGGCTCCAGGCTCCGAGCCATCAGCCCAGAGCCTGACGCGGGGCTCGAACTCACGGACCGCGAGATCGTGACCTGGCTGAAGTCGGACGCTTAACCGACTGCGCCACCCAGGCGCCCCCGGCTTACCCATTTTAATAAGACAGTGCTACATCTTGTCATTTGTTTGATTCACCTTTTATGTGTGTTCACATATCACCCTCTCCTGTATTTTACATCCGGTCCATGAGAGCAAATGTGTGTTTCTTACATGCTCCATTCATTGGGTTCTCTCACCTTTGGGACAAAGAAAGGGGAAATTAGCTTTTGTCTTGAGGTCAGTTTCCCAAACCTTTCCAGTCATCCCTGGACCATCTCCAGCATCTCTCAGCCACATAGGCTACAGCTGGAACAGTATTTCGTAAGAGAATTGATGAGTACTGACCATTAGAAAATAATTATCTTGGGGCGCCTGGGTGGCTCAGGCGGTTAAGCGTCCGAGTTCGGCCCAGGTCATGATATCATGGTTTGTGGGTTCGAGTCCCACATCGGGCTCTGTGCCCACAGCTCAGAGCCTGGAGCCTGCTTCAGATTCTGTGTCTCCAGCGCTCTGTGCCCCTCCCTCACTCACTCCCTCTCAAAAATAAATAAACATTGAAAAAAAATTATCTCGTGATTTTCACCTGCTGCATGTCTTGGGGTGAATTAAAGCTGTGCGTGTAATATAACTTCTCACCTGCCACTTGTGTGTGTAGCCATCGTGTGTCATTGGCTGTTGTAGTGATGGTTGTCTCTCACTCTATACGTGCAGACGCATATGTGCGCACATATACGTATTTATACGTGTATACACATATGATGCTCGCTTCTCAAACCATACCTTTTCTAATTGATCTGGAAAGGGGGTATTGGGCTTAAATCTGTGACGATTAACTTGAGGGGGGCACAGGGCTGCTGTTGAGCGGTAAGCTTTCTCTCCCAGATGTCGTAGTGCCACTCCTTCTAAAGCGTGAGCTGTTTCTGTTTTTGGAAATTGGGTAGCATATTCTGAGCATTGAATCTGTTGGGGCGTATGATAAGAAGTCTTAAGTCTAGTCTTCCATTTTACCCAAAGGAACGGAGGGATGAAATCGCCACCGTGGAGACCATCAACAATGGAAAGTCCATCTTTGAGGCCCGCTGGGACATCGACACCTCCTGGCAGTGCCTGGAGTACTACGCGGGCTTGGCTGGATCCATGGCTGGTAAGCCCCAGCTGGGCCTTTCGGGAGCCACTGACCGGGAGGCAGAAACAGATCCTAGTGGTGAAGCGGAGACAACTGGGGCTTGAGACAGACCTGGCTTAAAATCCTGGGTTTAGCCACTCTGCATGGGTGACCCCGAGAATTACTTTACCTTTCCTTGTTGAAACTGGAGATGATAATCCCTGTTTTCTTGGGTTATCATAAGGGTTAAATGAGAAAATATATGGAAAGCACTGAGCATGGTGTCTGAGCTTCAGGCCAAGTTGTTGAAAAACCAAGAGTCAGTCAGTGTTCTCAGTATTTACTAGTTCTACCTAGTTAGCAAAAAAGATTTTCTCGATTCTTTGTGACGTTTACAGTAGTGGGTGTTGGATGGCTTCACAGGACCCAGGAGGGCTGTGGGGAGCCAGAAGTCTGACATATGGGTCCTGCTCTGGAGGCTCCCCTTATTTCCATCATTTAAAAAAAAAGGTTTTTTTTAATGTTTATTTATTTTTGAGAGAGACGAGTGCGAGTGGAGGAGGGAGAGGCTGAGAGAGAGGGAGACACAGAACTGGAAGTGGGCTCTAGGCTCTGAGCTGTCAGCACAGAGCCTGACGTCGGGCTTGAACCCATGAACAGTGAGATCATGACCTGAGCCGAAGTCGGACGCTCAACCGACTGAGCCACCCAGGTGCCCCCCCATCTCACTTCTTCAAGTTACTATCTGTTAGGTGCTCTCCGGTTGTAGAGAATTATATGAAATTGAGCGAACACGGGTTTGGAGGATGGAAAGGATTCTTCACTGGAGTGACTATGCAGAGGCAGTGTCCGCCCGGTGAGAATGAACAGAAGAGCGGAGACGGGGAGGAGGCCGGCGCAGTGGAGCACGGCTGTTGGCGGAGTCTTGGGAAAAGCAGTCCTGCATTCTCCGTGACGCCCCTGTTTTCCCCTCAGGTGAACACATCCAGCTCCCAGGCGGATCCTTTGGTTATACCAGAAGAGAACCACTTGGCGTATGCGTGGGAATAGGCGCCTGGAACTACCCCTTCCAGATCGCCTGCTGGAAGTCTGCTCCCGCGTTAGCGTGTGGTAAGAGTGAACGGTTCTTCCACCCATGAGCTGTCCGTTCTGTCCCTCACCTTTTCGTGTGCGCGTGCACACACACTCATTTGCACACTCACGCTCCACATCATAAGGGGCCTGCGTTGGGGCACCCGAGGCCCCGAGGACCTGCGTCTGCTCCCGCCCGGCCTCGTCGGGGCTTGTAGTGTATGTTATGTGTGCGGATTACATCCATATTATTCCCACTTTTGTTTTTATTTTGTTTAAAATTTTTTTTTAATCTTTATTTAGTTTTGAGAGAGAGAGAGAGACAGAGTGCGAGCAGGGGAGGACAGAGAGAGAGACACACACGGAATTGGAAGCAGGCTCCGGGCTCCGAGCAGCCAGCACAGAGCCCGACGCGGGGCTCGAACCCACAAACCATGAGATCATGACCTGAGCCAAAGTTGGACGCTCAGTTGACTGAGCCACCCGGGCGCCCCTATTCCCACTTTTATTTATCTTATTTTTGTTATGGAAAGGAAGAGTGTTCATTTTGGTCCTGGAAGTCTTCTATTTTACTGTGGAATTGATTTCGATTTGTGCTACTTGTAAGCTCTCTTCCTTTCTGGACAAGGATTGTGAAATGAACCTTTGTGTAGGAAGAGGCACTCGGGGGGGCGCCTGGGTGGCTCAGCCGGTTAAGCGTCCGACTTCGGCTCAGGTCATGATCTCACGGTCCGTGAGTTCGAGCCCCGCGTCAGGCTCTGTGCTGACAGCTCAGAGCCTGGAGCCTGCTTCAGATTCTGTGTTTCCTTCTCTCTCTGCCCCTTCCCTGCTCTTACTCTGTCTCTCTCTGTCTCAAAAATAAATAAAACATTAAAGAAAAAACAAGGAAGAGGCACTCGGGAGCGTGGCTTAAGCAGAAGATACACTTGTTCCTTCCTTTGTGTCTTAAGAGAAATGGTAAGACTTCCTTCTGAGTGACTGGTGGGCTGACTTAGAGAGTTTTTCATACTGTTTAAAGAGGAATTGATGGGAAAAGAGGATTTATGGTATCTTAGAAAAATACAAGGTGTAAAAAAAGCATTACTGAAAAAAAAATGTTACTGTTAGGACATTGTGTTGAAATCGCACCTTTTCTTGTGTTGCTGCCTCGCGTTCTTCTGCTGTTTGCATGTTCTCTTGTGAGCTGGAGCTTCCATTTTCCGGGACGACTACAGCTAAGCCACTGGTTTGGAGACTGAACAAATTAACCCTTTCTGGTCTTCAGTTTCTACTTGTAAAGATTTTTCTTTCAGTTTGTTTTTGAGAAAGTGCACGCATGTGAGCACGGGAGAGGCAGAGAGAGAGGGAGGGAGGGAGAATATCAAGCAGGCTCTGTGCTGTCTGTGCAGAGCCTGACTCCGGGCTCAAACTCACGAACCATGAGATCATGACCTGAGCCAAAACCAAGAGCCGGACGCTCAACCGGCTGAGCCACCAGGCACCTGTGGAGTTGTTCTGGACTCGTCCTCCTGTCCCATCCTGTCCTCGGAGGATCACCAGTATTAAAAAACCTTTTGTTCTTGTGTCTTGGGTTTGTGCAGGTAACGCCATGATCTTCAAACCCTCTCCCTTCACGCCGGTGTCTGTGCTGCTGCTGGCTGAAATCTACACGGAGGCCGGCGTGCCCCCTGGGCTCTTCAATGTGGTGCAAGGAGGGGCCGCCACGGGCCAGTTTCTGTGTCTGCATCGTGATGTGGCCAAAGTCTCCTTCACTGGGAGTGTGCCCACTGGCTCGAAGGTGAAGATAAAACCAGCATCGGTTCACACACACACACACGGCAGCGCCCGGCCGGCGTGGAGTAGATGTCAGAGGCCCGTCTTCTGATCTGACCTGGCTTGAACTGGGAGGGGGCTGCCGCAGGGATTGGGGGCAGAGATCTGAAGTGTGTTCCGAAGGTGGGAAGCAGGGAGGGAAGTACAGTGGGACGATGAGGACCGCCGACCAGAGGGGGCCCCGCGGGGACGGAAGCCCTCACCTCCCGCCCGCGTCTGAGAGCGTGGGGTCTGGGCCGCCGCTGTGTCTTTGATGTCTTAACTCATCAGTAGCAGCCACCTCAGAAGGAGGGGTATCTGCTCAGTTTATTTCAGATGTGTTGTTTTGACCTTAATTGAGTGTTAGCCTTGAACATAGTAACAGCATTAGGAGTTTCTACCCATGGCATGCAAATGAACAGTATTTTTTTAAAAAAATGTTTATGTTTATTTTATCTTTGAAAGAGAGAGAGACAGAGTGTGAGCAGGGGAGGGGCAGAGGGAGAGAGAGAGGGAGACACAGAATCCGAAGCAGGCTCCCCGCTGAGCTGTCAGCACAGAGCCGCATGTGGGACCCGAACCCACAAACCATGAGATCATGACCTGAGCTGAAGTTGGATGCCCAACAGACTGAGCCACCCAGGCCTCCCCGAATGAACAGTATTTTTAAAATGAATTCCCTCTTCAGAATGTCAGCTGCAGTCCTATGGTTCTTTTCAGGTGTTCTGGAAAAGACTGTTCTAAATGGGTGAAGGGCAGAGTCATTGACCGGAACAAGGCTGCAGGTCCCATGTAGTTGTCCCGGAGGCTCAGCTTCTGGTGGGCTTAGCCTGCAGTTTTATCTGTGCTAAGCTTCTGAATGTGTTTGTCCTTGTTAAGATCATGGAGATGGCAGCTAAAGGAATCAAACCCATTACCTTGGAGCTGGGAGGCAAATCTCCCCTGATCATCTTCTCCGATTGTGACCTGGAGAACGCCGTGAAGGGAGCGCTGATGGCCAACTTCCTCACACAAGGCGAGGTGAGCACTTGTCCCCAGCCGAGGGGTGAAAGGAATCTCTTTCCTTCCTCTAGCAGCATGTTTTGAAGCTGTCTGTTTCGAAATAATTGCAGATTGACAGACACGTTGCACAGAGTGCAGAGAATTCCCAGGCACCCCTGAACCACGTTTCTCAGATGTTAACATTTTATCACGTTTCCTTTATCATTGTGTTTACCTCTGTACACCCGTAGGCTTGTTATTTTTTCCTGTTTCCTGAACGGGTCTGCAAGACTCCTCTAACTTCTGTGGGCCTCTGTGCATTTCCTAGAAACAAGTGTGCTCTCTTCTGCAAGCACAGTGCACTCAGTAAAATCAGTAACCTCACGTAGACGGTCTTCAGTCCACAGCCCCTCGTCAGATGTCATTTGTTTGCCGGGAGTCCTTTTAGCGAAGAAACAGACCCCACACAACCTCTTCTTCTCTGGTCCAAGACCTAATTCAGGAAGGTGTGTTGCATTTAGTTGTTGTGTTCCCATAATCTTTAGTCTGGAACAGTTAGCTCTTTGGTTATTCTCCTCTTTCCAGGACCTTAACATTTTTGGGGAGTATGAGCTGTTTATTGTGTAGAATGTCCCTCATGATGGTGGGGAGTCCGTCTGGTGTTTCCTTTTGAGTAGATTTAGGTTATGCATTTTGGGCAGAAGCCACCACAAAAAGTGATGTTGGGTCCTCTTCGAAGGGCGGTTGACTTTGCCGAAGGCGTGTCTTCCTGGGAAGTTGCCGTGTCCTCCTCTGTGGTTCAGTCGAATCACACAGGAGACGGTGACAGGGGCCTTCCCAAGCTGTCCCCCACTCATCTTAGCGCCCTTTGGTGATTTTTCCTGGAAGCAGTTTCTATTATGGTGGTCCCCAAATGATGATTTTCCAATTCTGTTGTTCTTTCTACATTTATTAGTTCCAAGTCTCTACTGTAAGAAGGAACTTTTCCTTCTCCTGTGTTTTTCTTTTTTTCTTTCCTACTCATTTATCATTATGGACCATGGATTCTTTCTTCTGTGGATTATAGTCCATTACTGTCATTATTTATTTTGGTGCTCAAATGACTGTAGATCTGGCTTGTGGCAGCCCATTTCTGTGACCTTTCTTCATTATTCCGTGAGCATGAGTGTTTGGTGTATTTTTGGACATCAGGATCTACGGTTCTGATGGCATTGGAAGAGTATTCATGCTCATGTCTCCAGGAGGGTCTAAATAGTCGGAATTGATTTGTGGTTTTAGAGCCAGACATTGGCTGTGAAATGCTTCAGGTTTTTATTAGGCTCATGCCCTTAGTTCTTGGTCTGTTTTCACTCTTCCTCCCCTTCTGCTCTTAAAATACGTGGCCCCATTCAGCCACTGACAGGAGGCCATGGGAGAAGTTATGTGGCTCATGGCACTATGAATGGCATTAAGGAAATGTAGACAAGACAAAGAGCCCTGACTTTCACCTCAAAGGGCAGGCAGGTTTTTTGCTGATAGGGTGGGATGTGTGGTCCTGTTCAGGATGGGGATAGTTTTTAGAGAGGGAACTAACCTTTTGAAAAGGTCTACTGTCTCCTTTTAAGTTTAAAACTGCCGGATTCTTCCCCCTTTTCCTTTTTCTTTCCTTAACACACATACAAATTCATGTCTGTCTTTTAGGTTTGTTGTAATGGCACAAGAGTATTTGTGCAAAAGGAAATTCTCGAGAAATTTACAAAGGAAGTGGTGAAACGGACACAGGGGATAAAAATTGGAGATCCCCTTCTGGAAGGTACAAGGATGGGCCCCCTCATCAACCACCCACACCTGGAGCGAGTCCTTGGGTTTATTAAGCTGGCAAAAGAGCAGGTGAGGAACAAGCGGAGATGGCGTGGGGCAGGGGGAGGGGGATTAGTCCGAGTTGCGCGTTACGTGTGTCGCTTTCCTGCTGGCTCGCGAGGCCTCAGCAGTGCTGTGCTCAGTACCCGCGGTGCAGTGACCGTGCGCCTGTTCAGGACACGCGTACCACTTCAGGACTGCGTGTCAGGGTTGTAAGTTTAACATGAAATGTGGGGCGCCTGGGGGGCTCAGTCGGTTAGCGTCAGACTTCGGCTCGGGTCGCGATCTCACGGTCGGTGAGTTCGAGCCCCGCGTCGGGCTCTGTGCTGACGGCTCGGAGCCTGGAGCCTGCTTCGGATGCTGCGTCTCCCTCTCTCTCGGCCCTTCCCACGCTCGTTCTCTGTTTCTCTGTCTTTCAATAATAAATGCACGTTAAAAAAAACCCACCATGAAACGCGCGTTCTTTTTTCTTCTGCGGCAGGGTGCTCACGTGCTGTGCGGTGGAGACGTCTACGTGCCTGAAGATCCCAAGTTAAAGGATGGTTATTACATGAGACCTTGCGTGTTGAGTATGTCCTTTTCCCGTTGGCTTCTAAACAGTTCGAATTAAATGTCAGTTAGAAAAGGAGATTTATAAAATACGTGTGTGGTGTAAAGCAGGCATTGGCAAACCGTGTCCCCGCTGCTCAGATTTAAGGAGTAGAAGTTCTCCACTACCTCCCGTGTGCCCTCCCTCTTGGACAGTCGTGTGCGTTGCTTTACCTGAGACTCAACTGGGTCTGAACCTGTTGTTCTGGAAGCAAGAGGCTCAAAAAAAAAAAAAAAAAAAAAAAAATGGACGTGCACGTTTGACAAAAAACTAATGGGTTTCATTTTCTCAAGAAAGTTGATGAAGAATAGGTTTTTCTTTAACTATATGTGTCGTTAACAAGCCCAGTTTGTCAGTATGGCAATATCTTAAAATTAATGCAGTTTAATAATTTTCAGCATCTCCTTTCAGTCTTAAACATCTCGTGGCGTGGACAGTCGATTGTAGGGTCATCCCGCTGTCCTCAAATGCACTTATTTCTTCCCACCTCAGAGGTGACCACTGCCCTGGGTACCGCTGTTCTCATACCTTCTTCTGTCCTTTCACAGTATACGTGAGGATCCACGAATAAATGCCAATATGTAAAAACAGTGGTAGTATAATAGGCTTTCAAAAAACTATATTCAGGTTGAAGTACATTGTGTGATTTCTTACATCTTATCTAGAAGATAGATTCAGCCTACTATTGCCCTAAGGTCGACAGTGGGGTCATTTTTCAGCACTCAATCATCTGATGGATTTTAAACCTTGAGCCCTTGCTAAAAAAAGAACCACTGAGGTTTGAAAGCTGTGAACCTAACATCTATAACATGGATTAGCTGGTAGTTACTACGTGAACGGGAAAAGGTTACAATATATCTTTAACCATCAAGGTTGAGGATATTGTTTCCAGTCGAAGCTGTTGTAAGTACAACTGTTAAACCATACGATGTGTGGGATTAACCCAAATGTATTAAGTATGCACTTCAGAAAAAGAAGGAACAGAGTATGCATCGAACTCTAAGTAGTGCAAATAGTGTAGTATAAGATAGTATAAATATTTATAAATAGTATAAATATTTCTCTGGTTGCTGGGATTAAAGATGATTTTCATTATAGTCTGTACATTTCTGAACACTACAGACTTTTCCACAGATAACATGTATTTGACAATTAGGCAAAAAATAATTGGTTTAAAGGTGATTTTAAGAGAGAGAGAAAGAGTGTGAAGGGGGTGAGGGCCAGAGAGACAATCCCGTGCTGACAACACGGAGCCTGACACGGGGTTTGATCTCACAAACTGTGAGCCAAAATCAAGAGTCCGGCACTTAAGTGACTTAACCGCCCAGGCGCCCTTGGGACAAAATTACTCTTTTTTTTTTTTTAATTTTTTAATGTTTATTTATTTTAGAGAGAGAGAGAGAGACCGAGCATGAGTGGGGGAGGGGCAGAGAGCGAGGGAGACACAGAATCCGAAGCAGGCTCCAGGCTCTGAGCTGTCAGCACAGAGACTGACACAGGGCTTGAACTCACAGACCGTGAGATCATGACCTGAGCTGAAGTCGGACGCTCAACCAACTGAGCCACCCAGGCGCCCCGTGATCTGCTTTTCAATGAGCCCCCCATTCATTTTTACTCACATTAAAGTTTGAGAGTGACTCCAGAGTCTAGATTAACTTTACTTAAGGTTTGGGAGTTAAAATCTGGTAAGTGTTGTGTTTCAGGCAGGAACCTTGCCTTTCCTGTATGTCAGTTATCACTTCATCTTTGCACCTCCTTTGACTTTCCAACGTAGAATTCACTGCAAACAGAGACCTATGGGGTTCTCAACTTGCAGGAGATAAGAGAATATTTTCTGGGACTGCTGGGTGATACATTGTCCTGAGTCCTTTTCTGGCTAACGGTTTCCCTAAAAATTGTACGCGGATTACTAGTCTTCAAGGAATTAGGACGTAGTGAACCGTCCTTACACACGGTACTAAGAATTATTTAATACATCCTTGAAGATAGTTTGGGTGTCCCCCAAAGTACCGTGTGTCCAGAGTACTTTCCCTCCTTTGTTATACACAAGCTCTAAACCAGCTCTTAAGACATTGCAGACTTGTCCTCTTTGCACATGTGTGAGGAGCTGGTTTTCACACTTCGGCTAATACAAAGCTGATGTTCACGGTAGGGTTCTCGAGCTGTCCTTACTGCCGTGTATTCGAGCATAATCACCCTCCCCCACCCAGACCACTGACGTTGGCTTTATCACCCTGTTTGCAGCCGATTGCAGAGACGATATGACCTGTGTGAGAGAAGAGATCTTTGGACCAGTTATGTCCATTTTATCATTTGACACTGAAGCTGAGGTTCTGGAAAGAGCCAACAATACCACTTTTGGCCTGGCGGCTGGTGTCTTTACCAGGTATGTGGGGAAGGTACCTCCAGCAGCATTGCAGGAACAGGGGCCCGCTCGGTCTGCTCAGAGACCCTTACTCTCATTTCCTCCCTGGAGTTCACGTTGTCATTAGCATTTTCTGTTTGCTTCAGGTGGAGTCAGAAGGTGCCAGAGTAGCATTTTGTAGTTGCTCCTGAATGGCCAGAGAACTGCTGCCGTTGAGTTTAAAGTGAGCTATAAACATTGTTGGTGAAAATTCTATCCCATGTCATTCATTTCATCGGACAGATATTTAAGGTTCGATCTATGTGTCTGTGTGTCTATGTAAAGCATCGTGTTGGGTGCCTATTGAAAATGTACACGTCAGGGAATGTAGAAACCCATAAGCCTTTAAACGCTGGGCAGGAGTCTTCAGAAACGTGATTTTTAGCCGCTTTATAGTAGTTCCTAATCGGAATGCATTGTAAAATATGTAGGCATTTTTTTGGTTGTTGCGTATTTAGGATATTGTTTCCAGTTGTCGCTGTTGTAAGTAAAAGTGTGATTAATCTCTCTGTACATAAACTGTTACCACGATAACAAAAGTAAGAAGCGATCTGGGAGCAGAATCTCCTTCAAAATGATGGCAGGTTGCTCGATTACATACAAACTTTGATTAGTCTTTGGTAGCGGTAGGAAGTTTTCTAAGACTACTTTGCACTTGGAATGACGCTGTTTCTTTGGTGACAGTCGAGGTTAAGTGTTCTTTGTAGCTTCGTGGCGAGCAACCTGGGGAGGAAGACCGAGGTCCCCCCTTGAGGACCTGATGGGATAGCTTCTCTGTGAGCTCTGAAGAAAAGATCGAGGGGCTGCTGCTTTCTCGTGTGCCTGGTTTTGGGTAGGCTTTATTTTTTAGAGTAATTTTAGGGTCACTGCAAAGTTGAGTGGAAGGCACAGAGGTTTCCCATGCACCCCCTCCCCCAGCCGCCTCCACTATCAGCGTCCCCCCCTCCAGAGCAGCCCGCTGGTTGTAACCGGTAAACCTACTTGGATAGATCGCGATCACCCAAAGACCACAGTCACCCTAGGGTTCACGGTTGGAGTGGTGCATTCTGTGGGTTTGGACGATAGATCCGCTGTTACAGCATCACACGGAGTAGTTTCACTGCCCTGTAAACCCCCTCTGCGGACCTGCTTTCCATGGTGTGAGGAGTGAGTGGGTTAAGTCACCCCAGCACAGAGCGAGGCAGTCATGAGGGGGGCGACTCCAGTGTGCTGCCACTTCCCTCACAGCCTTGCAGGTCGGTTCACGCACCATGCAGCATATCTGCCTAAAGCGTACGATTCAGTGGTTTTTAGTGTATTTGTAGAGTCGCACAACCGTCACTGTAATCTGATTTTAGAACTACGAACCTCCCAGGAACACAGGGAACGTTCCCCGCCCCTCCCCGCGCCCCGGCCCCCCGGGGCAGCCAGTAATCAACCTCCTTGTTATCTGCGTAGATTTGCTTACTTTGAATATTTTCTATAAACACGGCATCATACAGCATGTGACCTTCTGTGACTGGCTTCTTTGACTTGGAATAATGTTTTCAAGGTTCCTTTATGTCGTGGCAGCTGTCAGTACTTGGTGACAAATGGTCCATGGTGTGGATTCATTTTCTTCATCCGTTCACCTGTTGATGGACATTGGGATTGTTTCTACTTTTCTCCTACTATGAATAATGTCTCCGCGAACACTCCTATCTTTGTGTGGAAATGTGCGATTTGTGCCGGGTGTATACCTAGAGGAGGGTTGGCTGGGTGATTCTGCTCAACTCCGAGGCACCGCTAAACTGTTTTCCCATGTGGGGGCACCGTCTGGCGTGCCCACCGGCCACGTGGAAAGGTTCCAGTTTCTCCACATCCTGGGCAGGGATGTCCTGGGACTGTCCTTTTTTTTTTTTTTTTTTTAAATGTTTATTATTGAGAAACAGAGAGAGAAAGCATGAGCAGGGGAGGGACAGAGAGAGAGAGAGGGAGACCCAGAATCTGAAGCAGGCTCCAGGCTCCGAGCTGTCAGCACAGAGCCCGACGCCGGGCTCAAACTCACGAACCGTGAGATCGTGACCTGAGCCGAAGTCCGGATGCTTAAACCACTGAGCCACCCAGGCACCCCACTGTCTGTCCTTTTGATTGCAGCCGTCCTGGTGGGTGGGAAATGGTGCCTCACTGTGGTTTTGATTTGGGTTTCTGGCAGTTGTCTTTTCCACTTTCTTGATACTGTCATTTACAGCACAAAAATTTTAAATTTTGACAAAGCCTGATGCTTTTATCTTTTTGTCTGTTACTTTTGGTATCCTGTCTGAGAAGTCTTTGTCAGACCCAAGATTATGAAGATTTATTCCTGTTTTCTTTGAAAAGTTTTATGGTTTTTGCTCTGATGTTTTAGGCCTGTGATCCATCTGAGTTAATTTTTATATATAGTGTAAGAAAGGGATCTCCCTTCATTCTTTGTGGATATGTGGGTAGCCTGTTGTTCTAGCCCTCTTTGTGACAATGTCCCTTCTCCCCATTTGAACTTGCTGCTGTTACGTGTTTCATAGATGCTTTTGGATGAGACCATGAAACTCAAATCCTTATATCTATTTTTGCCTGGATGACACAAGATTTAAAGCACATCTTGAAGAAACAAGAATCCGGCAGGATCTCAAAACCTTTAGACCTGGCAGTCTACCTTTTCCGTGGAAGTCGCAGAATAAACTGCTTCGCAATAATATAATACACTGTGTCTTCACAGGGACATCCAGCGTGCCCACAGGGTGGTGGCCGGGCTGCAGGCAGGGATGTGCTTCATTAACAACTACAACGTCAGCCCGGTGGAGCTGCCCTTCGGTGGATACAAGAAGTCAGGTGAGGAGCCGGAAAGTGAGGATGCAAACCCGGCCTGTAGGGATACGGGTTGTAATTCAGACCGCACTGACCAGGTTTCTGAACATTCGTGTCTCAGAATCACCTGGGAAAGTATACAGATTCTGGTCCTCCCCCGACCGGCCGCAGTGATCTCTGGGAATGGGAACCAAGCGTCTTCTTATTTTCCTTTTCTTTCCCCCAAAGCTCTCCAGAAGGTTCTAATGTGTATGTAGCCTGGCTTGTGAACTGCTAGTAGGCATCTCAGAAGGGTTTCTCTTGTGGGTAGAATTACTCTTTCTTCACGGGCTCTGGTCGCTGGTGGCATAAAACCGTTCCTGGAGGCTCCAGACTTGGGGCATTTGTTGTCGTCCACTGTGGGGGGTTTTTAGGTGGAAAGTGTCTCTGAGCACCTCAGAAAGCATACGTTAATTTGTTTCCTTTATTCTGCCAAATCACTAAAGAGCCCTCAGTCTAACATTGAACAGTCTGTTATGGCTATCCTGGTTGTCCCGGACGCTGCACAGGGACGTTCCCCCCCCCCCCCCCCCCCCCCCCCCCCGCCGCTTGCCCAGTGTTCCCAGTGACGCAGTCAGTCTGGCCCCCCTGACGGTGACACGGTGACCGTGCAAGTCCGGTGTGTCGAGGACGTGGGGGGGGCCAAGACAGGCTCTCTGGAGCTTGTCGCCTGTAAATATTCGCTGGCTGCCCTTCCCTTTCTCTGGAAAGTGGTGTGGACGTTGCGGGGGCACCAGTCTGGGCGCCCGACCCCAGCCCCTGGGCAGGTGTGTGTGTGGCCGTCCCAGCAGACACGTGAACCTCGATGGGCGCTCGTGAGACGGCGGGTGTTTGCTCGACCGTCTATTTGGCACCTGGCTTGGAAGTGCCCGGGCACGCCCAGGGCCTGCCCGCCGACCAGCCTCGTCCCTGCACGGGCGCCACTGCGGCCTGGGAGTCCGGCCGCTGCTGTGCCAGTACGTGCTCTCGGCCGGCTCCCCCCCTCGGATCGGAACCTCTGGGTCGGTGCCCTCCGGCTTGTCTCCCTGGGGTGAGGTGAGAAGCAAAGGGGGCACACACACCCACCCTGGCCTCACACGCCCACCTAGCTCTGTGCTCAGAGGATAAGGGAGGGAGCCAGAGACAGAGTGAGGCCTTGCCGGGGCCGAGCACCTTTTCTTTTGAAGAGCGCCCCCCCCCGGAGACGTGTATTCTGGGGGACCGGGCCTTGCCCTTTGGAGGCAGAGCCTCCCGAAGTCAGAGGCAGGGGAAGGCCAAGCACAGGGTGCCGTCCTTTGAACAGGTGACCTCGTAACAGGGCAGGACTGGGGCTCTGAGCTGCCGAGCCGCCTAAAGAGCCCCCCCCCCCCCCCCCCCCCGTGAGTCGGCAGTGTGTAAACAGCAAGCTGCTCTTAGCAGATTTCACAAAAGGAGGGGTTAAAAGGCCTGTTGTGTAGAGTTCGGTTCTCAGCGAGCACCAACTATGGGTTGTCGTAGAGACTTTCACACTCGATAGGAAGGTCCGAGCGCTTTCACATCCCAACCCAGAGTAGTCGGTGCCTAAAATCAAGTTCTGTTGTAGGACCAAGATGCGGGTATTTCCCTGTCCCCGTCCCCGTCCCCGTCCCCGAAGGCCAGTGGGTCACTTCTCCCGTGCCTAGCTGTACAGCTGATGACGTGCACTTGAGGACTTTGTCCCAAACCTTGTCAGTTCTGTGTTCTTCCCCTGAGGGGGTGACTGACTTTGGAGGTCCCCGTGACTTTTCAGGCCACCACGGTGGTGGCTCTTCCTCAGCCTTCTCTTCCTTCCAGGGTTCGGCAGGGAGAATGGCCGCGTGACAATTGAATACTATTCACAGCTGAAGACCGTGTGTGTGGAAATGGGCGACGTGGAATCTGCCTTTTGAACATACGCGGCGAGCCCTGTCCGCGTGGCCACGCGTGGAACGGGCGCTGATCTCCAGGGGGCCACACGGCTGCCTCGGTTTCACACCCAGAATTGTGTCCCTCGGGATAAGAGAACGGCTCGGTGTTCTTCCTTCCCCACCTCTCAGTCCCCTTCCTGATGGAAAATTTGCCCAAGCGCCTTTAAGACAATCAAGAAAGTGGTGATTTTTCTCAAAGCAGATTCCTGCAAAATCTTTAACACGCTTCTGGAGAACAGGGAGAGGGACCAGGATTGTACTTCGTCCACGGGTTTGACCCGACAGCGCTCCTCCTCCGGCTTGCTTCAAAGTAGAGCTCGTGTCTTGCTCCCTGACCGTTTTGAGCTCTGGCCCCGTCATGGATTGCATTGCGAGAGCTGACAGTCGGGATGGAGATGATAGCCAGGGTCACGTTCTGTGTGATGGTTCACTTGCCAAAGTAAGCCCTTTGTTTCCACTCAGTGCTGGTGTCCGGTCCTTGAACTACAGCTTTCTCCCTTGATAAATGCAAAGTGGCTGGAGGCTCCTGGGGCACACTGCAGTTAAATAAATCACACCGCGAATCCTTTCAGCTTTGGGGCGCCTGGGTGGCTCAGTCGGTTAAGTATCTGTCTCTGGCTCAGGTCGTGATCTTGCAGTTCCTGGGTTTGGGTCCCACCTAGGGCTCTGTGCCCACAGCTCAGAGCCTGGAGTCTGGTTTGGATTCTGTGTCTCCCTGTTTCTCTGTGCCCTCCACCCCCACCCGCTGCTCGCACTCGGTCTCTTTCTCAAAAATAAACATTGAAAAAACCCCTTTCAGCTTCATGTTTTAAAACTAAGCACATCTCAGGGTGATAGCAGTTCACAGAATAGGGGCCAAGGTTCAGTGTGTAAGGCAGGGGCTTTGTCCTTTGCACTGAGTTCACAAGGCCGGGCTGTACTTGCTGTAATGAAGGTTGGCGGCCTGTGGGAGCTTTTAGGCTCCATGTTCTTTGCGCCCTGACGAGCAGAGGCTTGCGGAGCTTCTGACCACGGTGACTTCTCCCCCCTGCCCCTTTCTCTTCCTTTGAGGGAAATAGTTGAAGTCTGATAGCTGCATTAGTCAGGGTTGTCCGGGAAAAGAGCACCGTAGAATAGAATAACGGGACAGACAGGCGTATGGAAGGGAAGATTCAGTCTGAGAATCGGCTCATGTGACTGTGGAGGCTGAGAAGGTGCACGGTCTGCCGTCGGCAAGGTGGAGACCCAGGAACGCCGGTGATGTGATCCGGTCCGAGTCTGAGGGCCTGAGAACCAGGGAGCAGAGGGTGTCCGTCGGAGTCCCAAGGCCCGAGAACCAGGACGGCTCGTGTCCGAGGGCAGGAGGAGACGGACGTCTCAGCTCGAGCAGAGACGGGATTCACCTTCTCTCTCCATCTTTTTGTTCCGTTCGGGCCCTGAACAGATTGGGTGTTGCCCACCCGCGTTGGGGAGAGCCATCTGCTTTACTCAGTTCACCAGTGCAGTTGCCAAAAACTTCTGGACAGATCCTCCCAGGGACACCTGGAAATAATGTTCTGCCAGCCGTCTGGGCGTCCCTCAGCCCAGTCACGCTACCGCGTAAAGGAGCCATCACGGTGGCCACTTTGGCGGGGCGAAGGAGTGGTGTTCCTCACCAGGACTGCGTCCGACTGTGTGTTGTGATGGGGAAGTGTCGTCGTCGTCTTGCAGGGTGAGGACAACTGATCAGCCTCTCGGTGGTTATTTGCACAGACGGCATGTCTGGGATACGGGCCAGGCCACGTGAGCTCACGTCCTGACGGCCTTTCCGCAGTAGGAGCTGCGCGGGCGAAGACGGTTTCCTCTGTTCCTCGATTTCCTCGATGTTCCTCTGTTCCTCGGTTTCCTCTGTTCCTCTGTTTCCTCTGTTCCTCTGTTCCCCGCGAAAACAGCGGGGAAGGGGGAACCGGTATCTGAATCCTCGCTGTGTTCCTGCTGCCACGCCCTTCTCACTTAGCTACCAGCCCTGATGTTCCGAGGAAGAAACCGAACTGGAGAAGCCTTGGTGGTCACCACCAGGTTGAGGAGCAGGACTCTGAGCCAGGTGGGTGGGAGTTCGATTCTTGGGGTTCCCGCTAACCTTCCCCGAGTCGTGGGACATACGTCCTGTGACAGATCACCACTGACTTCGAGACTTGGAGTCCCACGTGGTGTTGCTGAGGAACCAAGGCGTTGGCAGGGGCCGCACCTCCCTCCGGAGGCCGCAGGAGAGAATCCTTCGCCTCGCCTCTTCCACGGCGTTCCTCGCTTGGCATGGCCCTAGTCCCTTCCTCCCTCGCGGGCCAACAGCTTAGCAACCCTCTACCTCCCTCTGCTTGCTTCTTACAAGGTCACGTGCGACGGCCTTCAGAGCCCATGGAGCGTCCGGGGTCCTCACTCAGCTCAGGCTCCTTCCCTCAGTCACCTCTGCAGAGTCTCTTCTGGCCTCAGGAGGGAATGTTCACAGGTTTCAGGAATTAGGACTGGGGGGAGCCTTACTCAGCTGCCGCACACCCTGCACCGTCCCAGGCGTGTTCCAGGATGTTCCCCAGCTACGGTAGTTGCCACAGTTGCCAGAACAGTAACAATATGTACAGAACATACTTCAGGCAACATGAAACCAGGAGGCCAGGTCTTCCTCTGATTTGGAAGAAGTCCCTTCCTCTAGTTAAAGTCCCCTGGACTCGTCTGTTTTCTCTATTATTTTGATTCATTTTTGAAAGTTCTGAAGAAAGCACCCTTCTTTCTCCTTTCCCATCTGCTCTTCTCTCCCGGGGTGAGGCGGGGGGGACTACTGTTGACATCTGGGTGTGTGTATCCTACGATTTTCTTTCTTTTTTTTTTTTTTTTTAATGTTTATTTATTCTTGAGACAGCGTGAACAGGGGAGGGGCAGAGAGAGAGAGAGACACAGAATCCAAAACAGGCTCTAGGCTCTGAGCTATCAGCACAGAGCTCTATGTGGGGCTCGAACCTACAAACCGCGAGATCATGACCTGAGCTGAAGTCGGACGCTTAACCGACTGAGCCACCCAGGCGCCCCTCTCCTAGGATTTTCTTAAAGGGGGTAACAGCAGACTAATCCTGTGTCCGCACGAGTCTCTGAGCTGTCTGCTGCTTGCGACACGGCTGCAGCTTCTCGCCCAGTGCAGGGGTCCTGCCCAGTCCAGGAGCTTGTCAGCCACTGGTTTTACAATGGAGAGTGGAGCTTTTCCCAAAACGCGAGCTCTCCTGTCCAGAAGTTGTGTACAGTTCCATAGACGCGAACTCTCAGAGCCAGAACTGTCACACCATCCAGCTCTTGGGAGGGACTGTTTGCGTAAGTGACCGGATCAGCAGGGCCCGGTTCACCTTTGCTGCTTAGTGCGGCCCAGGATCAGCAGGGTCTGCTCCTTAGACCGGAGAGTCTCCGTCCCCCTCTCAGACCTAAGCATCAGAATCTGCGTTTGAACGAGGCCCCCAGGGGATCCTTACGCACAGTAGTTGGCCAGCTGCTGCTCTGAGAGCAGTGGTTCTCCACTTCTGCACGTTAGAAGCGCCCCGAGAAACCTTGAATCCATCTGGGGTGTGGCCTGGCCATCTAGATTCTCCGAGGTCCCTGCCAAGGTGAATTCAGCAGACGGCTTGAGAACCACTGCTTTGCTGTTGTGCGGTGTAAGTACAGTAGCCCCTGGCCACGTGTGGTGACTTAACATTTTTTTTTAATTAAAAAAAATTTCTTAAGTTTATTTATTTTGAGAGCGAGAGAGAGTGAGGAGGGGACGGGCAGAGAGGGAGAGAGAATCCCGAGCAGCCTCCAAACTGTCAGCACAGAGCCCGACGTGGGGCTTGAACTCACCGCGAGACCATGATCTGAGCTTAAACCAAGAGTCAGAGACGCTTAACCGACTGAGCCACCCAGTGCCCCTACTTAAGTTTCATTAAATAAAAATGCAGTTTGTTAGCGGCTTTAGCCACATCGCGAGGACTCAATGCCACGCACGGGTAGTGGATGCCGTACCCGACACGACGCAGGTGTGGGGTCTCTCCTTGGTGTCAGTTCTGTCGGACGGCGCTGCTTACGAGGGAAGGAACCAAGACCCCGTTCAGTGTTTGAGTGAGTTAGGAGACCACCTGTGGGGGCAGGTGCCGTGAGGGATGCAGAGACAGAAACAGGGCAAACACCAGAGTGGGGACTCCTCAGACCCACTCCCTAGAACTCAGGGCAGGTAACCTGGTTGCTGCCCTGATGAATGAAGCTTCACCAGCAGGTGGCTCCCTCGCTTCCCACACCTTGTGCAGCAGCGTGCGGGGCACCGGCTCGTAACTGTCATTAGACCCTCAAGGACTTTACGTGGTTAAGTGTTCTTATCCCCAACTTAGAGCTGGGAGAGCTGAGGCTCAGGGAGGCCGATAAACCTGCCCAAGGGCACACGGCCACCCGTGGCGGGGACACTGAGGTGCAGCGTGGAGAATCAGGTGTGGCTGTCTAGTTTCCATCTACCACGGAGCCCAGAATGTGTTGTCTGCAGAAATACACCAACTCTTGGGGCCCCTGGGGGGCTCAGTCGGTTGAGCGTTGGACTCTTGATCGCAGCTCAGGTCTTGATCCGAGGGTTGTGAGTTCAAGCCCCATGTTGGGCTCTATAGAGTAGGAGTAGAGGCTACTTCAAAAAACAAAAAACAAAAACAGACTTTGCAGCAGTGAGTGGCAGTACTCAGACCAGATTTTTTCTCCACAAGACAAATGAATTTTACAGAAAGTAGCTTGCCAGACATGGTCATTCACTAGCTCTCTTTTAAAATATAATTTATTGTCTAATTGGTTAACCTACAGTGTGTAAAGTGTGCTCTTGGTTTTCGAGGTAGATTCCTGTGGTTCATCACTTACAACACCCAGTGCTCATCCCAACAAGTGCCCTTCTCAATGCCCATCACCCATTTTCCCCTCCCCCCCATCAATCCTCAGATTGTTCTCTGTATTTAAGAGAGAACAATGGTTTGCCTCCCTCCCTCTCTGTTTGTAACTATTTTTCCCCTTCCCCTCCCCCATGGCTGCCTGCTAAGTTTCTCAAAGTCCACACATGAGTGAAAACATGATATCTGTCTTTCTCTGACTTATTTCACTCAGCATAATACCTTCCAGTTCCATCCACATTGCTGCAAATGGCATGATTTCATTCTCATTGCCAAGTAGTATTTCATTGTATATATAAACCACATCTTCTTTATCCATTCATCGGTTGATGGACATTTAGGCTCTTTCCATACTTTGGCTATTGTTGAAAGTGCTGCTATAAACGTTAGGGTACATATGCCCCTATGAATCCGCACTCCTGTATCCTTTGGATAAATTCCTAGTAGTGCTATTAGCGGGTCATAGGATAGTTCTATCTTTAATTTTTTGGGGAACCTCCACACTGTTTTCCAGAGTGGCTGAACCAGTTTGCATTCCCACCAACAGGGCAAGAAGGTTCCCATTTCTCCACATCCTCTCCAGCATCTGTGGTCTCCTGATGTGTTCATTTTAGCCACTCTGACTGGCGTGAGGTGATATCTGAGTGTGGTTTTGATTTGTATTTCCCTGATGATAAGTGATGTTGAGCATCTTTCCATGTGTCTGGTAGCCATTTGGATGTCTTCTTTGGAAAAGTGCCTATTCATGTCTTCTGCCCATTTCTTCACCTGAGTATTTGTTTTTCGGGTGTTGAGTTTGGTAAGTTCTTTATAGATTTCGGATACTAACCCTTTACCTGATAAGACATGGTCATTCTCCAGGGCAGGTATCTATAGGATTCTGCCAAGCCCTAGGTGCTGTTGGTGGGGGGCCTGGGGAAAGGGAAAGGCAGAGCTGTGGGCCCCCTACTCAATCACAGCACCATTTTACGTGGTGGGTTCCTTCTAAAACTTCATTGAGCCCATTCAAAGGCAGCAAAATGACTGAGATGGACCACATGATTTGAAAAGCCTCCCCTGTTCAGACTTCAAACAAAGGTGAAAATGCCACGTCGCCCCCAGGTCTCCCCTGTGCTGCTTCCCTGGCACCTGGACTCGGTGACGAGAAAGGAAACCACCACGAGTTCTCCAAGCTGCGGTGCATCTTATTTAAAAACCAGAAAACAAAACCAAACAAAAAACCAGAGTAGCCTATTCTAAATTCTTAATGCGTTATTTTTTTCCAAGTCAGGACCGAAAAAGAAACTCTGCCACTCATCATCATTTTCTAAATGACGTTTTAATGTAAAAACACAAGTTTCAGCTTTATGAAAACAGCCCTCATTTTCCTTATTTTGCTCCATGCTGGGGCAATCGTCTCATGAACTACGGTGGGGTATATGCCATGACGGCCCAGTCTCCTCACCAGATGGCCGGATGGGCCTGGGGGGGGTGGGGGTGGGGGGGAGAGCATGTGGCCATGGCTGACCAGAGCATTCCAGCCTGAAGGGACGCAGGAGTGCAACGGAAGAAGCATGGATCTTAGAGCCGGGCCTGGGTTCAGATCCCATCTCTGATCCTCATGGGCTGTGGAGCGCTTGAAATGTGGTGAGAGCAACTACAGAACTGAGTTTTGTTTTATTTAAAGTTTATTAATTTGAGGGGCGCCTGGGTGGCTCAGTTGGGCATCCAAGTCTTGATGTTGGCTCAGGCGATAGCTCACGGTTCGTGGGTTCGAGCCCCACATCGGGCTCTGCACAGACCGTACGGAGCCTGCTTGGGATTCTCTCTCTCTGCCCCTCGCTCCCGCTCTCTCTCAAATAAACGTTTAAAAAAGTATTAATTTGAATATAAGTAGCCATGTCGCTCACAGCTACTATACTGAACAGCACAGGTGTAGACACTGTCCTTCTGTTAGTGGCGTTCACGGCCATGTTCGCTCAGGGGAAACCCTCTCATTCTACCAACCGGCATCCCTCTCCAAGTCAACTAAACCTTCTAATTTTCCCCATTTTGTTGGAAGGTGTCTTTCTGCCTTTGGACCTATGCAATCAGATCTTATATTAAGTTTCATACTCTTAGTCGTAAATAGCTTTTCAGCAATAGAAGCAATATTTAATAGAAATTTTAAAAAATCCTTGTTCCCATACGTATTAGCAAGTGATAAGATAATCTTACATCCTTAGGCTAGAAGACTTCCCTTCCTTGAGCCCCAGCTTTTCACGGCTGTGGCAGGATTATGAACATATTACCACAGCAGACGTTTTCCCAACTTCACATAAACAAACCGCCTCTGGGGGCGTGAGGAGGGGCGCTTACTATCCGTCACCTCTCTCGTCTAGTAGGAACAGGCTACTTCTTTTAGATAAAGACTCAAAAGGAAGCGATGGAGTCAGGTTTAGGTATGAGGCTAGTGCCAGGTAGGTTTTTATTATATTTAGAAAAAAAAAAAGTAACTGAAAATAAAGGTCACTCAAAATGAACGAGAGTTTTTAAACAGCCTATGATTCTTCAATGGCAGCATTTGGACCCCCCGCCCAAGCCGGTTTTAACCCAACCAAGATGCTGGAAGGCAGAACACACGGTTGTGCCCAGCAGGCCAAGGAGGGCTATGGAGCCGATGGCGCCCCGACTCCGCTTGCTGGGTTCTGTAACAGAAGAAAGGGAGGTGACTGGGGGTGTCCCCGAAAGGACAGTGCTTCCAATATCCACACGCCACCCTACCTGAGGCCTCTCGGGTTGCACCTCAACTGTCTGGTCTCACGAGGTCAACCAACCTCTGGCCGAAAGCTGTCAGGATGTCAGATACTACACGCAAAGAAACATGCCACGACTGGGGCACCTGGGTGGCTCGGACGGTGAAGCCTCCGACTTCGGCTCAGGTCATGACCTCACGGTTCGTGGGTTCGAGCCCCGCGTCAGGCTCTGTGCTGACGGCTCGGAGCCTGGAGCTGCTTCAGATTCTGTGTCCCCCTCTCTCTCTGCCCCTCCTCCTCCCCCCCACTCGCGCGCTCTCTCAAAAGTAAATAGAAACATTTAAAAAAATGTCACAATAGTATTGTTTGGACCTTAAAAAAACGATGGGATAATAATCAGAGCAACTTTGCTCCAGGACCTTTGGGCGTGTTCCCCCTCTTTCAAAAGCACAGCCAAAGGAATCTTCCTCCCCCTTCTCTCTCGGGCACACTACTGACAGTAGGGAATTAGGAGTGGGGGCTCTGGAGTCAGGCTGCCTGGGTGTGAGTCTGGCTAACTAGTGGACACTGGTAAGTGCTGAGCCTCAGTTTCCCCATCTATACAACAGGATAATATCATCTATATCCTAGAAATGCCATAAGGTTCGACACCATATGCAAAGGTCTTAGAGCAGCAAGTGACACAGAAAGCGCTCAGTAAAAACAAGTTTTGTTAGTCTTGAAAACTTAGCAGAAAGAAGATACCAGACCTTTCACCTAAATATCAAGTTACTCCCCCTTTTCTTAAAGCCCTGCTAAGAAGAAAACTAGAGTCGCATAAGATTTGAAATTTGTTTCCCTGGCAGACGTCCGTGCGCACTTACCTCCTGTGTAATAACCATACGCGTAGAGAACTCGTCCCACGATCCAGGCCAAGCCCAAGCCGGAAGCTACACGCTAAAATAGAAGGGCTGTGTTAGGATCAGCATTCAAGAAACAGCCACATGTTCTTTAACATCTAGGGTTTTGATGGCACAGTGTGTTAAGAAAATAGTGCTTTCCCGGTTATGGGAAGATACCAAACTTCGCGTGAGAGGGAGGTTATTTGTCTCGGGAACATCAGAGATTTGTGATCCCTCTACAAACCCCTCACAGACAGGGGAGAGGAGTGCCAGCCTCGATGGAAGGAGCCCCCCCCCCCCCCCCCAGCCCTGGCTTGGGAGAGGGAGAGGCAGGCCTGGGGCTCGAAGGGTGAACCCCAAGCCCGGTCGTCTCCCATGGGGCTGTGAACAGGAGGCAGCCTGGGACCCCTGCCCCCGCATCGCTCCGTGAGGCTCCCCGCCAGGGTCGGGGGGGTTGGAAGGGGGCTGTGCTGCGGCCGCACAGGGGCGAGGGGCTCCGCGAGAAAAGGTGGACGTGACATGTGGTGCTGTCACCCCAGCACAGGAGGTGTTGGGAGGGGGAGGTCTTCCCCTTCCCATTACGCCTGAGAGAGTAAAACTCCTGCAAGATGAACAGTCCTACTGGGCACCATCCTGGGGTGACCGTTAGGTCAGAAGGAGTCTGGAGAAAAAGGGAGGCTGTGCGGGAACGTGCAACATCGCTCGTCACGGTCTCCAAGTGCATCACTGGGGGCAAGGTTAGTAGCTTAGGACTTTGTTTAGTTGATTTGGGGTAAAGTTCACGATCAGGTGCGT
Organism: Panthera onca; assembly: GCF_046562875.1. Lineage (NCBI taxonomy): Eukaryota > Metazoa > Chordata > Mammalia > Carnivora > Felidae > Panthera > Panthera onca. The sequence continues at coordinate 62,666,064 of NC_138355.1, forward strand.
GAAACCACTAAAAACACAACCCCAGGCCCGTAAGTCACCACGTGCAAGCTGGTCTCTGCCAGGCCGTGCCAGACTAAGGCTGCAGAGTTACCATCAACCTCGGACCCATGTACTCGTCGTCCTAGCAGTTCTCAGAGTATTTTAAAGACCGAAGCACCGGGAATGGCGTCTGGGGAAGAGGGACGGGAAAGGGGATGCGGGTGACAGCGGGTGACGCCTAGCTGGAGAGACCAACTAGTCTATTTAGCCGGGCTCGTCCAGTCACGTGCAAGGATTGGGGCCCCTTAGAGGCACAGGAAGAAGTGTCTTCTCGGGGCGCCTGGGTGGCTTGGTCAGTTAAGCGTCCGACTTCGGCTCAGGTCATGATCTCACGGTCCGTGAGTTCAAGCCCCGCATCGGGCTCTGTGCTGACAGCTCGGAGCCTGGAGCCTGTTTCGGATTCTGTGTCTCCCTCTCTCTCTGCCCCTCCCCTGTTCATGCTCTGTCTCTCTCTGTCTCAAAAATAAATAAACGTTAAAAAAAAAAATTAAAAAAAAAAAAAAGAAGTGTCTTCTCTAAGACAGCAGACGTGTCTCTGAAAACAATATGAACTTCAAGGCCATGGGCTACAGGTGTGCCATTCTGGGAGCTTCTAACAAAAGCACAAGGCCCTTCAGGTACCGACCAGAGGCTCACGGAAGGCTGAGGACCAGAAACGCAAAGTGTCAGCACTCTGGTCAGAATTAAGGGGAAACTAGGGGCGCCCGGGTGGCTCAGTCTGTTGAGTGTCCGACTTCAGCTCAGGTCACGATCCCACGGCTCGTGGGTTCGAGCCCCGCCTTGGGCTCTGTGCTGACAGCTCGGAGCCTGGAGCTGCTTCGGATTCTGGCTCTCCCTCTCTCTCTGCCCCTCCCCTGCTCACTTGCACGCTCTCTCTCTCTCTCTCAAAAATAAACATTAAAAAAAAAAAAAAGAATTCAGCGGAAATTGGTCCCTGAAAGGGAACCACGTTCTGTCCAGGACAAGACCCACTGGCACCTAATCGGGCATAGACACACCTGCTTTATTTAGGTTAAGGTGAAGTGCAGAGCATTTCTCTGGCCGACAAGGCTCCGCTCGCCCCTCAGGCCGCCTGCCCTTCTCCCTGTTCACCAGACAGACCCGGTGGGCTCCTGCCTCAGGGCCTCGCCCTCGCTCTTTGTCTGGAAGGTGTCTAAACACCTGCAGCACCTACTCCCTCACCTTCTTAACATTTTGCTTGACTCTCACTTCCTTTGCTTAAATGTCACCTCCGCAAGCAGCACGATCCTCACGTGACCACCCCGCTGACAGGTGTCTCCCGTCAGCATCACCTTCTAGCCTAGTCACATGCTGTACCCATTTGATTTCTGTCTGTGACTCCCAACTAACAGTAAGCCAGGGACCTTTGCCTGTTTTGTTCACTGTTGTAACCCCAGGGGACCAGTAAATGCTTGTGGCCAATAACAACTACGGACACGAACCCTCCAGAATCAGACAGACCTGGGTTCAAATTCTGATTCTTGTATTCTGTAGGTAGCTCTTTGCCCCGTGACAGTTACACAGTCCCCAAGAGGTTTCTCCTCACCTGTCAAAAGTGGGGAAAATTCGCCCTACTTTAAAGATTAGCTTTGTAAGAAGCAGCTGAATGCAATTCTTTTAAATAGACGTCGATGATGTTCAGTACGCGTTCCTTTCCTGCTGTCTCTTCCTTAAATAGCGCAGCGAACTAAATCCAAACAGATGAAACCCCCCCCCTGGAAAAACTTACCGGGTGGTAAACACCTCCAACAGCTAGGAAAAATAAGAAAGGAGGATACACTTCCAACCTGGAATAGACAGAGAACTTTTTTAGAAAGGGCCCCACTGACTTATGTCCTGTAAAACGAAGAGCCCCTTACTAACTTGCCAAGTTAGAAACCTGAGAATAAAACTGAACATGGAGGAGAGAGAGCAGCCCCACCACCAGGATCTACCCTCTCTTCTCTGCGTGGGAGTAAGGGTAACTCAGAACACACTGGGCAAAAGGCCTGGCTCTAACACGCCCACGAGGAAGGTCTTGGAGAATTTCAGTAGATTTCCTTCCCAAGCCCACAGCTGCCCCCTCCCCAGGGCTGGGAGATTCAAGCTCATCTCAGGACAGCTTCCAAATGCTCTAGATGGACGAAGCGATGCAAAAGACATTTTTGAAAAGATTATCTGAACCTCGCTATGCTAACAACTCACAATATTTAATCTGCTCACATACATATTTTTACGACACTTCAATAGTTTTTATTTTTTTAATTTAGTTATTTTGGGGGGCGGGGGCAGAGACAGAGAATCCCAAGCAGGGATTCTCCACGCTGTCAGCCTGGAGCCCGATGCGAGGGCTCAAACTCACAAACTGTGAGATCATGACCTGAGCTGAGATCGAGAGTCGGATGCTTAACTAAACCACCCAGGCGCCCCTTTTTACGACACTTTCAGCGAGGTGCCTTACTATGATCGTTCTCACAGCCGCTACTCAGCACACAGTGGTAAAGGCCGAGGCGCTGGGCAGAAAGCACGTACCCTACAGACACCCCCCCAGCACCCGGCAGGGCCAGCACTCACGTGTTCTGGTGGGCGCGCTGAATGCAGTTGAAAAGGTGCCCGTTTTCAGGGTCCGTGCTGTACATGGTCGGATACTGTGAAGACAAAGTCCGTGTGGATCAAATGGTCAAGAGTAGCACTCGGTGTTGAGTTACAATCAACCCTAAAAGATAACCTATCCTCAAGCAGCTTTTGTTATGCCCTTGACAGCTGATCGCTTTCTGCTTAAATATCTGCAGGGAGAAGGGTCTCAACTCCCAGAAGCAGATCCGATGCATTTCTGTCAATACCCGGTGCGAGGAATGTAGGTCTGTGCCGTAGTTGCACAAGGGACAGAGGCAGCGCGTGTTGCAAACTCCGTGCTCTTGACATGGTGCCATCACGGGTGAGTTTCCAGTACCTCACAAAGACACCACAGGGAAGTAGCTCCTTCCCCAGAGTGATCCAACGCCACAAGCTTTTAAGAGTTTCCTTAATGGGGGAACAGTAAGTGTGTGAGAATTTTCATGGACACGTCCATTAAAAAAAAAAAAACAAACGAAAATCAATATATGAAAACTTTAAAAGAAGCTCTAGTCAGAGAGTCTAATTATAAGTTGCTAAACAGAAATAGACGTTTAAATGTGCTCACCAGGGACAACCTCGGTAATTATCCCTTTTAGATCATCTGGAAATACATAAAGGGAGCATTAAATAGAGCTCCTTTTTGTGTCCAATGTCTGAGCTCAGGCTAACCTCAGCAACACATGCTTCTTCACTATTTGGGAAACAAAATCACCTTAAGACATCACTTTTATTTATTTTATTTAAAAAAAAATTTTTTTAATGTGTATTTATTATTGAGAAACAGAGACAGAACATGAGCCATGGGAGGGGGAGAGAGAAGGGGAGACACAGAATCCGAAGCAGGCTCCAGGCTCTGAGATGTCAGCACAGAGCCTGACGTGGGGCTCAAACCTACAAACCGCGAGATCATGACCTGAGCTGAAGTCAGCCGCTTAACCAACTGAGCCACCCAGGTGCCCCAAGACATCACTTTTAAAGTGGCACACCAGGAAACACTGTTGCCATTCAGCCCTCTCTAGCTTATTTTATTATTTATGTAAAAAAAAAAACCCCAGGTACAATGGACATACCTTATATTATTTTCAGATATATAATGTAACGATTCGATGTATGTATGTATTGTGAAACGATCACCATAGTAAGTCTAGTTACTATCTGTCACCCCACAGAGTTGCAGATTTGTTTCTCTTTTGATGAGAACACTTAAGAGTCGCTTTGTCAGCAACTTTCAAACATGCAGTATAGAAAAATTAATTATAGCCACCATGCTGTACATTTTAGCTTTTTTTAGGTTCCATATGTGAGATCATGCAGTGTTTATCTCTCATTTATTTCACTTAGCATAATGCTCTCAACGTCCATCCATGTCACAAATGGCAAGATCTCATTCTTTCTTACGGCTGAGTGGTCCACTGTGTATATATACCGCATCGTCTTTACCCACACATCCACCGATGGACACTTGGGTTACTTTTGTATCTTGGCTATTAGAGATAGTGCTGCGATGAGCATGGGGGTGCACATAGCTTTTCGAGTTCATGTTTTCACTTTCTCTGGATAAATACCCAGAATGGAAGAGCTGGATCGTATGGCAGTTCTATTTTTAATTTTTTTGCAGACCCCCCATACTGTTTTCCATAGTGGCTGAGCCAATTTACGTTCTCACCAACGGTGCGTTCCCTTTTCTCCCCATCTTCACCAGCTTTGGTCATTTCTTGTCTTTTTGAACACAGCCATTCCCACAGGTGTGAGGTGACAGCTCCTTGTGGTTTTGATTTGCATCTCCCTGATGATTAGTGATGATGTCGGGTACCCTTTGATGTACCTATTGGCCATTGGTATATTTTCTTTAGACAAACGTTTGTTCAGGTCCTCTGCCCGATTTTAAATTGTGTTGCTTGGTTTTTTCGCTATTGACTTGTGTGAATTATGTATCTTGGAAATTAACCCCTTATGGGATGTATGATTTGCAAATAGTTCCTCTCATTTAGTAGGTCGCCTTTTCAGTTTGTTGGCGGTTTCCTCTCCTGCACCGAAGCTTTTTGTTTTGATGAAGTCCCCCTTGTTGAACCCTCTTTAGAAAATAACTCTTCCCGGCACCTAGCTCCAGCCAAAAGCATCCTGTTCTTGTCCCAGCACACCTGGTCTTTCAACAGAAAAGACAAAGCGCAAACAAGATGGAAATTGCTCCCCAGCAGGGCCCCTCGGTTCCCCGCCTTCCTCCTGCCGGAAAGGGGCAGCGTTTCCAACGGGTATAGTTCAACTGCCACTGCTGACCGCTGGCGTCGCCCCTCTCCCTCCACAGCTGAAAACAAGCTCTAGCCCCAGCCAAGTCTACATTTCCACTCACCTCCACTTTGTACTTCTTTCGGGCCTTGGAAACGTTGATGGCCAGATGAGCTACCATGATAAAGCTGGCGGCGCCGGTCAGAACCACAAAACCATACTCCTTAGAGAGGACGGCCATGTTGGCTCTGTGGAAGGAAGAAGACATCAGGATACCAGCCTGCACAGTAGACGCCCACAGAGGGAGGCCTGGGGCCGTGCACTTCATTACCTGCAGAGGCATACCTAGCCCACAAAGGTGTGAGTACACAAGATGTTTCTAAGAGGCAGATGGAGACGTTCCTGTGTATCACGCAACAGAGTTTACAAGTTATTCAGGTCTGGGGTGTCTGGGTGGCTCAGTCAAGTAAGCGTCCAGCTCTTGATTTCAGCTCAGGCCACGATCTCACGATTCCTGAAAGTCCGGCCACCCCCCGCTGCCACGGGGCTCCGTGCTGATAGCTGGGAGCCTTCTTGGGATTCTCTCTCTCTCTCTGCCCCTCCACCCCAAGATAAATAAACAGACTGAAAAAGTATACAATCATATCATAACATGTTCTCTTCTGATGAATGTTACATTTACGAGATGTAGCTATACCTCTGCAGTAGTCATTGCTATAGAAAGATACAGCTGCTAAAAACTATGTTTTTGAAAAAGGAGTTTAACATGGCAAAATCCTAAAGGATATATTCAACTGTAGAGAGGGGGTATGGAGCGAGGGAGGAGCAGAGGGGGAGAGAGGGGGAGAGAGGGGGAAGGAGGGAGACGGAAGCAGGATATGAAACAGTAAGTATACCACGATTCCAAGTTCTTTGTTTGTATGTCTGTTGGCGTGGGGGACACTGTGAGAGCAGGGGGTCGGGACTCCCTTTGATCCTGGGGCACACTCTGGTATAGCAGCGGAGGCATCACAGGTAGGAGACCCAGATCTAGTGCTTTGAAAGCAGAGCATGGCTTTGGAGCCTGTCACGCTGCGAAGAGACCCAGCTCTGGGAGGCTCAGGGGAGCCCAGGCTGTTCATCGAATCCTCACTCCAAAACTAGCCCGTGACATGTTCTGCTGCCTGCAACTCCTCTTGAAATGCATCAAGAAATGACAACATAAACCAACAGAGCCAAATGTTAACTATGGAACCCAGGTGGTGGCTATAAGGATGTTCAGTGTATAATTCTTCCAACGTTTCTGTGTATTTGGAAAATCTCCCCATAGAATGCTTGGAGAAAAAGCTAATCTCAGCATTTTCAGTGTTCTGCAATCTTAGCTGCGTTAGCCACTGTTTTGCCCCAGAAGAAGAGAGAAGAAACAGACTGGCCGTCAAGGAGAAGAAAACTTCGCAGCTGGGAGGAAACCCTCATCATCTCAAGGTAAACTCGTGCTGCCCCCCAACCTCTCTGAGCTTTGGTCACGGGATGGAGACGGGCGAGGACAGGCAGGACACAGGGAAGAGGCAGTGCTTCCTGGGACCCTTACTGCCCACCCACCGTGCACGAGGCTGTCCCAGGCAAGCAGCTCCTGTGTGTTCTGCACTCAGTTTACAACGTCCATCTCGATGACAGGCTCGCTGCAATCTCACCTGTAAGCCCGGGAGGGGCTACCGAGCCCCAAGGTGTTTCCAGTCACCCTGACCATACGGTGAGTTACCCCTGTGTCCAGAGAGTACCCAGAGGGGAAATCATGTGCCCAAGGTCTGAAATGGAAAGCATCAGAGCTGGGTTTCAAATTTAGATTCCAATTTGGTTCCAATGTCCCCTTTTAAGCCCATTTGCAAACTGAGAAGTGTCCCAGCACTTTCCTCAGTGTGGGATTTGGGGGCGCCTCAGTGGCTCAGTTGGTTAAGAGTCCAGCTTTAGCTCAGGTCACGATCTCGCAGTTCGTGGGTTCGAGCCCCACGTGGGGCTCAGTGCTGACAGCTCAGAGCCTGGAGCCTGCTTGGGATTCTGTGTGTGTGTGGCTCTCTCTCTCTGCCCCTCCTCTGCTTACATGCTATCTGTCTCTATCTCTCTCTGTCTCAAAAATAAACAAACATTAAAAAAAAAAAATACGTTTTGCTTAGGTCTGAAAAATGACATTTGGGGCTGAAGTCCCCAAAAGTCTGTCCCCCACCTGCCACGATCCATAGTTCTTACCAGTGTCCCCCTCCTACATTCTTTACGGAGCTGCTCCGGAGGGGCGCCCACCCCACCTCACCCGGGTGGGGGACACACCCCCAAAAGCCATCTGCATGACTCAGCATAGGAAGGGCCTCCTGGCCACCATGTCCCCACCATCAGGTATGGCAGCAGCAAGCAGTCAGGCTGCCCTCCAAACTTCCCTGCTCTCATTCTCTCGTAGAAGTAGTTGCTTCTGAAATTCAGAGTCAGCTTGCGGAGGAAGCTTCTGTACTAGTTATTAAAATAAAAACACAGGGCGAATTCCGAACGCCTCTTTGAAGATAAAAATGACCGAGCCTTCCAATCTATCTGATGTCCATTGAGTTCAACACACTGGGGCCAAACAGGTCACTGAAAATGAAGCTGTCACTCGCTCTGTCAGAAGCCACCTGTTTAAGGACAATGAAGGAAGCACACTTGGCTTAGGTCCCAGTTTGCGAGTTGAGAGGCCTGGACCGAGAACCCCATCTCCAGAGCCCTGCCTTTTCACTTGGCAGAAAAGGAAATCGAGGTTCATGTGGATGAGAAGAGAACGAAGACCAGAGCAGGTTTTAGAATTCTTCTCCGAATGCTCAGGCACAGGCAAAACAGTAGAATTTCATGGCTTAGTCACTGACCTTGGAGTTTCTGGTTTGCAAGGGTTTGGGATACAAGCGGCTGAGTGGCAGGACAGATAAGCACCTCTTGGCTGAATGTTTCTGTGGCAAAGCAACGAACACTCAGGCGACTGCTCAAAAATTCACAATTAGGAATTAATATTTACTACTGAGCTCCTCTTGCAAAGGATACATGCAATCTGGGAGTTTAAACCTAGTAGGCTTTCACACTCTAGTGAAAGTTACCTTCCCCCCACCTTGCTATGCTGACTGTGGTATTAGGGAAAAGGGGGCAGGCAGAGCCGGGAACACAAAGTACCTCTGAAGGGCAGAGAACGTACAGGAAGGGGGACCCAGAGTCCAATGCTAGAGTGGGTGGCTCGCAAAAGACCACATGATCAGCTGTGGGACAGTGAGTGTGTCAGATCCTCTCCCTGCAGGAGCCCTGGACACACCCGCAAAGGTGCAAGAGCAAAGTCCAGGAAGCCGCCTGTGGGAGGGGCCCTCCTGACACCCCCTCACGCTCGCTCCCACCGAGTGAGGACCCCCGCTTCATACAGCCTGGCAGTCAGCACTTCCAGCACCAGCTGGTGTGATCGGGGCTAGACCAGACAGCAGCCAGTTACAAGCTCCCCCGCGGGGCGACTGTGCTTGTCTGGCCCCTCCACGCCGGGCACAGCCTGTGCCTACTGACACCTGCAGAATAAACAAAGCAAGCCGCAAGTCCAGGTGGCTTTCGGGAATCATGCCTCCAGCTCACATAATGCTCGTCGCCGAGCACAGAGCCAGGCATCAAGTAGGCGCTTAAGCAATTCAAGTCTCCTTTTGTTCCCCTCACAAGTATCTACTGAAACCTCTGAAGCAGAGAAAGAGGAGGTCAGAACACAGAAAAAGGCTCTGTCCCCACTGCGGTTTGAAAACAGAAATCCAGCAGGGACTGGAAAATGGGTAAGGCTTGTCCTTTAAGGAGAGAATCAGCTTAATTCACTTAGGGTTCCAAAAAAAAAAAACCAAACCAACCCCGATCTTTTGCTGAATCCTTCTATTCGGAGGACTCGAGGGCAGAGACGGACGTTCCCACCCCTTAAAGATTGGCCTCTGTGGGCTCAGGTGCAGGTGTGCGCACTGGTGAAGTGGAGGCAGCTCAGTTCACAGTGGCCACACCCCAGGCAGCGGCAGCCACACCCGAGGCTGTCCCAGCCTGGAGCCAGCAGATAGCCCCAGGGCAGTGGCTTCAGGACCTCTCCCGGTGAACACTCAACATTTTGTTGATTACATACCTGCTCTGTGTTAATAGCAACCCTTTTATTGAGGCAAGAAGATGAGGTTGTCTTGGGGGTGGGAGCTCTGCCCTAGACTTGGGTCTTTGTGGCACCAGATACACGGCACGTGGTGCCCAACCACCAACGCAGGTATGGGTTCCTTTGCAACCCACTTAGCTGTGTAATGGCATTTGTTAATTGTCACCCTCCAGCTGAATACATCAGAAATTATAATTTGTATAAATAGAAATTCACTTAGGTACGTATTTAAATGTACCTAGTTTGCACTATTACACAGAGGGGGAAGTGTAAAATAGAACCATCTGGAGAGCAGCCTAACAACGGGCATGTTCTTGACATCGTTTGTGCCTTTTGATTCATGAACTCCACTGGGAACGTAGCTGGAGGTGACAATCAGAAACTCAGACAGATTTGGTTCAAAGGCATTCACCTGAACAGTATTTATAACAGCAGCGACAGAAATGGCACAATGACCAAGCAGAGAGGACTAATTAATGCACCCATAATACAGAATATTGTAGAACCATTAAAAATGGTGCACACACAAGTAAAGATGTTGAAACAGGCTTAACATACAGCATGTTACATTAAAAGAAAAACAAAACCACCTCAGAAAGTGTATACAGGGGCGCCTGGGTGGCTCAGTTGGTTGTGTCTGATTTTGGTTCAGGTCATAATCTCAGGGTTTGTGAGTTTGAGCCCCGCATTGGACTCTGCGCTGGCAGTATGGAGCCCCCCTGGGATTCTCTCTGTCTCAAAATAAAGGGGTAAACTTAAAAAAAAAAAAAAACTATTAAAAAGAAGTGTATGTAGTATATAATCTTAGTTTTCTCAATAACAGAAGAGAAAATATCAAAATCATAAGCATAATTATTTCTAGATGCGTAAATTACAGATTTCCCTTTGTACTTTTCTATCATTTCCAAAATGAGCAGACACATACCAAAAAAATTATACAGAAAGTGGCCTGACAATTAGGAATTGAGAAAGCAGAGGAACAGGCAATATGTTACGAATCCCATCATACCGCCCTATGTGACTTCTAGGCTGACCCTTGTCACTTACCTGCTCTGTGCAGTGCACGGGACAGGGCTGCAGTTGTGGAGGGACACTGAACTCAACCTGGTTCTCACCTTCCTAGCTGTTGTGTCCTTGGGAACATTCCTCCCTGCATTTCAGCAACCTGGGCTTCCTTCTTCCTTAGAGGGAGACAAGGGTGGTGCCCACCCACCCCTGTGGGTGTCTCCAGGAGGAAATGGGGGAGCCATTAATGCTCAGCAGGATGCCTGACACGTGGTAAACTCTCAACAAATGTTCCACATCGGGTTATATCACATATGTTAATGTTAATTTTGCCCTGATTCAGTTATGAAAGGGGATGCTTAACTAAGTGGCAATATACGTTTAAGAGTTTATAATTTAGGACTGCTATTTTAAAACAGCAAACTACACTTAAAACGATATACGTTCACTTCTTGTTCTGAGCTCTTAGACAGCTGTGTTAAAATCTCGGAAAAGCAGGAGGTATTCAGGAGGAAGCAGGTTTGTAGCGCTGACCGTGGAAATCAGCACACCGTAGTCATGGAAACCCTCATCGCAGCAGCGGGAGAGGCTCATCCCTGTGTGGGTGTGAGCGGGCACTCACTTATTCAAGTTTACCACTCACAGGTCCAGGGCTGGCGATGAAGAGATGAACACACCAGACTTTGGTCCCTGCCCTCATGAGGCTCATGTTCTACTGGGGGAAAAGGCAAATATAACACGTACCCAATTCAAGATTCCCCCCTTCCTAGCAGTGATCGGAAACTGGGGACAAAGGGGCTCCTGGGTGGCTCAGTCAGTTAAGCAGCTGACTTCGGCTCAGGTCATGATCAACACCGCTCATGAGTCCGAGCCCCTTGTCGGGCTCTGTGCTGACAGCTTGGAGCCTGGAGCCTGCTTCCGATTCTGTGTCTCCCTCTCTCTCTGCCCCATCCCCCACTCGTGCTCTGTCTCTATCTCTCTCTCAAAAATAAACATTAAAAAAAATTAAAACAAAAAAGAAACTGGGTACAAAAATACCCTTCAAAATGAAAGTGAACGTCTTGGAGAAAGGCAGAAATAGGACAGAAGCGTTTCTGTTCTTCCCTCCCTTATGAGTGTTTCAGAGGTGTAAGCTTTCAGTTAACTGTTTCCGGAGAGTTCTGGAGATGAGTCAAAAGAGTTTTTGAAAGAATATTAACTTGAAGGCTTAAAAGAAACCAGATTTTATTTTTAATGTAATTACTTATCACTCATGTAAAAGCAGAGATCCTTTCGGAACTTTACTCGTAACAGACTGTTTTCTGATTTGTCTGTTTCTATGGGAAAATCCACAGGAGCAGAGACAGCAGGAGTTCTGCAGTCAGATGGATGTGTGTTCAGACACTGGCTCTGCGAGCTTGGGAATGTTCTCTAATTTCTCTACAAAACAGAATACTAACTACGTGCTTCACAGGATGGTTTAAGGAATTAACTGAAATGAACTAGGTAAGCATCTGGTATGAGCATTTAATAAACGTGGGTCCAAATACGGAGGCATCTTGTAAACACTGCTAACTGTGCATGTCTACCCACATAAGTAACACTTCCTAAATAAGGAGATACTGATTTTTCTACAAATCAGTTAAGGTACTCCGACTTAGAAACTAGTGCTGGGTCGCCTGGGGGGCTCAGTCGGTTAAGCGTCCGACTTCGGCTCAGGTCATGATCTCACGGTGTGTGAGTTGGAGCCCCGCGTCGGGCTCTGTGCTGACAGCTCAGAGCCTCGAGCTTGCTTTGGATTCTGTGTCTCCCTCTCTCTCTGCTGCCCCCCACTCACGCTCTGCCTCTCTCTCTCTCTCTCTGCCTCTCTCTCTCTCAAAAATAAAAATAAACCTTAAAAAAAATTAAAAAAAAAGAAATTAGTTCTGAGACCATTTAAAATAGATTCGAATGTGGCAAAAGGCTGTTCTCTGTAGATTCCCAGTGTGGACAGCATAATGTGTCTAAGAACACTTAATTCACTTACTCAGTCACAACATGGAAAGCACTCACTATATGCCAGCACTGCAGAAGTGTGGGAGACACAGCAGTGGACAAGATGGGGTCCCCCTGTCCTTTAAGGAACCGACATTCTAAGGAGGACAGAAGACTGACCGGAAACATGCCAAGGGATCAATAAATATTTGAGACATTTAAACTTACACAATCTCATATGTCAATTATATCTCAGTTAAGACCAGGAAGACCTCCTTGCTAGGGCAACATTTGCAGTGACGCAGGAATGAGGAAGAAACACCAACAGGACATTTCGGGGGCGGGGGGAGAATATTCAAATCAGAGAAAGCAGCCAGTGGGCCCCTGGATGGCTCAGTCCGTTAAGTGTCCGACTTTGGCTCAGGTCATGATCTCAAGGTTCGTGAGTTGGAGCCCCGCAACAGGCTCTCTGCTGTCAGCACAGAGCCCACTTCGGATCCTCTGTCCCCACCCCGCCCCCCCACCGCGCCTCCCTACTTGCGCACTCTCTCTCAAAAATAAATATTTAAAAAAAAAACAAATTTATTAACAAAAAGAAAAAGCGGCAAGTGCAAAGCCCCTAGATGAGGGAAAGCCCGGCACACTGGTGGGCCAGGAAGGCAGCTGGTGTGGTCGGGCCCCAGGAGCTGATGGGAGTGGTAGGAGATGGGGTTAGAGAGGACAGACAGGTCTGGATTATGAGATGGACTCTAGGAGCAGAGTTAACAGCCATCACCTGCTGGTTCTCCCTCCAGGGACTAAGCTGAGAGGCAGAGAGGAGGAAAGGTGTGAGGGAGACTGTTATGTGTTAACAGAGGAAGTGTCACCTCCCAAATGCTCTTGGCTTTGGTGAGTGGGACCCCTTGACAGCCAGGTTTTTGTTTTTGTTTTTTAAGTTTACTTATTTATTTTGAGAATGAAAGAGAGTGTGAGTGGGCAAGGGGCAGACAGAGAGGGAGAGAGAATTCCAGTGCAGAATTCCCGTGCTGTCAGCGCAGAGCCCGACATGGGGCTCGATCTCACGAATCGTGACATCATGACCTGAGCTGAGGTCCAGTCAGACACCCAGCTGAGCCCCTCAGGCGCCCCAACAGCCAGGTTTCAGGGCAATGGTAGAAAGTGGAAGCCCATGTGTCAAGGGTTAAGAAGCAGTCTGTGAGGCAATACATCTCCGGCAGCCCTGCTCCTAAATTTGTTCCCGCTGCCCGATCCTGGTCCAGTGTTAAGTACTCCCCCTTCCTCCATGACACCTGCACTCCTGACCGACCCGCATGGGCTGCAGGCTTGCCTTTGAATGTCTGCACATTTGTTGCGCGCTCATCAGTGAGCTATTATAACATGTACCTTGCATACTGATCAATGAAAATAGTACACATTTCCAAATATGCTCCTTGAGGGCACAGAATCTGTCTCCTGCTGACGTCTTCTATAGTTCCTTCCATGAAGACGGAAACTCGATACAGTGCTGTCTTATGTTCTAGGTCAGTGGTTCTCAAACTTTAGCAGCATCAACGTCACCTGAAGCGTTTGTTAAAACACGCCCCACCCGCAGGTGGGGTCTCAGATCCCGAGGGGCTTAATGGGGCCTGGGGATCTACATTTCCAACAAGTTCCTAGACGATCATGCTGGTCAGGGGCCACATTTTATGAACCACTGTTCTAGGCAAAGATACAGTTTTCGGGAGGTGTTGATTTTATCCAATCCTAAAACCACTGGTAGAGTTCTGTCTTGGCGGTCCTATCTTGGCGGTCCACATTCTACCAACATCCTTGGAGGCTTGTGAGGGGCCCCCTTCTCTACAGCATCCTTAAGAACCCGATGGGCTGATGAGACCAGAGGATGTTCACAATCACACACCGAGGATGTGCCTGTCAGGAGACTGCTTTCTTCTTTCAGCTTGAACAGAGGGCTCAGACCAAAGCAACACAGGTAGGTAAGGCAGCTCAGTCTCTTCTGAGACTTCTCTTGTGAGCCTAACCTGGGACAGCTCGCAGATTCCCAGATCTCTCTTTCATGGTCACGATCACTTGCCAGACCAGATTTTCCCACCAGGCAAACGAGTCAGAGTTGAACACTCTTCATCTTTCGAGAGTGGTGGTCATTATGGTCCAGGATGAGCTCTTCAGATGATCGCTTCCAATGTCACGGGCCAAGCGTCCCTCAAATTCTAAACAATCGGCAACATGACTTCAGATGAAAGGCCTATTTAAGGATCCAGTGGGACCTCCATCTAACTCCCCATGGAATTCTTCATCCCATATGGCCGAAATAGCAAAATGGGGAATAATATTATCACTACATCCTGAACATCTACTTTAAGACCTACTGCTTCTCCTCTGTCAGGCCCATAATAGAGTTAACAGAAATTAACAATGTCCATAATGATCCTACGTGGTAGTTACTCTTATCATCCCCGTTTTACAGATGGGGAGACTGAGGCAAAGAAGAGTTCAGCAACTTGTCCAAGGTCCCATAGCCAGTGAGTACGGAGCTGAGGTCTGAACATAAGCAGACTGTCGGACAGCGAGGTCTAGCTCTTTGCTACTACATCCCTCTGCTGGCTTTGCTCCTTACCAAGGAGTTAGATTGCTTTCTCCCCCAGCCAGGGAGCAATGAGGAGGGTCACTTCTGCAGAACTCCTGCTCAGGGGCAGGACTGGAGCTGCACTGCAGGAGCAGAGCTGGGGAACAGAGCCAGGGCACGAGAGCCCAGGAGAAGGGAGAGGCAGATCCACGATCTTGGTCATACTTAACATACAGGATGGTGTTAGCTGCGAAGACAGTTTTACTTCTTTCCTTTCCATTATGGAAGCCTTTTTCTTTCTTTTGCTTGCTTGCTCTAATTAGAACTAAAACAGTGGCTTTTTTTTTTTTTTTAAGTTTATTTATTTACTTTAAGAGAGAGAAAGCAAACTGAGAGGGGTGGAGAGAGGGGAGAGAGAGAGAATCCCAGGCAGGCCCCACACTGCCAGCATGGGGATCGACCCCATGAACCGTATAATCATGACCTGAGCCCAAATCCTGAGTCAGACACAACCGACTGAGCCACCCAGACGCCCCGGAACCAGGACAGTGTTGAACAGAAGTGACATCTTTATCTTGATCTCTATCTTAGAGGGGGAAGCATTCCAGCCCTTCATCATTAAATATGTTAGCTGTGAGTTTTCCATAGATGCCCTTTTTGAGAATACTGCAGAAACCTAATTATTTCTAGAATATATTAAAAACATTTTTTAATGTTTATTTATTTTTGAGAGAGAGAGAGTGTGTGAGCAGGGGAGGAGCACAGAGAGACGGGAGACACGGAATCCAAAGCAGGCTCCAGGCTCTGAGCTGTCAGCGCAGAGCCTGAATGTGGGGCTCGAACCCACGAACCGTGAGATCACGACCTGAGCCGAAGTCAGATGCTCAACCGACTGAGCCACCCAGGCGTCCCTAGAATATATATTTTTTAAAACGGCAACACTTGTATTTGTAGCTTTTTTAATCTATCAGAGTATTTAATAGCCGAACATGGTTTTTTGAGGACATATCAAGGAGAGGAAAGAAAACTGGGAACAGTATTTTAGCAGGTGGGGTACGGGCCATGAGGCAGCAGAAAAGCCCAGGGGGAGATTAGAGAACAAGGGTGCCCAGCACCCTGGTAACCGGTGGGGCCACGGGACAGTGGGGGGCAGGAGCAGGGGCAGCACTGGGGCAACAACGTTCACTGCAGCCAGTGAGCGGGCACCCAGGCGACTTTAAGAAAGCCACAAGGCACCCCTGCAAAGGCTCCCCTGGGAAGGGGATCAAGCTTGGGTTTAGAGGAGAAGACACGCTCCATGCTAGTGCCTGAGTTAAGCAACACGGATTTTCATTAGGACCTCTGCCCGAGGTGGTCCCTTGAGGAATTTCCCAACAGACTCGCTGGAAACCTAACCACCCCAGTGCATACACGCGGTTCAACCTTCCTTCCAGTCCCTGCTGCCGCCACCCTTCCTGCCTTATCTCACTGGGGCAGGGGTTCCTCCAGTTACGAGGATTACCCAGAACACGTCCTGAACCACATTCATCAGAAGGCTCCTGGGGTAGAGCTCTCTTTCACTACTTACTCAAGTCCCTCTGGGCGGCCAGCGAAAATCCCCCAGGGCGCAATCAACACGGTACAAATGGGGCAAAAGGCAGGCTTTACAGATTTGGGAACCTGCCTCAAATTATTGCTTCTGAGCCATGAAGTTACATTAACTTATCTTTGCTTAAATTTAAAAAAAAAAAGTTTTTTAATGTTTATTTATTTTTTAGAGAGGGAGAGATAGAGCTTGAGTGGGGGAGGGGGAAAACACAGAATCTGAAGTAGGCTCTAGGCTCTGTCAGCACAGAGCCCGACTTGGGGCTCGAACTCACAAACCATGAGATCGTGACCTGTGCCAAAGTCAGAGGCTTAACTAATTGAACCACCCTTAATTGCGGCTCTTAATTTTTTTATTTTTTTTATTTTAGAGAGAGAGAGAGAGAGAGAGAGAGAGAGTGTAAGAAGAGAGAGGGGCAGAGGGAGGGAGGGAGAGGGGGAGGAGCAGGGGGGGGGAAAGAGAGAGAGAATCTGGACGTGAAGCCTGACACGGGGCTCCATCCCACAACCCTGGGATCATGACCTGAGCTGAAATCAAGAGTCGAACACTCAACCAAGCCACATGATCTTTAGCTAAATGAAATTAATTAGATTAAAAAAAGTTTTTTTAATGTTTATTTATTTATGAGAGAGAGAGAGAGACTGAGAGAGAAAGAGAGAGAGCAGCGCGGAGTGAGAATCCCAAGCAGGCTCCACGCTGTCAGCCCAGAGCCCGATGTGCAGCTCGATCTCCCGAACCATGAGATCATGACCTGAGCCGAAATCAAGAGCCGGACGCTTAACCAACTGGGCCACCCAGGTGCCCCTAACTGTCTTTTTTAAGGGAGAAAGGATTTCACCTTTCAGCTTTCTCTTTGCCCTCAAACAAGCAGATAAACGCCATCCTGGACCATGGTAACCCCTACTTCCATTCGCAAGACCGTTCTCCTCAAATTGTACTGTAATTTCTCAGTGGTGTCCTTTTTTCTACACGCACGAATGGGACGAAGATAAAGCACTCCCAGACTGACTTGGAGCTGTTCCCCAGCCTTTCCTTAAAATTCTCATTTGGCTCCCTGTGCTATTAATCCAATCTTCCTTACATATGGCCCCTTATCTTATGTGGCAAAGGCCACCATTTTCACAAGACTAACCCCGAAGACGGTGACTTTAAGGGCTGGTCTGATCGTCCCAAATGGACTTCCGTAAGTCCCCAATGCCGGAAGGTGGTTCAGAAACCTCTGAGGCCGTGCCGGGTGTCTGCTTAGCCTGCTTCAAGCTCCCCCGGGTAGCTGCCCAGCCTCCCCTCTGCCTCTAGGTGTTTCTACAAATGAACGGTTCTCCAAATCATCTCAGGCAGGGCAGCTGACCCCTCCTGAACCCATATAAAGCTCAAGAACCTGGAGGGAAACAACTCAAAAGGCATCTCCTGTTTCCATGATGGGAGAGAAAAGAGTCACAGGATTTCTTTTCGTCCATCCTACACTTTCAAAGTGCCAATTCTGGACGCTTCTACGTTAAACAGATGATAAGGTCTGTGTGAGTGTCTAAGTTTCACAAGACGGCTAGATTTTTTTTTTTTTTAAAGTGCATGGACGTTTAAGAGAAGGAATAATAACCCAGGTGAGGAAAAATACTGCCCACGGCTGCATTGCACATTTGGTAGATAGGTCTCCGAGGGCTAAACGTGAAGTTAGCTGAACGGGTATACCTTTACATATCCAGCACTCGGTCATTAACTCAGTGAGGGGAACAGCAGAGGCAGGTCAGAGTGGTACTTCCCCAGCATCTCAAGTTCTTTGATTCCTTGTCAATGTTCCTGGGTGAACATTTGGAAAGTGGAAGCTAGCTATCAGTGAGCAGGGTAGAAGATCTGTGCCCTAAAGATAAATGTGTTATAATCCAAATGTATTCAGCTTTATAGTTAAACGGCCACTGTCGGTGCTGAAAATAATTAATACCTAACTGCGCCGACCAGGAGTGGGGGAGGGCGGGATCAGCATGATGGCCAAGTTCCCGGGAAGAGTTCTGTGTGGGGTGAGTCTGCACGGACACAAATAAACCCCAGTAAGGCCAAGTGGGCTAATTATCTGCTGTCTTCTCTGGAGTCTGACTTCTGTATGAAAAGACACATGCCTGAATGGAACTGAATCTCCCCTGGAAGAAAAAACTGTTAATTCAGCTCCTCAGGAATCTAAGAAGAGTAGACTGTAACAAGACAGGACAAATTCTAGGTAAGCCTGCTGGTGTGATGGCGAACCTTCTCAGATTCTTGACACAAAAGGCTCTATGCGGCGAGAGTTCCTTGATGTGTCGGCACCTCACCCAGAAGCCCTGGGTCATGCTGGCCCATCTGGAGCACAGCCCCCTGGGAGACGTCATCCCAGCGACAGGCTGCGGGACATTTCCCATGGTCTGAAGGCACCGACCTCAGAGGACAAGGGAAAGAATGAGGAGAAGCCATGGGACGCGCAAGAAAATAAAAATCTCGTGGCAACTCATTGTGGAGCTGGTTTGATTAAAGTCAACGTAGGACAAACCATTTCACCTAAATGGAACGCTTGCCTTAAGCCCACACCTACCACCTTCTTCAGTATTGCTTCGGAATGATTCCTTCCCTGAATTATCCCCCACTACATACTGACAACATGTGAGGTGCGCAGGGCTACGAGGGTGATCGAGACTCAGAGAGAAGGTCTTGACCTTCTAGAAGACACAGTGAAATGGATGGAGACCACACAGAAAGGACCATGAAGCAGGAGGGTAACAGATTGAGAGCGAGGCTCTGAGGACATAAACTGTGATGTACGAGAGAGAACACAGGGAAGGAAAACAGCAAGTACACAACAGACAGGAAGGGGAAGCTGAGCATCAGAGAGGTTAAGTAATCTTGCCCAAGGTCACACAGCCATCGCAGAGGAAGCCTGGACTCCTACACAGCCAGACAGCCTGGCTCCTGAGTCTGTGCTCTCAACCCTTGCCTATACTGCCTCTTAATGAGAATGGAGAGCAAGTTTGACCACACCTGATCTCTTTTGCAATTTTTCTATCTCCCCCAAACTGTCTCCGGAGCATAAAATATATTCATAGGAATAGAGAGCTAATAATTAACTCCAAGTCTTTGACTGATTAAAGCCTCAGAACTTTCTAATTGGAAGGGAAAAAAAAAAAAAAAACTTGGAAAAGATCCAAAAAGTTACTTGTTTTTAAATTTCTTTTAATGAATGCAGGCACTGCCGGATGACAAGAGGAGAGATTACAGGAAGGGAAAACTTCCTCCGCTTTCAGGTGCACAGGTTTGCAAAGGAGCAAATCAACAGCAATTGGCACTTTTCATATCATGATTTCTACATAACCTGTGCCTTAACTGGCATTACATAGGAACTGAATGGAGGTCATGGGGAAACTAAGCCCTGACTTCCACAAGAGGAAAACAAAAATCTCGAATGAGTCACAGTGACACCAGTTGGGTTTTCCATCACAAAAAAACTGGGCGGACTGTAGTTAATTCCTAGCAGCTGCTGGGCCCTTGCTAGGGTACCAGACATTCTGGATGAAGGAACCCACCTGGGCTGCTGGCGCCTGCCTCAAACGGGAGTCTAACTCTTTGTACCTGACAGTACTTAGAATGAAGCTGTGCCCAAACCATCCGCGTTGCTCCGGCTGGAGAAGTAAAATACCACTTATCAAAAAAAGAGTGAGCTAAGGCACCGACGTATTAGAACCCGAGTTCCAGTTAATGAACAGCTCAACTCTGGAAAGAGCTCAGAGGGTAAACGGGGACTTAAAATCTCAAATGCAGAAATCCCTTAAAGGTATTTGCAAATGTTATTTGGAAGGTCGTGTAATTTTCCCGTCTCCTCGTTGCTGTTTTTCTCCTCACCAAGACGGATAGGTAGGTAGACACTGCAAGAGACAGGGAGGGAAGGAATTCTCCTTCCACAGTATCCTAGCCTTACTGCTGAACTCTTCTCTTTCAGGAGGATGGTATACTCATAAGGAGTATTAATGAATTCAGCTGCGCAACTGTAGCAATATGGAGATTCTTTTAAACATTGCTTAAAAATGGTTCGTGGTCGATTGTGGTTCACAGCGGTATTCTGCATACAGATTCAGAATATTTAAATTAAATATAGGGAACAATATGTTTCAATACAGCTACCTGTGCATGCAGTAGGCACTAATTGCATTTTGACAGCTTGGTCATCCACTTCATTCCAGATTGTTCCAGGGGCTTTTCAGCATGTCTCTGGATAATGAGGTTAAAGCCCTTTCTTTCATGGATGTTCAGTCCCTTTGCTGTCCTCCAGGTTAGGAAATTCCCTTTCATGACTGTGTCTCTTCAGGACTCTAGGCCAGCAGGAGGAAATCTAAATTAGGGGGAAGACTGCCATTCTCCAATTTTGTTCCCTCATCTAAAGCAGCCCCTGGCGTGCACTTTCTATAGCTGGCCACAGTATCCCTCTAGCAGATCTGTTTTATATATAGTAACATCGGTTCAGGAAAAAAAAAATTGCTTGACAATGTTCTATTTCTGTAACACTGTGTCACTTTGGAAGCTTAACAGAATGTCTTTCCAGGGGTGACAGTACTTCTTTGGATTTCATGGGGTTAGTTTTAGTTAGTTACATTTAACTGCGGTGAGAATAAACATTCTTGAATCCCTGACTAGGATACTGTGCTCTTAATTACTGAATTCATTAAACTAAAACAGCCTTGGAACTCTGACCAGTAACCTTGGGTGAAACTGCAGGCTCCCGGTGATCTACAGATTTCCCAAGAGAAGCCCTCGCTGCAGCTCCCACGCACAGAGGAAATCTCAAACCTGCGGCATTCCCACACGACCACGCCTAGGACCACAGCACCGGCAAAGAGCCATACGTCTGCACAGCAGTTGTGTCCTTCCCTCTAGGACTCCTTTTCTCCAGTCGAGGGATTGGAGAAAGCCCCAACTCCTTTCCTACATACCCTCTTGTCTCAGCTTTTCCTTTACCTCCTGTCCCCACACCCACTTGTCTCCTAAGCTACAAAGTAGCTTGTAAACTCGTGGCCCGAAAAGAAGGATAGCACAAGCCACAACTTCGGGGAATGACTCACGAATTCTCCAGCCCCCTTTTCACCGCTCTGTAGCTGCCCCACCGCAGTGGCTCTGGGGCTCCCTGCAGTGACACAGATAAGGAGGAAAGTGCTCTGAAATCCAGTGCAGAACCGTCCATAAAGAGTCCTCTTCCCCTGCGGGGTCTCCTGCTCTCAGGCAGCGGTAGGAAATGACCCACTTAAGGGTTCCAGTACTAATGGTCAAACGTTTCTATGAGGCAGAGCGAAAACAAACTCAATTCCCTGGGAGGCTCTCCCCGAGGGTTCCTAGCAACACATCCGCAGCAGGCGCAGGGCTCCCGGGGCACTTGTTACCGATCGGGCCTGCACCGCCCACCGCCCCTGCAGTGTCCTGTCCGCCCAACCTCTGCACCAGAGGGGCACTTGGCAAGGTCAGGTGGGCTCTGGGAGGCAGAAACAAGGAGCGCCGGGTCTGCACAGCCCCGGGAGAGGAGGAGAGGAAAGGAAGGAACTGAAGGGCTGACCTTGAGAATCTCCCTGCCTGACAGACAGCGAGGTGGGCCCCATTTCGACGCTCCAAACCTATTCCATCAGGGGGGAGGGTGCAGGGATGGTGGAAGGCAAGGGGAATGGAAAGGTAGACAGAGGTGTATAGACCAGAAGGGGGAAAAGGAGGGCGTCCCTGGTCAGCTCGGGATGGCAGAGGTATGGGCAGTGCCCAACGCAGGAGCTGAAGTGACCCGGGGGCCGGCGCTCCTCGCTGTCCGTAGGTGTCGGCACTCACCTGGATCACCTTCGCTCGGCTGGTGCAGACCTGGTGCAGACCGCAGCTTTGCAGCGAAGTGAAAGTGCCGCGCCCTTGGCCACTGGCAAGGAGGGGCGTGGCCGGGACCAGGCCCCGCCCCCGCCAGAGCCCCCGCGAAACCACGCCCCCAGGGCGGGGCATCCGGCGCACCTTCTGAGTTGTGGGCTCCCAGCCCCAGTTCAGTGCTTAGGCTGCGGAGACTGAATTTTCTGTCTCCTCACGCCTGTCCACGCATTTACCCCACCTACTCCCCAGTCCGTTTATTAGTCCCCTTCCGCAAATGGCTCCGTGGCCGCGTTCCCAAACTGTCCCAGCCAGTGTACACTCTTCGGATTGGGGTCGCAGAACAGTAGCACGTGAATGATTTGTCCCCAGCAGAGCCACCGTAGCTTGCTTCTAGGCGCGTGCGCGGCCTGTGCGGCGAGTACGCGGCAAGTGGTAGCGCCCCCGCGCCGGGGTCCCGGGGTGGGTTGGCGGTGTCCGGCTACAGTTCAGAGACGCGGCAGGCGCTCAGTTGCCACACTCGCCGAGTGAGAGGATTTAGGGATGTCGGGGCCTGTACGTTTCTCTCGCTAATAAGTATTGCTGTAGTCAACTTTGCGGAGGGCGGAACGGAGCCCAGCCCGCGTGGCGGCCGCATCCGCCCTCGCCCGCGGCTCCCGCCAGCCGGCTCGCCTGGGCCCGCCTCGCAGGTCCGCCTCTGGGAGCGACTTTGCACCGCCTCGGGGACCCACAGCCCTTCGGGAGTGTGCACGGGCCCCTGTTACGCCCTCGTGCGCAGCCCTGGAGCGGGCTCGAGGCGGTGAGACCCCGACAGGCCTGCAGGCGGGGTCGGCCCTAGGGGGTAGAACTTGCTTCCGAGTGCTGTGAACTCAGCCGGAAGAGCCAACCCCACGAGGCACCAGGGTCTCCAGTTCTCGCGTGTTTTAAGTGCGTCCCTCTCCCCTTTCCTCTGGGTGCCCCACATGTCACCAATGGCCACCCCCTCTGCGTCTCCCCTCTAGGAGAGTGTGCTTGGGACCCGAAGGATTCCAAGCCAAGGTATGGAAAGGCTGGAATCTAGGTTTTTTTTTTTTTTTTTTTCTTTGTTTTTCCTTTTTATTGTGTTGTCATGTACTTAGAGCTCGAAGTCTTCTGAGGGCTCCTAAAATCTTCATTGGTGTTTCAGCGATTTCCATTCTCATGCTTTCAACGTCTTAGGTACAAGAAGGCCTTATGTTTTAAAAGTTTCTGGCATGTTGGGTGTAAAGGGCTTGTTTTGGTTGAACTTTGAAAAGAAGAAAGTCGGAAAGCAGTGGTGGGTTAGTAAGGGAAAATTTCCCCCCTTGCTGGTATAGACTGTGTTTTTCCCAATTTCTGTATTGAAACCTAGTCCCTAGAGTGAGTGAGTGGAAATAGAACCTTTGGGAGGTGATTAGGCCATGAGGGTGGGGTCCTGGTGAATGGGATTAGTGCCTTCATAGAAGACCCTAGAGAGCTCCCTTGGCCCTTCTGCTGTATGTGAGGACAGAGCAGACCTCACATATGAGAGAGTGCAGTCTGTGAACCAGAAAGCAGGCTTTCATCAGACACTCAATCTGTTGGCACCTTAATCTTGACCTTCTCCGCCTGGAGAACTTAGAAAAATAAGTTTTCTCTGTAAGCCATCCAGCCTATGGTGTTTTTGTTACAGCAGCTGAAACTCAGTAAGTTACTGTTGATCTATAAGCAGAGGCAGCCTGAGGTGGTAAAAGGAGTGAAGAACCTGAAGCATTCATTCTGGCCCCTTCCTTTCTCACTTATCTCTGACCACAGACAAGTACTTCACTGCTGAGGACCTTCTTTTAAAAAAATCTCATAAGGGTGCCTGGGTGGCTCAGTGGGTTAAGCATCCAACTCAGGTCCTGATCTCAGGGTTCATGGGTTCAAGCCCCACATCAGGCTTTCTGCTGTCAGTGCAGAGACTGCTTTGGATCCTCTGCTCTCTCTGTCTCTCTGCCCTTCCTCTTGTTCTCTCTCTCAAAAAATAAATAAGCATTTTAAAATATTAAAAAAAAAAAAATCTCATGACAGGTGAGGCTTTGGTAGGGGGAGGAGGTAGAGCTGGCTTAACCAGACTTTGTCGAAAACAGAAAACCAGTGGAACCAAAGATTACAGACAGGAGTGGGGACTGTAGCAAAACAGAACAAAAAGGGAGGGGAGAGGAGTGTCAAAAGAATGCATGAATGACTCATTCCTGTGGCCCAGCTCTCTGGAAGTCCCCTGGGTTCCTGACCTTTTTATGAAGCCTGTATCTGCAGGCCGTCACTGACTCTGTGAGCCCCCACAGCCTTCTAAGAACTATCCTACTCAGCAAGTTAGCCAGCGGCCGTTTCTGTTTTCATGAAGAACCACTTAACTGCGCTACGGGCTTCTCACAGGGTCTCCAAAGCTGCGGTCAAACCTTTATGCATTTCAGCAAAGGACATCATCTAAATAATGACCTTAACTAGAATCGTGGCTTCATTTCTTGCACTTGGGGATTGGCTAGAATCCCAGAATAGCCATTTATTTAATGGCTATGTGATTCTGGGGGAAATTATACAAGTTCTCCGAAATTCGTTTTGCCCTTGTAGATAGATACAAAACTGGTATAGTAACACCTATTTTGCTTGGCTTGTTAGGAAGATAGCACAGTGTCTGGGAGTACTGTAGGCACTTAATAAATGTTGTTACTACTACTGATTCTTGATGCAGGCACCCCAAACAGTCTTCTTACTAGTCCCTCTGCCTCAGTTTGGGCCTTAAGTATCCTCTGATCTGGACAATTACAGTAACTTTGATGACTGACCAGTGCCTGTAGAATGAAAGTGCAGACTCTCAAACAGGGCATTTCAAGATCCTTAACAGCCTAGATGCAAACTACTTTCCCAGAATGCTCTCATTTAACATGAATTTAACAAACCTATAAGTGCCTAGTAGAGGCCAGGCACTAATAGAACTTACATCCTAATAGGGGAAACTGTCAATAAAACCAGTATAATTACAGATGGTGACTGCAATTTCAATGAGGCATGGGAAATTGCTCTCCTCTCTTTTGTGCTGCTGCCCCTCCCACCATGAAAACAGAGCGTGTTCCAGGAATCCCTTGTTTCTTCCCTCTGAGTCTCAGAATGAGAAGCATGGCTTGCAGACCCGAACCTGCGTTGCAGTCTGGAGCCAAACTGGGCTGAACTCAACCAAAGTTAGCGAAGCCCAGCTCAGTCACAGACGTGTGTCAGCCATAAATATTTATTGTGAATCACTGCGAGCTTGGGTTTGTTATTGTAGTCAAACTGAAATAATACAGAGAGAACCAAGAGCCCTTGCTTGTGGACTCAATGTGTGGGTAAGGAAAGAAGTCAAGGCTTCTGTTCTGAGCAATAGAATGGAGAAAGGCATCACTTTCCAAGGAATTACCACAGTAGGTAGAGGAGATGGGTGGGGGCAGGAATTTGGGTAGGAGAGTCAGGTTCAGTTTTGGACGTCTGTAGCCTGGGTAGGCTAACGGCTGCTGGACAAATAGCTTTAAAATAGGAATGGCTGAACACAATAGATTTTTCTTTTCTTGTTCACAAAGCAGTTCAATGCGGGTATTCAGAGAGTAATGTTTTATGCATTTATTCATGAATCTAAGCCCTTTCTATCTTGTGATCTGCTAGGCTCTATGCCTTCATCTAGCATCATGGGAAGCCAGGAAATGCTTAGTTGGGTGCATAAGATGGGGATTTAGGGAACAATTAGCCAGTCTCTCTAACTGCATTTTATCCTGAGATGCCTCTTAGATATTCAGAAGATAAAGAGTTGCTAGAAGAGTTTAGCTGTCAGGTCTGAGCTTTTGGAAATCAAAGATCTATGCATGGGTTTTATAGTCACATGTAGAGAGAATAGAATGAAGTTCAGGACAGATCAGAGGTCCCTACTATTGGGTTTTTCAACATTTAGAGGTTGGTAAAGGAGGAACAGCAAATAATATATCTAATGGCTTCCTCTTCTGTTCATATTCCTCACGCACCACATTTCACCGTCCTCCAGATTTACCCAAAAATCATGCCCCGCCCTTGACAGATGATCACTGGTCCCCCCTCTTCCATTTCTGCCATATTTTATATCCCTAAAAATCCCAAAGAACAATCTAGCCAGACTTGTTCGTGGCTAGAATGAGCATGCTCAGGAATGTTTGGCTCTTCATTAATGGTAGCTAGTAAGGATTCTCGGGCTACCCTACATTCCTTAAATTCTCTTGTAGTTAGGTGTGGCTATCTCTAGGTGACAGTTCTCCCTCGAGGAATGTTTTAGGTGAGTTCTCTCAAGCTGGTGGTGAGCAGGTGGAGGCCAGAGTAACCTCGGGGGCCAGAGCTGTCAGCCTGGGTCCCTGCATGACCACGCAGAAGAGAGCTTCTCACCGACGGGGAATCGCTTTCCCCAAACGTCACATGAACGTAAAGGTTTGCTTGAGCCGTTTCATTTGGTGTCATATTTATGATAGCAGTTTAGACTATTCTAAATACATAGAAATTAGAACCAGGAGTGGAGGGCTGCCATAATAAAGATCCAAAATAATGTATCATCAACTTGGTATCTGGGCACCAGCCAGTGAGGCGGATCCTTGTCATGCTGGGGAAATAGAGTTGGTAAAACACTGCCTGAGAGAGCCAGGAAGGCAGATACAGATTCCTCTTGAGCCTATAATAATGGGAATGGAAGTTGGAAAGAACCAGAATTTTAGGGTGAGTTAGCAGCACGTTGCTGCTTTTAGCAAGGTACAGGTCCAAACCCTTTGGAGCCAGATGCTGTTGAGAATTCAAAAGTTTTCTAAATTTAGGAAGTTAAGAGGGCAGATATTATAGAGTGTAGCACAAAACTCCCCAGCAGAGTCTGGGATAGCACCCCATAATCAAGCATATTCTTATTTCTGCAGTGAGATGCATGATTATTCACACGAGCAAGGATAAATAGAGATTAAAAATAACCCACACCAATATAGGTCGAGTTTTACTGCCATGGAGTTACAGGAATGAGCTACAGTAAAACTTATTTTTCAGAGCTTTTTGGGTTTCACATTTGTGGATAAGGGGTTGTAGATCTGAATTCTTTTTTTAAATGTTTATTTTTGAGAGGGAGAGAGAGACAGAGTGTGAGCAGGGGAGGAGCAGAGAAAGACGGAGGCAGACCCTGAAGCAGGC
Source organism: Panthera onca (assembly GCF_046562875.1). Classification (NCBI taxonomy): domain Eukaryota; kingdom Metazoa; phylum Chordata; class Mammalia; order Carnivora; family Felidae; genus Panthera; species Panthera onca. The sequence continues at coordinate 62,693,205 of NC_138355.1, forward strand.
TCCAGGCTCTGAGCTGTCAGCACAGAGCCCCATGTGGGGCTTGAACTCACGAGCTGTGAGATCATGACCTGAGCCGAAGTCAGATACTTAACCGACTGAGCCACCCAAGCTCCCCTGTGGACCTGAATTATGAGATGTGTCCAGGCAGGAGCGGACTCATTTTCAAGCAGAAAAGGACCAGGTGGGGTAGGAAAAGTCCAGAATTGGAGGCATCTCTGGATTATACCTCAAACTGCAAGAGACAAAACTGTCCTTCCTCAAAGGCCACCCCGTTAAAGCTTTTCAGTCCGAAGGAACCAAGCTCTGAGGGAAAGATCAGAATACGGGTATCACCTTCCCCCTATGTTTGTTTCAGATGGTCTTGAAGTAGCCTCCATAAATTAGGAAAAAAAAAAAAAGTCTATGAGTAGCTGCAAATCTGTATTTCTCTCTCTCTTTTTTAAGTTTATCCATTTATTTTGAGAGAGAAGTGGAGGGAGGGAGGGAGAGTCAGAGAGAAAGGGAGAGCGAGAATCCCAAGCAGGCTCCATACTGTCAGTGCAGAGCCTGACGTGGGGCTCAAACCCACAAACCGTGAGATCCTGACCTGAGCCGAAGTCAGACACTTAACTGACTGAGCCTCCCAGGTGCCCCTGTGTTTATCTCTTTATATAAAATTTTGTTAATACAAAGGGGTTTCTCCTATACTCACAGTAGTTAGCTTTAAAAAAAAAAAACAATATAAAGTCTTCATAAACCTTTTCATATCAGCACTTAGAGCACTAGCTCATTCTCTTTAAAGGTGGCATTTTACTTCAGAGGATGGATGTACCTATACTTTGTTTAGCCAGTTCCTCGTGTAGTTGGTTCCATTTTTTTCTCTCTCATTATTATGAAAAAGGCTGCAGTCAACATCCTACAAGAGTTGAAGAGACACCTGGCGACTTTTGCCAGTATATTCTTAGGGTAAATTCTTAGTGTTGGGATGGTTGGGTTAATAGGTCTGTACATTTTATTTATTTAAAAAAATTAAAAAAAAATATTTATTTTGCGAGAGAGAGAGAGTGCGAGCAGGGGAGGGGCAGAGAGAGAGAGAGAGAGAGAGAGAAAATCCCAAGCAGGCTCTGTGCTGACAGCACAGAGTGATGTGGGGCTCGAACCCACGAATCGAGAGACCAGGACCTGGGCTGAAATCAAGAGTCAGACACTTAACAGACTGAGCCACCCGGGCGCCCCAGGTCGGTACATTTTAAATATCGAAATCAATTGCCAAATTTTCTTGCAGAAAGAGTTCATGAATTTGCACTTTGAGTCTACGACAGCAGGCGAGAATGCGCATGCTCAACCAGACAGGTGCGGTGTGGGGCAGTGGTGTGGAGAGTGTCCCAGCCTCTGTGGCTCCGATCTGCAGCCCTGCCTTCCGTTCTCATGGGAGAAGCACTGCATCGCTTTGTCTTGGTTCTCATTTTTCTTACTTTGGTGCAAGCCTGGGAAGGATTACCCATCCACCTTTTTATTTTCTTTAAGCTGCCGGCATATCTTTTCCTTATTCTTCTATTTTGCACTTGTTGTTTGAAATTATTTTGTCAGCCCCAGTGAATTTTAGGCCGTATTGATTGATCGAAGAGAAATTTCATAAATGTATAATTTTGTGTGGTTACATTTATCAGACTTCTGCCTTACAGCCCCTTGGCTTTGCTTTCCTTCTGGGAAAAGCCTTTTCCACTCCAAGATCGAATATATAAATTATTCACGCTTTATTCACAAATTATGTGGATATATTTTATTCAAAATCTTTGATCCATCTGTAATTAATGTTGGTATAAACAATAAATTATAAGCCCAGCCTCATATTTTTTTTAACAGTTCTTCAATTTCCCCAACACTATTTTATTTATGCCACTGACTAGATTCCCTGTAAATCCACTAATCAGAAATGACACCTTTAGTATGAACTAAAATGCATGGATATTTAGGTCTGTTTCTGGATTCTTTATTCTGTTCCACTGAGGTCTTTTTCTTCTCTAGTAATAATCAATTTTTTAAACGTTTATTTTTGAGAGAGAGGAGGGGGAGGGACAGAGAGAGAGGGAGACAGAGGATCCGAAGTGACCTCTGGGCTGAGAGCAGAGAGTCCTCTGCTGGGCTTGAACCCACAAAACATGAGATCATGACCTGAGCTGAAATCAAGAGTTGGACGCTTAACTGACTGAGCCATCCAGGTGCCCCACCAGTAATAAACAATTTTAATCACGGCAGCACTCTCTGGGTTTTTAAAAAAGTCATCTCTTTGGCGCCCTCAACAAGGTCTGTAGAATTGGGGATGGGGAATTGGCTGGCAAGACTGGTGGTGCCCATGCCAAAGAATTAGCCAGTCAGGACAGCTAGGTTTGAGGATTCGACCTTTGTGGTTGGTGTGTTTGGTGAGACCAGGGCCAATGGCTCAGCCAACGTGGCTGGGGCTGCCAGGGCCACGGCCCAAGGAGACTGTGCGAGTGGTCAGGAGATTGGTTACCACTGGGGAATTGGCCAAAAAAGTAAAGATTGAGAACGGTGGAATCCAGTTTCTCACGATCTGAAAAGGAAATTACAAAACATGGAAAAGCAGAGGCTGGAGAAAACCCTGTGGTGATGGTTTGGAGTTGGAAATGTTTGTGAACCCACGGTTGTCAGTATGTGTAGATAGACTGACATAAACACAGATTTATAGGCAAAGTGTATGTGTGTTCACGTATTTTTAGTTCTGTCTCCTGTGAGGGTGTAGAAGCAATAATATCCCAGTAGCAATGAGCATAACCAGTGCCCAGATCTTGGTTTCTATTTTCTTTAATGTTTATTTATTTATTTTGAGAGAGGGGTTATGGGTGGGGGAGTGGCAGAGAGAGAGAGAGAGAGAGAGAGAGAGAGAATCCCAAGCAGGCTCCACGCTGTCAGTGCAGAACCGAATGTGGGGCTCAAACTCACAAACCTGGAGATCATGACCTGAGCTGAAATCAAGAGTGGGATACTTAACTGACTGAGCCACCCAGGTGCCCCCCAGATCTTGGTTTCTAAATACCATTTTCCACTAAAAGGAACCAGGGATCTTTGGGTAAATGGCTGATTCCAGATATGGAAAAAACAAGTAAAGTTTGAGCCTCAAAGATATATTTGTGCCAGAAAGTAAAAATTGTTCAAAGAGTAATACGGGGTATGTCATAAGGACGTAAGAATCAGCTTAAGGGAGCTTCCACTGGCTAAGTCTGGGAAAATTCGAGCAACAAACAAATAGTAATAGTAACAAATATAATCCGCTCAATAAAGTAGAAACCCATGAGTCCATACTGAATCAGTCAATCAATAAGAAGGGAAAACTGCACAGTATGATACTAATTAATAAGTGCAGAGGGAATGATGGAACTAGAAGCATTTTGCAATCGTTATAGTAGTAATTGATTCAGGTCAGATTCATTAATGGATGCTAAATCCAGTGGGTGAATGTTTGACGAGGGACCGAATATTTGCCTAATTTCAAAGTTGTCTCCACACAGACGATGCATTAAATGTTTATTAATTAATGGCAAATACTTCCCAGTTAATTTTACCATAGAGAATTCTGACAGACACTATCTTATAAATGTTAAAATACCACCAGTATTGGGATAAATAGACAGTGTGGACTTCCTGATAGGCTGCCGTTAGAAGAACATAGCATCCCTTTTGGGGTATTTCTACCAAGAATATATAGTTTGCATGTAATTAGAAGGCAATATCAGATAAATCCAAACTGTGGGACTATCTTACTCAGCTAGGCTGCCATAACAAAATACCATAGACTGAGTGGCTGAAGCAACAGACACTTATTTCACGGTTCTGGAGGCTGAGATCACAGTGAAGGCTTCCTGACTCATAGACGCCCATCTTGTCACTTTGTCCTCACGTGACAGAGAGACAGAGATAGAGACAGAGATCGAGACAGAGACAGGCAGAAGGAGAGAGGGATTTCCCCCTCTTCTTATAAAGGTACTAATCCTGTAATGAGGTCCCCCCCTCATGACCTCATCTAAACCTAATTACCTCCCAAAAGCCCCATCTCCCAATACCATCACAATGTGGGTTAGGGTTTCGACATACGTATTTAGGAAGGACACAAACATCCGATCTGTTAACAGGGATTTTCTACAAAGTAACTGGCCTGTTCTCATTAAAAATGGTCAAGGCCATAAAAGATAAGGAAACACTGAGGAACTAGAGGCTAAAGACACATGACAACTAAGTGTTAGGTGTGATCCTGAATGAGATCCTAGACCTATAGTAGATACTATTAGGATGATTGACAAAATTTGAGTGGGATCTGTGCATTAGATCGAATCAGGCGAGCTCTGTTTCTAGAGGCACTTTCCTGTTAGCCTGGACCAAAGCCAACGGCCGAACCTGTGGTAGATGGCTTATGGAGGGCCCACCTGGCTGACCCCTGAGGGTGGGCTGCAGGAGCCTCGAGTGATGCCCAGCTGGCAGCCAGCAAGAAAACAGGGACCTTGGTCCTGCAATGGAAAGGAGCTGAATTCTGCCCCAACCTGGATGAACTTGGAAGAGGACCCCAAGCTCCAGATGGGTCTGCAGCCTGGTCAACACCTTGCTTTAGCCTCGTGGGAAAAGAAATTTCCATTGTTTAAGCCACCGGGCTGTGATGTTCTGTTATGGCAGCTCGAGCAGATTAATACAGTGGTGTACCCAGTGACGGGTTGACTGGTCAGTCTTCTCTAAATAGTTCAAGTGCGATCAAAGTGTGAGAATCTAGTTTTCAGTGACTGTATAGACAGGGGCCTGGCTTCAGAAGGAAGGAGGGACTGGGTGGAGTAGGGAAAAAAAAAATTTTTTTATCATATCCAAAGAATGAGTCACTCCAAACAACTCAGTTTTCTGAAAAGCTGAGTGCATAAAAGCACTTAATATCCTTTAAAAAAATTAGTTTGAATGGGCAGTTATTTTTACAGTCTTTGTTTTCTTTTTACTTTTAAGCTTTCGTAAACAGAGTCAATGCACATTATTAAAGTCCAATGGGGGGAGGGGAGAGAGGGATGGAGAAAGGATTATCATGAAAGTGCTGATTCACCTATGAGGTTGTCTCCTGCCTCAACTCATCCGGTCCCCAGATACAACTTTAAACCTTTCTATTTTTTTCCCCTGTGGTGGTATCTCCATATTTCCCAACAAGAACCTTACACCATTTTTTTTTTTTAATGTTTATTTATTTTTGGGACAGAGAGAGACAGAGCATGAACGGGGGAGGGGCAGAGAGAGAGGGAGACACAGAATCGGAAGCAGGCTCCAGGCTCCGAGCCATCAGCCCAAAGCCTGACGCAGGGCTCGAACTCACGAACCGCGAGATCGTGACCTGAGCTGAAGTCGGACGCTCAACCGACTGAGCCACCCAGGCGCCTCCCTTACACCATTTTTTAACTGTATCCACTTTACGCCTTGCCATCCTAGTAGGAGAGAAGTTAGTTCACCTCCATCACCTTTAAAATGTGTTCACCACTTACCCACCTTCCAAAATGGCTCGAACTCCCGTCTCATTTCCTCCACTGTAATCGGGCGTCTTTAAGCGAAACATTGAAATCTCAACCTCTTGGTGCACAAACAAGAGACAGTGTTTAATTTCCCATAGTGAGCCTTGGTGCCTCTACTGCCTTCTGCCCCTCTTTACCCCATTTTCATCCCCCCGCTTTTTTTTTTTAACGTTTATTTATTTTTGAGACAGAGAGAGAGCATGAATGGGGGAGGGGCAGAGAGAGAGGGAGACACAAAATCGGAAGCAGGCTCCAGGCTCTGAGCCATCAGCCCAGAGCCCAACGCGGGGCTCGAACTCACGGACCGCGAGATCGTGACTTGAGCTGAAGTTGGACGCCCAACCGACTGAGCCCCCCAGGCACCCCCATCCCCCCGCTTTTGACAGCTATAGATTTATTTGACAAAATCCAGATGAATAACATTTTTACTTTGTTTTGAAACTACGGTTTTCCCATAATTTATCTATAGTTCAGTTCTACAAGTCGAAAGTCAATAACTGGTGTTAAAATTATGATGGTGTAAATCCTGTTTATGACAAAAGCAAATATTGTGTTGGGCTTCTTTATAATTTGTTTTGAAACTCTGGTTTTCCCATAATTTTTTTTTACAACTTAAAAAAAAGATTTTTATTAACGTTTATTCATTTTTGAGAGAGCGTGAGCAGGGAAGGGGGAGAGAGAGGGAGACACAGAATCCGAAGCAGGCTCCAGGCTCCGAGCTGTCAGCACGGAGCCCGATGTGGGGCTCGAACTCACAAACCGCGAGATCATGACCTGAGCCAAAGTTGGACGCTCAACCAACTGAGCCACCCAGGCGCCCCTCCCATAATTTATCTGTTGTTCAGTTCTACAAGTCGAAAGTCAGTAACTGGTGTTAATATTATGATGGTGTAAATTCTGTTTATGACAGAAGCAAATACTGTGTTGGGCTTCCTCTCTTTATTTCACGTCATGACCTCTCTACCTCTTAACGATAATGGTGTTAAACTGGAATAAAATGAACGTGTGTTAGCGTTCCTTCGTAAGTCAGCATCATAATTGTGAACCCAGGGGCGCCTGGGTGGCTCAGTCGGCTGAGTGTCCGACTTCGGCTCAGGGCATGATCTCACGGTTTGTGAGTTCGAACCCCGTGTCGGGCTCTATGCTGACAGCTCAGAGCTTGGAGCCTGCTTTGGATTCCGTGTCTCCCTCTCTCTCTGCCCCTCCCCTGCTCACACTCTACCTCTGTCTCAAAAATGAATAAACATTAAAAAAATTAAAAAATAATTGTGAACCCCAAATACTTTGCTTGCCATAATCTAGTGATGTCTTTCTTCCAGTATAAATAATAACTACTATTTATTGAGTACCTACTATCAGGCATTCTGATGTGCAATATTCTTGTTTTATCTTAATAACAATCCTGTATTACTCCTATTTTTACAGATGAGAAAACACAAGATAAGTAGCTGGGAGGACTGAATTTGAATGACTGACACCAGGTTGGGTTGACCAACTCATCCCTGTTTGCCTGGGACTTTCCAGTGTTAGCATTCAAAATCCTGTGCCTTGGGGATCGCCTCGGGCTCAGGGCACCTGGGATCATTGGACATCCTACAAGTCCAGACACTCTTTCTCATTCTTCTTTTGAAATTATTCACCACCACCACCACCACAACAATATTAGTACTCAGTCATTTCCATGGCTTGGGGTTCACGGCTCTTCTGCTAATGGCTTGTCTGAACTGGGAGTTGTTACCAAAGCCTAGATTGATGTCAAGACTCTAAGCATCTGCAGGGCTGTATGCCACTTATTTTTCAACATATTGAAAGATATTCTTCTCTGTTAGGCTCTATTAGGATGGTAACTTTTCTGTATGGAGCATGCTTTAGGGGCTCCCTTTGCTGGTTCCCCCTCACGTTCATACCTCTACTACAGGAGCACCTCAGAATTCACGCCTCAAACTGCTTTTCTTTCTGCACGCTTGTATGGTGTCTCATCTACTCCCATGACTTTAAATCTCGTCCATTTGAGCCTATGAATCCTAAATATACATTGTCAGTTGGGTTCTCCCCTGAACTCCTGACACAGATGACCTATTGGACATCTCTTCTTAAAGATGGAATAGTCGCCTTAAAGTTAAAACATCTCTAAGTGATGGGTGCCTGGGTGGCTTAGTCAGAATCAAGTGTCTGACTCTTGATTTCAGGTCATGATCTCACGGTCTGTGAGTTCGAGTCCTGCATTGGGCTCTGCACTGGCAGCGGGGAGCCTGCTTGGGATCTTCTCTCTTCCTCTTTTCCTGCCCCTCCCCTCCTCATGCTCTCTCTCTCTCTCTCTCTCTCTCTCTCTTTCTCTCAAAAAATAAAGAAACTTAAAAAAAAAAATCTCTAAGTGGATTCCTCACATTCCCTGGAAAATTTGCTTCTCTCACGGTCTTGCGCATTCCCAAATCCTTCCAGTTGTTCAGGCCAACTTTAGAGCATCATTGACTCTTCTTTTCAACTCTCACACTGTGTAAAATCTAGCAAATGCTCCAAAATGCACCCAGAATCTGACTACTTCTCACTACCTTTGCACTAAGGGCACTCTGGTCCAAGCCATGTCCAATGTCATTTAGGGCAATAATAGCCTCTGAACTGGTCACCTTAATCCCACTCCTGCCCATCTGTCTTACCTAGTCTCAGTAAAAGTCCAGAGTAATCATTTTCTTATTTTTATTTTTTATATTATTTTATTTTTTAAAGTTTTATTTATTTATTATTTTTTTAATGTTTACTTTTGAGAGTGAGAGAGAGACAGAGACAGAGCATGAGCAGGGGAGGGGCAGAGAGAGAGAGGGAGACACAATCTAAAGCAGGCTCCAGGCTCTGTGCTGTCAGCACAGAGCCCAACGCAGGGCTTGAACTCCTGAACTGTGAGATCATGACCTGAGCTGAAGTCGGATGCTTAACCAACTGAACCACCCAGCTGCCCCCAAAGGTTTTATTTATTTAAGTCCTCTCTATACCCCACTTGGGGCTCGAACTCACAACCCTGAGATCAAGAGTCGCATGCTCCAACCAGGCTCCAGCCGGGCACCCCCAGAGTAATCCTTTTAAAACACGTGTTGTGTCACCCCCTGCCCAAAGCTCACGGATTGCTCTCTGTCTCACCGAGAGGGCGAGCCCAGCACTCAGGATGGTCTTGTGTTATGTGGTGCATCAGCCTGTCACTGTCCTGACTCCCATCTCCAGTCACCTGGCGTCCTTGCTCCTTGAAAACTCCAGGTATGGTGTTTGCCATTCTCTTTGCATGGACAGGTACTCCCCAGATTATCTGGAAGCAGGCCTAGCTACATACACCGCAGTGCCCCGTACAAAATGCAAATGTGGGGCTTCTTGTTCGAACTTCATTAAGATTTTCACGACTGTGACAGCAGAGCCCAAGCCCAGGCACAGGGCCCTTCTGGGCAGAGTCTGGAAGTTTCCCTCCTTCAACAGCTTCAGGACTTTGTTCAAAAACCATCATCATCATCATCTTTTTTTTTAAAGCTATTTTTTTTTAATGTTTATTTATTTTGAGAGAGAGCAAGCCCAAGGAGGGGAGGGGCAGAGAGAGAGGGAGAGAAGAATCCTAAGCAGGCTCCACGCTGTCAGCGCAAAGCCCGATGTGGGGTTTGATCCCATGCACCATGAAATCATGACCTGAGTTGAAGTCAAGAATCAGATGCTTGACCGACTGAGCCACCCAGATGCTCCCAAAACTCATCTTCTTATTGAAGCCTCTTGCCCTGATAACCTTGTTTAAAACCTTAATACCTACCTCTGCACCTAAAACTCCTTATATACCCTCCATGATGTCCTCTTCCTCTTGGGTGTTTCTTACCCTCTAACACACTATAGCTTACTCACTTTTTTTGCATTTTTTTCTGACCTCTCCCTGGATTAGAATAGATGAGACCTGGGGTTTTGTCTTGGTCAAAGCTGTTTCCCCTGCACCTAGAACAGCGCCTGAAAGAAAGAAAGAATGGGGGCGCCTGGGTGACTCAGTCAGTTAAGCCTCTGACTCTTGATTTCAGCTCAGGTCATGATCTCAACAGATTGTGAGATTGAGCCCTGCATCAGGGTCTGGGCTCACATCGCAGACCCTGCGTGGGATTCTCCCTCTCTCTCTGCCCCTCCCCCCACTCACGTACTCTCCCTCTCAAAATAAGTAAATTAAGAAAAAAAAAAAAAGAATGAATGAATGAATACGTTGATTTTGCAGTCCTCTGGTAGAAAAAGCCAAGCTTTGAAATCCGTCCTTTAGAGGGAAAATTCCGTGGACTTGCAATATTTGTATAAAAATAACACAAGTCGCTTCCATTTACTTCCTTTTTTTTACCCCAGGACATGCTGGGACCACAGAACAGCTGGGCCATCTTGCCTTCTAGAATTCAGGCTCTCCACACAAGCTTTGTCCTAAGCACTTCTGCCTCTCCTTTTAAGGTTCTAAAGTTGCCATTGTTTTGAATCCTTCGCTCTTTTTCCCTTTGAAAAGTAGTGTTATTGATAATATTATGGTTTGGAATTCACAAGTTATGAAAGTGGAAAGCCTTCTGTCCTTGTTCGTCCAGTCACCTTGTCCGATCCCTTCCTTGGAAAAAACCAATTATCTTTCAAGCCCCCTGTGAATCCTCCCAGAGATATTCTATGCAGACACTGTACTAATAAATGCTAGTGTGATGTGTAGGTATGCTGCCTTCATTTTTCATGAAATGGTTCGAGAATAGCGTATGAGAACGGGGCCATTTCTGCCTCCATTTTGATTGAGGCTCCAAGACTCTGGTTTTAAATACACCACGTTTCTCAGCAAGATGGCAGGGGGCCTTTGCAGTCCTTGGAAAAGAGTCCTGAAAACTGGTTTTGCAAACTTGGAACCTTCACCATTTAGGCTATAAGAGAATCTGGAAAGGTCAAGGTGGAGTCGAGATTGATTAAGAGCTTTTGCCTTGGACTTTGAGTCCGAGGTGAGTCACGCTTATTCCCGCAGGGAAGCAAGTTTTTCCCTGAAGGTGGTTCTTCAATGGAGGGGAGTGGCTTCCACACACAGGGGGCGATGGCCATGTCTGGAGACATTTGGAGTTGTCCTGACTGGAGAGAGGCCAGAGATGATGCTAAATATCCTGCAGGGCACAGGACAGTCCCCACAAGGAACACCAAGTACACAGCCTCAAATGTCACTGGTGTCGAGGTTGAGGAACACTGGCCCAAGGAGAGGGGCTGCTTTGGGACCACTTGAGCAGTGGGGAGATGTCTCTTGCAGTTGGAGAACACAGGGAACCGCTGTTTGGCCCACATGCGGAGGCGCTGAGGCTGCCTTTGCTGTGTTCCTGGCGCAGAGGTGAAGTGAGGCTGCTGAGTGGAGAGGGCAGCCTGTGCTCCCAGCACGTTTGGTAAGAGGGAGCGTCAGGGGTTCTTGTGGAACGAGATAAGGACTGTGATGGCAGAGCAGGACCGCTACGTGGAGGGAAGAGTGAGCTCAGCCGGGGCTATGGAGGGAGGAAGCCGTCATAAGTACTAACCTGTGCCAAGGGAGCCACGGGGGAGATACATCCAGTTAGGATGGGGAGAGGGGAGATGTGGTGTGTGGTTGTCTTTGAAACACCTCCCAAAGTGCTTCAGGAGAGAACGCGTTTGGCTCAAACCCCTGGAAAGCCCAGCAAGCGTCACATAAAAGTTTGGCTGTCACTGCGATGGCACACAGAAAATAAAATGCAGAGCTCACAAGAAAGACCCTATTTGATTTGGCCCCTGCTGACCTCCCTAATTTCATTTTCTCTTATTATTTTGAGCCGCGGTGGACTTCAGGCCTTTCCTCAAACGCACTGGGCCTGCTCTGACCTCAGGGCCTTTAGGCTTGCTTTCCTTACCACGCAGCATGCTCCCTGCCCCCCCCCCCCCCCGCCCCATTTTTGCATCATTGTTTCCTCTCTTTGAGTCTCTGTGCACAAGTCCCCATCTCAGAGAGGCCTTTCTTGAACAGTCTACCTGAAACAGGCAAATCTCTGGCTAATGTCTCCTGTGTTTGGTTAATTCTTTTTTTTTTTTTTTTTTTTTTTTTTAATTTTTTTTTTTTAAATTTTTTTTTTCAACGTTTTTTATTTATTTTTGGGACAGAGAGAGACAGAGCATGAACGGGGGAGGGGCAGAGAGGGAGGGAGACACAGAATCGGAAGCAGGCTCCAGGCTCCGAGCCATCAGCCCAGAGCCTGACGCGGGGCTCGAACTCACGGACGGCGAGATCGTGACCTGGCTGAAGTCGGACGCTTAACCGACTGCGCCACCCAGGCGCCCCTGGTTAATTCTTAATCCCTAACCTTTTATGATAACGTATCCACTTACTGTGTCTCTTCTCCATTATGATGTAATAGCCCAACAGGAAGACACTTGATCTGTATGTTCCCAGGGTCTAGGGCCATCTCAGCGTTTGGTAGGTGTCCAATAGGTATTTAGCTAGCAAGTGAATGAATGAATATTTGAGCAATGCTGTTGTGGTTTGCTGAGCTATTCGATTTGGCTTCTGATCTGTGAGTGAGTGGAGTCTCAGCCTTGCCCGAAGACAGGCTCTGGGCCTGCCCCCTCTCTGACTCGTTCTCTGCTGTCAAATTCCCTGGCCCCGGAGCAAAAGACAGCCATGCAGGGGAATAGAAAGACCAGGCCGCCCACTTCACACAGCTTTTCAGATAAAAAGCTAGTTAGGACCCTAGCTGTAGTCACCCGTCCCTGTTTAAAGACCCAAGTGAAAAGTTGTGAATGAAAAGGGAGTAATGACCACCTGTGTCCTTTTATTATTTTTTTTAAGTCAAGTATGTCTGTTTTATTTATATTTTAATTCGTTACAGGCATATTTTAAAATAAAAAATATTGTTGCTGTTTTGGGAAACCTAAATGAGGGGCACAATGGAGTAAGATTGTCCCCAATTCTGTTACCAACCATTATTATTTTAATATTTGTGGTACACTATTGCCATCTTTCTTATCCTATGAATATAGAAGAAAATATATTTTTAAATGATATATTAAGCAATTTATCAAAATGGCATATACTCCCAAGTAATGTCATGTCATATTTTATGGATGTATATAGTAATGTTGTATGATGGCAACCCCTGTTAATTGTCTTCTAATTCCCTCCCCAGTCCCAACAAACAAAACCTGCACACACGCATCCTAAATATTATCTGTGGGTCTATCCACTTATCTATCACTGCATCTACGTATCTATGAGTTAATATATCTGTTATTTATTACCTTTGTATGTTTTATGTTTTTATCATTCTATGTTATCCTTGTATCGACGTACTCGTCTTTCTGTCTGTCTATCATCTATCTATGTATGGGTCTTTCTCTATGCATTTATCTCCCTAGGTATCCATGTAGGTATCTGGGTATCAAAGTATCTATCTTTCTGTTTATGCGTCTATCATATATCAGTGCTTTTATGAATCAACCAGTTATCTATATATTTATCAATCTGTTATCTATCTTTGTATCACTATATATGATATATGATAGTGATATATGATATATATAGTGATATATGATATCACTATATCATACCTGTTTATTTATACATAAACGTGTATATATATATGTATGTGCATATCCGTTATCTATTGCTTATCTCTGTGTCATTCTTTCAGTTTTATTTATAGGACTTTCTTTCTGCCATGCAAGCTTTGGCACCTTGCTTCTTTCACTTAGTGCATCTTAGAGATCTTCTGCATGAGCACTTCAAGAGCTATCTTCGTCTCTTCTTTGATGATGCCATTGTATTCATCATAAGGATGTTCCAATAATACATTTAGAATTTCTTTTATCCTTATTTTATTGTGCTATATGGTGTACACACACACACACACACACACACACACACGACTTAGATCCTGCCCAGGTCAAAAAATAGAACATTGCTACCACCCAAAGGCCCCCAGTAGACTTCTACTCAATTACAGCCTTATCCTTACCTAGTAGAAGTCACTCTATCTTGATTATTGTGATAATAGTTTTCTTGCATTTAAAAAAAAATTTACCGTTATGGATGCATTTCCATAGAAGGTGGTTTACTTTTCTGTTTATGAGCTTTAGTTGGATGGAACCATACTTCATGAGTTTTGTTGTTTCTTGCTTCTTTTGCTCAATGTTATATTTATGAGATTGACGCATGTTGTGGCAGGTAGCTGAATGTATTCATTTTCATTATTCTATAGTAGAATTCCATTGTGTAACTTAATCCCACTTAAAAAAAAAACCAATTCTAATGATGGTGGACATTTGGATTGTTTCCGCTTTTGGGCCTATTGTGGAAAATACTTTTATGAACATGTTTATTGAAGTATTTTGATGCTCATGTGTACCAGTTTTTAAAGATATATCTCTAGGACTTGAATTTCTGGGTCAGGGGTGCATCAACTTCACTAGGTAGTACCAGACTGTTTCTAAACATTAGCACCCATTCTCCCCACACCCCCAAGAAGAGGACACTTCCCATTTGCATAACAACCTTGCCAACATTTGGCATCGTCAGACATTTAATTATTCTTACAAGTTTCTTGCTGATGGACAGTCTAGTCTCTCTCTCTCTTTTTCTCCCCCTTAAAATTTTTCTTTTCTTCTTCTTCTCCTCCTCCTTCTTCTTCTTCTTCCTCCTCCTCCTCCTCCTCCTCTTCCTCTCCTTCTCCTTTTTTTTTTTTTTTTTTTTTTTTTGCTATTACAAACAGTATAAGGAACCCAACCTCATAGACTCTCCTGGCAAGCTTTTGTAAATATGCCTAGAGTATATCTCTTTCTTGGTGGAAATGCTAAGTCAAGGTGCTGTAAATATTGATAGCTATGGTCAAATATTCCTCCCCATGTTTATATCCCTCACTTTATGGTCCCACAATAGGACACGAGAGCCTAGTTCCCCCACATCTTCAACAACATTGGCTGTCCTTAAATATTAAGTGTCTGCCAATTTTACAGCTATTTCGTTTTGTGTTGATTTGCACCTGTCTAGTTATTAGTAAGTTTTAATATCTATTCATTTGGATTTCATGGCTGAAACTCCTTTTCTTTAAAAACTGCCAGTTCTTATCTTTTGCCCATTTTCATACTGTTTTGTCATTTTTGTCTTACCAGCTCATACATACTTTTTATCAGTTGAGGACATAAGCCCTTTGCTGCCAGATATTGTTGTAGCTGTCTTTTCTCGTTTAACACTGGTCTTTGGACTTTGTTCGGGCTACTTTTAGTCCATAAAAAAAATTGTGTATTTAAATTTAACCAATTGTTTACCTTATGGCCTCTCTGTTTTTATATCCTTCTTAGGAAGACCTTTTCGAACGTGCACTCGTGCTTTCTTTTTGAAATTTTGTGGTTTATTTTATGTTCAGCTCCTCGACACATGCTACATCTTTGATAATTTGGATTTAAATCTTTGAGGCGCCAGAAAGGGAAGGATGCGGCAGGAATCCAGCTTTTCCTTGCTAACAATTTGTCAGCGGATCCGTGTTTTTCCCCCTCCTTGTTTAAAATGTCACCTTTACCAGAAACTAAAATGCCATATGTATTTGGGTCTATTTTTGGATTCTCTATTTTGTTTCACGGATGTCTGTTTTTTTCCCCCCAGCATTAAAACAGTTTTACATTTTGCTCACTGCCTGAGTTTTACTAAGCAGAAGCATTCTTTTTCCTCAACCAAAGAGTCAAAGCTAAACTCAGGCACAAAGCATACAGGCAGTGGAGTGCATCCGAGCAGGGCTGTGTGGAAGGAAGGTGAATGTGTGGCCACTGGCAAAGGGTAGTGGGTTGTAGGTGCCAGGTGTACAAAGGTGTAATGTTCTTGTAGATTCTTGACTGGGAAGGAATGCTCTGTGCACACATAAAACTGCACGTTAGGCAAATAATGAATAATTGGCCCAGTATCTTGGGGCAAAGTCTGATTTCATTTGAAAGAAGTCGTGTACCTAGTGACTCGCTGATTAATTATTCTTAATTTAAGTGGTTAACAGTGCAACCAAGCTGCAGGCATCTGGTTTCCCGTGGCTGCGGGAAGGAGGTGAGCAGTGACCTGCTTCACAGAAATGGGAACTGATGTCGTGAATCTGGCTGCCTTCCACCTTGGAGAAATGGCTCTGTTTTCTGGAAAGAACAAGGCCTTTAAATAGCCCAATATGCTTTAATTTTACTATTTTGGATGGGTAGCTCTCTCACAGGCACGGCAGCCATCCTTCTCTTATGTGTAAAATGTTCATGACCGTAGTTCAGGCGCAGTTGTTAAATAAATGAGGTAGTACAGGCAAGCCACAGTCCCTGGGCCACCTGATCCTTCTGGCCTGTCTCGGAGCAGCCACTCTTGGACTCTTTTTATATTTGATTTTTCTGATGGTTGCCTCCTTACCTCTGTGTATTATATGTGTGCTGCTCCTTGATACATCAATTTTAATTATTATTATTTTTTATATTTTTTAAGAGAGGGAAAGGGGCAGAGGGCAAGGAAGAGAATCTTTTTTTTTTCTTCCAATATTTGTTTGTTTGTTTATTTATTTATTTATTTATTTATTTAGAGACAGAGAGTGTGAGCAGGGGAGAGGCAGAGAGAGAGGGAGAGAGAGAATCCCAAGCAGACTATGTACTAGTGGAACCCCAATGCGGGCTCTATCCCATGAACCATGAGACCATGACCTGAGCTGAAATCAAGAGCTGGAGGTTTAACTGACTGAGCCACCCAGGTGCCCCGAGAGAGAGAATCTTCAGCAGGCTCCACGCTCAGTACTGAGGCCAATGTGGGGGTTCAATCTCACAAACCGTGAGATCATGACCTGAGCTGAAATCAAGAGTCAGATGCTTAACCGACTGAGCAATCCAGGCGCCCCTGGACATTGCTTCTTGACTGTATGACAGTTGACCTTCATCACCCTGAACTCAGGCCCTCTCCACACTGTACAGTTAAATAACCTTCCTCCTCCTTCCATGAAGAAGCCTGTGTGCTGTGTGCTCCGACCCTCTTTGCTGGGATGCCTCGTGCCCTTTGTTACACGCCCCTCTTCGGAATCCTGGCTTTCCATGACATTCTTTCCCAGGGCTTAGCCTTGATGGGCCTAGGGCATTCATGGGAGTTCAGCCATGGTCCGTTTGCAAGCCCTCTGGGCCTCCCCCCTACCTTGCCGAGTGGTCCACGGCTCTGGGGCCTGACCTGCTCCGACTTCTGTCTCTCCCTCATTGCTGGTCCCTTCATCAGTGACCCTCTTTTCACAGCAGCCACTTACTCAGGCTCTGGGCCAGAGATGTTCTCCTAACCTTTGTCCCCAAGGCTCTGTGGTTGGCCTTAATAAGATCCATTTTGAACATGCCCAGGCCCTTCCGGTGCCCACAGCCTGGGGAGTGATCTCATCCCAGGAGGTGTCTGCTCTGCCCACTTAGCACCATGCCCAGGTGTGTGAGATGTGAGCTGCTGGAGCAGCACCCCAGGTGACCCTGGTGACACCGGACCATCCATCAGTCTTGTGGGCACACCTGTGAGAGGGAGGGAGGTGGATCGATGTGGGAAAACAGACTGATGGGCGGATTATTGACCGATTATACTAAGCTGCAGCTTAGCGGTGTGGGGTCCTAAGTTAGAAGTAGGAGGGGCACCAGGCACGGTTTTCAAGGGGAGCTCCCAGGGCACACCTCCTTTCTAGGGGCCAGCATGCGGGCTCTGAAGGCCATGGTGAGCCACTCCCAGAGATATGGATGGATCAGAAGAAGGTGATGCTGTCCCAGGGCCAAGGGGAGCCCACGCGGTCCCCCAAGAGACTTACGGTTCAGGAGGGAAGAGAGACTCATAAATAGGTAATGACAACACAGGTAGTAAATGTTCCGGAACGATGCCTTGAGAGTGTAGGCATGGGACTCAAGGCACCCTGCCAGCTCTCTCTCCCCACTTTCTCATCCCTCAGGTGTTGAAAGCCCACGGGTTGCAAAACCAGTTTTCAGGAACCTCTTTTCTGGGCCAGCATCGAGATGTGGGAGTGGTTGGTGACATCTATTGCCTCTGGGAGGACCTGGTGGCTGGAAGGCAGGGGTGCAAGGAGAGGCTTTCTACCTGTGAAGGTTTTGAACTGGAAGCTTCTATTGCTTACCCATAAGTGTAAATTTACTTAAAAATACAGCCACAAATTACCAAAAACCCCTTTGAAAGTGCCAGGTAGGGGACCTCAAAAGGGGAGGCAGGGTTGCATAAAGGAGGAGCTGAGTGAATCGATTCAGGGTCTGGACACGTTGCAAGATTATCAGGGAGACCAGTACCTGCAGGCACATGCACGTCCTGGGGCGAAAACCAAACCAGATTGCAGAAACTTGTGCTGTTTTCACATAGATGTGGCAAGTCCCTGGGATTGGCCTTTAAAACCGGAAGCTCTTCTCACCCAGCGACGGGTCCTAAAGTTGGTGTCATAACTAAATTTTCCACGCCAACGTAGACAGGATGGGAAGGGTCTGATTGGCTGTTTCCCAAGACATGTGGTCTGCAGCATTGCAGGTCCACACTGCTCTGAAGGCCGTCGGGGCTCGGGTATCTGCTGATCTCAACGTAGCAATCGTATACTTGATCGAGACTAATGAAACCCAATCTGTGAAAACAGCTGGGGTTATACATCCAATCTTTTTGGACCACTTTCTCATGAGAAGAAATAGATTTTACATTGCAACTCAATATACATGTTCATACACAGATATGAAATAAATTTTCATAAAATCATACTTCATTTAATTATGTCGGATGGACTAAATTTTCTGTTCTATTCTTTCCTATTGATATTTTTATGTTTTGTTTTGTTTACTTTTTTTATTTTAGAAAGAGAGAGAGCATGAGTGGGAGAGAGGGGCAGGTAGAGAGAGAGAGAATATTAAGCAGGCTCTACATTCAGCATGATCCTGACACAGAGCTCGATCCCATGACCTTGGGATCATGACTGAGTCAAAATCAAGAGTCAGATGCTCAAGTGACTGAGCCACCCAGGTGCCCCTCCTGTTTGATATTTTTAAAAGCTGGTCACAGCCCCCTAAACTGACTTCATGGTCCATTCCGAAAAGTTTGGAAAATCCTGAGCTGGGACAGGTTCATGTATACTGATTCATGATATAAGAGATATATTTTCTGTTAGGTCACTGTCAATAAAAGTTTGAAAAACACATCACTAAGTCATGTCCCTAATATTTAAATTTGATCTTGTCAAGATCTCTTCCATTTTGTTTGTTTGCATTCAAGGGACTCAGTCTTAGGGCACCTGGGTGGCTCAGTAGGTTGAGCATCTGACTTTGGCTCAGGTCATGATCTCATGGTTTGTGGGTTCGAGCCCCGCGTCAGGCTCTGTGCTGACAGCTCGGAGCCTGGAGCCTGCTTCGGATTCTGTGTCTCCCTCTGTCTCTGCCCCTCCTCTTCTCGCGCTCTGTCTCTCTCTCTCCAAAATAAATAAACATTAAAAAAATTTTTAAATAAAAAATAAAGGGACTCGGTCTTAGAAATATTACAAAAAATGCAGACTCTTCCAGTGCTTTATAAAAATTTGTTTCATCCTGAGTTTTATGGATACTACAGCTTTGCTTTTTTAGAAAAAGTTTTATGACCCATGTGTGCATCCCTGAACACTAGAGTTTAGTTGTTTCAGTTTAAAAAATGATGTCTTTTAAATCTCTTTTAATCTATAACTTTTCCCCCACCTTTTTCTCCCACCTTGCATTTTATTTATTGAATAAACTGGGTTGCTTGACTGATAGAGATTCTTATAGTCTAGATTTTGCTCCTTCCATCCCATGGTACACTTTAGCATACTCTCTGTCATCTGTCTTTCCTGTAAATTGGTAGTTAGATTCAGAGTTTTGATCGGGTTCAGGTTTTATTATTATTATCTTTTTGGTTAGAGCACTTTGTAGATGCTATACTGTTCTTCCATCAGCCAGCACATAAAATGTTTACTGTTTGTGTGCATGTGTGAAGTGCGTGCGTGCGTGTGCATATGTGTACATGTGTGTACATGTGTAGGTCTGTGCATGTGTACGTGTGTAGGGGTGTGTGTGTGTGTGTGTGTATGAGGTTAACTACCACCGATGCTCAGTGTACGTCAGGAGTCACAAAAGGTTATTCTAATCTAATCACTCCTTCACTTATTAGTTCAAATACATCTATTAAAAGAACTTCCTTCTACTATTTGGTTACCTAATAATTCAGTTCACATAGGAAAGGCAGAACAAACATCCGGTTCTTTCCCTTTATTAACCATTTCTCAATAATATATTGTTCCCTTATCATCCATCAAAGATGATCAAATAAGAGAATTTTTATTTATTTATTTTTAAAGTTTATCCATTTATTTTGAGAGAGAGAGAGTGAGCAGAGGAGGGGTAGAGAGAGAGGAGAGAGAGAGAATCCTGAACAGCCTCTGTGCTGTCACCACAGGGCCGGGCACAGGGCTCGATCTCACAAACCGTGAGATCATGACCTGAGCTGAAATCAAGAGTCAGATGCTTAACCTATGGAGCCACCCAGGCGCTCCATCACATAGGGTTTTTTAAAAAGTAATTTAAACCCATGGATCTAAACATATCTGATGCATTTCAGTTGATTGCAATTATTTTTTTTTCTTGATGCACCAATTATTCCTTCTTTACCAATGAGTGGCTCCTGAATCGTGTTTACACCACTCTAATGGGCATTCATAGCTTCCTTCTTTTCTTCTTTTTTTTAACTTTTTAAAAGTTTTTTATTTTTTGGAGAGACAGAGACAGAGCACGAGCTGGGGAGGGGCAGAGAGAGAGGGAGACACAGAATCAGAAGCAGGCTCTAGGTTCTGAGCTGTCAGCACAGAGCCTGATGCGGGTCTCAAACCCACGAACATGACATTTTGACCTGAGCGGAAGTGGGATGCTCAACAGACTGAGTCACCCAGGTGCCCCTATAACTTCCTTATTTTATTTTTTATTTTTTAAACTTTTTAAATGTTTATTTTTGAGAGAGAGAAAGAAAGAGACCCAGAATCCAAAGCAGGCTCAAGGCTCTGAGCCATCAGCACAGACCCTGATGCGGGGCCTGAACTCAGGAACCGAGGGATCGTGGCTAGAGCCGAAGTTGGACACCCAACTGACTGAGCCCCCCAGGCACCCTGTAACTTCCTCATTTTCTATGAGGTGTTCCAGACTCATCTTTATCTTTCCTGCCTCAGACCTGGAATCAGCCATTTTTTCCAGAAGCCATGTTTTTTTTTTTTTTTTTTAGTGGTAAATATATTTCAGGACCACAATATTGGCACTAGGAATGTTCACTGATACTGAGTTGACTATTTTTATTGTGGACTTTTCAGTGGACAGAGCAAGGGAATATTTTAGATAAAATAGCTCACAAGTTAATACTAACACTTCTCTATTTCTTTTTTTTTAGGTTTATTTACTTTGAGACAGGGAGAGCGCACCAGCAGGGGAGAGGCAGAGAGAGAGGGAGAGACAGAATCCCAAGCAGGCTCTGCACTATCACCGCAGAGCCCGACACAGGGCTTGAACTTACAAACCGAACTGCGAGATCATGACCTGAGCTGAAATCCAGAGTCAGAAGCTTAACCGGCTGAGCCACTCAGGTGCCCTGATACTTCTCTATTTCAAACTCAGCATCACAGCGTTTTAACTTTGTCTTTTATATTTGTGTCACCTTTCTTTGTGACCAAGAACCTCGGTTCTCAAGAATGGGGGTGGGGGTGGGGGATAATAGGATCATGTGACGTAATCCCTCATTTGTCTTTCATATGCTTCATACACAACAGTCTCGCTGTCAGTAAAGTTCTATCAAATATTTCAGCCTGGTCTCAAAGATGCTGTATGGGATTAAGGGAGGGGTCTTTATTCATGCTACTGACACAGTAGAAAGAGACATTCCTGCCTCCCTGAGGCCAGTATGTTGGCCGTGTCCTGGGATTCAGGGAAACGGTTTGGAACCATAGAAAGTGGCCGGTGGCAAGGCTGGGACAGCCCATGAAGGAATGGAGATGGTTGGCCTGGAATTGGGTGACACAGGAAATGAGACAAAACTTCTTCCCAATTATACTCTACGGAAACTTTATATTATATAGGTGAGGGCCCCTGAGCCAGGAGACATTTTATTACAGTTACCGCCAAGTATTTGACCAAGGCTCTCGGTGTCTGCTGAACAACCACAGACACGGTATCTCGCTGAGCCCTGATACCCGAGTGGGATTGAGGTTCTCTGCGTCTCTGCCGCTTGATCTGCACAAAGCACTTTTGACTTATATTCTCTCATTCCAGGGTCACATTCCATCACAGGAATAACACGAGGTTACGATGAAATCAATTTAGCGTATTTATTTCTCTGGGCGTAAAATCTGCTTTCATATTTCCATGTCTCTGCTTGTCTGGTTTTCTTGAAGAAAATCTCTTTTCCTGTCCTGTTTCCACGTCTGAGCTCCTATTCAGTCCCTGAATCTCTGCACAGAGGGGGCTCCCTGCCCCTTTCCTCGGGGGTGGGTGTGCATGCAAGCAGCACCTGCCTGGAGAGAGGGGCTTCTCAGATGGTGTACAGGGCACAGGCTCACTGTTCTGTCTTCTGGGGAGTGGCTGGGAGCAACGTGCAGGGTCTCAGGGACACTCCCCCAGGGCCTTGGAGGCGGCTGCATTCTGCTCCTAGGGTTTGCTCCTGTCTCTCAAGGAGAAAACAAAACACGCCCTTCCTCTCCCCCACTTCCCAATGTTTTATTCTTACTTAGCCCAGCTTCTCCCCCCTCTTTGAAAGAGATGGGTCACTTTTTATCTGAAGCGGGACAGAGTGGGACATCTGTTTAGATTTTGGTTTGGGGGTGTATTTATGTATTTTTAGTTACACATCAGTGAGCTGTATTTTCTTTTCTTTTCTTTTCTTTTTTAATTTCTTTTTTTAACGTTTATTTATTTTTGAGACAGAGAGAGACAGAGCATGAACAGGGGAAGGGCAGAGAGAGAGGGAGACACAGAATCGGAAGCAGGCTCCAGGCTCTGAGCCATCAGCCCAGAGCCTGACGCAGGGCTCGAACTCACGGACCGCGAGATCGTGACCTGAGTCGAAGTCGGACGCTTAACCGACTGAGCCACCCAGGCACCCCAGTGAGCTGTATTTTCTAAATAAATCTATGTTTGGGATAAGCCCTGATGCAAACTGAGTTTTGAGGAGGGTAGACGGCAAAGGTGTGGTGGCTGACATGTTCCTGGAGCCAGCGGGGACTTTCTACAACAGGCTTCATTTTGAGGAAGACGGGGAAGAAGATAACTCTCCATTCGAGATGTCCGAGCCTCCCGGGGGGCTCCTCATCCACCCAGCTATGGGGACAATCAAGGCAGAGTTCGGGGTGCCATGTAGGGTTGCCTCCTTCCAGAGTGGGACAGTACCCAGGGCTTTGCAGAGAAGGCCCCTGGTGGTTTGGTGGTTCTCTCCCAATTTCAATGCCCACATCTCTGTCCTCTGTAAAAGATCATATCATCTGAAAAACTGAGGGTGACGCCACTCAGGAAATTTGTGAAGGTGACATAAAGCATGCCAGCAGCTTTAAGCGGCACTCCCAGACCCCAACCTGATGGGTGAAATGGGGGGGAGGGGGAGGGGGGATCGGGCTGCCCCCTGCCTTGCTCAGCTTCCACTGGTCTTGCAGATTTCACTGGAGGAACCGCTTTCCAGAAGCAGGGGGTTGCCGAGGACAGGCCAGCAATCAGGGTCAACCCGGAGAAAAGGAATCCACCATCGTAATCATGGGAACCGCGACATTACGAAAGGAAAGAGGGACTGCGGGGGAAAAGGCCACAGATTGTGGAATGAGGAAGAAGACACGAGTGTTTGCAAAGAGAGCTTTCAAGGGCATCAGTGATGGGCCCTCGTGCAGAACGGAGTCAGTCGCTCATCATCCTGCGCCACCGTGTGGCCACTGTGTCACTTCCCGTCAAACGCTCCACCTCATTCGCTTGGTAGTTCCTGTTACCACGCCCCTTAGAAAGTCACTTGACTGGTGCCCACAAGCAACACTTAATTTCAGTGGTGGCTCTCAGGGCACTGATTTTTTTTACGTCCACCGCGCCCTTGGCTGCACTGGAGCATCTGGTCGTGGAACACCGACGGCTACGGTGGAGCAAATGGAGGACGCGTGCATGTCTTTGCTGCTGCTGATAGGTCACAGAGGAACTCGTGTCGGGGAATTTCCAGCATCAGTGGTGACGATTCATATGCACCCTTGTACTGTAGTAGAAATGAAAACGGATTCCGATGCTTTCCCTACAGTTTAAGCAAAAGCTTTCTGGACACCAAGTACCTCCTATGGCAAGAAAGTAGTGAGAAAAAAAAAAAAAAAAACCTCTTTAGAGGCCTGATCTATACAAGGGAAGCCGTTTTAGATGTCTTTCTAAGTCAACATGACTGTATGTAAACTTCGTTCAAACCCAAAGCCTGATTTCCGGCCCCACCATGCATGCATTGTACATCTGCTTTGTGAAGAGTAGCCCAGAGGAAAACCATCTTGTCCTTGAAATAGCGATCACGGCTCCCGCTCCCTGCTTTCCTTGATGATAAAACCCATGACTCCTGCCTAGATGCTAATCTCTAGTCTTTTGAGCTTCTCCAAGATGTGAAAAGGCTATAACCCCCTAAAAACTCTTGATGTTCCAGAGCACTTTCCTTCTTGTGAAGAATGTGTTTTCTGGGCAGCTGTCCTAACTTGGGCTGAAATAAAACTCTCTTTCTTACTTTCAGAGATTCTAAAAGGTTTGTTCATTTGGTGTCGACAAAAAGAAGACGTGTGAGAAGTCCCACGCCTCACTGTCCGAACCCGGAGAACGATTCTGTCAGAGACGCTCACGGGGGGCGGCACACCGTTGTGGGTGTGGGATCATGGCTTTATGATAACCACACTTAATACGTATGGAGCACTTCCAATTCCAGGTCGTGTTTTAAGCACTTTATATGACTGACCTATTTAAGTTTCACAGCAACCTATGAAGTTGGTTCCATTCTGCCCCTTTTACAGACAAAGAGGTGGAGGCTGAGTAAGTCCCTTAGAGTCTCCCAGACAGCAGGTGCCACAGGTGGGACCTGTGCTCATGACCCCTTGTGTGCACAGTCTCCCTCAAACCTGCACTCAGCTTAGGACATGGGGTACAGACCTGCCTGTGAACTTCGGGGGCTTCCTCTGGGTACCCTATTGTTTCTAGAGTAGTCTGCCCTACGCAGCTGTGTCTCTTGACCAGGTGCTTTTAAGGGAAGGCTTTCACTTCCAAACACTCAGAATATACTGATTCAGGAATAAGTGTGTGTGTGTGTGTGGGGGGGAGTCCAGAATATTGGACATTTAAGAAAAGGACGGAAGAGCTGGAGTTGGGGAAGGTAATTCCTATTCGATTCTTTCCTCCTGAAGGCTTAGCAGGCAGAGAGCCATTTACATGGATAGGAGGTGAAATCAAAGAACAGCGCCACCAACCTGTCTATGTGGGGAAATGATACTAGGATCTAAGGCCAATAGACCTGAGGTCTAGACATTAACGGTCTTCCTTGTATCCTCAACTGGCTTGAAAACCTGCAGCATAATTCATCTAAATACTAACAGAATGACATCAGTAAGGTGGGTCAGCTGCATGGAGAGGGGAAAGGAAGAGTCAGGAAACACTAGAAGCTAGACAGCTGTCACATTAGTTGTTAGAAAATTAAAGAGAGCCAGCCTGCTGTTTCTAGCCCTCTGTGCTCTGATATCCAATTTGAGAGCTCTGTAAAGAACGAGATGCTAGACTCCTAATGAAGACAGGCCCCAGCCTCTTGAGATTCAGAAATGAACCAAGAAATTCCTGAGGAACAAATGAAGAAGTGACTGGGCAGAGCTGCTCAAGGAAGTGAAAGTTAATTATAGCAAAGCTGGTTTCCTAAGAGAGGATGAAAAGGTAAGTAGCACTGGTGTATCTCCATAATGGAAAAGAGGGATCTTTCCTTTCACGAATAATGTTCCTGGAAAAGTAATTTTATGTATAGCAAGCTCAGAATTACATCAGCCTCTGTGGAAATCAGAAACAAGCTTGGAGAAGCAGTGAAAACAATATAAGGATATGAGCCAGGGGATGCGACTTGGGAGGAACGGACACAAAGCCTCCGCAGGAACGGGACATCTGGGGAGACACAGTGTCAGAAGAGAAGGGAGTGGGTGAGTGTACTTTGCAAAGTACAAAAATGTCACACATGCGGAGCTTTAAAAAAAAAAATCCATCATTGTTATTCCTCCCAGAACAGGATGCTTTCGGAAGAAGGACAAGGTCTGCAGGGCTTAGAAGCACAGTGCCACTTGGCAGGTGCCTTTGATGGGAGAAACTGAAGTGAATCTAATAAAGGATTGACCGTGTTCTGAGATTGTTCTGAAGCTTCTTGAGGACAGTACGGTGCACACTCTGAATGTTGATGGATGAGAATTCTTGCCGGGTCACCCAGGCATGCTTGGGTCCTCCTGACTCAACCCTGAGCCTGACAAACACACCTCCTGGATTTTCAGGGGCAGCACTAACTTAGATCAGCCTCAACTCACTCCATAAGTAAGCAGCTTTTTTTTTTTTCTTTTTTCTTTTTTCAGGTATCCTGAGGACGGGCCAGAAAACACGGTGAGGTACCCACCGAGCAGAGGCTTAGAGACTTTCCTTTTCTTCTATTTTTTTTTTTCCGACTCATCTGTTCCCTTTCTTCTTCTAGAGTTTTCAAATACTTCCCTTTTCTTTCCACTTTGTTATCCCCCGTTATCTTTGTCCAACCTTTCTTCCTGAAGCCCTCGTTCCTTTTAGGAGGTCTCAATGGCCTGCAGAACATCAATCAGCTGACTGCCTTCACTTTTTTGCTGACATTATTTTCCTCCTTTGAAAAACAAACAAACAAGCATTTCCTTCTTCAACTCGGAAAACTTCTCCGAGCCCACACAATCACAGACTTTCATATGACCTGCTGCAACTGTCCCCTCCCAGGGACGATTGTTATTATTATCAGAAGTAACTATTGGGTTGTTCCGTTTCCCTGTCTCAGGGAGCAAGCCGGAGACTTGGTGTAGGACATCTCAGCCAGGAGTGGGGCCCGCGGGCCCTTCCCACATCCCAGCACCCGGCCAGGGGGCTCTCTCTTCCTCGGGTTCCCCTGAAACCGCTCTCGTCGCCCCACAGAACCCCCTGATTGAGGGCCCCTACGCTAACTGGAACAGCGCGCATTCACCACCAGTCTCCCTCCTCCAGGCGCCGCGAGAGCGTTCCCACCTGGGGCCCGCCCCAGTGTTTCCCCGCCCCCGCCCCCTGGAGTCTGACCAATCAGCTTCGGGCTTGCGTAGCAGCGCCTGATTGGTGGAACACGGAGGGCGCCCCAGAGAGGGCTGAGCTCATTGGACAGCTTCCCCGCGCGTCTATAAAAGTGTCGCGGCCACCGCGCGGGTAAGCGCGCTGGAGGGGTCCTGGCGGCGGACGAGAACGCTAAGCCTCGCGTCTCAAAGCCCCGGGCCGGGCCTGCCAGGGTCCCCTAGACCCCAGGTCCCTCACGCCCTTCGCACGCGGGGATGGGATGGCCTCCTTCGCCTCTCTCTGTCCGCGAGAGGAGCTCTACCTCTTAGCCTTTATCCCCAAAGAGAACATCCACTTGCTTTGACTTGGACGTAAGAAATATTTTTCGCTTATGGGTCATTGTAATTGTTCAAGTAAACTCTGAAAACGTTGGCAGTTATTCTCACGTGGAGAGGCTCCCTCACGAATCCATCACGCTGCGCAGTGTGCCCATGCGTCAGTAGAGGCAGAAAGTGAAGGAAGACACCAAAGCCACTAGGTGGGACTGGGGCTGGCCACCCTAGGGACATTCCCCAGCGGCTCATTCCTAATCGCCTTGGTTTAAAGACAACACACCTGTTTTTTCTCCTCGGAGGGTGGAGGGTACTGATGGTGGAGAAGAGGGATAAGGGGACAACCAGGGAATGTGGGCACATGAGTATCCTCAGTGTACACAAATGTCCCATTCCTAAGAGCGGTTTTTAATTTTATTCCTATGTCATTTTTTTTAAATTAAGATTTTGTCATTTTTAGAGCACCTTTAGGTTCACGGCGCAGTTGAGGTGTGGAGATTTCCCATATACCCACTGCCTTCACACGTGCACAGCCTCCGCCGTTTGCAACATTCTTCGCCAGGGGGTACGTTTGTCATGGTTGATAAGCCTGTATTGAACATCATCATCATCCAAAGTCCGTAATTTACATTAGGGCTCACTCTTGGTGTTGTACGTTCTACGGGTTTGGGCAGGTGATGTATTATTTATCAAATAACCCAAAACCAATTGGATCCACGTTTGTGAAATAAGGTTAATAGTGGTCGACCCCAGTTTGGAATTTGAAAGCAAGAAGGAAAAGGACAAATAGGACTATTGAGTAATATACTGGTTTTCTTACGCAGATTTGAAGGCAGTTCCAAGAGTAATTCCGGAAACATTCCGAGCAATATGATAGTGCCACCTGGGAAGAGATACATAGTGTTCCATGGGGACGCCTTTGAACGCAAGCCTCATTTGGATGTGTAAATTCTGATAATCAAAATTAGTCCATCTTTCCTCCCCCCCCCCTTCTTCCATCTTTGTTTCAGTTTCACAAAAGATTTAGGGATGTAGCTTAATGACTGATTTCATTTTTTTTTTATTTTTTTTATTTTTTTTTTCAACGTTTTTTATTTATTTTTGGGACAGAGAGAGACAGAGCATGAACGGGGGAGGGGCAGAGAGAGAGGGAGACACAGAATCGGAAACAGGCTCCAGGCTCCGAGCCATCGGCCCAGAGCCTGACGCGGGGCTCGAACTCATGGACCGTGAGATCGTGACCTGGCTGAAGTCGGACGCTTAACCGACTGCGCCACCCAGGCGCCCCAGCTTAATGACTGATTTCAATTAAAGCTACTTTGAAATGTGGAAATATATAAATGTGGAGTTTATTACTATTATTTTAGGCATTGCCAAATTTATTCCCCAAATTCTTGGTGATCACTGACTACATCCTATAATACTCAGATTAAAACAGGGTACAGGTATGTTACTGAAAAATTATGTAGATCAAAATTGAAATCGTTGGACAAAATGTTTTCCTGTTGACTGTGAATTGTTATTTGGGAAGTGCTTTAAAAATCTCTATTTCTGTTATTTTGAACTTGTAGGGATTCCTAGTTCTCCCTTAAAATTTTTCTAGTAATGAAATGTATAGATTGAACCACACGGGATTGCCAGGATTTTGGTTTTATTTGGTCAAAATAGTAAAAAACTGGCAATTTTGTGTGATTCAACCTAATATCTGAATAGGAAAAAATTTACTTAAAAAGAGGTTGAAGTTAATTCTTTTTTGATATGGATGATTACCTCCTAATGTATTGATTTTATAAGTTAAAATTTTATATATTGAGTTTACTTACAGCAGGAACCATTTAAAATTTACCAGACTTTTCTGTTTTGCACATGTGTGGTATGATATCCTGACTAGAAATTCAGGAATTTAGGGGCAACTAGAAACCTTTCAGCACATGTCTTTCGCAGCATTAACCACAATCCTCCCTGACAAGTTGGAGGTTACTGACTTTGAAACATAGCCAGTTGCCGAGAACCCAGTGTGTATTCTTTCCATGACCCTTAAAAACTGGCCTGTTTCCTATTAATGATTTTTTGTTTTGTTTGAGGCATGCTGTGGTCCAGTTTCCTGGTTAATTTCCAGATCTTCTGCCATTCTTCTTGTACAACTCATTTTCTTTGTGGTGGGTCTCACCCAGAGATACCATGTATAGAAAGGGGGCTTCTGGAAATTATCATGTTTCAGCAACAAAATTGTTTAAACATCTGACTATCATTTACAACCAACATCTCTGGTCTGATCCATGGAAAATATCACACATAGCAGAGAAAATTGAGAAGAGCTGGCAGAAGATCTCTGTTGAGTTTGCTTTGTGCACTGTTCAAATGGACTCCTAGGAGACCTCAGGCCAAGGGTATTTCTTTTTACTTCAATTTAACTTGTTGGGTGTGTTCCTTTCTGTGGAGACCAGAGGATCAGAGTCTGGTTTTGAAGGTGAACTTGAGAAATCAATTAGCCCAGCCTCCCCCTGTCTGGAAACTCAGCATCACGATGGACACAGAGCCTGGTCCAAGGCAAGAGGAGGCTCTTCAAAATTGTTGGGCAGGCAGGGGGCATTCTTGTTGGCCCTCACCCTTGCTGATGTTCTAGTCCCAAGTCACTATTTTTTTTTTTTTATGTTTATTTATTTATCTTGAGAGAGAGAGGGAGAGAGAATTCCAAGCAGGCTCCATATTGTCAGTGCAGAGCCTTGATGTGGGGCTCAAACCCACAAACTGCAAGATCGTGACCTGAGCCGAAGTCAGTCATTTAACCGACTGAGCCACCTCGGTGCCCCCCAAGTCCCCATTGTTCTGAGGGCCCTGCACAGGAGGGAACTCCTAGTGGTTTGCACCAGTAGTTTGTCATCCTGGAGAGCCATTGACTAGACCTGTCCTATAAATCTTTGGTTGGAACTTTGAATATATCTTGTTTTTAGGAGTTCATTGGCTTGTCGATTTCTCTAAGGCCATTTTTCTCCAGGTTTTTTTTTTTTTTAATTTTAACATTTATTTATTTATTTTTGAGAGACAGAGAGAGACAGAGTGCGAGTAGCAGAGGGGCAGACACAGACTCTGAAACAGGCTCCGGGCTCTGAGCCATCAGCACAGAGCCCCATGCAGGGCTTGAACCCATGAAAGGTGAGATCATGACCCAAGCCGAAGTCAGATGCTTAATCGACTGAACCACCCAGGCATCCCCCCAGGGTTTTTGTTGTTGTTGTTGTTGTTGTTGTTGTTGCTTTTTTTTGATGAGATAAGGAAAAGCTGCCAAGAACCTTAGTCAGTTAGCCTGGAGGGAACCTTGGAAGCTGAATCGCTTTCCTCTTAAGGTATGACTGGTCTTGCTCACGATGAGATTTCCCTCTACTTTGAAGGTGGTGAGCTCAACAGGGATGAGACGATTCCACAGCTTTAGGAACACTGGTAACAGCCCTACTTTCCTTGACATAAGATGTGAAGTTCTTTGTTGAGCCCTATTGGGCACATGCTCCTAGAATATAAATTACACTATTATTAATGCAGCTTGCAGGATAAAAACTTTGGGATAATTAGTGAACAAGTCAGTCACCCGTAAGACACACAATCAGAGCAAATCTGGCTTCATTAGTTTCTTCACAACGTGAAACTCCTGGTTAATAATTATAGCTGTCTTAATTGAACATCAGGTGGTAGTTTTCTATCAGCTGAGGAAGAAATAGATTTTGGTTTCATGCTCTTATCTTGTACTAATTAAGGTATGAAATGTCTTTATTTACAAAAGCATGTTTGCATGTCTTTAATTTTTTTTAATGTTTTTATTTATTTTTGAGACAAAGAGAGACAGAGCATGAGCAGGGGAGGGGCAGAGAGAGAGGGGGACACAGAATCCGAAGCAGGCTCCAGGCTCTGAGCTGTCAGCATAGAGCCCGACGTGGGGCTCGAACTCACAGACCGTGAGATCATGACCTGAGCCGAAGTCAGACACCCAAGCAGCTGAGCCACCCAGGTGCCCCTGCGTGTCTTTAAGTGAGTGCAAGCCAGTAGAAATGGAGGGCTTTCTGCATCTGTGGTTTAACATTTTCTAGTAGTCCCATTGAAAAGTAAATAGAAACAGGTGAAATTAATTTTAGTGATAACTATTTGACTTACTATATCAAAAATATCATGTTACCATGTAATCACTATAAAAATCATTAACGAGATATTTTGTATTTTTATTTTTGTATGAAATCTTAGAAATCCAGTATATATTTGTCCATGTAGAGTACATATTAATTTGGACTGGCCACATTTCAAATGCTCAGTCACCGCATGTAGCTAGTGGCTGTTGGACTGGACAGTGCAGCTTTAAACTGAGATTGTAGTTAGGCGGAGGGTTTTATAGGGGAGAGAGAAATGGGCAGGAAAGAGAGAGAGGGAAAAAAAAAAAAAAAAGAGTCCCTCTGGATACAGAGATTCCTTGGCACCAGATTTCCAAGAGTGTGCATTCCTCCGTTCAACATCTAACCTTTAAACCGAAAACATTGACTCTTTAACACCCCAGCAGGAGATTGTGATTACAAGAAGAAAACAATCCTGTAGACCCAGTGTCTGTCCTAAACAAGTTGAGAAGTGAGAGTAGGTGGTTGTGGTCTGATGGAATCTGAGTGGGCTTTGGGAACAGAACAGGTAGAATGGAGTTCAGACCAGCCTTGCTGTGTCTGAGCTGTGAGCTTATGCACGTCTGTAGCTTCTTTGGCCCTTACCCACTTTAATAATGGGCACAAAAGCGCTAGTCTTGCAGAATTTTAGTGGGGATTAAGTTAGATTCCTTATAGGACTGTACTTCGTGCGGTCAGTGTGCAGTATGTGGAAGTCTCCTGGTGTTGTCTGCCTCCGACTCCATCTATTTTTCCCATTAGGGCACTTTGCTCATCTCCCTTCGCTCCTTGTTTTAAAGTCTGAACGGATTTCCTGCTCCGCATTCCCAGAACCTCAATTTCTGATGCAGCGCTGACTCATAGGCCTGCTGCTGTTGTGATTATGGTATAAATATCAGAAACTTATTGTTGAGGCACCAGTAATGATGGCGACAACAATTCGGCTACTGTCCGCTCCAAATCCACGTGAAATGTTCCATTAAGTCACTCCAGACTGTCCGCAAAGAGCAGCAGTACTTCTGTTTTTGGCCAATGGGTGGTAGCATTGTCTAAGCCACTGATCTCTGAGCTGCTGGGTCTTCAGGGTTAGTTTTCCTTTTTTTTGTGCTTTGCCAATTATCTGCGGTTCATTCCCTCAACCTGGAAGAGAGGGAGCTTTTCACCAAAAAGTCTAGGACTCTGGAGTACAATGGCAGCTTCCAGAATGTGAGAGGAAGGCCAGGACACAGAGCTGCTGTTCATTCAGACACCGGGGGAGACTGCTCAGGTCCAGAGTCAACGTGTCTGTCGGGGTGGGTCCAGGGCAGGAGTCTGGGAGGCTGATGGGCACCCAATGCTGGTCCTGTAGGTTCACTGTGAGCACTGGGAAATGACTTTATCACTTTCATCCCCTTATTAGGGGATCATCTTTGAATCAGGAGGATGTGCTTTAAAAATATTCTGCCCTTTATTTTTTTCTTTTAGTATCTCATCACCTGAAATTTGCCATACACGCCCCTCCCCCCCCGACACCCACTACAATGCCGGTTTGGCTTTCTGAATACTAATCTTTAGGCTCCTCGTTACTCGACTATTTGAATTAAAGGGAGTCTGATCATACTTGCAGACTTAGACTTCTTTCAGACTTTCCTTTACATTTCCTGATTTTTGTCAGGTGACTGATTTGGTATGGACCAAGAGAACAACATTTGGGAAATGCAGAAAATCACGAAGAAGAAAATAAAATCCAACCATTAGCTTTAAAAGATACGTGTGTTGGGTAATAGGATAGAAAACTATTGGTTGTTATAGAGGCATGGACTAAACCAGAAAAAAATTCTGAATTGAAGTCAAGCTACATGCATTTTATGATTAACCCTGCTGACAAAAGAGGGGGGGAACATGAAGCATCTAGGATTATCTTGTTCTGTCGGATTATTCAGTTATTCACTAATATATGAAATCATTTAAGGGCCTTCTGCGTGCTGATCAGGGAGAGGGGAGTTAAGCACTGAATAAGACGGTTTTTTGCCTGTAAGCTCCTTACAGTTTCCTGGAGAAGAGAGACAAGCAAGTCAAAATCCCAGTGCGGTGAGTACCACAATAGGGGCACACACTTTGTTATAGAAGCAGAGAGAAAGGCATTGAACTGCCCACTGGTGGCCAGGAAAGGCTTTATAGGGAGATGCCACAAACCAAGTCTTTAAAGGCAAATAGATTGGGCGTGGGAGTCGGGAAGAAGGACATTTCAGGCAGAGGAAAGAAACGTGTAAAGACATTTATATTAGATTACTTGATGTTTGCAAGGAATGGTAAGTACCATTGTATGAAGCGGGGGCAGAATGTGTAAATATATGGGGCAGGAGAGGGAGGGGTGGGAGATGAGCTTGGACAGGGAAGTGGAGGTGAGATAACAATGGGCGTTTTATGCCATGTTGAATCCTTTGGAATTTTATAGGATTTGATGAGAAATGGATGTTGGGGGGGAGGTAGGCGGGAGCGATATGGGTTGAGTCCCATTAGGCTATGGATTCGGACGACCGGATGAATGTTTGTAACAAAGGGTTGTGGGAGGTGAGAAAATGGTGTAGTCGCTTTGACTTCGGGGGATCTGGCCCAGGGACGCCTGACTGTATGGACCTGCCCATCAGGAGAGAGATTAGATTTCCAGTTACACATTTTGGTTAATAATAATTACCATTTGCTGAAGACTTAGGATGTGCCAGATTCTGCACGAACTCTCACCTTAAATCCTTTTAACAACCCTATAAACACATTTGGCACGTGAGGAAGATCAAGATACAGTGACTTGTCCAACATTGGCTTGCCCAGCAGGGGGTGGAGCTGGGATTTGAGCCCATTCTGATTTCAGAGCCTGAACGCCCCACCACGGCCTTCTACAGCAGCCGCCTGCACAGAGGTGAAGTTAGACAACAGCACACAGGCCTTTCAGGGACAGGATGGAACATGAGAGAAGGACTAAGGCGGGAGCTCTGCGGAAGATGCTTGTGGGACAGGTAGCAGCAGACGAGCTCACAGAGCCCAGACTGGAGTTGCCTGGAGGGAGGAGGAAAACAAGGAAAGCATATCGTCCAGAAAGCCAAGAGGAGAATTTCAAGGGGAGAGGGGTCCATGGTGGCAAATATCACAGGGGGGTGAAGTAACCGGACTGAATGAAACCGTTGCTTTTTTAATGTTTATTTTTGAGAGAGAGAGAGAGAGAGAGAGCGAGAGCGAGCAGGAGAGGGGCAGAGAGAGAGGGAGACAATCGGAAGCAGGCTCCAGGCTCTGAGGTGTCAGCACAGAGCCCGACACGGGTCTCAAACCCATGAACCATGAGATCATGACCTGAGCCAAAGTTGGATGCTCAACCGACTGAGCCACCTGGGGCCCCATGAATGAGACCTTTGTATTTTCTCCCCTGAGTGTCTTCCTGGCACCAGCTCCACAATGCCATCTGATGGCCAAACATAAACATTTAGGGGCTCCACAGGCTTTGTCACCCCCTAAGTTGTGTTTCTGTTGATAATATGACTATCTTCTCAGACATCCAGAATGCATACGTCAGGATGGTCTTTGATGTTCTGGTCCCACATGACCACCGATGGCAAATCCCGTTGACCCTGACTCAACCTTTCTCTAGTCTACCTCTTCCTCTTCACACCCTCTCTGAAACCCCGGATCTTTTTTTTTTTTTAATCTACACCATCATATTTCTATCCTGACTTGTCTGTTTGCCTCTGGTTGCATTTTCCTCTAATCTGTGTTCTGAAGTCTCACCGTGCCACTCCTGAGCTCAGAACCTTCAGTGGCTTTTCATTATTTACAATACAAATTCCAAATTCTTATTGAAGGCCATCTGTGAAATAGTTATAGCTTACTTTCCGACTTTCCCCCCTCTGCTTTATATGCCTCGCAGCCTATTTTCCAGCCAGACTGAAAAATGTCTTGTTTTCTGTGTTGGCCTCCTCAGATCCATTGGTTAGGCCAATCTTTCCAGCTGGATGCACTTTTCTTTCATCTTTCAGGTTGAAATCTTACCCATCCTTCAAAGGTCATCTGAAATACTCTTTTCTCTGTGAAGTTTTTCTTGACCCCTTCCACCAGGAATGATTTCAGGTTTCTCTGAGCTCAGATGAGTATGGCACTTGACCCCTCTCAGGGCAATAACTTTCTGTGTTTTTTTTTTTTTTTTTTCTACTTTCTATTATATTTTTCTTTTCTTTATTTTTTTGGTTTTGATTTTATTTTTGTTTTTGTGTATGTGTCTTGACTTAGTTTTTGAAGGCAAAGTCTATTTCTTACCTATTTTTCTATTCCTCATTTTGCTTGTCACATGAGTGTTTTATAATAAAGATGTTTGGTTTAGTTGAATATTTATTGAATGGATGGATGGATAACTGACATTACTGTCAAGATTTGTGCAATCTCTGTATATTTTATTTTTTAATGTCAATGTCTACAATAGAAGGCTTAATTATTAATCATATATTAAGTATATATGATTCTTGAGGTATGCTCTAAAGAACTAAATTTTCCTATTGGGGAAAAATCTACTGGACTTTTGTTTGGAGCATCTCAGCATCCTATTAGGTTATTCTTGAGTCATTTAATGTGATCACCTTTTTTTAAAGCTTATTTATTTATTTTGTGTGTGTGTGTGTGTGTGTGAGAGAGAGAGAGAGAGAGAGAGAGAGAGCGCGTGCGCAAGAGCGCAAGTTGGGGAGGGGCAGAGAGGGAGAGAATCCTAAGCAGGCTCTGTGCTGACACTTGGGGCTTGATCTCATGAGCCGTGGGATGATGACCTGAGCTGAAACCAAGAGTCAGATGCTTAACCGATTAAGCCACTCAGGTGCCCCATTATGTGATCGCTCTTTGAAGGTGGGTAGATAAAGGAAAAGGAAAAGGTACTTCTTTGGGGATGGCGTCCTGGGTCTCTTGGAAACGCCTTCATGCTTAGTATAACATTTCCAGGTTTTCCCTTGACTCATAGACGAAAGCGGATTAGAGAAGCAGAAGCCATCGCCATGACGCTGGACCCAGTTTGGTGGTGCCTGCCTGTCCTGCTTGTGAAATTCAATCTGGAGTGTGGAGTTTCCACAGCTGAGCCTATTATCCCATGGACAGGTCTCTTGAGCTTTCTCTGCCTTTGAGGGTATTGTCTTTTCTTAGCCACACATGGTGAGCATCATGTTAAGCAAAATGCAGGGAACTCAAAGGAGGGATCAATGGAAAATGTCTTATGGTGTTATGTTTATTTGGGTTTCGTTGTCAAGTTTAAGTCTTATAATTTGAGCACATGATCAGTTGCAGCTCTTAGTTTCTTACCAGCTTGACGGAGTTAAATGCCTCTTTGGGAATGGAATCCAGGTTTCCTTATATCCTTTTTAGCTACTGTTGTTGATGATGGTGTGGATAATCTAAGGGAAAACTCTCACGTAAGGAGATCCTGGGGTTATCCAGAATTTGGGAGTGCTTCAGACAATCCACCTATTTAAACTTGAATGTCCTACAGAAGATAGCAGATCTTCATTATAGAAGACCCAGGGAAATTAAATTTGTTGCTGATTATCTGCTGGGCATGGAATCTGGCAGAGAGCAATTCAGTAATAGTCTTATTAAAAATCTCTTCCCAGCTGCCTCTCCTCATCTTTCTTATACATCTTCTTCCCTCAGTCCAGCGATGAGCTAGCCAATAGGCAGTTGTGAATCAAGGTGAATGCTACATCTCCATTAAAAGGCAGGGCTCCTCCAATCCAGGGGTTGGGGGTGGGAAAAGATACCCACCACCAGCTGCCTTTCTGGAGTAGGAGCTCCAGACCAGGAGCAGCCTGGTTCTTCTTTGACCTGATCCATAGGTACCTATATCCCAAATGTGAAGCTCAAAAATAAAGAAGGTCCTATGTGCTACACCCTCCGTTAGCTTGCATATCACTTTGTGGTTGCGTCCTCCCTTTCTCTGGGTCCCCTTTCACCTAAGCTCTGACTTATCCACACCGGCACCTTTCCACATAGAACCTGAAGGGATCACTTTGGAATCTTTTTCACCAGAAGGCATTGGATCCACAGAGGCTCACAGTCTTTTTCATCTATTTTAGAAGGAATAGATTTGGTATTTTTGTGTAAGCACTCTAGTGACTTTTCCTTAATTCTTTGTTCCTTTGGTCCTGGGTTCCACGCTTTTGTCCCTTCTAACTTAGCCCTGTTATAATCTGTGTCTGATGCCTTTGCCTGCTATTCATTAGAGACTTGAGGACAGGAGAATCTTGATTTCTAGAATTCAAAATGAATAGGAGTCTCTTTTTAAAAGGGGATCAGATCAGAAATACCTTTTGTGCTATGGATAAGCTATAGTTTGGAAATTTTATGTGGAGTGTGAGTCTGAGAATTAGGAATTTAGATTTAGAATTGGTGGTCTAAAGATTTTGGCTTCTGCTTTATGGAATTCACCCAAACAGGTTGGTAGAATCAGGTGACTCACGACACAAGCGAAGGTAGCTAATCTTTAATATCCTAGCCAAGATTGTGAAGAGTGACAAACTTGGCAGATGGTGACTACATTTATTGTGGTGAGCACTGAGTAGGGTACAGAATTGTCAAATCACTATATTGTACACCTGACACTAACATAACATTGTAGGTCAACTCAACTTCAGTTAAAAAAAGCAAATAACCAAAAAAAGTCTATTTCAGAAAAGTGGACAATCTGGAAAACAGGCCATTTTATATCTCTAAGTATGTTCTTAAACCTTCTATAATGATTGAGAATGATCCATATATAATATCCAAAGCAGTGCAAAATATTGAAGCCAGCAGAGGCACCTGGGTGGCTCAGTCGGTTAAACATCAGACTTAGGCTCGGGTCATGATCTCAGGGTTCATGAGTTTGAGGAGTATGTACTTCACAGTTTTCTTGTTATTTCTTATGACAAAGCATATTTTCTCACTTTATCATCATCATCATGTCCTTGTGATGAAAACATTATTGTTATCAAAAAAATTTTTTTTAATTTTTTAATGTTTATTTATTTTTGAGAGAGAGAGTACAAGCAGGGGATGGGGAGAGAGAGAGGGAGACACAGAATCCAAAACAGGCTTCAGGCTCCGAGCTGTCAGCACAGAGCCCAGTGCGGGGCCTAAACCCACAAACCATGAGATGGTGATCTGAGCTGAAGTTGGATGCTTAACCGACTGAGCCACCCAGGTGTCCCTTCCCAAGTTTCTTAAAATTCATTTTCTTATTTTATTTTTATTTATTTTCTTTTGGAGAGAAAGAGAGAGAGAGAGAGAGCACATGGGTGGGGGAGAGGGGCAGAGGGAGAGAGAGAGAGAGGATCTCAAGCAGGCTCCATGATGTCAGCACAGAGCCTGATGCAGGACTTGATCCCCTGACCCTGGGATCATGACCTGAGCTGAAATCAAGAGTCAGGCACTCAACCAACTGAGCCGCCCAGGTGCCCCACCATATATATATATTTTTTTAGTGTTTATTTATTTATTCTGAGAGGGTGAGAGAGAACACGTGTGAGAGAGTGCGACTGGGAGTGGGGCAGGGGCAGAGAGAGAGAGGGAGAGAGAGAATCCCAAGCAGGTTCTGCCCTGAATAGCATGGGATTCGATCTCAAAACCCCGGGATCATGACCTGGGCCAAAATCAAGAGTTGGATGCTTAACCAACTGAGCCAGTCAGGCGCCCCACTGTTACTTTATTTTATAGATAAAATACTTTATTACTTTACTTTATTACTTTATTTTATAGACTGAGGCCAGAAAGTTTAGGTTCGTTGCCCCAAGTTCTCATACACAGTGACTAAGACGATCCAGGTCATCTGACTTCGGGTATCATCCACCTTCCATACATTTAAGTCTATATTTTGGTGGGCAAGTGAGATAAAGACAAAAAAAAACCTACAACGTGTTCACATTCAGGAGCTTTCCTTTTCCCCCTGCCTTGCAAGAGGAAGTAGGCTTCTTGGATGTGTGGCCGCTTTTGCTCACGATGTGTGGGATCACATCTTAAGGAGGCAGTGGGGCTGAGGGATGGGCTCCCTGGCAAGGGCACGGCAGTCCTGGAGGGAAAGAAGAGCATTCCAAAAAGCAAAGCCAGAAGGGGGATGACAGCAAATGCCAGCTGAGGTCTGAGAGAGCGTGTTTGGGCAGAGGGGGAGTGTGGGATGTCACGTCTGTGCTCTCTGAGAGAGAGAGTAGGAAACGGATAGGGAAAGACAGTCTGAGAAGTTTTATTATTATTATTATTATTATTATTATTATTATTACGAATGGAATGCTCACTGGGTGTCCTTTAAAGAAAATTCCAGCTAAGATTTTAATTGCTTTTAAGATTTCTTTGAAGGCCAGTTTGTTCTTTCTTTGGATTCAGCACCTCTCCACAGCTTTATGGGTGTTATATGAGCTAAAAGCCCAAGACGTGAGTCTGGGTTTTCACTCTCTCCTGTGCAGGGGAAAAGGGGCCAACAGTGTGCTTAGTCCCAGCTCAACAGCACCAACCAGAACTTGTAGAGAAATGGGCCAGGGGAAACATCCCCCTCACTTCCTCAGCTCCGTTGGCGGAGGTCACAGACAGGCTTGAGGCAAAGAACCTCAGAGTTGAATTCTGAGGGTCTTTACTTCGGAAGCCCTTATTTTCTTCTTAAACCCAGGAAATTCTTCTTGGTGTTAATATGATCCTTCCCTGATTACATAATGATCACAAATATCATTTTATTCACAGGAAGAGAAGTAGCAAAGCTCTAAAGGGAGAATTATTTTTTTGCAATTTCCCCCCATTTCATCGCTCGTGGTGAGTAAGCGTGGTCTTATGACTCAATTCCACTGGTGTAATAGCCTGGGCGGCAGTGCCGGCCATGGGTCGGGAGCCAGGGATGGAAATGTGCTGGAAAAGTGCTGCCTTAGCTGAACTGCTGACCTTGTCCCAGGAGAGGATATAGTGCGTCTCAGCCCAGTCAGGGTTGGGAATAGGAAAATCTGAGGCCAAAGGTAGACTCTGGCATATGACTTGTCTGGGCACTTCGGGTCTAATTTTGCTGAGAATTGGTATTTTATCTGCTGGTTTCAAGGCTGTTGGTTCACGGACAGGACATCGATTACTCACTAATGTCCAGAATGGGGCATCCACGTGCTGACTGAGAGAGCAACACCCTGTAGTTTGAATATGAGTGGGAGCAAATACTTTTTTCTCTTTTTAAATGTTTATTTTTGATGGAGAAGGAGACAGTGCATGAGTGAGGGAGGGGCAGAGAGAGACAGACCCTGAATCCAAAGTAGGCTCCAGGCTCTGAGCTGCCAGCACTGAGCCCGACGCGGGGCTCGAACTCACGAACGGTGAGATCATGACCTGGGCCGAAGTCAGACGCTTAACCGATTGAGCCACCCAGGCGCCCCAGGGGAGCAAATACTTTTCCTTCCTGTCCCTTGAGTGACTTCTTTCTGCGGCATGAGGCAAGTGTGCTTGCCAATGATGTACATTGCTTCTTCCAAGATACTGCTCAGTGCTTGATTAATACTGTAATTACAAATATTTGTAACTGGTAAGGACGTAAACCTTCTGCCCTTCGGTTGAGTATTTAGTGGCAACTTCCTTTCCCCTAAAATGACTCTTTCAAAAGGAATTGTTTTCATTTGGCTAAATAAACTTTGGTACGTGAGTTTTTATTTTTTACCTTATTTTTTAAAATTTATTTGTTTACTTTTGAGAGAGAGGGAGACAGGATCGGGGGAGGGGCAGATAGAGAGAGGGAGAGAGAGAATCTCAAGCAGGCTCCATGCTGTCAGCATACAGCCCGACGCGGGGCTCGATCACACAACCCCGGGATCATGACCTGAGCTGAAATCAAGAGCCAAGACGCTCAACCGACTGAGCCAACCAGGCGCCCCAGAGTATTCTCTCTCTCTCTCTCTCTCTCTCTCTCTCTCTTTTTTTTTTTTTTTTTTTTTTTTTTTTTTTTAATAAGCAGGGGAGGGGCACAGAGAGAGGGAGACACAGAATAGGAAGCAGGCTCCAGGCTCTGAGCTGTAAGCACTGAGCCTGATGCAGGGCTTGAACTCACGAATTGTGACCTGAGCCGAAGTCAGATGCCTAACCGACTCAGCTGCCCAGGCACCCCGGGAAGTATTCTTTTTGTAGAATTACAAATTAGAGTCTATCTTAGTGCTTTATACTTGATCAGTATTTGTTGCATTGACTTGAATTGCCTTCAGAGTCAGAGACTGTCTTGTTAACATGTTTGACAGTGGAAAATCTTCCTTTTATCAGAGCAGATTCTGTAATTCAGAGCCAAATCTAATGAATAAGGTGGGGGGATCAAGCTGAGTGGCTCTGATTCAGATTGTTAAAAACCTCAATAAACTAAACCAGAGTGATTGTTTTTTTTCTCTGACTTAAACTGGCTTTTTAAAAAAGTGTTTTGATTTATTTTTAAGAGAGAGAGCATGGGCAGGAGAGGGGCAGAGAGAGAGGGGACAGGGGGTCTGAAGCAGGCTCTGCATTGACAGCAGTGAGCCCGACGTGGGCCTCAAACTCATGAACCGTGAGATCATGACCTGAGCTG
Organism: Panthera onca; assembly: GCF_046562875.1. Classification (NCBI taxonomy): domain Eukaryota; kingdom Metazoa; phylum Chordata; class Mammalia; order Carnivora; family Felidae; genus Panthera; species Panthera onca. The sequence goes on from NC_138355.1 coordinate 62,735,023, forward strand.
AAGTTGGACCCTCAACCAGGGGAACCACCCAAGCACCCCTGACACTGGCTTTTGAAAACAATGGTATGAGTAGAAAGTTGTAACACTGTAAGAAATCAGTTTCATAATTTCACATTTTACATATGGAATATATTAGCAAATTATGGAATGCTTCTGCATTCTAGGCATGATATTCAGTGCTGGGGTTACAGAGATCAGTAAGTATTAGCCCTTGGGGAAACCATTGTCCAGTGGGGAGAGACAGCAGAAGATCAGTCATCAGAATGTGGTGAGATCAGACCTGTGGAGCTCGTTCAGTTTCTGTGAGCAGTCACAGGCGGTGGGTATGGTTGAAGTGGGGCAAGGGTCTGGGGTCTGGGAAGTTTTTAAAGTAGAGGTGATGCTTGAATGGGATGTTGAAGGATGTATATGGGCGTACAAGAATAAAGAGGGTATACAGGTGCGCGCGCGCGTGTGTGTGTGTATGCTTCTGATAGAAATGCATGTGGGATAGCTTGGAGGCCATGATGTCAGGAGAATGTTCTAAGGAGTGAGTAAGATCAAACAGATGAAATGCTTAAGGGCATTGCATTTTTGATGTCTAACTAGGGTTAGCAGTCAAAGAATACTTCTAAGAAGTCCAGTCTTCAAAGTCAGCCAACGAAAGGCAGTGAGCTGCGAGGCAGCAGTGGGTCCTGCCCGATGATCACTGTCAACAGTCTCTTGAGGGTTTTAAGATGAGTCGCCTGACGCTTCGTGGGTTTAAGTAATTTGCCTAAAGTCTTGTGGCTGCGAAGAACTGGGAGTGGGATTTGAATTGGAGTCTGCCTCGCTCCGAGAACCGTACTTTACTATGAGTGTTTTTTCATCTTTATCTGATGGCATAAGATTTTGCGGAGCTTCGGGGCCACCAACCTGAACATGAGATTGTTTGTATGGTCTGTAGCTGGAGACGAAGGGGCAGGTCCAGGCGCTGATCGCGTGGACTGACACAGGCAATGCTCACCCTAGTAGTTTTCGGACTTCAGAGTGCCCAAGATTCCTTCCGGGGAATTCCTCTGATGGCTTCAGTTCTGAAGTCCCACTTCAGAGAGTCTGTCCTGTTGTGAAGCATCTCGGGCGATTCTGATGCAGATGGTATGTGATTCACGCTTTGATGGCCATCCCCCTGAATGAGTGTCTTCTGTGAACGTGGGTATCTCTCTCCCTCTCTTCTTCCTTTCTCTCCCTCTCCCTCCTTCTCTCTCTCCCTTCTCTCCTTCCCTTCCTTCCTCTCTTTCATTCTGCCTTTCCTTCCTTCTCCCCCGCTCCTCCCTCTTTTCTTTGCTTGCTTCCTTCCTTGTTTCCCCTTTCTTCTGAGGCTTCTCTTAATTGGGTTCCAATGACGCAAGGAGATCACTCATAAGTACTATTCCCTCTCTTTCCAGCAAGATCGTCTGTTCCTTGCAGGCAGAGATCCCACGTCCGTATGCCTTTTGCAGACACTCACCTGGGTGTGCTCCCAGGGATGAAAACACACACTGGGCACCCGGTGACACAGTTGGTCACTTTACAGCGAGGCATTTTGAAACACGTGGTTTAGCCAAGGAAGGCACGCTCAGCAGTTTTTCATGTCGTCTCTGTGAACTGCCTGTGTACTTACCTCTCACGGTCTCTGCCTTTCCTGCTCCTCACACAATTCTGGAGGGTCCCTAATGGGAAGGACACAGACTGATGCTTAGCAGCGGTTCCTTGCTGGTCCAGCCCTCGCTATTTCCCACAGCCCCCGGCCAAACCCCACCCCCTGGAAGTCTCCAGACCTGTGCTTCCCTCCTCATACTCGCTTCTTCGGACGCCTGTCTTGTGTTGCACTTCTGAAACGGGAAATCCCGTTTGCAGCTGGCTTAATATCTGGGGTACCCCCTCTTTCTGGGCCATGGCATGTCAGAGCCACGTGGATGGTCTGACCTTGTCCCATTTGGGCAGTTTTCTCCTCTGCGCCCTGGTGACAAAGGCCCGGCATTCCTGGCATAGTGGACTCCTTGCGTGGTATCACACAAGTGATGGATTCCTGTCTGTTTCTCTGCTGTGGTCTGGGTGCCCAGATTCTGAAGTCAGGTTACATGGGGTCCAGCTTTGCTTGTGGACTGGGAGTGTGGGCATGTTTTAAAACTCCTTCAAGCCCCCATATCCTCATCTGTAAAATAAGCACCATACAGTGGTTGTGAGGTTTAGAACCAAATGATGCTTGGGAGTGCCTGCTTTAGGGTAAGCGCTATTGCAATTATTGTTCTTGGTGATAATTTTTTATTGTCCTTTTATGTCCTCAGTTGAAATTCTGTCAGTCTTGCAAAGCCCAGCTAGAGCTGTGCCTCATCCGCAAAGCTTTTTTGTCCACTCACGTCCGCAGACAGCGCTGTCCTACATTCTCATGATCACTCAGGTCTAAGATTAATGTTTGATTGCCTTTAATATTTAATACTGTGTTCTTATTGCACTGGGTCCTAATTGGTTTTATGCTTGGTCTTGAGAAGTTCTTAAATGTGGCTAATAAAGACTGCCTTTTTCTTTTAGCCTCCCCACTACTGGTTACGTAATTACATTACCTCTTCTTTCAGGTGTTATGATTAAGGATGTACGGGTCAATTCCCTTAACATGAACCCATTTGGGATAAACTCATATACACTGCAGCATCTACACTGCAAATGACAGCATCCTGGGGTCCCACGTCAGCTGGCTTTGTGCCGCTGCTCTTACTAGATAAGGAGAAGGCCCTGGTTCAGGGAGAAGTGTTTTTAAAAATTTTTTTAAATGTGTATTTATTTCTGAGACAGAGCATGAGAGTGGGAGCAGTAGAGAGAGAGGGAGACACAGAATCCGAAGCAGGCTCCAGGCTCCGAGCTGTCAGCACAGAGCCCGACGTGGGGCTGGAACTCCTGAGCTGTGAGATCATGACCTGAGCTGAAGTCGGACACGCTCAGCCGACCGAGCCACCTGGGCATCAGGGAGAAGTATTTTAAGGCTCGAGTGTTATGGATGGAAGGAAGACCTTGTTTTGACACCATTTCCTTCTGAAGTTGGTAACTCTGAGCCCTGGATGCACCGGAGAATCACTGCAGAGCTTAAAAAAAATACTGATGCCCCGGCCACATTCTGGGCCAGTCAGATCCAGAATCTGGGGGGGTAAGGGGGGGTGGGGGAGGGGGAGAACAGGGGCGGGGCAGGAGCGAGATGGCGGAGGTGCCCAGGTATATAGTATTTTGAAAAAGCGTACCAGCAGGGGCGCCTGGGTGGCTCAGTCGGTTGAGCATCAAACTCTTGATTTTGGCTCAGGTCATGATCTCATGGTTGGTGAGTTCAAGCCCTGTGCCGGGCTCTGCACCTGACAGTGTGGAGCCTGCCTGGGATTGTCTCCCTCTCTCTGCCCCTCCCTTGCTTGCTTGATCTCTCTCTCAAAAATAAATAAACATTAAAAAAAAAAAAAAAAAAGCTTACCAGGTGGCTTTATGATGCTGTCCAGGTTGAGAAGGGTGGAATTGCTCTAAAACCAGGTTCTCCAGCCCCTCCGCCTGGTGAACGGGCTTCAGTTTTAGTTACATGCCTTCATGCTGGTTTTCAGGGATACTGGCTACAATTAGCTTGCAGGAATTAGCTTTTAAGAGAGCCTGGATGTCTTAAGGGCCCAAACCATGCCGCAAAAGAGCGTTTATTACCTGAGAATGCCTTGCAACCAGGCTGCTCATGGGCAATCAGTGTGCCTAGGAATAGAATTTTCCTTGCCCTAGGTCACTGGTGCCGTGGCAGACAAGTGACAGGGCTCCCGTAGGACCTAAAGTATTTATAGCTCTTACAGTATTTCTGCAAGGTGAGCTTTGCCGCAGAGGCCTGAGTCGGGGCTGCTCAGAGTCACTAACGTGCAGGAGTTGAACCCAGCTGCTGCAGGAAATAGCTCTTAGTGCGGAGAGAGGGGCTCAGGTGTCCTTGGCCGAGAACAGAACGCGCGGGAAGCCGTGGAGCAGACCCATCTGGGATTCCTCCTCCACCTTGTGTGAGATATTTTGCACAGGAATCGATTAAGACCTCTTAAAAACTAGAGGTTTTGAAGTATAACTTACTTACCATGAACTTTATCTGTTTTAAATGTACAGTTCAGTGAGTTTTAGTAAATTCACAGGGCTGTGCAGCCATTCCCACAATCCAGTTTTAGAATATTTCCATCACCCCAGAAAGATCCTCGGTGCCTGTTTGCAGTCAGTTCCTGTGCCCAGTTCACATCCAGGCAACCTCAAAGTTGTGTTCTCCCTCTGTAGTTTTGCCTTTTCTGGACACTTCATATGAATGGAGTCATACAATACGTAGTCTTTTGTGTCTGGCTTTTTTTACTTTAGCATAACAATTCCGAGGTTCATCCAAGTTGTGGCCTGTGTCAGTATTTTTTTCCTTTTTTTTAAATAGGGGCGCCTGGGTGGCTCAGTCGGTTGTGTCCGACTTCGGCTCAGGTCATGATCTCACAGTTCATGGGTTCGAGCCCCGCGTCGGGCTCTGTGCTGACGGCTCAGAGCCTGGAACCCACTTCGGATTCTGTGTCTCCCTCTCTCTCTGCCCCTCTCCTGCTCGTGCTCTCTCTCTCTCTCTCTCAAAAATAAATAAACATTAAAAACTTTTATTTTAGAGAGAGGGAGAGAGAATGCGAGCAGGGGAGAGGGGCAGAGGGAGAGAATCTTAAGCGGGCTCCACACTCAGCGTGGAGCCAGAGCCCATGAATAATGACCTGGGCAGAAATCAAGAGTTGGACACTCAAGGTCGGAACCACCCAGGCACCCTGGTATTTTGTCCCTTTTTATTGCTAAATAGTGTTACATTGTATGGATATGCTACGTTTTATTTATCCATACTCAGTTGACTGAGGTTGGGATTGTTTCCACTTTGGGACTTTTATAAATAATGCTGCTGTGAGCACTCAAGTTCAAGCTGTTGTATGGATGTATGTTCCCATTGCTCTTGGAGTGAACTTCCTGGCTTGCATGGAAAATTTATGTTAAGCTTTTTGAGAAACTGCAAATTTTGCAGTTCCATCAGAAATTCACGAAGGTTCCAGTTTCTCTCCATCCTCACTAACCTTCGTTATTACCTGTCTTTTTCATTCCAGGAGGTGTAATGTGGGTTTAAGTCCACTCAATCATTTTTGTTTTTTTTTCTTTTTTGAATCGTGCTTTTGTTGTCTTATCTAAGAAATCTTTGCCTATTCAAGGTCATACAGATTTCCCCCTAGATTTTAGGATATTTTAGATTTTCTTCTTAATCTTTTATAGTTTTAGCTTTTACATGAGGCTTCGATTAATTTTGAGTTAATTTCTAAGTATGGTGTGAGTAGGGATATAAATTAATTTTTTTTTTTGATTGTTGAATTTACTGATCAATCGCTACCTCAGTGATATTGAGCTGTCTGATCCATGAATACAGATCTCCATTTATTTAGATCTTTAATTTCCCTCAACAATAATTTGTAGTTTTTGGTGAACAAGACTTCAATCAATATTTTTGGAGGGGTCCTGATAGGAAATTTCTTTTTCTTCCCTTCAGAGATCTCATTGAAAACAATGGAGGGGGTCATAGCTGAGCAGCCAGGAGCGGGAGGTGGGGTGGAGAGTGGAAAAGGCACCAGCTTGGGCGGCGGGAGGACCGGCTCTAATCTGGGGCAAGCCATGTCACCTCTCACTTTGCTGATCCCTAAGACGAGTGTGATGTAGTTTGTTTTGCTTCAAGGTTGTAAGGTTAGAGGTAACGTGGGGAAGGAGCTTGGAAAAATGTTGTCTGTCCTATGATGAGGCTGATACGGCCATTAAAGGGGACACGAAGAACTAACAGAAGAAGATGCTCTGAGAGATCTCATCTTGGCCACTGAGTCTCTTTGCAGCTCGAGGCAGAGGCCAGTGATCCGCAGCGAAGTGAACATACCATCTCATTTGATCGCCAGACAACTCATTGAATTAGCCATTTTCATCCACATTTTGCAAAACGGAAACTGATGTTCGGAGAGGTAAAGTCAAGTTTCCAAGGTCACAGAGCTAGTAAGAGGCAGTGCAGGATTTAAACGCAGCCTTGTGTAACCTCAATGCTTCTGCCTTTCCACGGCACATCACCACCCTCGCTATCACCACCAGCTCCCATCAGGGAATCTACAAGGCAATGTTAAATCTCAGGCACAGCACAAAACTCCTCAGAGGATAAATGAACACTGATAAGTGGTTAATGTATCTTGCTCATCTTTCGTTCTTCACATGTTAAAGGTTTAGTTTTGTCTCAAGATTCAGGAAGGCAGATGTGATTTCCATCATCAAGGATTAGGTGGGAAAACCAAGCTGAATTCGTAAGGGTTGATCATAGCGAGGTTTATTTATATTTTTTAAAAGCTTATTTATTTTGAGAGAGATAGAGACAGCACCAGTGGGGGAGGTGTGGAGAGAGAGAGATTGAGAGAGAGAGAGAGAGAGAGAGAGAGAGTGAGAGAGAGAATCCCAAGCAGGCCCCACACTGTCAGTGCAGAGCCCAACATGGGGTTTGAACCCATGAAACCATGAGATCCTGACCCGAACTGAAACCAAGAGTTGGATGCTTAACCGACTGAGCCACCCAGATGCCCCAGATCATAGTGAGCTTTTAAAAAAAGTCACTTGGGTTACGTGGCTATATAGATCGAGATGAAAGGCAACCTTTGCTCCCAACGTTTATTGTGATCTGACTTGAGCTCTGAGTTGCACCTTGTAGCTTCCATTTTCTCAGCGGTGATAGCACTGGTGAGAGGAAGGTGGAGTTTGTGGCTATGTGAAATTTCAGATTCAAGGTTACAGATGTCCTGTAGCTGGCTCCTCTGGGCTTGCTCAACAGCAGCATACGTACTCACAGATGCGAGTAGACCTGAGCCTACACGGATGGGTCACCAGTTTTTTCTCGCTTCCCATGCAGGAGATCTGGGTCTGCTTTCTAGCAAATCCTTTAATATGGCAGCATGGAGAGTGCACAGGCTTTTGGAATCAGACGAATTTTTGTTCCATTTCCACCATGCGCTAGTTTTGCGATCGTGGGAAATGGGCTTAAATGATCTGAGCCTCAGTTTGTTCATGTAACACGGTGCAAATAATTGCCATGATGATTACAATGAGACAAGGTCTGTGCTTTGCTTATTAGTGGCAGATATGTAATATGTTCTAGACAAAGAGAGTCCTTTTGCTCTTTCTAATGGAGTTACACATGATTAGATTTAATTGTAAGGAAATCTCACTGTGGACAAGTGCATTAGTCTTCTTTTGCTGCAGTAACAAATAGCCCCCAAAGCTCAGTGGCTGAAAATCACGTACACTTAATTTCTGGCTCATGTTATCTGAGGGCTGAATTAATGCTGCCTTTCCTGGGCTTCCCTGGGTTATGTTCTGCTCTTTGTGTCCTCTCACCTCGGGATCCCAGTTGAAGAAACATGCTGTTCTCATGGTGAAGGACAGAAACTCCAGAGAGCCGGAGCCAATCTGTAAAGCATATTTAAAGTTTCTGCTTGGACATCGTGTGTATCACATCTGCCCACATCCATTGTCATAGGGCCAAGGCCAAAGTCAATTGATGGGTAAGTATAATCTGCCTAAAGGGAAGCATGGCGTGGGCTTTCTAAATAAATAAACAATCTTCCTTAAGAAGTGAGAATTTTGACAATTCTTGGGGTAATTCTTGGTAATCTGAGGAATAATCATTATATACATGGAATAGCCCGGCTTCTTTATTTTTAATCTTTCCCTTTGGCTGTGGCAGTTTGTTTGCTTGCTTTTTCAGGTTTTCTTTGTAAAAGCAGAGCCAACGAAAAACAATTTGTCAGAGTCTGAGAAAAGACTTTTGTGTTTTTCTTCCTCCGTCTCATTCTTCTCAGTCACTTGCCATTCATCCCTTTTTACTCATCTAAACGTGGGCTTGCTTCGGCCTCTCTTCTCCTTGGACACTCTTTTCTCCAGGTAATCTCATATGGAACTCTGGCTTCAGCAGACTTCTCACTGAGGCATCCTGTGTCAACATTTGCAACTCAGATGCTACGGAACTGTCCACTCATATCGCCAGCCTGGCGTCTCTCCTGTGATGCCGTATGAATCTCAATGTAATAAAACCCAGCTGCGGTGACTCTAAGCGTACCTTCTAGGACCGGACCGTCCAGCCAGTTGTGGACATCGAGCCCTGGAATTCATCTTGCTACCTCCCTCTCCCTCGCTCTCTTATCCAGTCCTTTGCCAATTCCCTGTCTTTACCTCCTAAGGGCCTCTCTGATCATCTACTTCTCTCCATCCCCACTGCCACCAGGAATCCACGATCCTCCTTCATCCGGACTCTTGCAGTATCCCCCAGTTGTCTCCCTGTATCCTTGCTTTCTGCTTCTAATTTGATTTCTTCACGACAGCCATAGCCAGAGTCATTTTTTAAAGGATTTACATTTGGGGTGCCTGGGTGGCTCAGTCAATTAAGCGCCGGACTTCGGCTCAGCTCATGATCTCGCGGTTCGTGGGTTCGGGCCCCACGTCGGGATCCATGCTGACGGCTAGGAACCTGGAGCCTGCTTCGGAGTCTGTGTCCCCCTCTCTCCCTGCCCCTCCCCTGCTCATGCTTTGTCTCTCTCTGTCTCAGAAATAAATAAACATTTAAAAAAAATTCAAAGATTCACATTTGGTCGTATCTGCCTTGGGCTTACAGCCCTTCAGTGACTTCCTGTCTTTCCATAGCCCTCAAGGTCCTGCATGATCTGGCTTTTTTTCTGTCTCTCGCACTTTGTTTTGCAGCACTCTTGTCTATACTGTAGCTATGGTGTTCTCCCCTTTTGAATCCTTCCATGTGTCACGCCCTCACCTCTCTTGGGGACTTTGCACATGCTTCCCTCTGTTTGAAATGTTTTTACCCTGACCTCCATCCTTGAAATCCCAGCTCAGGAGTCTCTTCCTTGCTGAAGCACTCCCTAGCATCTCCAGGCTGAGAGGTTTGTTTTCTCTTCTATGACCACAGTTTATGCGAATTGAATGCATTTTGTGTTCTTATTTGCTTACGCGAATCTCTGCCTGGGTTTCAAGGTCTGAGGGCCGAGTTCTGTCTCATTCTCCAGACACTGTTTTGTTTGTTTGTTTCTTTTTTGAGCTTAAATAAAACTACGCACAAGCCATCTGTAAGGTTTAGAGAAATCAAAATTCGCTGCTCGTAGAGCTCTTTTGTACTAAAACTCATAATCACAAACATCAAAATTGGGAGGTGGCAGGGATACCTCTGGTCCATGGCCTTTAGTTTTATTAATGACAAAACTGAAGCCTGGAGAGAGCAAATGACTTGTTTAAGGTCATGCAGCTGGTAGGTGTCAGGTAACATTAGATTGTCTGAGTACCATCTGAAAGGGAAGGTTTCCATAAGGGGTCGGGTGGGGGGATGGGGGGTTGGGATGAAGGTGGAGGGGAGGGGTGGTGGCTAATATGGCTTATCTTTCCCCGAAGGTACCATTTTTCAAAGGCTTATTTTGTGCCAGGGATTGTATTAGCTCCTCATAGAAATAATCTCTAAATTTTAGGACCACACACGAGTTTAATCCCCATTTTAACTTGAGGGAAAATGAGAGTGACAGAGATTACAATGTGTTCAAGGTCCACGCAGCTCATGAGGAAATATCTCAATGCCTCGATAACAGTGATCCTTAACGCTGATTTCTTTTTACGTGTTGTTTGTTGGGTGGGGATGAGGGCTTGAGACGAGATCAGCCTAAACGGATTTTCACTGACAACTGGTAATCCCAAAGAGGCTTCCTAGTAGGAGACTTGCAAGGTTTCAGGGCTTCAGTGTAAAGCCGTAATCACATGGCCTTCAGGGAGAGGTTTATAGAGCTCCCACCAAGTGTACCCACGTGTACGGGCCAAGTTCAGTGAGGTGAAGAACTGTAAGCCATGAACTGCTTCTGAGGGAGACCAGATCAAAGGATCAGGCCTGTTCTTATCCGCCTTGCTGACTGGGAACGCGCCTATGGTCACTTCAGTGAGTGGGCATCCAAGTAGACCCCAAGTCATACACCAGACTGTATTGTTCTTTTTTTTAAAAAAATGTTTTATTTATTTTTGAGAGAGAAAGCACGTGAGCAGGAGAAGGGGCAGAGAGAGAGAGAGGGACACAGGATCCAAAGCAGGCTTTGCACTGATAGCAGTGAGCCCTGATTTGGGGCTTGAACTCATGAGCCATGAGATCATGACCTGAGCTGAAGTTGGACGCTCAACCAACCGAACCACCCAGATGCCCCCAGACTGTGTTTTTTTTTTAACTAATTTTTTTTTTAATGTTTATTTATTTTTGACAGAGAGAGAGAGAGAGAGGGAGAGAGAGACAGAGCATGAGTGGGGGAGGGGCAGAGAGACAGGGAGGCACAGAATTTGAAGTGGGTTCCAGGCTCTGAGCTGTCAGCACAGAGCCCGACGCAGGGCTCGAACTCACAGACCGTGAGATCATGACCTGAGCTGGAGTCAGACGCTTAACCGACTGAGCCACGCAGGTGCCCACCCCCCCGCAAAATGTTTTTAATGTTCATTTATTTTTGAGAGAGACAGAGCACGCGTTAGTGAGGATGAAGGGGGGAGGGGCAGAGAGAGAGGGAGACAAAGAATCCAAAGTAGGTTCCAGGTTCTGAGCTGTCAGTACAGAGACTGACGCAGGGCTCGAACCCAAGAACCATGAGATCAAGACCTGAGCTGAAGTCAGGCGCTCAACCGACTGAGCCATGCAGGTGCCCCCAGACTGTATTGTTCTTAAGTATTAATCTCTTGGCCTAAATAATTGGTCTGCTTAAGAAACCAGTTAGCTGCACCCTTTCCTAATCTGATCCTTGTCAATCACCCAGCACTGCCTTCAGATCGCCCCAGATTCCCACTGGGTCCTCCCTCAATCCCCTCCCCCCTCCCCCCCAGCAATATCCGAACTTCTTGCCGGAGTGGATTGCCAGTGTGCTGTCTTCACCCGTCTGGCGGCTTGCAAAGAGCAGATAATCCGTTTAAATCCTTCATTCTTAATAGTAATAGATGATCTGTTTGGCCTTATTTTCTAACATTAGCTTTCAGACTGCCTGTATCAAATCCACAGGTTTTGAATGTGAATCCTAGAGACAAAGAGCGGTTAGCAACAGGAAAGAGCTGATGGCAGAATCGTGCAAAATCAAATCTGGAAGAATTAATTTTGTCGATTTCCCTAACAGGGTCGTCTTCTTTGTACCGAGTGGCAGATGATATTGGCAGTGAAAACACAAAACACGGAGTCAAGAAGAACCGGTCGCTGCACATGTCGGTCCTGCAGGGCACTAACAAGGTGACATGGGACGACTGCTAACCTTTTTAAACCTTAGTTTTCGTATTCATACAATGGGACAGTAAGATCTTTCAAGGCTGCAGAAAGGCTTTGTGAGTTGGAACTCGCTCTACAGTCTGAGGTACCATTCTGGGTGGAGCCCAGTCCCCTCCTCCTCGGGCAGAGCTTTTGTTTGGGGAAACTGAGGAGCCGGGGGTGGGGGTGGGGTGGGGTTGTGTGCACTGTTGCCCACGAGGTATCCTCAGCTCTGTCGTGACCTTAAAGTCTCAGAGACGGCAGCTGTGTAGATGGCGCAGAGGGCCCTTCCCCACAGCCAGGGCTTGGTTTATTCAGGCAAAGATCTGGCAGGAAGGGGAACTCTCAACAGATGTGCTGATGGGCAGAGGGGAGGGTGAGTGGACAGTGATGCCACCTCCCTGTGTTAATCTCAATTACACAAGCCTAAATTACCCATACTCCTCACTAAATGGCACCTTCTCATCGTCTTTCTATGCTAAGCCCTTCCCTTTTTAAACTTAATATCCTTGGGGCGCCTGGGTGGCTCAGTCGGTTAAGTGTCCAATTTGGGTTCAGGTCACGATCTCATAGTTTGTGAGTATGAGCCCCGTGTTGGGTTCTGTGCTAACAGCTCGGAGCCTGGAACCTGCTTCAGATTCTGTGTCTCCCTCTCTCTCTGCCCCTCCCCTGCTCATGCTCTGTCTCTCTCTCTCTCTGTCTCTCTCTCAAAAACAAACATTAAAAAAAATAAATTTAATATCCTTTAACCCTCATTCGCACTCACCATTCATTGAATGATATTCATTGAATGTGTTTATTTATTTATTTTGTTTTTAAATGTTATTTATTCTGCGAGAGTGCAAGTTGGGCAGAGGCAGAGAGAGAGAGGGAGAGAGAGAATCTCAAGCAGGGATGCGGGGCTCAAATAATGCCCCGTGAGATCACAACATGAGCCAAAATCAAGAATTGGATGCTTAACCGACTGAGCCACCCAGGAGCCCCAATGAATGTGTTTAAAATTGCATTTGACGTGTGTGTGAGTGGTATGGTGTTGTAATCATTCAATTAGTCAACAAAATGTATTAAGTGCCTCTTTTATGGTAGGCTCTGTTCTAGGCCTTGGGGGACATCAGTGAACAAAACAGGCAAAAATTCTCACTCACATAGTAAAAGGTGGGAGTGGGGAGATAGTACTTACTACCTTTCACTATTACATTTGATTGTTGTCTGAGGTAGAAATAGAGCTGAGTAAGGGGGACCAAGGGTGTGTGTGTGTGTGTGTGTGTGTGTGTGTGTGTGTGTGTGTGCGTGCATGAGTGCGCGTGCGTGTAGAGGATTTTGAATGCTTATGATTCTAGATGGAGGGAGTAGCCAGTGCAAAGGTCCTGTAGCAGCATCACTACCCTGCATGTGTTGACTACAGCAGGGTGGCTGGTGAGGCTGGGCCAGAGTGAGCACTGGGGACAAGGGTGCTGTCAGGGAGGTAGAGGGAGTGTGGGGGGAGGGGGAGGAAGATCATCTAGGGCCTTGTGGGACATTGTAAGGACTTGTGTGCTCTCAGGGTTATAGAGTATTGTTAGGGTCCCCCCCCCGCCCCACTTATTTTTCCACTCAGCATTGTTTTCAAGATCCAGCCGTGTTGCCAAACGGACAGCTAGCCAGTTGCTTGTGCCATTCTGTAGCACTACATAAATTTTACCTGCTCACTCATCCAGCCTCCTGCACTTGACGTCCTCATGTGGGTTCCATCACGGGCCTGTGTGATCGTTTCTGTGGGCGACACACAGGGGCCTGGGGAGACTTGCTAGGTCACAGGGAGGCATACGCCTGATTTGGCTTAAGTAGCTCCAGATTGCTCTCCAGGCTGTCTCTACCCGACTGTGCTCCTTCAGCGGCGCTCCAGGGTCCCCGTAGCCCCACATCCCTGCCAAACGAGACGTGATTCAGCTTTCCATTTTTTGCCAATCTAATAAGTATGAAGTCCGTTGTTCTAATTTGCGTTTTTCTGATTATTAACGAGCATGAACACCTACCTCTTTATATGCTTGTTAGTTTTTTGAGTTTCTTCTTTTATAAGTTGCCTGTTCATATTCTTGGCCAATTTTTCTATTGGGGTTCTTATTTTTTGTTTTGTTTTTTTTTTGCAGGAGTTCTCTTAGATTCTGAATATCATCCATAGTTGTTTTTAGGAGGTTAGATTTGAGGTGGCCTTTGAGGTAATCTAGTCTAACCACCCCATTTTACACTTGAGGAAACTGAGACCCAAGCAACGAAACGACTTGTTAAAACACACACATAGTGGAAAAGCTGAGACTGTAAGTCAGTACTTTTCACGCCGTATTGTATGGAGTGGAGGTCCTTTTACGAGGCAGCGATGGCGGGAGGTGGTGGGCAGGAAGTGTGGGGTGTTGCTGGCTCCCTATCATCGACACTTCTTTAGGCAGTGGGGCCATGTGCCCTGACTGCTGGCAGAGGCCAGTTCTGGATCCGAGAGGCCTTCGGTCTGATGACTGTTTCCTCCTTTCCATTCAAACTGTTACTATTTTATTTCAGGATGTTATCTCTTCCCCCTCGACTAGTGTTTCTCAAATTTTAGTGGTGTGCAGGATTCACCCAGAAAACATACTGTAATGCAGACTCCCCCTCCTGAAGATGGAAGCACTGCGTGGTATTTAGGACCCTGATGCAGGTGGCCCACAGACCTCATTTTGCGAGTACCCTGCCCCAAACAGTGCCATTAGCCACCTAATTGTTCTTCTGTCTCCATCCCAGAGCACTGCATCTGCCTTCTGGGCCGCCAAACAGAGCTACTGTCATTCCAGAACATCTCTCCCTCTCTGTCTGCCAGGCTTTCACCTTTAACACCCACCTGAAGTGCTCCTTCCTTTCGGAAATTCTGTGATTCTCAGGAGCCAGGTCAAACATGGTCTTCCTTAGAAAGCCCTCTCTGATTTTTCTGAGAATCGAGTTCAGGGTCACAGTATGAATGATGACATATGGCAGGAAGTAGGAAGAGCCCCCTCCCCGGCATGTTGCCCTTTGAAATCCTGGTGGACAGGGGCACCTGGGTGGCTCAGTCGATGAAGTGTCTGACTTCGGCTCAGGTCATGATCTCGTGGTTCGTTGGGCTCTGTGCTGACAGCTCAGAACCTGGACCCTGCTTCGGCTTCTGTCTCCCTGTCTTTCTGCGCCTTCCCTGTTTGTGCTCTGTCTCTTTCTGTCTCTCAAAAATAAATAAATGTTAAAAAATTTTTTAAAAATTTTGAAATCCTGGTGGACACCCCTCTGTGCAAAGTGGTGAAGGACACCTCTTGAAGGTAGCAACACCCGGCAGCAGCCAGTCTTTTTTTTTTTTTTTAATTTTTAATGTTTATTTTTGAGAGAGAGACAGAGAGACAGAGGGAGAGAGGGAGGGAGGGAGAGAGAGAGAGAGGGGGAGAGAATGAGTGGGGGAGGGGCAGACAGAGGGAGACACAGAATCCGAAGCAGGCTCCAGGCTCTGAGCTGTCGGCACAGAGCCGGACGCGGGGCTCGAACCCACGGACCGCGAGATCGTGACCGGAGCCGAAGTCGGCCGCTTCACCGACGGAGCCACCCAGGCGCCCCAATGTTTATTTATTTTTGAGACAGAGAGAGACAGAGCATGAACGGGGGAGGGTCAGAGAGAGAGAGGGAGACGCAGAATCTGAAACAGGCTCCAGGCTCTGAGCTGTTAGCACAGAGCCGGACGCGGGGCTCAAACCCACGGACCGTGAGATCGTGACCTGAGCCGAAGTCGGCCGCTTCACCGACGGAGCCACCCAGGCGCCCCAGTCTTTTCTTTTTTTTAAAGAAACACTCATTTTTTGTGATCAAATATATATGTACATAGTTTATTTAAAGAGTTGTAGTTCTACAGAATTTGTTATGGAAAATGGCAGTCTTCCATCATTTCCTTGTGTTGTTTTTTTTTTTACTCGCTAGAGGCAGACGCATGAAACGCTTTTGGCTGATTTTTTTCGTTTGTGTTTTTGATATCACCAAAGAATATGGTTATATTGATCCTGTATTTGATTTTTTCAGTTTTAGGCGCTGCCTATTGACTTCCCTTTGCCGAGAATCAGGCTTTACCCTCCCATCCTGCCCCTGTGGCTCCACACGTGCCCCTCCCCACCCCCCAGGTTCTATCTTTGCCCGTTTTTTACGGACTTGTTCTCCCTGCCTCAGTGCCCGGGGCTCTTCCGGCCATGGCCACCAGCTGTCCAGGTCAGAAATTTGGGCCCCTCCTTAACGCCCTTTTCTCTTAATCCTCTACCCATTTTTTCCGCCACCTCCCACTCCTGGAATTCTGTCAACTCTACCTCTGACAAAGCTCTTAAACCCATCCAGTTCTGTGTATATTGCCACAGTCCCTGCTCTGTCACCCTCCCAGCTTGCTCAGGATACGGCAGGTGTCCTAGTCCCCTTGCTTCCTGTCATCCCTCCCTCTTCTGTCTTCTTGACCTTACAGCCAGAGCGAGCTTCCCCAAAATGCCAACTGGACCATGCGATTCTCGTGCTTAAGACTTTGAGCGCACGGGGGAAGTTTCGAATTCCTTATCGTGGTGGGGTGGACACAGTACTTTGTTTCCCGTGGCATCGTGTCTTGCTGGCACACAGACCACCTTTGCTTGCCGTGAAGGTGGGGGTCGCGTGAAATGTGAGGGGAAGCGACGCGTCCTTTCCAGGCCCAGGGAGTTAAGAACAACACGCTTAGGATGCCTCTTCTCTCTTCTGCAAGGGGCCTCCCAGGCCCATGTTCCAGAAGCTGTAGTTACAGAATTGGGGGGGGGGGGGCTGCCCTCCCCCCATCAGACTTTACACGAGTGAGAAATAAGTCTTGGTTACACTGAAGCCCACGGAGCTTTGGGGTTGTGTGTGGCTGCGGCATAGCCTGTCGTAACCTGGAGCGACACCAGGAATGAAGAAGGCCCTCTGGGGCCTGGCCTTGCTTCTCCCCGATATTATTTCTCTTCTCCTTGCCGTGGGCTCTGTTTTCCAGCTTTGACAGGCCAGGCTCTCTCCTGCTTCCAGGCTTCACATGTGCAGTTCTTGTCGCTAAGAATGTCTTCTCGTTACTCACCCCCTCTTCACCACGTGGCCTGGCCAATCCCAACTCAGCCTTCGAGCCTCGGCTCGTGCGTCTCCTCTTACGGGGACCTTGCAGGATTCCGCACCACCCGCTGGGTGAGGTGCCCTTCCTCTGTGTCCCTTAGCACCCCCTGTCCACCCTTCACTTTCCACTCTGTCCTGAGGTGGCCTGATTACTTGTGTCTCTGCCAAACCAGACTGGACGCTCCCTGAGCGTCTTAACCCTGCCTGTTCTTTGTGGTTTCTTAGGGCCGGTCAGGGTAGGTGCTCAGTCCATTTTGTTGTGGGACGATCCAGGGAATCTTAGAGGTTATCGTGAAAAACTGCAGTTCAGATTTCTTTTGCCAAGATCTTCTTGGTAATTTATATTCCTGGGGTGCCTGGATGGCTCAGTCGGCTGAGCGTCTGACTTCGGCTCAGGTCATCGTCTCTTGGTTTGTGAGTTCGAGCCCCGCTTTGGGCTCTGTGCTGACAGCTCGGAGCCTGGAGCCTGCTTTGGGTTCTGTGTTTCCCTCTCTCTGTACCTCCCCTGCTTGCGCTCTGTCTCTCTCTCTCAAAAATAGATAAACATTAAAAAAAAAAAATCCTGAGAGACAGTACTTGTTGCTCATTGGGAGAAGGAGTTTGCAGTCGGACACAGCTGGTCTCATTTTGGTCTTTCTAGCTGGGTGATGTCGAGCAAGTTACTTAACCTCTGAAGCCCCACTGTCATTATCTACGGGGGATAATAATAGTAACCATCTCACAGGGTCATTGTGATAGGGTTAGTGTCACAACGAAATGAGCTGGTCTATAGAAGCACTTAGAAGAACCCTTGCCCCATACATGTTAGATATTTTGTGAAGAATGTCCCAAGTACAAATGTGGGATTAGACCCTGGAACAGAAACACGGGAACAACCAGGGGCATCCGAATGAAGTCTGAAGTTAAATTCCAGCTTTGGGATTTCTTATTTTGACAGATAAGCCACGGTCGTGGGGGTAACTTTATGGGGAATAACTTTAGGGGAAACCCGGTGAGGGGGTATGTGGAAACTCTGTGTTCTACCTTTGTAACTTTTCTTTTTTTTTTTTATCCTTTAATACTGTTTTTATTTTTATTTATTTATTTATTTTTATATTTATTTATTTTTTATTATAAAATTTATTGTCAAATTGGTTTCCATACAACCCCCAGTGCTCATCCCAACAGGTGCCCTCCTCAATGCCCATCACCCACTTTTCCCTCCCTCCCACCCCCCCATAAACCCTCAGTTTGTTCTCAGTTTTTAGGAGTCTCTTATGTTTTGGCTCCCTCCCTCTCTAACCATTTTTTTTTCTTCCCCTCCCCCATGGTCTTCTGTTAAGTTTCTCAGGATCCACATAGGAGTGAAAACATGGAATCTGTCCTTCTCTGTATGTAACTTTTCTATAAGCCTCAAATTCTCCCAGGATGTTGCATTATTATTTATATATTCACATTATTCTTATAATATCCCTTTATGATGTGGGCACTATAACGATGGCCATTTACAGATGAAGAAACTGAGGCAGAGAGAAGTAAAATAGTTTGCCCATGGTCACCTGTCACAATCCGCATAACAGAGTAGGAATGATCAGTGGGTTGTGATTTCAATAGGATGTGATAATGAACTCTTATGGAACCCCTCCTTTTGTGTAAGGCACCTCCCTACGCACTGTGTCAACAGAGAATACCAGGAGGTCTCGGTCCTAAAGCTCATTATAAGCAGGAAGCCTACGGTGACACGGGGGTAAGGGCAGAATCGGGGGACAGGAACCTAGCCCCCAATTCAGGAGCTCCTACTCTTAACCATTACACTGGACAAATCTGGGGGAAATCATGTGGGATTCACAGAGGAAGTGCAGAGGTAAGGAAGATCTGGTTGGGGGTTTAGGGACAGCTGGCCTCATGGGTAGGGCCTTTGATCAGAGTCTTGAATGGGTCTTGGGGTTGAGCCACGCCTGTCAGCTGCTCCCTTTCCCTTCCTCCGGCCAGTCCTGAGAGGCGGATCGTACTTGTATACACTTGGCTCTTCTGTTTAGCGCTTCATGAAAGACGGGAGCTCATAGTACGCAGGGCACAGGCTTCGGGGTCAAGTGGCCTGGGAATCAGAATTCCTTTGGCTTCTCGTCAACCGTTTGATCCTGAGCTGGTTCCTTAGCCTCTCCGAGCTTCAGGAAAGCGAGGGTAACAGCGACCACCTGACCTGGGGTCGTGAGGGCTGACCTGGAGAGAAAATGCATACAACGCTGGGGGTGAGACTGGGTGCCGGGGAGGGGCTCAGTAAGTGGTGGTCGCCTCTGGGTTTCACTCCTTTGTTTCATACAAGACTTACGTGGTGAGTCCTTGGCTGCGTTGCCAAACATTTCTTGGGGAGGCAACCTCATGGAAAGGAAAGTACATGGAGTTTGGGGGGCTGCGCACCTGTCCTGTTGGGTGACCTCAGTCGCTTGTTTAACCTTTCTAGGCCTCAACTTTTCACTGTCAACTAGTATCCGTACCATGGGATGGTGGTGGCGGTCTTGAGACGGGGTGTGAAGTTGGCCCGTGGGCGTGTCCCACTGATGTCAGCTCTGATCACTGGGTCTTGAGTTTTTCTCCATTTCATTCGTATTAGTCTTGACTTGCCCCAAACTGTTTGCTCTTTGGGAACTGGTCTTCAGTCTTGTGTTTTTCATATCCCTCCCGCCAGCCAAGGCATAGTAGTTGCTCATTAAACAAGTCGGCCTGCATTGAAGAGGGTGCAGCAGCCTTGTTCTATACCATCCTGCAGAGCTCACGGAGGTGCCCTTGGGCTGGTGGAGCAGGAAGGGACCAACTTGTGAAATGGCCACCAAACATTTTATTTGCTTTACTAATGGGCGTCAGTGTCTCAGACAGCTGTGAGGGAGTGGGAGGGGAGGGCGGAGAGAAGGCGGGGAGCCTTGGGAAAGGCACGTCCGATAGCCGTCTCGGGCCGCTAAATCAGCTGAGGGAACCCGTCCTGGGCCGAGTCGACCCTGCTTCTGAAGATCCGCCCGCTGACGTTTCCCCGCTGGCCGTGTTCGTCCTCGGTCTCGTCTTCGCTCGACTTGCGCCGGACGTTCTGGTAGAGCACGGCACACATGCCTGTGAGCCAGGCGGCCACCGTGCCCGCCGAGAAGATGCAGAAGCCGATGAGCAGCAGGAAGAGGTAGTCCTGGCGGTCCAGGTGCGTGATGCACATGTAGCGGAGCGGGTTCCCCACCTGCGTGATGGGCCACCCCGCCAGCTCCGTGGGCTCCGTGCACGTGGCATTTTGATCATCTACGAGGAAAAACACAGCAGGCACAGAGCTGAAACCGCAGAACCTCCAGGGTCCTGAGTCCAAAGGGGACCCGGAGAGGCCTCGCGGACCCGGGCTACTCAAAGCGTGGTCTGCGGGCCAGCAGCACGGGCTGGACCTCGTTAGAAACGCAGGACCTCAGGCACCACAACAAACCTCCCGAGGCAGGATGCGGGTGTGAATGAGACCCCCAGGTGGTATGTGGCACAGCAAGGTTTGACAAGTACTGCACCAGCCCTGCTTCTTGTCCTCACCCCCCGCTTCCGGGTCCACTGTATTCAGTGGCCTCCTGGGAATGCGCTTGGCTTCTTCAGGATGCTCAAGGGACGAGAAACCACAACCGGGGCTGAAGGATCCCCCTGGAGTGTTGACCCCCACCGACATCCGTCACCTCCCTCCCGCCTCCCACCTTTCCAGCCACCTTGTCCCTTTTCCCCGGGCCTGACTGAGTCCCGCCGGGGACCACTGAGGCA
This sequence comes from Panthera onca, assembly GCF_046562875.1. Taxonomy (NCBI): domain Eukaryota; kingdom Metazoa; phylum Chordata; class Mammalia; order Carnivora; family Felidae; genus Panthera; species Panthera onca. Next base: position 62,755,217 of record NC_138355.1, read on the forward strand.
TCACACCCGGCTCAACTCTCCGGAGGGACAAGCATTCCCCAGAAATGCCTCCTGTGTGTCCTCTGCGCAAGACGTCGGGGTGCGGGGAGCTCAGGGGAGAGGATAGCCAGGAGGAGGAGCGGCTCTGCTTCTCCATGGTGAGGTCGACATCACTGGCTCATCACGTGATCCACATGAGTCTTCGGTCCTTTGTAGCAGCCGACTCAGCTACCTGGCTACTTCTCTGAGCCCCTCCCCGTGTCAAGCGTCGTGGACTTGAGTATATGACAGAAAGCAAACTGGGCCCTGGATCCAGACAGACCAGACCAGGGTTCAGACCCAGACTGTCACTTACTAAGTTTGTGAACTTTGGCAGGATGTCCATTTCCCTCTCTGAGTCCCGTTTCCTCACCTTACACGGGCTGGGCCATGAATGCTACCTGCTCTCAGGGTAGTCGAGAGGATTTCATTGCCGCAGGAGGGAAGGCAGGCCTGGTGCTCAGTAGTTGCACAGAAAACTCAGAGCTCTGCCCTCAGCCCTGCATTTTCCCATTTCCACATGCTCCTCCGTGCCGAGGCAGAGGGGTGCGTGCGTGTGTGTGTGTGTGTGTGTGTGTGTGTGCGCGCGTGCGCGTGTGCCAGGGGACTATATCCAGCAGGCATCACATAAATGCCCTCCAATGCAGGGTGAGACCAGGGCTTGAGATAATCATGCCCCCAATTATAACAGCAGCTACTATGTGCCAAGCTCAGACTACATGCTAAGTGGTATACAAAGGTCTTGTTTAATTCTTACAGCAGCTTTGACACACACAGTGCTATCATTCTTGTTTCGCACATAAGGAAACCGAGACTCAGAGACGTTTCTAGATAACCTGAAGGATCCAGGCAGGAGACAAGACACAGAAAACACAGACCGAGCTCTCTAAGCTCATTTGTAGACGTGGGAGACACAAGCCTGCTCGTGTGGAGAGATGCTTCTCCTAAACTTTAGGGCAGAAGCTCCCGGATGGGTGAAGGCATTCCGATCCTTGGGTGACCAAGGAAGTTAGGGAAATTGGGTTTGGACAGGAGCTACAGCAGCAGAGGAATTAGAGAAAGGGGTTACAGAGGTGAGCCAAGTGGCAAGGAGGCTGTTGGGCCTGGCTGGCCGGAAAGAGCCGACCAGCCTGGGCGCCCTCAAAGTCCGCCGCAGGCTGAACACCCATCCCCTGCGCCTTGCTTCTGCCCCAGTACGCCTGCAGTGAGAGTTGTTTGTTACTTTCAGGAAGATGGCCTGAAAGCTGTGATGTGGTCGAGGACTGGCTCTTGGTGGAACCTGTAGACACGGGAAGGGAAGCCACCGGCTGTCACCTCCGCTATGTGCAAAGATTACAGAGGGAAGGAGAGGAAGCGGCCGTTTGGGCGACCCTGCCCTGCCCGGGGGAGAGCTCTCAGGAGAGGAAAATGGGCTGGGGCCCTGGGATCCATGACAACTGCTGTCAAGGGGCAGGACCACAACCGTGCCTGGAGGCCTCTCTCCAGTCAGCCTGGCTTAGCGATTTGCCCAGGAGGCCCCAGAGTGGGGGCGGTGGGCAGCCGGGGGCTTCTGGCCAGGCTTCGGGAATTCTATCAAGAGAGGGCTTGGGGCATCTCTCCAAACTGCCAGAGACCCGACATGGGACTATACAGAGAAAGATGTATTGGAGGAAGGAAAATGTGAGATTCTGTGGGTCCGGGTGTGTCTGGGGAGGGGGGTTTATCTCATTCTATTTTAAGAAGATTCAGCTTTCAAATTGGGGCTTGGGTGGCAGAGAGGAGACTAAACACGAAACACCGTTTCCCCATTTTGGAGCGTTACCTTGAAAGGGGCAATTAGCAGTGATTTTAAGGCTTTGTTAGGTTGCTCTTAAGTGCGGGATGTGGGTGGCTCTGCGGGGAGGGAGGTCTGGGTTTTTCTGCTGCTGTATTCTCTCCCCCTCTCCGCTCCCCAGTCACTGCCAAGGTGGGAGCCTTCCTACCTCCCAGCAGGTCCCCCTAAATCCACTTTCCCCCATTTTCCCCATTTCCCAGCTCTGGACCGTGTCACACACAACTGCCAGACTTCCCTTCCTCAAGCACAGCTCTGTCGTGGCACACTGGCTCGAACCCTCCTCTAACTCCCCCGTGGGCCTGGGAATAACATCCAGACCACCTGGCCTGGCGTTCAGAGCCCTCAGCATCTGCCCCCTTCTACCTCGCCCTCCTTTAGCACTCCAGTGCCCCTCCCTTTGCTCCAGTCAAATTAAACTATTAATTCCTTGATTACATCTTACCCCTGTTGTAGTGAGCTTTGTTCCACCACTCTTTCTGTATCAAATGCCTCCTCCTGCAATTTTTGCATGATCAAGTCCTTCCTATCCTTCAAAGTCTGGCGTCAATGCATCTGCTCTCAGGGTGCTCCCACAGCCCCCTCGTCCTCATAGCTCAGACTACATGTGATTGTCCCCCTTCCTGAACCATCCATAGCGTTCTCACTGTGCCTATCGCGTTGCCTCTTGCCGGGGGGTCGTGGTGGGGTACTTGCCAGAGGGGGAGTGTATCTTTTCTCCCCCACCAGGCAGACAAAACTCTTGAAGGCATAATCCATATCTTCTCATTCTTGTTCTTGTTAAGAAGACATTATCATTTATTGAAAGAAACACTTATTTTGGGGGGATTTTCTAGTTTGTATTTTTATTGATGAATCCTACTTGAACTCTGTGGGCAGAGACATACTCTGTATGATTTCAGTCCTTTGAAATTTATTGAGAATTTGCTCGATAAAGCCAATTTTAGTAAATTTTGCACGTGCCCCCCAAAAGATGTGTATTCTGTCTTTGCTGAGTACGTCGTTCTGTGAATACCAACTAGGACGTGTTTTGTACAGGTCTTCTGTATCTGTATTGGCTTGTCATTTATATCTTTACTGGCTTTTTATCGATAAAAATGATTGTCTCTTGGTTACTATGAGTTTATTCATTGTCTATTAGTTACCGCAAGAAGGATGTTAAAGTCATCGGTTTTGGCTGGGTATTTACCTACTTCTTCGTATCGTTCTGTCATGATTTGCTTTACATATATTGAAGATATGTTATTGGATGTGTAGAAACTTCTGTTACCTCTTTCTGGTAAATTTACCCTTGCCTCACTGAACATTATCTCTCCTTATCTCTAGCAGGGCTTCTTGCCTTAAAGTCTACTGTCTTTGACATTAGTATGGCTCTATTGAATTTCTTTTGGTTAGTGTTTGCATTGTTTATCTTTTTCCATCCATTTACTTTTATCTACATTCCTATGTTTAAGATACATCTTTGTAAGCAGCATATAACTGAGTTTTGTTTTCTATGCAATCTAGCAAACTTTGTATTGTAATTATTCCGTTAACATTTAATGTTGGACTGATATATTTGTTTTCAATTTGTCCCACATACTTTATCTCTTTCTCTCTACCTTGTTGCTTTTTATTTTATTACTTCGTGTCCTTTTTGCTGGCTTGATAGTCATACGTTGTTTTTCTATCCTGGCCTAATGACATTAGAGATTATAGGCCCATCTACTGATCTTGGAGAGCCTGATATATGCTGGGCACCATAGAATGTGCTTTTCAAAGTTAAATTCTACTCTGACCACTCCACCAGGTAGTTTTAATCATTCCCGTGCTACAGAATGAATAAATTGTTTGTCAATTATTCCCTCTCTGGCTTTCTTGATTTCCTTTCCTCTGACAAAGAGCTACCAAGTACTGTTGTATATGCTGTGCACTGCACAATTCTGGGGCCTTCATTCATATTGGAAACAGGTTACTAGACCCCACGTCATCCTTCTGTCAGCCCCACTCCATGGGCGCAGGGCATTTGTTCCAGTTAGAGCACCCAGGTACGATTACAGGCGTCATTGATGTTTAAACTCTCCCTGCAAATAGTTCCTAAGGAAACGTAAACTCCCCCCTTGTTTATTGCCACACATAGCGTGTTACTCGCAGGCAGAAAACCCGTCTGCCAGAATCACGTGTCTGGAGGAGCAAGAGCTTCTGTGGCTCAGAACCACACCTGTTGGCGCAGGAGCCCAGGAAGCCTCTGTCTCAGAAAACTGGTTTGAGCCCAGTGGTTGTAAGGCAGACTGTTCCTTTCTTGGCCTGCAGGGACCACAGTTCTGACCACAGTTGTGCACTGTGTTCTGCTGCAGGTTCCCAGGCCTGAGTCTCCAGAGGAGCCAAGTGCAGGCTCAGAGCGCCCCCCCGCCCCCACCCCCGACCCCGTGCTGGTGTGCGTGTTCCGGAACCGTCTGGACTGAGTGGAGCCTCCACGCGGTGGCAACGTACGATGAAGGATGGAATTTGGAGACTCCCTCCTCTACTAAACTGTATCTGCTCTCACCCTCAGGGTGCAGCACCGGTTTCTAACAGCTTTAGCATTTTTGTCCTAAGACTTCCACCTTAACCCCGAGAAAAGACCTGCTTCCCCCCATTTCTCCTTATTAGGCCCTAGCTTGCCCGATCATCACTAGATGTATAGTTGGCCTTATTTTTTTCTCCAGCTAATTATGCATTTGTCAAGGAAGTGGATTTACCTCCTACTCCTTCGTCTGCCTCCACCCGCCAGATTATGAGCTCCATGAAGACATGGGAGTTTTGTCTGTGTGGTTCACTGTTGTTCCCTCAGCACCTAGAACCGCGCTTAACCCACGCTAGAGCTCAAAGCAGGATTGTGGAATGAACAAAATGCTATTTGTTATTAATACCCCTCGGGGCCAGGGTCGTCGACATAATGCTCAGCCAGAAAAAAAGGGAGCCTGGGGAGAAAGAACACCATACGTGGGTCAGCTAATCCTTGCCACCTTGGATTACTCGACACTAGACGAATACAAATCCCTGCTTCCCTTTCGAGAATTTGGGGAGGATTCAGTGAGCCATGGGGCGTGAAGTCCTGGGGGAGTCAGGAACAGGTGGTCTCCGGGACCAAATGGAGGGGTAAGCCTTGAACTGGGAAGCGACACTCTTCTGTCCTCAGCGACTGCAGAGAAGGAAGTGAGGGCAAGTGCAGATGGAGACAAGTGAGGGTGCAGGTGTCGTGGGCGTGCCATCAAAAGGGGCTTCTCACTAGTCCCTCATTAGCGTTAGAGAACTGACGGCAGAGGCCCTCTTTGTTCACCTTTGGGTCCCTGGTACCTGCTCAATAAATGTCTGTTGGATGCGTACAGGAGAGAATGGTGGGCTCTTGGTCTGATCTCACACAACAGTCCTTAATCGCTCCTGTCTTTGGCCTCACCCTTTAGGACCAGTTCCCGACTGGAATTTGAAAGGACCGCTGTTACATTCTGCTGTACTATGGGTGCCCAGAGGAAATGACTCCCTAGAGGGGAGCCTAGATTGGATCACCTAGCAGCCCAACAACACCAGAGCCAGCCAGCCAGCCAGGCCCCCTTCTCAGACTCGCATGTGCGGTCCTTTGGGCATTGGCTTCACCTTTGCTCCCTAGAGCTCTTTTTTTCTCATCACCTAGCCGTCTTCTCTAGCCCGGGCTCGGCAAACTCCAACCCGTGGGCCAAATTCAACCTGCTGCCTAGTTTTGTAAGTACATTTTTATCAGAACACAGCCATGCCCACTCATTTATGTATTTTCTGTGACGGCTTTCAGGTAACAGATGGCAAAATCGAGTAGTTGCAGCAGAGGTCCACAGAGCCTAAGACATTTCCTGTCTGGCTGTTTATAGAAAGCAGTGCTGACTCCTGGTCTAAACCATCCCTGGCATTGTGAAACCTTAAAGATTTGGAGGATTTGGACTTGGGCCCTACAGTTCTTATCTGATACATTTTCCCCCCCTTGGATAAAGAGTCCCTACTTTGGTAAAGGTTAAAAGTGATTCATAGACTCTTGGAACATTACAGAAAAGACCTTCAAGTCCAGCAAGTTCAACTCGATTATTCCTGTGCTTTAGAGGTGCTCTAGGCTACAGGACTAGTCTTTTGCATAAGGGGTTGTATATGGGCATGTTTTAGGGGTAGAAAGACCCCCTTGCCTCAAAATACCGTCTTGTGTACTTGTGAGTACATGGGATTCCGTCAGCAGGAGATGTAACCTTCCATTCTGCCGACAGAATAAGGCTTGAAGGGTATCGTCTTCTGAAAAAGAAGGTAACGACTTAACGCCCTACGCTGGGAGAAACTGGCCACCTTTCTGAGTAAGGTTTTGATGGGACAGGGGAGCCAGCTGCATGGCCGGGCTGGGGGGGTGGTACCAGTTGGTTCTTGGAGGCTAAAGGCAAATTCTAGTTTCTTCTTAGTTTGCTCTAGAGCTGGGCCTGCTTAATAACTACCCATCTGCCCAGAAAAATCCAGGTAGCAGAGGGCTATCCTCATGGAGAGAGGCAATTTAGAAAAGTTCAGAAGCAGAAGGGCATCACTGATCACCAGTCACCCAGGCAGAAACTTGGGACCCCTCCTTGCTTCCTCCCTCTCATCACGAGCCACATCTCAAACCATGAGCCATTCCTGTTAGTGTTCGAAACCCTTTCGTGATATCCTGTCACACTTAATTTTTTTTTTATGTTTATTTATTTTTGAGAGAGACAGAGACAGAATGTGAGTGCGTTGGGGCAGAGAGAGAGGGAGGCACAGAATCTGAAGCAGGCTGTAGGCTCCGAGCTGTCAGCACAGAGCCTGATGCGGGGCTCGAACTCACGAGCTGTGAGATCATGACCTGAGCCGAAGTAGGACGCTCAACCGACTGAACCACCCAGGCGCCCCTGATATCCTGTCACACTTAGAACAAAATCAGAAGCCTGTCATTGGCCCAGCGGTCCTACCTGATCTGGCCTCTATTTTTCTGTCTCCTTCCTCCACCTGCCTCTACCGTACTCACCTTCTAATACATTGAGCTCATTCCACCCCAAGGCCTCTGCATTTGCTCTCTTCCCTCTGTCTAGAAAGCCCCCCTCCACCACGTCTTATGTCCACAGCTTGTCTCCTTACTTCCTTCAATTCTCGGCTCAAATGTCACCTCGTTAGCAACCACCCAGTGTAAAGTATCTGCCTTGTCCTCAATCCCAGGCACGCTTTCTCCCTTCCCTGCCTTCATTTGCTTCTGTAGCACTTACCATCACTTGGCATTAGGTCATATATTTATTTGCTTATTTACTCCCCTCCTGATAGAGTGGAAACTTCACGCGAGTGTGTCTGTTTCTGTTCAGAGCTGTGTGCCCAGTGCCTGGCCCAGGACCTGGCACCTAATAGGTGCCCAGAAACTAATAGCGGAATGAGTGCACTCAGGTGCCAGGCTGGGCTCCTTACCCCTGTGTGAATGTCAAATAGAGTCAACAAGGCCTGCACCTCACCTCGGCCACACGCTCTGGCCGAGCATCGTAGCTGTTGGAAGAAAATATGGAAAATTGCAAGACTCTGTTAACATGATTTTAATTCTTGTCTGAACTATATTTTAATCGGATGCATTGGCTATTCCTTTATTTGGGTTGAGGGGAAGGCCAAATCTACCACTGTTCTGATAAAAGAGAAAATCCCTGTATATAGGCTAAGCATTAGGTTTCTTTCTCTCTTTTTTCACATAATGCTGCCATTTTGAAAGCTTTAAAACACCCTCCTCCACCCCAAAAGCCCTGGGGCCCCCCGTGGCTTTTGAGTGGGACTCCCCGTGGACAGTGCACCCCAGCAGGAAGAGTGGCAAGTCACAGCAGTACTTACCTGTCTCAGTAAACCCACACTGCTTTCCCCCCTCTCCATGTCCCCTGTGGTATTGGCAGTCACCACCAGGGACTGTAACAGCAGCGACAATAGCTAACGTTAGTTGAGCACTTGCTGTGTACACTTCTAAAATCTTCCCGTGGGCGATTTCATTGAATTAGCACAACGACCCCAGAACTAGGAACTAATTGATCTCCAGTTTTCAGATGAGGAGGCTGCTTCTCCTGGAGACTGTGGCCCAGCCGTTAAGTGCCAGAGGCGGGATTAAAAACCAGGTCGTTTGAATCCAGAGCCCACCTTGGTTTTGCTTGTTCAACGGGAGCATGATCATCTCAAGAACAAAGGGCCATTTTGGGATCACCTAATTGGGTTGATGGTACAGAAGCATCACAGAACACATCACGGGAACCTGTGCACTTTTCTAGATACAGAGTTGTCCTTTGTCTTTTATTTCACTGCAAGAAAAGGAGGGACACTTGGGTGGGCCCCTCGATTCCATTTGCCGCACATCGTCACACTTACCCATGTGTGCTTACCCTCGCTTCCTTCTCTGCGGTCCCAGGGGAGGGGAGTTTCCCTGTTCAAGGCTTACCCTCCATTTGGCTCTGGAGTCCGTCCACTCCTGCCTCCTTGGGGCTTTACGCCATTGCTTATTCCCCCACCCCATGTCTTTGCCCTGCGTTGCCTCCTCAGCAGCAGATAAAACACATGCATGGACCTCTTTGCTCCTAAGAAAGAAATACCCCCTTCATATCATTCTCGGCCGTCTGTCTCCTTTAGTCCATAGCCAAGCTTCCTAGAAGGGCTTACAATTTTTTTTTTGTTCAAGAAAGCTCTACGCCCAACGTGGGACTTGAACATGTGACCCCGAGATTAAGAGTTGCATGCTCCGCCAGCTGAGCCAGCCAGGTGCCCCAAGCTTACATTTTTTCTGCACTCTTTTTATTCCTTGCTGTTCATTCCGTATCCCACTGTGCTCTGGTGTCCACACCCACGATGCCACTGGAAGGTCCAAGACGTCAGGGACCTCTTGGTAGCTAAATCTGACGGAACTTTCTCAACCCTTACTTGACCTGCTTCCACTCTCTGAAACTCTTCTTCTCTTGGCGTCCATGAGTATACCCTTCTCTGATTTCCTTTCTCTTCCCTGGCTTCTCCCACCCGGGGTACTTCATGGGTGCCTCTTCTTCACCCTTCTCTCTGTTGGGATTCCCCAAAGTTTCTGTCCTTGCTCTATTACCCCTTACTTTTTTGCTGGCTCATCTCATCCTTCATTTAGTTTCATTGGTCACCAGGGAGCTGATGATTCTCAAATATATACTCTATTCTCTATTCTGGATTTCAGGTCAGAACATCCAAAGACCTACTGGTTGACAGGGGCCCTCCCACTCAACATGCTCACGGTGGGATATGGTTGTGCCCTAGGCTCCTCACTGCCCCTCCTCTAAGAGTGTCCGTCTCAGGGAAGCCCCCAAAGCGGGCTGAGCCAATTCTTGTCTGTTATTTTCCACATCTCGCTTATTCATTGATTTTTCTCAATGAATATTTATTGAGCCCTTTTCTGTGTCAGGCCTTGAGCTAGTTTCTGAAGATTCAGACATGTTCCTTGCTCTCATAGACCTTACTGCCAGAGAAGACACATGTTAAATATACAAATCTATTAATTACGTAGAACTGTGCCAGAAGTCATGAAGGGCATACAAGGAACCTTGGGAGGGTCAAGTTCAGTCCTGTGTCCTATTGCTTCTATCTTCTAAATGGTTCCTTCTGACCTATTTAGACTTCTTCATCCCCATTGCCGCCATAGACCACCTTCCTCTTACCTGGGTGCCTACAGGAGCCTCCCAGCCCTGCACCCAGGCTCGCCTGCCTCCTAGGGCTTCTCAGGATGCACTGCCTGTTCCTTTAAAGGCCCTTCATGATTGGATCCCTGTTTCTCTTTCTAGCCACATCCACATTCTGCAGATTACCTCCAGGCTGGAGAGCTCTTCTCTTCTAGAGATAAGGAAACTGAGGTTGGCTGCTTTGGCTAGCCTTGCACTACTGCCTTCCAGAGGCCTGGCTGGTGTTGGGTGACCAGAGGTCTGGCATTGCTGAGCATGAAGGGACTTTGGGTCATCTCCTTTCAGGGGTCTCGAGTGAGCCGAATTCAAGAGCGTGTGAGAATCATTCAGCCTCCTTCCTAGACCACACGTGCTTGCCACCCCATCTCTTCTTGGCCTTTTTGGGCGGTTTAGGGATCACTGACCCAGATGCCCCCCTCCCAGCCCCCTCATTGCCCTCATGAGGCTGCACCTCTGGCTCTCAGCAGGGTGAGAAGGGAGGAGAGATGGGCTGGAGGAGAAGTTGATGGCCTTGGAAATGTCTGCTGCCCAGCTGTTCCCTTTTTGGGCGTCTGGTCTTTGCAGCAATTTCTCTGATGGAGGAGATGGGTTAGCATTAATGGTGGAAGAGTATGAGGACCTGAATTCATTCTGGAAATCTAAGTCTTGGCACAGCTGTAGATGACTTTGTACTTGGTGGCTTGAAATGGGGCCATTATCCTATTACAGCAGCCTTGAATACAAGATGAAGTAGCCTTGGAATGAAACTAAGATGTTCTCTGCTCAAAACGCCCTCAAGATGATGTGGACTTGAAATAGCCCATGACCCAGCCCATCTGTTCCCTGCAGATGTCTCTGAGCAGCTTGGTGCCCCTTCCTCTACAGCACTCTTGCCCAGACTCCTCTTTGATTTGTAGGCCCCACCACCGGGTCACCCAAGACTGCTTAAGGACTATAACTTAAGAGCTGACACAGAGGGACACTCTGTCCCCAAACTACCCCCACTTTTACCCCTGGTGGTCTGTTGCTTTCTGAATTCTCACTGTTTCTGGTTGTTTTCTGTCACACTGCAAATGCTCCTTGAGGGAAACATGTCAAAACATTATTAGCCATTAACATCTCAGTGCAAATCAATTTATTCACCGGTGGGGGTAACCGCTGTAGACCCAGAACACAAGCCATTGTCATAGGGTTTCTCAAAATATGGCCTAAGGATTTGCACTGTGCAAAACTAGAATCTCTGTATGTGGGGCCTGAGGTTTTTATGTTCACTGGAGTTTGAGAACCACTGGTTGAGCAGGCCAAGCCTGGGAGGACAGTCGAGGGCAAGGCATTGTTTTAGTCAAGTAGACGGTGCTTAAGACAGGAGGTGGGACAGCGCAGGAGTTCAAGGCTGCCTGCTTACTACTTACATGCACGTCCTAATTACGTGACTGTAGCCTACATCTCCAGGAATGGCTCCACCTCAGCACTGATCCATCACATTGCCCATCTGGCACCCTGTCTGCTCATCACCGCTTTCCTGCATTCAAGTGCACCTTATCTTTCTAGTTAGCTCCATCGACTACCCATTCGAAGGGGCTTTAGAGAGTATCTAATCCTACTCTCTTTTTATTTCAAAGACAAGTGAGTCTCAGAGGGAAAGTGACTTGCCCCAAGTCACACAGTGGCATCACAGGGACCAGGTCAGGGCTTTCTGGCTTTCAATTGCATCTTCTCTCTCTTATATCCCAAGATTGTCTTATTACAGACAGGAATTATGGCGTCATTCTCTGTGATGAAAGCCATCATTACAATACAATGTTGGACATATACTGAACATACAGCAAATGTTTCAGAGTGGAGTGGACTGTGATGTGTCTCAGAGTAAGGAGGTATCATGGCATGGGGGAAAACACTGAATCTGGTTGTCAGGAGATCTCCATGCCAGGCTTGGCTGTACAGTCACTTACCCGTGAGGAAGCTAGATTCTAAAGTTCCAGCTTTGACATCTTTTATTAAAAGGCTGCTCTGACCAATATGGTGGCCAATGGCCATTCATGTGGCTACTTACAAGATGTAAAATGACGTAAAATTAAAAATTCAGTTCCTCCATTGCAATAGCCTAACTTCAAGAACTCAATAGCCACATGTGGCTAGTGGCTACTGTATTGGACAACACAGATATGACCATTTCTACTGCTGCAGGGACTTTTATTGGACAGTGCCAGACCAAGCTTTGGGAGAAGAGGGGATGGAGGTCAGGTTCCTTATGTCTGGGAGCTTAGAGTTGCATGAGTTTTTGAGAGCATCTTCAGAGGCATTCGACCCTGTCCTAGTAGGCAGCTCTATCCTGGGAAGAGCTCAATTGTCAGTCTCACCTTCAAATGGTATTAATGACTGGAAAATTACAGTTCCAGCCAGGAATTAGTCCTCCTCTCTACTGACCTGGGCCAAAAAGAAAATGGAATCTGTGGGTCTATTTACCTCTGCATTGATCAGAGCATCCTGGAAACCAGCACATTACAACCCACCTCCATTTCTGCTGTGACTTTCATGTTTGTAAAGTGAGTATGTGAACTCTTTGAGGACTTAATAGTCTTTAGTGCATCTGGTGAGTATATCATTAGAGGGCTTCTTTTGATGAAGACCTTTTGATAATAGAATAGAACCTCTTGCCAATATGGGAAACTTTTGATTGATGATGAAATAGATGAATGAAACATTTAACCTTCTCTACAGCTCCTTTGTGGGGGTGGGTTTAGCCAAGATGGGCCATAGGGGAAGGACATATTTACTGCCTTCATATTTTTTGTTTTAAGATCTCCTCATTTCTTTGCTGGACCTTGGCTTCCTTCATGGTTCCCCACTGCTGCAGAACTAATCTTGGCTAATTGTATTTCTCAAGAATTCACTTCTGCCTCTAAGAGCTGATAAAGGCTTGGGGACACCAGTATTACTCAGCCCTAAAGTTCATATATTTTTGCAGGGTCCTCTTCAAGATTGGGGTACTTTTGGGGATCTAAAAGGGTAAATCTCTAATGGTTAATTTTAACTCAATGGTAGGCACTGGATGGGAGCCAAGGTATCACTTAGTCCTCTTCCGATAACAAAATCATACCACGTGGGTGACTTCTTGCTTTCAAGGCCATGTCTACCCCACAGTTGGACCTCCTTGCCCTCAGCTCTTGAAAGATCTCTGCATGTCCACACCTGTTTCTGGAAGTGGGGCTTGTCTTAGATAGAAGTTCAGTTCCAGACTCAGGTGTCTCAGAAAGAACCACTTGGCTACTACTGGCCCAGCACTGAGTCTTATGGTCCAGGCTGAGACCAAGCCTTGATTTGGGCTTCTGGTTTTGTTCCCCGGGGTCTGAACTCCTGTGTTCATAACTCGTCTAATACCTAGCTCCCCCTAAGATCCCTGCTATCCCATTTTTCAAGGGATTAGAGTCCTGGGACCCGCTGCCCACCTCCCCACATCCTATCTATATCCTCACACGCATCCCTATAGTCCTGTCTCCTGGACACTGTCCTCTTGTTCCATGTGTGCTGAGCCTTCCTGAAGTCCACTGCTTATCCTGGGGTCACCTAACTGATGTCTGTACTCTCTTAAGTACCCTATACCTTTCCCACGCCTGCCAACCATTCACTTATTGAATGTTTTTTTGTGTGCAAGACTTAATGGTAATGGCAGTTTGTAAGTGTTCTCATCTCCACAGCCCACATAAGTTGGTTCTATTCTTATACCTGTCTGAAAGATGAAGTTGAAGTTCAGAGAGGTTAAGTAACTTCTCTGATATCCTATAAATAGCAAGTGGCAAGGCTAGAATTATAATCCATGTCTGTTTTTAACAGGAGCTCCCCTGCCTGCATGGTGTCTGGCCTTCCCCATCTGCAACTGAGGCTTCCCCAAGTGCCTGCTCTGCCCAGTAGGCACATGGTAGTCTCTTTTGTCCTGCCCTGTCTGGACAGTGGGGTTAGTTCTGCTGCACGTGACTGGACCATGGGACATATATGGTGCAGATGACCACAGTCACACGAGTCTACACACACAGCTCCAGGCTTCTTGGCTGGTTCCCTCCATGAACACTTTATGGCACCTAGTAGGACTCAATAAATATTTAAATGGATGAATGGATGACTGAGTGGTGGTAGCATGGAAGTTCCTTTCTTCACTTCTTGCTTTTCAAGGGTTCTACATTTTGCCATTCTTCCGTCATGCTGACCTTAATTCTGTACCATAGGTAAAATCGCCCAATACTAATGTTCAGTATCTTCCTGGGTCTAAAATGAAACCCATCTTTAGTTTGGATTCTTTTCTACAAATAACCAAGTTACTCAGCTCACTTCATAGAGAATCTTATATCCTGCAGTGTGGGTACGTGGGGAGAGATGACTACACTCCATTGTAGAACATGCCCAAGGTCACCTGTTGATGGCAAATGTGGTATAATAGGAAGCTTGAGCATTTGCCACGAGTATTTGTCAATAGTGAAGATATTTCTACTTGAGACACGAATCGTACGAGAGTCACTTGAAATAAGTTATCTTCCATTATGTCGAGGTCTGGCTAAAGGGCAAGAGAAGCATCTTCTGAATTCTGTGTGTGTGTGCTCGGTTTCATGTGTATGTGGGTGCCTTCTCAAGTGTGGCTGTGTATCTGCACATCGGTATATGTATGTGTGTTGTATATATGTAATATGTGGGTGATTGTGTAAGTGAGTAGGTGTATATTTATGTTTGCATGTATGGTATGTGTGTGTGGGCACATCTTTGTGCTTGTATGTATGTGGGTATATGTGTGTGTGTTTGCACACGGGTTTATGTGTTTGTCACGGGGTGTATGTACGTGTAGGTGTGGGAAGGGAGAACCAGACTGAGATGCAAAGGTAAGCAAGGTTAGGCTCCTTCTTTGGGAGTTTGGGTAGGTTGTGGTGAACTTGGGTTTGCAAGAACACAGGCATATGATGAGTTTACCATGGCTACAACTCACTATCCAGTGGAAATGATCTTGGATGCATTCATGTGTGGTCATATCGGAAATAAAGCTGTAATTTAGATGCTGTGGCCAGATGCGTATAACATATGGATCATAGTTATGTAATATGGGGATTTAAGATATAGTAGTCTCATGAAAAAAGACCTGACTCAGGAGGTTCAAATCATTTTTGGGGGGCCATTTAGTAGCTGTGTGATTTTGGGCCAGTCTATTTTCTTATCCATATGATAGGGTTAAAATTACCAATCCTAGGGGTGCCCAGGTGGCTCAGTAGGTTGAGTGGCCGACTTAGGCTCAGGTCGTGATCTCACAGCTTGTGAGTTCAAGCCCCGTGTCAGGCTCTGTGCTGACATCTCGGAGGTTCCTCCCTCTCTCTCTGCCCCAACCCACTCACATTCTGTCTCTGTCTCTGTCAAAAATAAATAAACATTAAAAAAGTTTTTTTTTTTTTAAAAATTACCAATCCTAGCCTCTTCCATAGGCCTAGGGCACAAAATTTAAGGGTTGGTTTGACACTCAAAGTAAAGAAGCATGTGTGAAAAGCTCTAACAGCTGCAAATCTCTCTACAAAGATAAATTGTTCTCTGTCTGGCCTTGGGCTCATTAGTGTTTTTAAGAGATAATAATTGTTAGCCAGGGCAACGAGACCACAGTTCTGCATGAAGTGGCCTGGGTGGGCTCCTCTAGGCCACCAAACAGCAGAGGGAGATGAGCAGATTAGTAGTTGTTGGGGGGAGTGTCTTGGGAGGGCGGGGCTCACAAAAGACAGACTGTTGTTCATAAAGAGTTTATGAGTTTGACAGGATAGATACCCACTTCTGATGTTTTTGAGAACAGGCAGTGAAACAGATCTAGTCTACAATCCTATTTAATCTCAGAATGAAGTGAGTCAAAGAGTCCAAGGTAGTCAGCCTGAAAATTCCGACAAGAGATAACTCTATAAGCAGAATTTTGATGAAGGGAGATTCGGGGTCAGGTGAAGTGGTAGGTTTAGGGACTGGGGACGAGGCCAAGCTACATCTCCCTTTTCCGCTAGGGTAGGAGGTTCTCCTGGCTATGTGGTGGGCTCTGCTCAAGGAAAATATATATGTGTGATGGGGAGGGGGCAAGAGAAGATGAAGCTTCTTCACAGGCTGGTTATGTGAACACTGACAGGAGAATCCCATTTAAAAGCCACATTTAATGCGCGAGAATGACCAATCACGACCCTCTTTCAGGGAGCTTTCTAGAAAGCACCACAGCACCAGTCATTGAGAAAAGTAGAAGACATTCTCTTGGAGAGATCAGGCAACCCACCCAAGATAACTGCTCCTCTATTCTCTTATGATTGGTGGTCTTAAGAAGATAGTCTGATGAAATTCTTTCCTTTCGATTTATTCTAACTCAGATGGAAGTGCCTGTCAGCAGGACCAGGTGTCTAGGGCACAAAATGTGAGGAGCCACCCACTCTTAGTGCCTCCCTCAATTCTGCATTCCAGGAGGCTCGCTTGCCTCGCCAGAGTCCAGGCATTGCCCAGAAGACACGTTAAGACCCTCCCACTGGAAGGGAGGCCAGGAGTGCTGCCACCACTCAGCTCCCTCTCCCCCAGATCCCCTTGAAACCTGTCATTTTGGCTAGGGATCTTTCTGGGATATTGCCACCTGGGCAAGACTTCATGGTGGAAGCTTCAGCAGGTGCAGGTGCATGGAAATATTTTCAAGAACAAACACTCAGAGAAGGGAGAAACGACATGGTTTTGATAGGGTTTGAATCCAAAGTCCAATCTTGCCAGATTACATCAGTGGCTCCCGGCTTTCTGTGAGGAATTATCTCACATTCAACTGAAGTTTTGACTTCCTGAGTGAAGGTAGTATTGGTGGAGTGGGATAATTGGAGGATGAGGACTGGACAATAAAGTTACTGAACAGAAGAGGGGGTGAGACACTGGAGGGCCCCAGGGACCATGGCAGAGGGGTGGGGACAGTGGAGAGAGTGGCAGCATCTGGATTGGAAATCTACCAGGTAAGACTTGAGAGTCTGCCTGGGAGGTTGGAATCTCCCTGCTGGACACAGTGGGTACTGGTGACCCATTCTTCATGGATTCATGCCATTCTCTCCTTCCTTTTTGGGTTAGCATCTTGAAGATGAACCATCAAATGCCTTCTCCTCTCCCTTCTCTCTGCTCCCTCTCTCATTGTCTGGGGAGCTCCCGTGCCCCTCCTCCTCTCTCTATTGAACTTTCTCTTCCGTACATTATACCGTTGGATTTTCTACTGCCTATGCATGTCTGAATTTACTTTCGGATCCTGGAAAAATTCAGTCACTGAATCAAACAGATTAAAATAGTCCACCAATGGAATAAAGTGTCCCTGTATTACTTGGCTACTGTGCAGTTACAGAAGTCAGTCATTTCCACACATACCATCTTAGGTTGACATGACAGCTCTGTTTGGAAATATTATTGTCCCCACTTGATGGATCAGGAAACTGAGGCTCAGAGAAATTGGCTTTCCCAAGGGCAGCCAACTAGTAAGTGCTCAGCTTGGGACCAGAACTCAGCACTTTGGATTCCTCCTCCAGAACTTTTTCTACTGACCCTACTGCCTCTCCAGTCAACCCCAGGATGGATCTTGCAGAGCCATAAGAATGTTTTCAATCAGATTAACCCAGACATTTTCTCCCATCCTGACCATCTTTCGACTACCTTTTCTGTAACTAATTCCTCCTACTCCGTCACATCCGCGTCCCCACACCCAATCAAACCCTCACCTGGATGGTTCAGATGGGACACTATTAAGTAGATGGTGAAGTCCAGGAAAGAACAGTTGCACCTCCATGGGTTTCCACTCAGATACAGGGTCTGTAGTGTTATGAGGCTATGGAAGGCAGCATGGTCCAAGGTCTGCAAGCCGGTATTTCTGAGGTCCAGGTACCTCAGAGAGCTGGTGTTGGCAAAGGTGTACTTGTTGAGAGATAACAGGTGAGGGTTGTTGGAAATGTTCAGCTGCACCAGGTTGCTGAGCACGGAGAAACTGTATGGGGAGATCAAGGTTAGGTTGTTGGAGCTGAGATCAAGGTAGATGAGTCTGAAGACCCCGATGAAGGTATAATCCATCACCTCGCGAATCAGGTTATTCCGACAGTCCAAGTAAACAAGGTCACTGAGGAGTCCCAGAGTCATCGCTGGCAAAAAAGTGATGCCGTTATCATTCAGGTACAGCCTCCGGGTGTTCAGGGGTATGTCTGGGGGGTATTCGGTTAACCGGATCCCTGTGCAGATCACTTCTTGGGCTTGACACTGACAGTTATTTGGACACTTTGACCCCGATACCAGTCCCATTCCAAAGGAAAAGAGTAACCACCCAGGCCCAGGGCCTGAAGCAAGGGACATAGTAAGAAACCGCAACTACCCTCCTTCCACCTTCCTGCGGGCGCTGTCCCTCTGATCAGAAGGCTGCCGAGGGGCGGGGTGGTGGGGGGGAGGGGCGCTGGAAAGAACTGTAACACTCTAGCTTTGTGCAAAGCAATTTTCCATTACAGGAGAACAGAACAGAAGTTGAAACGAGAGGCCCAATGCCCCGCCGCCCGGCTGGGTGGCTCTGCCGTTTGCTCACTCCCAGGCTGCTGCTGGAAGCTTGCCCGCTTGGCGGCTTTGAAAGGTCTCACCCTTTCCCTGCGTTGCAAGTGAAGGGGAGCCAGGGGAGAGCCACATGACAATGAGGTTGCCAGTTGACACCTTTGTGATGTCAGCAGCCTCAGGAGACTGCCTGGCTGAGGGAGGGAGAGTCCCGCCTCTCCTTCTGGGTGGTGTGGGGGTGTTTTGTGTATCTCGGTAAGCTGGCTTTCCCCGGGGAATCAGGGCCCTGCAGCATGGGGGTGGGGGGCCGGTTCACAGTGTGTGTGTGTGTGTGTGTGTGTGTGTGTGTGTGTGTGTACCAGTTCCCAGGGAGGTGTAGTAGAGGATTAGGTTAGGGATCCAACCTAAGAGGGACCTTGGCGGTGTTCAGCACAGCTCCCTTCTATACTGAGGAGCAAAGTAACTTGTTTAAGGTCAGTTCTCAGAGTGGGTCTTTTCCTTGGGGAACGGATTGGGACAGGCGCCAGTTCTTGGTGGGAGAGGAAAGGGGAGCCTCCTTCAAATGAGGGAAGGGAATTCCTCTGATGAGGTGGTGCTCTTAAGATTGCATTCCTAGTGTGCGTACAACCCTTTCTGCATTTGGAATATATGTGCGTTAGTATTTTCAAAAACCTTTAGAGCAAGTATAAGCTACTCTCCTTAACACAAAACTCAAATGTATGAGAAAATATCTGAGTGCGAGGATATGAACTATTTCTTACCCTTACTATTCTCCTGGGACTTTTAAAGTAGCGAGTGCCTCTCTAGAGTTTCTCGTGAGAGTTTATAGTCATTAACTGTTTGAGGGATGATGGGAAAGAGGGTCTTTTGGAGGGAGGGATAGAGGATCTGGAAGCTGAAGAGTTGCGACGCATCATCTACTCCACGGAGGAAGGCATATTGGGCAGAAATGAAGAAAAAGCACCTCAGGAATGAAAATTTATGTTTTGGGGGAAAATAGGATTTCATAGGTAACCTAGCTGTGAATATTCATAAAATAATGCCACTTATATTTAGCTTAGCATAGTGCCTGGCACCTGGTGTGTAATAAATATTTATTGAATGAATGATGCGTGAATGTCTCTGATGGTTTGGTCCCTTTTCGTGTTTCTCTGCCAAGAGAGAAATTAATAAACTCAAGTGGATTTGTGGCTGGTTAGCTAATGCTTGATTATGTTTACTTACTCAGCATTCCTAGGGTGACTGGCCGTGAATTAAGATGATGACTTAGGAGTGTTTACCAAATTGAAAGTGACCTTATTTAAGTAGAAATTTCAAACACTTAAAATAATGACCCAAAGGATGGTTGAAGTAATTGAAGCAGGATTTTATTGATGGGGGAGCCACCCTTTCCTTATAATTAAAAAAAAAAAAAAAAGTTCCTTGCTAGACCTTACATGATTGCCCGGGAGAGGAATTTCGCCTGTGAAGGCTATATATGGGGAAGAATTAATTTCTGGGGCGATGGCTTCCCCTGGGGGCCAAGACAAGTTGAGGGTGTGGTTTGGAGGGGGTGTGGTAGGAATGCCACATTCCTTCCCAGTGGGCTGGGTTTGCCTTTTTTTTTTTTTTTTAAGCATATTCATTTATTTTTAGAGAGAGAGGGAGAGAGAGAGGGCATGAGTGGGGGAGGGGCAGAGAGAGAGGGAGACAGAGAATCCCAAGCAGGCTCCACAGGGTCAGCACAGAGCCCAAAGCAGGGCTTGAACTCATGAACCATGAGATCATGACCTGAGCTGAAATCCAGAGTTGGCTGCTTAACTGACTGAGCCACCCAGGTGCCCCCATCCATTTCCTTTTGGGGAGAGATGATGGCTGCCTGGTTTGCCAAAGCTTGTGGAGTGACTTTTCGGCCTCTCTCCTTCTTTCTGACTCTTCCTTTCAGGGGAGCTAGCGTGTCCAGGTTTACGCATTTGATTTCTAGCCGCCGCATGTGGATGCACTTTCTCAAGGCAGCAGCCTCTGGCTCAGGTTTTGTTGTTTGGCCATATGATTGCAAGTGCTCTCACTTGGAAAAGCCTCGGACAAACAAAGTGCATTAAAAGTTATCAGGGACGCCAGTCAGTTATGTCTTTCTCTCTCTCCGGAGCATTGCCATTTTAGCAAAGCCTCATGAATGGTTAAATCGAGTAATAGTCCTTGGCCTGGGGTAGCTGTGTGCTTTGTGGTCCTGAAGTCTGCACGCCCGTAGGCTGGTTCCAGCTCTGCCAGGTTAGACCAGATCCCTCAAACGTGGTCCTCGTTTTGAGACTGAGTAAATATTTGTTAGATAGAGAATGAGTGTACGAGACAAAGAATAGAGAATGCGGCCTTTCCCAACTACCTGATCTCAGAGCCTTTAAGACAATTTCTCTTCAAGGAACATCTACGAGACTCTTATTTCAGGGATCCTGCTCTGGGAAGTTCTGGACTAGGCTGTTTGCCCTTGGCAGAGTTGCTTAATGTCTCCGTGCTTTATTTTTCTCATCTGTATATTGAGGGAGGTGGACGAGAGAATTTCCAACTCTCCTTAGGACTGCTGAATTCCTACATCATGGGAAGATTTCAGGCCCCACAGGGAGCCACTAGGGGAGGGCCAAGAGAAGAGCCTTCCTGTTCCTTCTGATGACCCCCTGTGGCCCCACGTGGTCAGATGGCTGCAGAAATAGAATCTGCTTGCCCCAGCTTCAGAAGCAGCTGGGTTGCCCTTAGTGTATACAGCTGTTTGCTGAGCCCACCTCTGCCCCTGAGGTGGCCGGGGTGGCTGTCCTTCCAGTAGCACTGGTGGGTATCAGGTGAACTCGGTGAGGAGCACCTGGTCTCAGTGCACACTCACTAGCTGAGGCTGCTCTCGGGCCGGCTCCTATTTTTAGCTGTATCTGACAGAGACAGCCTCCCGCTTACCGATCCCTCTCGAGTGCCAGTGTGCCTCCCAACAGACTCTCATGATCCAAAAGACAGGTGGGCACAGTCTTTGATGTTATAAAAAGGCAAGGGTGGGGGAGGATAGAGCAAAGTGGATACAGCCAGGACCCTTGATTTCCACCCCCTCCCAGGGCCTTGGTTTCCTTTCTATAGAACAAGGCGGGATGCTCTCTGAGCACCCGCCCAAGTGTAAGGTTCCATCAAGAGCCAGTCTGTGCAGGGGAAGGACAGATGCTTGAAGCCTTAAGACCCGAGCACCAGGACAGATTCTAGCGACTGCACGGTGCCCGGCACAGGGTAAACAGTTTGTAAATGTTAGTCAGTGCCTGTTCCATCCGACGCCCGGGAGCAAGGGCCGGGGGCAATATAATTTCCGCATACTTGTATTTGCTCAGGAGAAAAATAGAAAGAAATGCCGGTGCCATCTTATTTCAGTTAAGACTGCTCATGTGTTCAACTCAGGACTCTCCACAGGGTTAGCAACCTAGCGGCGTAGAAGTCAGTTCTCTGTTCTGCTTCCTGGGCCAGGAATTCAGTGGGTGCAGGTCTAACGAATGCAGAATGCTAAGGACTTTGATGTCAAAGCTGCTTATGGCATCCAGGTCACTCCAGACTTCTGATAACGCTTGTGTCCTATTCAGCAGGGCCGTCGAGGCAGGTATGGGGCTGGGGGCAAGTCCCACGGAAAACAGATTTATGATGAACAGGAAAGACAGCCTGGAAGAGAAAAGAAGTCCTAATATATGCCAGGAAGGTGGGGCCTAAGGGCCAAATATGTCTGTCTTTCTGTCTACCTATAGATAGATTTATCTCTACCTATCTATCCATCCATCTATCATCTATCATATCTATCATCTATATCTTTATCTGTCATCTATTCATATGTCATCTCCATATCCATCCATCCATCCATGCACCCATCCATCTATCCATCTACCTGTCATATCTATCTATCTATCTATCTATCTATCTATCTATCTATCATCTATCATCTATATCTTTATCTGTCATCTATTCATGTATCATCTCTATATCTATCTATCCATCCATCCACCTATCATCTATATCTATCTATCTATCTATCTATCTATCTATCTATCTATCTATCTATCTATTATCTATCTATATCATCTATCATTTATATCTATCTATAATTTATCTGTTATCTATCTATATCTATCATCTATCTTATCTATTATCTATCTATATCTATCATATCTATGTATCTACCTACCTATCTACCTATCATATCTATCTATCTCTCCTCTATCTGTCATCTGTCTGTCTATAATTTATCTGTTATCTATATCTATCTATCTATAATTGATTTGTTATCTATCTATACCTATCATCTATCATTTATCTATTATCTATATCTATCATAGCTGTCTATCTACCTACCTACCTATCTACCTATCTATTGTATCTATTTATCTATCTGTTGTCTATCTATCTATCTATCTATCTATCTATGATTTATCTATTAGCTATCTAGCTAGCTAGCTGTGAGCCTTGGGTCTGTTTTTAGTACCACCTGGTATGAACTATTTTTGTCTTTCTCCTTCAGGTTGCCTGAGTCCCTGCTCAGGAGATTGGACCTTTACAAGAGTGTAGGCCAGAGGAAATCACTCCAATTGCTGTGTTCCCCAGGGATGTCTTTATTTTCAGGCTCCCCCTACATTATACATTTCTGTGGTATTTATTATCTAGAGGAATCTAAGGGAAGCCTTGAAATTGCATACCGTTTTGGGGGGATTGGATCACCTTCTCAGCTTATAACAGACTTATATACTAACTAACGCCCAAGGCTAGGCTTATAGGTGTAGTAGTCATTATGCCTGAAACCCGCACTGCGACTTTGTCTGAGCCCATTGATTTGGGAGAGACCATGGGAGAGACACCTGTGTTGTGGTATGAGCTTCGGAAGGAGAAACTCCTTGCCGAGTGACTCCAGGCAAACACTTCAGCTTCTATGGACATGTTTCTTTTTGATACAATAGGGGTGCCAAATAATGCTTCTCCAGGATTGCTATAAAGATTGAGTATCATTTAATATAACATACCAACTACCCTTTACTATTCACCCTGTCAGGTATGTGATTCTCACAGCAATGCAGCGAGTCATGTGGCATGACCCATGAAGAAAAAGAAGCTCTAAGAGGGGCCATTTGTCCAAGGCTACAGAGCTGATGAGTGATGAAGGCAGGATTGGGTCCAAAAAGTTTTATTCCTGAGTGCACGCTCTTAGTTACTAAGCCAGACCACCACCACTTATGCAAATGCCTCAAAATGCTCATTATTGTTTTTACAGGCTCCATGGAATAAATGTACTATAAAAGTGCCCCTCCGAGGCACTAAATGGTACATTAACTCCAGACCAGCTCAAACCACTGTGGTTATGTGATCTATTTACACTTTGGGGTTCCTTGTCTTTCAGAAGGCTTACAACCTTTTCAGCTTTAAAGACTTACATTAACCTTTGAGATTGTTTTGTATAATTTTCTTCCTTTTGCAGGCAAGGAAGCTGAATAGAAAAACAACTTTCCTAAGCTCAAAGAATGAATGGCAAAGCCAGCAACCGTTGACTCGTCGATGCCTGAGGTGACCCATATTTCTGTAATGAGGAATTCCTTCCAAGGCCATCTGCAACATGCTGTATCCATTGGGCAGACCACTGGGCATTTCATACTTTATCAGAGCCCCAGAAGGGGCAGAACCACTATCGTGGAAATCTCTCCATAATCCAGGTGGGCATGGCTACCCACCTCCTTCCTGGCCTTCAGAACAACCTTTGATACTGAAATTCTAAAGTAGTGGAAGCCTTTGGTGGTCTCTCGGGGGGAATCTGTACTTCACAGAGGCTCTGGGCGGTTAGGAGGAGGACTGAGGGAAATTGGGTCCTGTCTCTCCTTCAGCATTCCTCGCACACAGATTTTCAAGAAAATATGTCATGTGGGAGGTAGAGACAAATGCCATGGGCAAGGTGAAGGGTGTCCCCACAGGGTGTTACATAGAGGGGCCAAGTTGGCATTTGGCATAGAAATTGAAAAGGAGAGCATGAATCCTGAGGGAGGCAGGTAAGAAGGTCTCAGAGTTTTCCCAGCATCTTTGAAAGGCTGTTTTTTGTTTTTTGTTTTTTGTTAATGTTTTATTTATTTTTGAGAGAGCACACGCCGGGGAAGGGCAGAGAGAGAGGGGGGACAGAGGATCCGAAGTGGGCTCTGTGCTGACAGCGGTGAACCCAATGCGGGGCTTGAACTTATGAACTGTGAGGTCGTGACCTGAGCTGAAGTCCGACGCTCAACTGACTGAGCCACCCAGGTGCTGGGGCTTTTGGGTTTTTGGAAGGGCTGCTGTCAGAGGTCAATGGAGTCATGTGGGTGTGTCATTGCCATACTCCCAGAAGGACAATGGGGGGAGGACCACGGAGCTCCTGGGAAGAAAGCTTACTCTACCGTGGGTCTTACAAGGAGCATCTGTATTTCTGATCAGAGCCCATGAACTCACTCCCCCAGGAGGGTCTTCCCAGCTCTTTACTTCCTGGACAGACTGAAGAAGACACCCTTAAGGCCTGGCCAGAGTCCCAGTGGTGCCAAGCAAGGGGAAGGCAGGTAGCTGAGCGACTGGTTAACGTTGTGATAAATGCTTTCGCTTCTGTCTCCAGGCTGACTCTCAACCTGAGCCCTTCTCCACCAGACCCCAAGTGTCCAAGTATCAGAGGCAGGCTCACTAACCTGTCATGGGGCTCAAATAGCCCCTGTTTCATGGATCACGCCGTCTACCTTCCTGGAGAGCTTGCTTTGGATAAATGTCTCTCCACTTCCCAAACTAGGAAGGATGGAAAGGTTAGAAAAACCTCAGGGAAAATCCTGGTGCATGCGGCTTGCTGTGTCATCTGGCCACTCGCCTTCACCCCTATCTCAGAGAGAACACAGCTTACAGCCGCCATGCTTCTGTGTAAAAACGGGCCGCGCTGGGTTCTCTCCGAGATAGATTCTTTTGCTGTTGCCCTAGTAACAGAATTATTAAAGCTCCAGCCTTGGGAGTATTTGTGCCTGGTGAGGTAATGTCTGTCGCATGCAGCCTTTTCATTCCCACCCCCACCCCTCGCCTCAGGCCCTGTGTACCTCACACCTAGACTCATGGACTGCCTTCCTCCTCGGCCTCCATGCCGCTTGCCCACCCTCCCCGCCAGGGTGGCTCCCAGCTGAGCAACACCCTTTCTCAGACTCAGAGACACTGTGTTGGTCGTATTCCCCATCAGCCTGGCATTCTGAGGCTGATGGGGAATTCAGTGGTCCATACCACTTTCCGAAAACCCACAGAGCCCTCTGGGCTTGAGTAGAGCAGGATGTGGTTGCAGTACAGTGACAGGAAGCCGCAGGGAGAATACACCAGGCTAAGGTAGTGACTGGTTCGTTGGGAGGCAACACAGTGTAATAGTTCAGCGTTTGGGCTTTGGAATAAACGGTCTATAAAATGTGATCTCTCTCACAAAATAGCTGTGTGATCTTGGGCAAGTTTCTTTCTTTCTTTTTTTTAAACTTTTTTTGAATGTTTGTTTATTTTTGAAGGAGAGAGAGAGAGACAGAGTGTGAGCAGGGGAGGAGCAGAGAGAGAGGGAGACACAGAATCCAAGGTGGGTTCCAGGCTCTGAGCTGTTAGCACAGAGCCCGACCCAGGGCTCGAACTCATAAACCGTCAGATCATGAGCCGAAGTTGGTCACTTAACTGATTGAGCCACCCAGGCACTCTGATCTTGGGCAAGTTTCTTAACTCAAGTCTCAGTTTCCCCAGATGCAAAGCAGAGATAATGATAGTACCTTCCTCGTGAGGGTTTCGCTGCCCAATTAAAGATCTTGTAAAGTGCTTGGCTTAGTATCTTTGAACGTAGAATCACACCGGAAGTGCTAGCTGTGATGGTCAAGATGGCGGAGAAAGGGGGAAGGGCGGCCGTGTGACAAGTGGAAGAGAGAGCGGTGTCCGGTTTCGGCCAGTGGGTAGGAGTCATGCAGGTAGAGAGACCAGGTGCAGAAGGAACCCGTTTGTGAGAACAGATCACATTTTTGCTTTAGGTCTTCTTGAGTGGGAAGTGTCACAGTTCACTTTTCCTGATTGGCACTGAATGCCAGGCACTCTGCTAAGCACATTCCATGCATCATTTCTTCTAGAATTCCCCCTCCCCACTGCAGCCCCCTGAGATAAGGCTTAGTAACACAGGGCAAGGTTAAGTAGCTTGACGCGTTGTTGAGCAGAAGAGCTGGGATTTGAACCCAGGTCTGTGTGCCTCCAGCAGTGCACTCTATAAGCTGCCTTGACTGGATATCTTTAAAAAAAATTTTTTTTTAACGTTTATTTTTTTATTTTTGGGACAGAGAGAGACAGAGCATGAACGGGGAGGGGCAGAGAGAGAGAGGGAGACACAGAATCAGAAGCAGGCTCCAGGCTCTGAGCCATCAGCCCAGAGCCTGACGCGGGGCTCGAACTCACGGATCGCGAGATCGTGACCCGAACTGAAGTCGGATGCTTAACCGACTGAGCCACCCAGGTGCCCCTGGATATCTTGACTGGAGTTAGGAAGTTGGTCCATGTGTGTGTATGCACCCATGTGCACACGCTTTTAAAGCTAACATGGTCTTAGGGGGCGCATAATAGTTTGCAATGCTTCCTGCCTAGGCAGCGGTCTGCCCCCTCATCTGGGGTCCCTGTGTGTAAATTTGGCCCCTAGACTTGGGGACTTCTTTTACAACAGGTGCTCTCCTGCGCTTGTGCTCTGTCAGTGACTCAGTGCTCAACTCTCACCCAGTCTTCCTGCCTCATTCTCAATCCCCCCACGTGGCATCCTGGTCTTGAGAAGTGCATTAGCATCTCTGAACCTCAGTTTCCTCCCCCGAACAACTTAAGCAGTTAGAGAGTTGCAGGAAGCATCAAAAGAGACAGAGTTTTCTTGAGGAAAAGGGCTGTTTCTGATTTCTCACCAGTCCCAGCGCCTGGGCCAGCGCTGGGCATATACTGGGTGCTCTCTGGTTTCTGAACGAATACATGCCCAACTTACTGCTTATGCTAATATGTATGGTGCAGGGTCCACCCCTGGTTTTGACTCTACTGAGATTGCTTCCTTTTCTACTTGTCCTGCTGTCCTGAGTGGTTACCCCAATTTTAGTGCTTTAGGGCTGACTTTCTTTAAAGTTTTGGAGTCAGCTAAACCACAATGGCAGAACTGGGTTACAGTGCTGGTGTTGGGTGTTGCCCGTATATGTGACGGGGATGGGGAGGGGGTGGGAGGTAGCAGGTGTGGAGGGACAAGGGTGTAGACTGGATCCTATTTCCTCCACAGACTTTTTTCGTAATTGAACGTATGAATTTACATGCAGTAAATGGAACCCAGGTGCTATGGTTGAATCTTAAAGGCCAGTGTGATGGTATTAGGAGGTGAGGCCTCTGGGGGGAGGTTAGGTTGTGAAGATAAAGCCTCATGAATGTGATTAATGCCTCATAACGGAGGACCCCAGAGAGCTCCCAACCCCTTCTGCCCTGTGAGGACACAAGAAGTTGGAGACCCAGGAAAGGGCCCTCGCTCAGTCATGCCAGCACCTTGACCTTGGACTTCCAGCTCCCAGAACTGTGAGAAATAAATTTCTGTCATTTACAAGACGCCCAGGCTGTGGCATTTTGTTACAGCAGCCTGAACAGACAGCAGGGTACAATGAGTTGGTTTTTAACAGTTTTCTGTTCTTTTAATAACAATACTTCAACATGACAAATTTCAAATATTTTTCCCCCCTTCTTTCCAGGTATTTACACTTTCAGTAACCTGCGTATGGATCCCACTGCTATTTAATTAAGACTTAAACCTATAAAGATGCACATTTAATACTCAGAGTAAACCCTTGACTTGTTCCCTTTGAAGATAAACAGGTGAGATACCTTCTTGAACTCAGATTTCTAAGATAATTAAGATTAGTTGCCATAGAGAGAGAGACAGAAACGCATTAAAATGTATCATACTTTTCGTGTTTAGGAAACTCACTTAGTTAAATATTCAGGGCCATTAAATCTACCCAGACCCAGATACCTATTAATCTGCTGGCCACACAGCCTCCAGAGTGATCTGTCTTTGTCAGGAAAGCCTTCTAATTGCTCTGCTCCTCTGCGCGGAAACTTCTAATGGCTCACCATTGTCCTGTGTACAGATGGTGTTCCCGACCCTCAGGGCCTGACCCAGCCTCCTTTCCCCAGCTCATTTGCTACTCCCTAGCCTCATAGGTGCCTACTGGCCCCCTCTGGCCCCTGCAGTGTGCCAGTTCTCTCTATATTATATACCCTTTGGGTCCTCTGTCTTGTCCTCTTGTGACTTTACGAGGTCCCGCTCACTCTGTAGGTACCCACTTCAAATTCCACATCCAGGTTAAATGCTGGGCCTCTTTAGATTCCTCCAGACAGAATTACCCTAGGCTTTCTTGGACTTTGTAACTGTATGACAATTCTCATTAAAATGTACCATAATTATGCATTCCCCCCCCCCCCCCAGACTGAGAACACCTTGGGGCCCAGGGACCAATTCATTAAATGAATATGTAGAATGCCTTATATGAATGTGGAGATTCATATACTATCTAGCTTATAGTAGGTCCTGCATTACTCTTGTTGGAGGAAGTTAAGTTGATGGCATTACATGGTCAGTTAATTGTATGTGTTAGGATGTTATAGAGATTTTTTCAAGGAATGAATTATGTGACCCAGCCTTTTCTGTGGTGCCCCATATAAAAGCTCCAGAGAGTGTGTGTGTGTGTGCATGCGTGTGCACGTTCATGTTTTAATGTTTATTTTTGAGAGAGAGAGAGAGAGTAGGGGAGGGGCAGAGAGAAGGGAACAGTTGGGCCCCTTGCTGACAACACAGAGCCTGATGCACGCTCAAACTCAAGACCCATGAGATCAGGACCTGAGTTGAAGTTGGACGCTTAACCGACTGAGCCACGCAGGTGCCCCCGTGCCATAGCTTATTTTAGTTCTCTCTCCATTGATGTTTAGATTATTACCAGTTTTCTGTGGGTAAACAGTGCCATAGTGAACGAGCTTGGCAGTGGTCCTGGATAAGGCCATCATAGGGACCTGTTTAGAGAATTGTGCCCTTGAAGCAGAATGAACAGCACTGGCTTGTGGAGAGCACCATTTTCACACGTATAAATGACTATTAGGGAGTCAGAGTTTAAGAGAAGGAAAGCCCTTTTGAAACCGCCAGTCCCAGCCACTGCTTCTGTGGGCGAGAAAGCAAACTTGTCCAAGGTCACGTGGCCCTTTGGACACAGCTGAGGTTAGGACACAATCTCTTGACTCTCAGTCCATGCTTGGCAGAACTGCCTGTTGTGTGCCCAGGCACTTCCAGTGGTCAACTCCCCAAAATTGGCTGAGCTCCAGTGGTCAACCCCCCCAAATTGGCTGAGCTCCAGTGGTCAACTCCCCCAAATTGGCTGAGCTGCACGATGTGAACATAGCTCTTGATTGGAGGCCACGAGGTGTAAATGAATGAGCAAAGATTTGGGGCCAAGCTGACCTGGAGTGAATCCTGTCTCCAGCTCTTACAGTACTTGACTCTGAACCTTGACATCCCCACATGACAAAAAACACTTGTCACAGGTGGCGTGGTGGTGTAAACCCCCTGTCCCACCCTGCCTGGTGCAGATGCTACGTGGGAACTCCCTTCCTCCCACCTGCTTCTCCTTCTTCCTTCCAATGCAGTTGTTAGGAGAAGCAAATCAGCAAAACAATTTTTTTAAAGCTCACTTATTTATTTTGTGTGTGTGAGAGAGAGTGCAAGTTGGGGAGAGACAGAGGGAGAGAAAGAGTCCCAAGCAGGCTCCATGCGGTCAGTGCGGAGCCCGATGAGGGGATGAACTCATGAACTGTGAGATCACGACCTGAGCCAAAATCAAGAGTCGGGGGCTTAACTAACTGAGCCACCCGGGAGCATCCCCCACCCCAGAAAGTTTTTCATAAACCTTCAAGGAAGCAAAGGCTTCAGAGAGCAAACCAAAAACAGTGTTCTGTGTGGATACATGTAATTTCAAGCTTTATTTTGTTCTGAAAATAATGTCCTCACTCAGATGTTTCTCAGCAAACTACGAATATATTAGAGACATCACTCTCAGAAGATGAGTGGTGATAAGACTGAGAACGATTAGGGAAAACAGAAATCCTTTGATAATCCTCATTTTAAAATAAAACTCTGTTTTTTCTGAGTATAAAACCTTTCCCCCCCCAATTATGATATGTTTTGCAAAAACATGGAAAGTACAGAAAAGTATGAAGAAGAAAGTAAAGTAATGCATAATTCCATAGGCACTACTAACCTTTTGATGAGTTTCCAGGCTTTTTTTCTGTGCGGATTGTGATATGTGCCACTCGAATGTCCCTTCGCTAGAGAGCTGGTGAGCTGCTCCGGAACTGGCCTCAGCTTTTGAACCAAAGTCCTAGTTTTCTAGAGCTGGCCCCAGATGGTGACTGAGCAAGGCTGCTTCATAGGAGCCTATCTAGTGTTCAGACAGTTTCCCCTCAGATGGCTATTGGCTTTTTATTTGGCTTTGGGACATATAAAAGTTTTACATTTTTAAAAAATATTTATGATTATTATTATTACTATTCTTTTTTTAGAGAGCGAGAGTGAGTGAGGGAGGGGCAAAGGGAGGGGAAGAGAGAATCTCAAGCAGGATCCACACCCGGTGCAAAGCCTGATGCAGGGCTCAATCCCAGGACCCCAGGATCACGACTTGAGCCGAAATCGAGAGTAGGATGCTCAACCGACTGAACCACCCAGGTGCCCCCAAAGGTTTACATTTTTGTGTAGACTAATCTAATGTTTCCTTTTTTGATTTCTTCCAGTGTTTTTATGCCTAAAAAAATCTTTCTTCATCCAGAGATCAGGCAAAATCTTCATTTTTTCCCCTTTTGTTCATAGTTTTATTTGTTAAGTCTTTAATCTGTCCAATATTTATTTTGTTTTATGGTGTCAGGTGAAGAATCTAGAAGGAGCTCATTTCAAATAGTTTTCTGGGCCCCACTTATTGACCAAAGGCAAGTTACTTAACCTGTTTTAACATCCATTTCTTTATTCATAGAGGGTAAAGGAAATCCTACTTTGCAGGGTTAGGTTGAAGAAGAAAACAGGTCATGGATACGAAAGCATTTTATAAATGCCATAGGAGTGTTGGTTTTTGCAGTTGTTTTTAAGTGAGAAAATCATGTGTGAATGCTTGTTTGGTCTGGTCTTGTTCCAGTCCACTTATGAAAACAACACTGACAGGGCTGGCTCCGAAGATCCCAACAAACCCAAGACTACTGGACCCACAGAGAGGTTGTAGGGTGCCACAGAGGAGTTCAAACGTAGGCTGTTTATAATAAGTATGATTCAAGGGCCCATATGTTTATGGGTACGGAGCAAAGGAGAATTCATTCTATATGGGGGTGGGGGTGCTGATCCATCAGGGAAAGTGGCCAAAGCCTTTCATGAGTAGTGTGTGATGAGGGGAAACAGTTATTTGTCTCTGGGGTCCTGAAGGACCACAGAGCGGTTGGGATTTCAGGAATTATTTGAATGATAGGAGACACATGGCCTGGCATGTTGAGAGGGAGGGTTTTCCAGCCATGCTGTGCTGTTTTGGAGCTGGCCTGGGGGCTGGTCAAAGTCAGACTCAGAAGGGTGAGTTGGACTGTGTTATCTTGGCGTGGCCACGATTTCCTCTCCTCGTTTAGACAAGAAGAGAGATCTCTTATTTCTCATCAGAGGGAGATACAAAAGAAGGTTGCTGGCAGATAGAGCCAATTCTTAACCACTGAGAGGAGAGGCTAGCTGAAGACCTAACATCCTAAGGAAGGCTCTCCAGATGTAAGCATTTCACCCCCAAATTATTTATTGACTTGCTTTCTTCTTTCCTCTCTTTTCAAACCTACCAGCATGTTTCAAATGTGTTTAATTACAGGAGGTCTGGAGTCTGATGGAGCCCCTAAAAGGATACTGCCCCTAAAAAATGGTAGCAGAGAGAGAGTGTGGAAGAAGGAAAATAAGACGAAAATACGTTCTTTGGAGTTAGGAGTTCTGTCTCCTTCATTTTTGAGTGACTTAGGGAGTTTCATACAGAGAGCAGGAAGCAGTGGATGTACAAGATGTGCTGGTTGGTTGAATTAGGGAGAGCACAGACCAGAGAAACACACTTTGGTTAGTCAAGAGTTAACACGGTTCTCTTGAAGAGAGTAATTGGCGGTGGCTGAGCTATAGTAACACTGCACATTCCCTGCTAAGTGCACATTTCCTGTTCAGGACGTGGATGTGATGGGGCCTTTTAAAAGTAGGTGACTTAGGCGGTTCTTTTTATTGGGGGGAAAATCAAGATAATATGGTCTGGCTTTGGAACCTAATTTCCCATTATTCCTCATCAAGGGCCTTCATCCAAGCCACGCACGTCTACTCGTGATTCTCCAAATCTAAACAGACTGCACAGATCCTGCCTCTGAACCTTTGCTTATGTTGTTCCTTCCAAAGGCTGCACCCTATCCTCTCCCCTCTCCTGAGATCCTACTCTCCTTCAAGACCTGAGTCTAGCTTCTTTTTTTTTTTTTTTTAATATTTGTTTGTTCATTTTGAGGGGGGGGGGTTGCGTGGGGAGGGGCTGAGAGAGAGAGAATCCCAAGCAGGTTCCTCACTGTCAGCACAGAACCCTGCGCGGTGCTCGAACTCACAAACCGTGAGATCATGACCTGAGCTGAAATTAAGACCGGGTTGTTTCACTGACTGAGCTACCCAGGCGCCCCTAGCATCGTTTGCAAAGCTGCCTCAAAAGCCCTTCCAACTTTCCTCCTTTTCCTGCACTCTCTCTCTCTCTGAATTTCTCCTCTCACTGTTAATGTGTATGTAATTTATTTGCACTTATATTCTCTTATGCAAAGTTAGTGTTTTATATGCATACATTTGAATCTTCAATTAGATAATATATTTCTTATTGTCTGAGACCTAGTTTTCTTTCCTTATTATCTACCCCCCTCCCCACCCCCCATAGTGCTTAGTATAAATCTGCCCCCAGACCAGGTAGCAAAAAGTTATTTGATACTTTGATGATTTCAGAAGATTCCATGATGCTCATCCCCAGGTAAATTATCTTTGTGACGCTAACAAGGCAGGAACAAAGGCAATGTTTGATTTAGGCTCAGCACGTGGAGCATAGTGTCAAGGGGAACGAAATAGTTGCCATGAGGGCACATCAGCTACTGGTCAGTGTTTCTCTTTCTGAATTCTACTGGAAAGTCTGGCTCCCTGGATGAAAAGCAACTGAGGCATGACCCTGTCCTCTGTGCGCAGGCCAAGCATGGGAGACAATAAGGATACCTACCGATGACTAAAAGACAGCATGGTAAATTGGATAGAGGGATATAGAGATGGTTATGGGAGTCCAGAGAGAGGGCATCCAAATGAAGCTGGGTTAGGCCATCAGGGAAGACTTCCTGGAGGATGCAGTGCTTGACCTAAGTTTAGATACAGAAGAAAGGAAAAGATTTCGAAACACCATCACAGTCCAGGTCAGGAAAGGGTGTGCGGGGAAATTTAGAAAGGGAACTTTTCTAAGATCAAGTTATTTTACAAAGAAGCAGCACTGGGAAATCAAGGGAATTTAATTACAACTGCCTCACGAGCAGGATTTGAAAAGGAGTGGGAAGCTCATGGAAACCTTAATTGCTGAGAAAAGTTAAGAGGAGAAATATGACAGAAGTAATAGGTCTGTATGTATGTCATGTCTGATTTGTCATTTTTCTAGACAGGCACTCTGCCTCCTGCATTCTAGGTTAGAGGAAAAAAAGATCCTTCGGCTGCTAAGGTGAAGATAGCATTTAGGATGCAGAAATGGGACTTGGAAGTACTCCTGATTCCTTTTAGGGAAGAAAAGGTCCATCTCGGCTTACCTCATTGCTAAGAAGAATAATAAGCATTTGTTCAGCGAAAATAATGTGTGAGGTGCCTGAAAGAGCCCTGAATCAGGCTAAATAATTTCTTCCTTCCTTTAGAAAATAAAAAACAGCTTGCCCGATTTCTCTTCCAATTTATTCTTGTGGCTTTCCATTCCTTTGGAAATCCGGAGGATGCCTATTTTATGAGCTTTTGTGGACCAGCCCTTCAATACTCAGAGAGGGTGTCCTTGTGTGCATTAAGCTGGGTCTTTAAGATTAATGCAATATGCAGGAACATGTGATCAATGATACGGCATTAGCAACTTTTACTTTGGCAAGTGGCTGCATGTTGAAGGCATCTGGAAAAATTGTAAATCACAGCATGACCAGAGCATCAGCCACAGACATCAAGACAGGGGAATGGCCAAGTGAGAAGGATGGACCTAGAGCCTCCTGGGTTGTCCACACAGGTATTGCTAGAGACAGAGAAGGATGTAAGGATGTCCCAGCATAGAGGGGCTAGAGGACACAAATCTGTTGGTACCCGGAAAGGGAATCAATATGGAGAAGAGTCTCCATACACAGGTAGAAGGGTAGATGAGACAATCTCCAAGGTTCTGTCCAACTCAAACTTTGATTCCATGACTCTCTAAATAAGGACTTAATGAATTTTTTCAATAAGCTCTAATATCTCATAGACCAATGGAGTCCTTGGCTACACACACACACACACACACACACACACACATATAAATTATATACAATGTAACTATATAATATACTAAAATATATTAAAAATATAAATTATTATTATGTTTGATTCATATATAAAATGTATATATATTATATAATTATTAAAGCTCAGAAAGATATATATTTATATATAATATATAAATATATATATCACTATATAACATACAAATATACATATAAAGTATATAAATATATAATTAAATAGTATATAATTATATAAGCATAATTATATAATATATATAATTTCCATGAGCTTTAATACTTTACATTTGTGTAGTACTTTACAGTTTGTGGGGACTTAATCTCACAGACTCTATTGGTTATCTGTTGCCACAATGATGCCACATAACAAAGAGCCCTGCAATGTCAGTGCCATACGATGAGTGTTTATTGCTCACATGTCTGTAGCTTTGCGGTCTTGTCTAGGCTTGCTCACATAGCTGGACATTGGCTGGCTGTCGGTTGATCTAGGATGGCCTCAAGCTGAGGTGACTTGGGTGTCTCCTAGCTTTCAACAAGCTACCCCAGACATGTCCTGCCGTGGCAGAGAGGGTGATAGAAGAGGCAAAAGAGAGCAAGCGGAAACTTGCGAGGCCTCATTTACTCCTATACTGGCCAGAGGAAGTCACAGGGCTGAACTCGGTGTCAAGGTGTGGGGGACTGTGCTCCATTCTTTTTGTTAGAGCAGCTGCAGAATCACCTAGGAAAGGCTGTAGATATAAGTGAAGTAGCAATCTACCACACAGATGTGGCCTTGCTTAATCCTGTCGGTGTCATCCTTTACCCTGGTATTATTCCTGCTTTTACAGATTAAAACATGGACACCAAAGAGGTCAGCAACTTATATGAGGCCACATGGATCATAGGAACTGGAATATTGGCTTTCCTGCTATAAAATCAAGGCACTTTCTGTTGTTCTACACCATGCTTAATTAAAAGCATGAATCCCAGGAGTGTTGTCAGGGGCTTCCTAGAGGTAGACTGGTAAAGTGTGAGGCCCTCAATGTTGCGTGAGTTGCAGAATACACAAACTTTTACTTATCTGTTCTAATCCTTCTATGTAAAATATGATACTTTAACAAAATAATATATGGACCCAAGGAATTTACTAGTCATCTAAACATTAGTTTCTTTGTAACTAGATAGTTACTTCATGTATTTGTCAGAGTAGGCTAAATGCTGTGACTAAGTACCCCTAAATCTTGGTGATGTAGGAAAAAGTTTATTTCTTGCTCATATTGGCCAGAACTCTGGCACATGGCCACATCTAATAATAAAGAAGGCTGGTAAATATAATATAACTGTATGGAGAAAAGAGGATATTGATAAATACTTAGCAAGACTCAAATGAATGGACCATAGTATAGGTAAGTTTTGCAAGGAGACTAGGAGGTATGTGGTAGGTGATGGAAGACGTAACAAAGGAAGATGGGACAGAAAAGCCCATAGCTTGAGACTCTATCCAAGGACATGTGTAGACCATTGGATCTAAGACATTTTGCACAAATATACTCTCCTGTCAGTAGGTGGGATGACAATTAGGAATTTAAGAATTTAAATCTGATTATGTCACTCCTCTGCTTAAAACCCTTCAATGTTTACCCTAAGGATAGATGGTTAATGTGTGTTACACAGTCTTCCAAAATGTATCCTCTGTCTCTCCAGCCTTATCTGCTATACCTTCCCATTCACCCTTTTATTTTTTTTAATGTGAGGATCTCTCATCTATAGGCCATTAATCATGCTATTTCTTCCATCTGTTCAGAATCTTCTTTTCTGAAACCCCCTTCTCAACCATTCTTTTTCTGGCTGAGACCTACTCATTTGTCAGTTCTCAGCTTAAAAATTACACCCTCCCAACAACCAAAGGTAGGTCCAAAATTAAAACACCAAACCACAGATCTAAGAACCTGAGAGAACACCAACAGAGAACACCAAACAGCATAAATACCAAAACACAAACACATCTATACATATCATTCAAAATGTTAAAAGCCAAGAGATATTATTTTTTTAGATGTTTATTTATTTTTGAGAGAGAGAGAGAGATAGAGAGAGAGAAAGAGAGAAAGAGAGAAAGAGCAAGCAGGGGAGGGGCAGAGAGAGGGAGACAGAATCCCAAGGAGGCTCCATGCTTTAGCACAGAGCCCGATATAGGGCTCAAACCCATGAACTGTGAGATCATGACCTGAACTGAAACCGAGTTGAATGATTTACTGACTGACCTACCCAGGCACCTCAAGCCAAGAGATATTCTTGAAGGCCCCTGAGAAAAAAAAGACACGTTGCACTTAGATAAAAGTTATGGCAGACTTCTCATCACAAAGTATACAAGCCAGAAGACAATGGAGTAGAATTCTTACATTTCTGAAAGAAGAAAATGTCAACCCAGAATTCCATACCCAGCAAAAATATCTTTTGGAGATTAGGAAGAAATAAAAAAATCTCATTGGACAAATAAAAACTGAACTAATTTACTTTTAGCAGACCTAGAAGTACAATAAATGTTAAAGGAATTTCCTCAAGAAAATAAAAATGATACCAGACAGACTCTTGGATCTACACAAAGAAATGAAGAGCACTGGAAATGGAATAAATGAAGATAAGTTTAAATGCATTATTTCTTCAAATATTTTTCTGCCATGTTTCCTTCTTCTGGGATCCCAAATATATGCATATTAGACTCTTCAATATTGTCCCACAGTTCTTGGGTGCCTTTTTTTTTTTTTTTTTTGGCTCTTTTTTCCTTTGGGTTTTCCTTTGGGTAATTTCTATTGACCTATCTTTAAACTTACTTATTAATTCCCTTATTCATTTCAAGTCTATGATGTGCCCATTGGAAACATTCTTTATCTCTGTGACTATGGTTTCCATTTCTAGCATTTTCATTTGATTCTTTTTTACAGTTTCTCTCTCTTAGTGGAAGTTACCCATCTCATCATGTATGTTTTTCATTTTTTCCACTAGAGCCTTTTACCATAATAATCGTAAGTATTTAAAATTCCCTGTTTGTTGGTTCTGACATGTGTGTAACATCTGAGTCTGGTTCTATGGATTGCTTTGCCTCTTGACAATTTTTTTGTTGTTCTTGTTTCCTTGCATACCTTGTAATTTTTTGATGAAAGCCAGACATCTTGTCTAGGGTATTAGAGACTGAGTTAAATAGTTGTCCCTGGAAATGGACATTTTTTCCTATTCTTAGCATTTAGTGTGGAGGGTTGAATCAGCCTAATTAAGAGTTGAAAACCAGTTTGGGATTTGTTGTTGCTATGGTTACTTTCATTATAACACAGTTTTAAACTCCTCTGGTGTTCGGCGCCTGGATGGCTCGGTCGGTTAAGTGTCTGACCAGTTTAGGTCATGATCTTGTGGTCTATGAGTTTGAGTCCTGTGCCAGGCTCTGTGCTGACAGCTCAGAGTCTGGAGCCTGCTTCAGATTCTGTGTCTCCCTCTGTCTCTGCCTCTCTGTCTCAAAAATAAATAAAAACATTAAAAATTTTTAAATTTCTCTGGTGTTTAGGGTGGTGGCTGGTTTGTTGGAAGGTTTTCTCCCCATGGTGTCTGCTCTACCCTTGGGTGTTGATCTTCCTTTTGCCCTGTGCTTCCATGGGGGTTTCTCACCATGATTTTGCACCTCTTTCAGCAGTAGAGTACTATCAGTAGTTACTAGATGCTTATTAGCCTGGTGGGGGGTGGGGAGCATTCTCTGATGTTCTGATTAGGTCTCCATTGTAGCCAGGCCTTGTGTCTCTACATCTTGGAGGTGGTGCTTTCTTAGTGGTTGTCCTTTACCTTTAACTATAGGTCTGGGTCCAGAACATATTCCTGCGCCTTCCCAAGACTATAGAGCTGCTCCCCCACCTTTCCCCAGCTACAATAGCTTTTCACCAGCGTCCTAGGACTGACAGGGTTTGTTGCCCTTCTGTCAATATTTCCAAGCTAGATTTGATAGGAGATAAGAATCTAAGTGGAATTCCAGACATTTCCCACAGTGTCTGCTACTTCTTTCTCCCAGGCCTGCAGCGCGTAGGATGCTGCCTGAAGACTCGTGTCCTATTCTCCATCTTTTTTGTGTATCCTTAATGAGGTCTGTGGAGGAAAACCTGCTAGAGGGTGTGAATTTGCCTTTGTCTGTGTCCCAAGGGGTTCTATAGCCTCTTGCTGGTCTAAGCTCAGCCTTTAGCAATTTGTTGAAATTTTTGTTGATTTTTATTCTTTGTTTATGTATTTATTTTTGAGAGAGAGAGAGAGAGAGAGAGAGAGAGAGAGAGAGAGAGCACATGAGCTGGAGAGGGACAGAGAGAGAGGGAGTGAGAGAATTCCAAGCAGGCTCCATGTTCTTAGTGCAGAGCCCGACATGGGGCTCAATCACATGAACCGTGAAATCATGACCTGACCTAAAATCAAGAGTCTGATGCTTAACAGACTGACCCACACAGGTGTGCCAATTTGTTGAGATTTTTAGCTGAATTAGTCTTATCTGGGTCCAGCGGCATGGGCCCCAGATAATCAAGTGCTTATATTTGTCTCTCTCTGGAGGTTCCTGTAGTTTCCTTGGGTTTGGGGTTAGCTGACTGTCTTTCAGTCCCAGATCTCTGATGGGTCAAGAAAGGTGAATTTGCAGATTATTCAACTTTTCTTTTTCTTGGTGTAATGGTAGGAGTGATGTTCTTTCCAGTTTTCTACATCCTAAGTGGGAAGCTAACACATAATTCTTAAAACATTTGTGTATCAATTTTTCCATTTTTCAAGAGTATAGAACAGTATTTATTATAGTATCATTTCCAGACCATCTATATCAGAGTGTTAAGGCTTATTAAAAATGCTGATTATGGAGCCACACTCCAGGCTTATAAATCTGAAAATCTAAGGGTCATTCATTTTACCAAGCTCCCCAGGTGATTCTCATGCATTTTTAAAAAAAGTTTATTTATTTATTTTGAGAGAGAGAGAGGAGGAGGGGTAGAGAGAGAGGGAAACAGAGAATCCCAAGCAGGCTGTGTGGTGCTCGAACCCATGAAACTGTGAGATCATGACCTGAACTGGAACCAAGAGTCGGATGCTTAACCCACTGAGCCACCCAGGTGCCCCATCTCATGCATTTTGAAATTTGAAAATGGTTGGATTCACAATTAGCCGTGAACATTTATTGGCATTTATTATAGTGTATCCGGCATATTACAAAGATTATCTTAATCTCACAACAAACCTATGATAT
Source organism: Panthera onca (assembly GCF_046562875.1). NCBI lineage: Eukaryota > Metazoa > Chordata > Mammalia > Carnivora > Felidae > Panthera > Panthera onca. The sequence continues at coordinate 62,795,097 of NC_138355.1, forward strand.
AGGCACTTTTATCATCCTTTTTTTTTCTAAATTTTTTAATGTTTATTTTTGAGAGAGAGAGGCGCGTGCGAGTAGAGGAAGGGAAGAGAGAGAGGGAGACACAGAATCCAAAGCAGGCTCCAGGCTCTGAGCTGTCAGCACAGAGCCTGACGCAGGGCTCGAACTCACACACTGTGAGATCATGACCTGAGCCGAAGTCAGCCGCTGAGCCACCCAGGCGCCCCTATCGTCCTTCCTTATACACTATGCAGCTGGGTCTCAAAGAGGTTAATTAGCTTATCCAAGGTAACCCAGCTGGGATACAGCAGGGGTGGAATTTGAACTCAGATGGTCTGATTCTGAAGCCCCAGATCTTTTTAAACATTGAGCTATAATTCACATTTCTATCTTTTAAAGCGTACCATCAGTGGTTTTTATTATATTTACAAGATGATACAATCATCACCACTCTTTAATGGCACATTTTATTTTCATCGCCCCACCCCCCCCAAAAGCAATTTGGTACCTGCTAGCAGGCACCCCCCCACTCCCCCGCCCCCCTCCAGCTCCCGGCAATCACTAACTCACTTTCCATCTCTAAGGATTTGTCTCTTCGGGACATTTCATGTAAATGCAATCATACAATACGTGGCCTTTTGTGTCTGGCTTCTTTCACTTAGTAAAGCCGGAGATCTTAACCACCGTGTCAGAAAATTAGAAACGGGATCGTATCTGCTTAGACAAAAAGAACTAACACCTGTCAGCTCGCTGGTGCAGGAGGAGACAGGCTACCCAGGAGACACAAAGACAAGAATTCCATTCAGTTTAGTGAAGACTAATAAAGACCACGTGTGTTACGCGCGAGAGCGGTTTCGCGCGGGGAGGGGGGTATCTGGGTGGTGGGGTCTGGGGTCCGGGGCGGTTCCGGCTTCAGGTGGCCGCATTCCCCGCGGGCTCCAGATGCCCGGAGCAGAGGGGACCCCGGCGGGCGCGCAGGAGGCGACGTCCCCGCGGACGCGTCTGCAGGAGCCCCAGTGTCCGTGACCCTGGCGCGCCCGGCCGCCGCGGTGCGCAGCTCTGGGCCGGGCTGCGGAGGCGGCTCCCCACGCAAACTCAAGCTCCCCGAGCCGCGAGAGATGCGTTCGCTAGGAGGTTTGGTCAAAGTCCCTGATGAGGCCGGAGCACTGATGACAGGACGCGGCCAAACTTCAGGCTTGGGCCTGACGCCGTGGACCGCCCCGCCTCCCCCCCACCTACAGGAATGATGGTACAGTTTTGAGGCGGCCTCTACAACGCTTTGCAAAAAGTTCGTGGGTTTGGTTTGTTAGGAAGAGTTGAAATGAAGAATGTGAGTGGAGAGAGAAAACTGGGGTGCCTCCTGAGAGCAAAATCTGGGGCCGGATACTCCATGCGGATGCACATCAGAATTGCCCCTGGGGTGTGATAAAAATAGATTTCTGGGCTTCACTGGGGGAAATTCTGGTTTTGGGGTCTAAACAGGGCCCCGTGTCCCGTGATTCTAACAGGCCTCTGCAGGTGATGACGAGTGAGGGGCCAGGGCCAGGCTGGCACGCACAGCTGGAGGGTAATAGTTTTCCGCGTTTAATGTGCATGCGAATCATCTGAAGGTCTTATTAAAATTCAGAATCTAATTCATTCAGCAGGTCAGAGAAGGGGCCGGAGAGTCTGCGGTTCTGAGGACCTCCTGATTTGCTATCTGGGGACCACCTTTTGAATGGGAAGGTTGTAGGGGATACCGGCTTAAGGATAGAAAGCTCTGGCTCTCACTTAGGGTACTTGCCGTCTAGGGCGGGGAGCCCGGTGGACAGCTGCTTCTAGGCCAACGTGAAGTGGTCTGTCCCAGTAAAGACCCAGAATCGTTGTAAGGGGAGACACACCCTTTCTGTGGGCATCACGTGTTCGTAGTGAGACATCCAGGAAAAAAAAAAAGGTGTATGTCATGTTCGACAAACTGTTTAGCAAGATAGGAAAGGGTACTACAGATCTGACGCATATTTCTATCCCAAATGGTTAATATCTTCAGAAAAAAATATGGACGCTAAAGAGGTAAGCCCTAATTTTCTAGAAAATTCACTGATGTGGAAAACTTCATTTCCTGATAATGCCGGGAAAATCTGTGTTTTGTTGGGTGCTCCATATGCTGTTGGTGCTTATGAATTGTGCAGTTTTATTATCCTCATTAACAGGGATAATGCTTGCTTTTTAACAATCATGATCACCATCTGGAACTTGGAAAACCATCGTTTGAGACTCAGGTAGGAAGGGGAAACGGTCTTGATGGGGTCCTGGCTCACTCACTTCCCCACTGCCCCAGCCTTGTTCACGTCCAAGGGCTTGGCTGCCAGGCACAGAAGAACCATACAGACAGATGTGATGTTAGTTGTGGTTCAAGAGGAAACAGAAACAAAGCAAAACAGAATGAGACTCAGCACAAGGAACGTTTGGCTTTGACTTCACTGTTTAATTTCATTCTCATCTTTTTTTTTTTTAATTAAAAAAAAATTTTTTTTTTTAAATTTATTTTTGAGAGGGAGAGAGATGCGAATGGAGGAGGGGCAGAGAGAGAGGGAGACACAGAATCTGAAGCAGGCTCCAGGCTCTGAGCTGTCAGCACAGAGCGTGATGTGGGGCTTGAACCCACATCATGACCCGAGCCAAAGTCTCAGCTGAACCACCGACTGAACCACCCAGGTGCCCTGAATGTCATTCTAATGTTAACAAATGTTCATAAAGTGGCTTTCCATGTGTGTTCCCCTCACAGCCCTGGTGATCTATATGCTGTGACATTGTGACAAGCTGGCTAATGTGACCGTCAGTGCTCTCCCAGCTCTTGGGGGGAGTTGGATTTGGGCACCTGAATGTCTTTTTTGTTTCACGGAGGATTACCTTGTCAGAAAGAGGTGGCTAGACCTCCAGGACCTGATAACCATAGCAACCATGCACGCCTGACCTTGTGGGTTCTTTAAGACACCTCCCCAGACCTTTCCCAGATGGATCTTTTCAAGCTTTCCCCAAACTGTTAGTGGCATTCTTAGACGGGCTTAGCCCTAACATGCAGGGCACTTCAGGAGTATTGACCTGACTGTCTTTTCCAGGTACCTAAACAGCACTCCATGGGGAACAGGAGGAGCTAGAAAAATTGGGAAAGCGAGAAGAACAACACGAGCAGAATCTCGCCAAGGAAATAAAGCACCTGCTTTTGATCACTAAGAACAGAAGATAAAATGCTCACATTCGAGAATGCGATCAACTCACTGTAAGGAATTGCACTTAGAAGTTTCTTGGTGGGGGCGGGGTGGGTAGCAGGTATGTAGGTGAGTTGGAGGTAGTTTTCTAGAGAAGGCGGGTTTCCAGTAGAATTGGTGGAGGAGAAGAAAAGGGCAAAACATGGTTGTGAAAAAGGGAGGAGATGTTAGTAGTTCCCCCATAGGGGCTGTGTATTGTTTCAGGGGCACAGGTGGGGGCAGGTCCTCTGAGGCTGAACCAATGGAACAAGGCATTGGGGGCCATATGGCTGAGTCTTACAGGCTGGATCCATCATCATGAGTAGCCAGTTCCAGGGTGGGCAGACACTAAAACAATCAGGCTTCCCCACGTTGTGTCCTCCCTGAGTTTTCCAGCCTTTCTTCCCGCCATGCTCCCCCTTTCCCTGTTTCACCCTCCCCAGCAGCCTCTTCCTTGCATGTGGCTTCCAAAGCACCCGTGCCATCCCATCAATTGGTACCAGATTGAAATGAGGTTGAGACCAGATGTCGACATGCACTGAAGCTTAGAACACTATTGGGGCTCAGCCAAGTCAACTCGTTGTGGTTTCTTGACCGTTTCTCTGCTGACATGTGGACATTTACCACAAATAGTGAATGTTTACACCAAAGAAGTGGAAGGATGTGCATTCTAGCTGACCTTCACTTCACCTCCCTCTGTCATCTTCTAGAAATAGGGCTTTATCGTTGGAGATGGAGTCAATGGGTTATGTCTCAAGTATGAAGACTACTTCACCACAGGGGGGTAAATAGCGATGTTTCCCATTGCAGTTATTATGGGATGGAAGGGGTAGAAATATGTAGTCTGATTTGCGCTATTTCTTCTTTGGGGGAAGCACACACTGTATTAGGCCTACCTCACGTTGCATTTGGTGCTGGTTGGATGAGATCATGATCCTGTCCTCTGTAAATGGAAGGTGACTCGGATACTTTCTCATGGATCCTATGTAATTGTCCTGTAACTTACTGGGTGACTCTGAACTTGGGTTCCATTGGGTGAAGTTACTAGGTGACCTGGTTTCCTCAGCTCTCAAATGAGGGGAGTGGGGTTGGACCTTAGTTAGACTAGATGATAATTCATAGCCCTTCCAGTTCAAATATTCTGTGACTTTCCTGGGTACTGGGCAAAGCTCAAGTTCTAATCACAGAAACACCTGTGAGCCCCTTCCACTGCAGACATTAGCTCCATCCTCTGTGGCTCTGGGTGAAAAGTGACACATTATCAGTAGGGACCATGGGCACATGTCCAGTTTCATACCTGGAAGGCACGAGGCCATGAAGTGTCCAGAACCCAGTACGAGAAGTAATAAAGAAGTTCTTTGACAGCAGGGATGATTTACATCCGGTAAGATTAAGTGTGGCTCTGTCTCAAGGAAAACCTAAAATAACTGTTTTAAAGCAGTAGTTCTCAAAGTGTGGTCCTGAGCCAGCATCATCAGCATCACTTGAGAGCTTATTAGAAATGCAGATTCTTAGGCCTCAGTCATAACTGAAGAATCAGAAATTGGAGCCCAGCCATCTATGGTCTAATGAGCCCTCCACATGATTCTGATGTATGTTAAAGTTTGAGAACCGCTGGCCTAAACATACCAAGATTATTCTATTATGGAAAAAGAGGTCTGGCGGATGACCTCGTGGGCTGATAGAATGTCACCAGGAACCTAAACTGACCATCCACCTGTTTTTTTTTTTTTTTTTTTAAATTTTTTTTTCAACATTTTTTATTTATTTTTGGGACAGAGAGAGACAGAGCATGAACGGGGGAGGGGCAGAGAGAGAGGGAGACACAGAATCGGAAACAGGCTCCAGGCTCCGAGCCATCAGCCCAGAGCCTGACGCGGGGCTCGAACTCACGGACCGCGAGATCGTGACCTGGCTGAAGTCGGACGCTTAACCGACTGCGCCACCCAGGCGCCCCCCATCCACCTGTTTTACCAGACTTGGTTCTGAATGATTTTGGCTTGCCCTGAAAAATAAATTCCATTCTCAAAGCAAAAAGACCCAGTGGCGATTACAGGTACCCAATATAATTTGGTTCATTTATTGAAAAGAATTCACAAATATGAATTCTAAAAATATTTTAAGCGATGGCACCATCATTGGGTTGTGCGCTTCCTAAGGTGAGGTGCCACTCACATGGATGTGTGTAGTCTTTGGTGTGTTTGTTTAAAAATTAACCTAATTAATTCATGGTCATACATCTTAACACGGTAACATTATAAGGCCATCATCTTTAATGCTTACTTCTTCATTTATTTTGAGAGAAAGAGAGAGCATGAGAGAGTGCTTGAGCGGGGCAGGGGCAGAGAGAGAGGGAGAGAAAGAATCCCAAGCAGGCTCCACGCTCAACACGGAGCCTGACATAGAGCTCAGTCTCACAACTGTGAGGCCATGGCCCGAGCCGAAATCAAGAGTCGGGCACTCAACTGACTGAGCCACCCAGGTGCCCCTCTAAGGCCACATCTTGCCGTCCTTTTGTAACCCTCTCATAACATACTTCTTTCTGGCCACTGAGTAAGCTTTCAATAAATAATGATTGAGTTAAATGGGTGACTTTATAGAGACCAAGGCAAGGCAAGATGAAATCAAGAATCAAACACTGATCTGGATAACTAAATTAGTGTAGACAGAAATGTAAGATGTTTCAGAATCTCAAACATTTGGTTCTCCATTGTAGATTTTTTCCTTTTTCAGTAATAGTTTGGGTTATGTTGATTTGAACAGGGGACTGAGAGCTAGGACCCAAGTTAAAAGCTCTGCCTTCAGCATTGGGAAAGTCACTTACACTCATTTTGTATCCCATTTCTTTTCCCTACAGGCAAGGGTTTTTACAATTAAAAGAGTTGGACAAGAGCTAGTCCATGAATCTGTCTTCTGCTCCTGAGGGGATACGTATGCAGGACCTCCCTGTAGAGAGAATGGCACATTCTCAGTGGCACCTTTAGGACACAGCAGATACCTACCGTCGACCCCCATTCCTTCAGATGTGACTATTTTCCATTGGTCTGTATGGATCTGCGGGTGGGAGAATTATGGGGTGACCTTGAAGACCGAATGACACAGTGTGTTCTCATTTCTAACCTATCTGAGAAGCCTAGATGGTTTAGAAAATTGGAATAATTTCCTTTCATTTTCACAGAGAGCTGTGGTTTCTAAGAAAAAATATCAATGTTTTTGACCAATTCCTTCCATGAAGACTGGAAAAACCATGCCCTATCTGCTTAGCCCAGGCGCTGCGGGCCAGACAAGACAGTTGCCTGTTTACACGAGCAGAAAACAAAGCCGCTTCTAGATCAGGCTGTCTGACTGCTGCCGATCAGATCAGATCAGCAGCACTGAATGGGCTCCTCGCAGGGCCAGCTCCGGGTACCCCAGAAGACACGGGGCTGGCGGGGTCTACTCGCAGGTTCTCTGCCCAGCATTCATTCTGGCTTCTTCTTGACCAGCAGAACTCCTGCATCATTGAGGGCAGCAAGGTGTCCACTGAAAAGCGATGCTTTTTCAGCTTCCTTTTCTCCTTACTTGTATGTAGCCTTGTGACCGTGTTCTGGTCCTTGAAATCTAAATGGAGCCTTCACGTGGATCTCCAGGAAGGCTCTCTAAAGACTGCCGATTCAGCCCAGAGGTGTGCCTGTGTTATTATTGTTCTACTCTTTCTCCTCGCTGCTGCCCGGAATTGAAAGGTGACATCTGGAGCCTCAGCGGTCATGCTGGGCCGTAAGTGTAGAAGCCAGGCACTGAGGTTGGCAGAGCAGAAAGGCGGAGGGATTAGTCCCTGTTGACTTCGTGTCAATCATGGGTGCCTCCCCAAAGACCTCTTTTATGTGGCAGAGTAACTTTTTTGTGTTTAGACCTCAGTCATTTTGGGCTTTCCATTATATGTGGTCGCATCTAATCCCAGCTGATACCGGTGGTCCCTGCTCTCACTTCCTGCCTGTGGATGCTGTGGAGTCTGGCACATTCAGGTGCATGCATGTGGTCCCTACTGTGGAGTGTATCACTCTTCGGTCAGAGTCTTCGAGGATTGGAGTGAAGGACGAGGGGATGGCAGGGTATTTTTGTGATTAGGGTACCAGGCTTCCCTAACTCCCATGAGAGGGTCACAGGATGTTAACGATGACCTGGTTTAGTTCCTACGTCACCGCCTGCCCTTCTACATTGTGGGCCCAGGTTCATTATCTGGTATGTGTGAGATGGAGATTTCAATCACCAGGGGTTTTGGGGACCTGGAAGGAAACCTTGGACCACCGAATCAACACCTCTGCTTGAAGCATGAAGTGGAGACGAGACTACATGGGTGATGGTCTCTCTGAAGTGATTCAATATGGTCTGGATTTCAGCCGCAGAATGCAGCCTGACGAACAAGGTTCAGGCTTGGCTCCTTGTATCTGAGTGTTCTCGTTGAGTATGCTCGGGAATTTTTGACTAGATAAACCAATCGCAACTGAAGTTGACCATGGATCCCAGCTCATAATTCCAATATATAATTTTTTGTAATGCTTATTTTTGAGAGAGTGAGAGATAGAGACCTAGCATGAGTGGGGGAGGGGCAGACACACACACACACACACACACACACACACACACACACACACACATACACACACAGAATCCGAAGCAGGCCCCGGGCTCTGAGCTGTCAGCACAGAGCCTGACACAGGGCTCAAACTCACAAACCATGAGATCATGACCTGAGCCAAAGTTGGACGCTCACTGACTGAGCCACCCAGGTGCCTCAAGTTCTGTAGATTTTCACTCATGCACCGAGTCTTGCCAAATACCACCACTAACAGAACACAGAACAATCCCAACACCTCATGAATTTCCTTGTGCTACCTGGTAGTTTTTTAAAATACCTTTCCTGAGTTATAATCACATACCATACAGTCCACCCATTTAAAGTGTACAGTGTGATGGCTTTTCATATATTCACAGATAATGTGCAGCCTCCACCAGTAAATTTTAGAACATTTTCATCACCTCCAAGAGAAGCCCCTTACCCTTTAGCCATCCACTTATCTTTCCATCCTTGTCCCAGGCAACCACTAGTCTGCTTTCTGTCTCTATAGATTTGCCTGTTCCGGACATTTCCTATAAATGGAATTATGTAATATGTGGTCTTTTGTTACTGGCTTCTGTCTCTTAGCATACCATTTTCAAGGCTTCTCTGTGCTGTGGCGTGTATCACTATTTCTTTCCTTTTCATGGTCCAGCGACATTCCATTGCATGAGATACCACATGTTCTTTAGTTAATGGACATTTGGATGGTTCCCACCTTTTAGCTATTGTGAACAGTGCTACTGTGAACACGTGTGTACAAGTTTTTGTTTGAACAACCTGTTTTCGGTGCTTTTGGGTATGGAAGTAGGAGCGGAATTGTTGGGTCACGTGTACTTTTATGTTGAAGTTTTTAAGGAATCACCAAATTGATTTCCCACACTGGCTTAGCTGTTTTATGTTCCCACCAGCAATATATGAGGGTTCTAATTTCTATGCATCTTTACTAACATTTGTAATTTTCTGTTTTTGCTTATAGCCATCATGGTGGGTGGAAAGTTACATGGTCGTTTTTTGGATTGTAATAGTCTCACACGCTGGGTGAAAAATGTAGACATTTTTGTCCTGTTTCTTTGCCTTCAGCCAATTGAAACTTAGCAAAACATAGACTTTCAGAATGAGAGATTTGTATAAAGGGGGAATTGGCAGAGCAAGTGAATCAAAAGGAATGGTCTATAAACACAATATAAGGAAGAGCCAAATGTTATATGAAAATCATGGGTCCAATATACACTTCAATCAATGCATATTATTTGTTCCTACCGTGTACCAGGCTCTGTGCTAGGCACTTGGGGCTTAAAACTTAAATAGGAACAGAGCCTTTAGAATGTTTGCTGTATGGAGCGGGTGCTCAGAGGAGGGGCCCTTCACACAGTCTAGGTATCAGGAAGGCTTCTTGGAGGCAGAGGGATGGAAAGTAAAGAAATTCTGATCAGAAAATAAGGGACACTAGAAGTATTTGAGAGGGAAAGAACTCATGCTGGAACATTTGGGAACTATCTTCCGGATGGCCTATTTTTTTTTTTTTTTTTTTTTTTGCCTTTAGGCTAAAATCTTGATTAGCCTGATTTCTTTCATTTCCCAATCTGCAATTGGTGGGTAGAATTCTTTCTTGAGGAAAATAAATCATAACTAAGACTTTTGTAAATATTGCTAGCTTTTGATTATTTGCACTAATTAAAGGGGAATGTATAATTCAGGATGGCAACGACGTAAACAGGGTTTATATTGACTTTGGAATATGTTTTTTGTTTTTTTTCTGAAATTCCCAGATGTTGCTGTGTCGGATGTTCTCAGAACACACAGACCCGACTACGGCATGATGCCCTAGGAAGTGGGCTCTGTAGTGCTTCAGGATGATGCGTCGGCCTAAGCAGACAAATTTTCTTCAGACAGTGCTTATGGGGCACACCTTTCCTGCGGTGAGAATTCATTGTTTGGGCTTTAGGTTTTCTGTCTCCTGATTTATACTAAAAAGGAGGAATAATTCCAGAATTGTTTGCTCTATTTTAGAGGTGGCAAAAAATCCTCGGAGATCACCTGTGCTGCCCATTCTTTCTTGGTACCATAAATAAAACCTTTTTGCCAAATTCAGGGGAGGAAAAGAAATTCTTCTGATATGATCAAATTCTTTTGATGACACCCTGTGGCTTTTTAAATAAACACAAGTAACTTATTGATTCATGTCCCAAGTAGCGGCCTAGACATTGCCATAAAATATACACACATATACAATGGACCAGATTTTGGACGACTTGTTTCTGAAGGGTCGCCAATGGAGAACAGACTCTAATCCCAAATAAATAACATTGCCAATTGGTCAAAGTAAGAAATAGATTCACATATGTACAATAAAACCTGAAACTCATTTGGGCTACTTATGGAGAATTAGCAACAAGTCTTTCTTAAAATTTTTTTAATTAAAAAAGTTTTTTTTATTTAAAAATTTTTTTAATTAAAAAAGTTTTTTTTATTTAAAATTTTTTTTAATGTTTATTTTTGAGAAAGAGGGACAGAGCATGAGCAGGGGAAAGGCAAAGAGAGGGAGACACAGAATTGGAAGCAGGCTTCAGGCTCTGAGCTGTCAGCATGGAGCCTGATGTGGGCTCGAACCCACAAACCATGAGATCATGACCTGAGCTGAAGTTGGACACTTAACCAACTGGGCCACCCAGGCACCAGGGGCACCTTAGCCAGGGGCTAAGTTCATGGTCTTGTGGGTTCATGAGTTCAAGCCTGTGTTGGGCTCTGTGCTGACAGCTCAGAGCCTGGAGCCTGCTTCCAATTCTGTGTCTCCCTCTCTCTCTGCCCCTCCCCTGCTTGCTCTCTGTCTCACTCACTCTCTCTCTCAAAAATAATAAGCATTAAAAAAAATAAAAAAAATTGGAAAATAAAGATCCTTGAGTATCTGGTTTGAATGAATAATAAAAAGTAATTTGTAATTAGCACACCAGTTATATATTTGCTATCTATTGCTACATAGCACATTATCCCAAAACTTAATGACTTAAAGTAACAATAAACATTTCTTATCTTATGTAGTTTCTGGAAATGGATTAGCTAGTGTTTCTGGCTCAGGTATTGTCATGAGACTGTAGTCAAGCTGTCAGCCGAGTCTGCAGTCATCTGGAGGTTTGACTGGGGCTGGAGGACCTGCTTCCAAGATGGCGCACCCACATGGTTGGAAAACTGATTTCTCAGTCCCCTTTCTAGTGAAACTTGCTCAAAGCCTGCTTGAGTATTATCACAGCATGACAGCTAGCTTCTCCCAAAACAAGATCTGAGGGGGCAAGGCAGAAATAGCAACGTCTTTTATGACCTAGTGTAGGAAGTCACACGTCATCACTTAAGCCATATTTTATTGACCACACCAAGACGCCCTGATACAGTGTGGCTAAGACTGCACAAGGGTGTGCATACCAGGAGGTACTGGAGGTATCAGGAGGCATCACTGGATGCCATCTTGGAGGCTGACCACCACGAGCTGTTAGTACATAATTGGAAATGAGTCATTCCAAAAGAGAATTGGATTAATCACTTTCCTATTCTGGCAATTAGCATCCAACTACTATAAAAAAAATTCCAAGTGGGTAAAGTCAAATTGTGAATTTGAGCGCTTTCAGGATGAGAGGTTTATGATCAACATCAAGATAAGTCATTAGCTCAGGGTCATAGAAGACCATCTACAGTTAGCTGGATTCTAATCTTTGCCTACTCTACTCTACTCTACTCTACTCTACTCTACTCTACTCTTCTGTTGTGAGTACAGAGCCCTTGGGTATTGGTACCCTACCCAGATTCTTCAATGGTGATTTCATGCCACCTCTTGTGTCATCTTCATCATGAAGCTACTCAGCTGGCTTGGTTCTGGTGGTGGCTTCCAACCATTTCTGTCTCTACTGAGGACGTTCCCTCACATTGCACACTCTCACGGGCAACTCTCAGATTATATACATCTCCCAGACCACTAGGTGCTAGCCCATTTTGTTTTCTTTTAAATTCAAGAAACGTATTAGAATACCAGTGAATGAGAGGGGGGGTTATGCTAGGGATAAACTCAACCCTGTTCTGATTTATATGAATCAGAAAAGCATGTGTATAAACACATAAGGCATTTACAAACATTAGCACATTGACTATTACTAGGAACAAGTCTCTCTTAACACATTAGTGTGTCCACCCTGAGATTGAGGGCCTCAGTAAGGACACTGGCATGGCGAGTTCAAATCCGAAACCCAGACTGGCCTGTTAGTTCTTCCATGTTTCCTGGTAGGCTGGGAAGCATCTGCCACTAATTATAGGGTAAACTGAGTGAGCGTGTCTGTGTGACTGGTCCCTGCCCATTTAAACAGACTTCGCTTCCACCGGCAAATGGGCCCTGAGAAGTATTTAAAGGAGAGGCGTGGACATTGGCTTCAAACGGCCAGAAGTTTTTCAGACTGACTCCTGTCTTCCCATGTCAACTCACTGTTTTTGTCTTTATCTCCCTTTTTCTCCAACCCTATTTTCTTTGTACCTTGGCTCTGATATCCACCAGGTCCCCGTGCTCCAATGATGGGTGTAGACGTGTTTGTTGAATTCACTCTCTGGATCTGAGCAACCTTGGCTGCGCTATGTTGAAGCGCTTCGCCCCTGCCACCATCCCCTGGTGTGAGTCTGTCCCTACTCCCTTTGAGCCCCAGTGGCCACCGGTAGGGATCACACCTGTTATTGTACACAAATGCATCACTGCCCCCCGGGGCAAACAAGTCAATGACCATTAGATAGGATTATTACCATCATTGTAATTCATCAAATGAATTTTCATTTATTGTGGTTCACTTCAAATTCAGACATTTGTTCTTAGAAAGGCTTTTCTATTCCTTTCTTAATAAAGGAGTATTTATGTGGTGAGTTTTCTTCCAGTTAACACATGAGAAAACCAAGGTTGAGAAAAAGTAAGCCACATAGCCACTAAGTTATGGGGAGAGGATTAGAATCTCAGCCTTCCAATATTTGGTCTAAAATGATTTTTTTAAGTTTATTTATTTTAAGAGACAGAGAGAGAGTGAAAGAGAGCACTCAGGAGTGGGGGAGCGGCAGGGAGAGAGAGAGAGAGAGAGAGAGAGAGAGAGAGAACCAAGCAGGCTCCACAATGTTAGCGCAGAGCCTCACATGGGGCTCAATCTCACGAACCATGAGATTATGACCTGAGCCGAAATCAAGAGTTGGACGCTTAACTGACTGAGCCACCCAGGTGCCCCTGGACTTTGTTTTTAAAAGAAAATGTGCAGTGACTTTCACCATTTGATGTAATAATTGTCTCCCAGCATTAGAGAATTAAATTCAACTTAGTTAAGTTGAATAGAAGGGTAGTGGCAAGGGGCACCTGGCTGGCTCAGTCAGGAGAGCATGAGACTTGATCTCAGGGTTGTGAGTTCAAGCCCCATGTTGGACATGGAGGCTACTTTATTTTTATTAAAAAAAATTTTTTTTTACATTTATTTATTTTTGAGAGACAGAGACAGAGCATGAGCAAGGGAGGGGCAGAGAGAGAGAGAGACAGAATCCGAAGCAGGCTCCAGGCTCTGAGCTGTCAGCACGGAGCCTGACACGGGGCTTGGACCCACGAACCGTGAGATCATGACCTGAGCTGAAGTCGGATGCTTAACCGACCGAGCCACCCAGGCACCCCTGGAGCCTACTTTAAAAAAAGCACAAACTAAAAGTTAGAAAGGCAGTGGCAAAAGTGTCAGAATGATGGGGGTTTGGGAAGAAGTGCATTTGTAGTTCTTCATCTTTGCATTGTGGTATAGATAGTGAGGAGTCCACCTGCTAAAAATGTTCTTAATTTTTAAGTACTTGTTGCAAAGCTACTGGGGGTAAGGCATTTACCTTGATATGAGGGACCCTGTAGGGTCCATATTTTGGGGAATATTATAACCGGAAGTACTTGAAGTGTCCTTTGAGGGCTATTCTAATAAGTTCTCTGTGAGACATTTTTGTGTCTTGCGTGGGGATGTTGTGGAGAACCTGGTCGGCCACATGATGCTGTGTTCCTTCGTAATGATGGAGAGATCTTTTGGATCTCAGCATGTGCAAGAGCTGCTCAGAAACCCTAAGTCTCAAAACCTACCGCATTTCCTTCTTTGAGTTTGTCTTCTAGCTTGTGTTTCTGTGTGCTAACTTTGCCCCAGCGTTATCTTTGAGCGTTGCTCAATTTTATCTTTGCCTTGATTTTCCTCCCTTTTTGTGTATAGTATCCTGTGGTCCTGCATAGCCCTGACGTGATTCTGAATGTGAATGCGTGTCTATGTTAACTTGGACAGATATAATAATTTTACAAACATCTGTGGAGGAAGGGTATTTATTTATTTATTTAGAGAGTACGTGTGCACGAGTGTGAGAGGGGGAGGGGGAAAGGCAGCGAGGGAGAGAGAGAAAATTTTAAGCAGGCTCCACGCTCAGCACAGAGCCAGTCCAGGGCTCGATCCCACGACCCTGGGGTCATGACCTAAGCCGAAGTCAAGAGCCAGCCAGCCAGCCTGAGCCACCCAGGCGCCCCTGGAGGAAGTTTTAACAAACAGATGAGATTCATTTTGGTTTAGTAATACTCATTGCTTAGAAACAATGTGTTATCAACAAAGGAGGGAGTAGAGATGGAAGAAATAAGAGGGCATAGGCTGTCGGGTCATTTTCTACAGGCTGCCTGTCCAGTCAGTGGCCCAGAGAGGCTCCCTGAGAAGGCTGTGTGACTTTGCTTCTGGAAGCCCTTCAGGACAGCACAGTGCTATCTGAGAAACTGTCAGGGCCACCCAGAAGACTGGCTGGTTGATTGATCTCATGGGATTACTTAGTATGATGCTTTCATTGAACTTTTTTTCTGTACTGGAAGAGTATATGGGGAAGAAGAAAGGGTTCCAGCAAGAGTTTTCTCTGGGGGCCAAAAACATAACCAGTGGTTCTCAATGTGTGGTCCAGCATCATCGCCATCACTGGGGAATGTGCTAGAAATGTAAGTCTTCAGGCCTCACCCAGAGCTACTGAATCAGAAATTCTGAGTGTGTGGCCTAGAAATCTGTATTGTAACAAGCCCTCCAGCTGATTCTTCATGCTCGGGTGTGAGAGCTGCGGGCATTTAGAAGTCAAGAGCATGAGCTCTGGACTCTGACCTCCTTTGCTAGAATCCTGGCACCACCCCTTATTTAAGCTGTGCGACTCTGGGAGCATTGCTAGATCTCTCTGTGCTTTAGTTTTCCCATCTGTAAGTATCTGGAGAGAATTATAGTACCACCTTCAGAAAGTTGTAATAAGGATTAGATTTGTGAATATACTCAAGAGTAGTACCTGGCACATAATAGCAGCTCAGTAAATGTGAGCCATTATTATCAGCGGACTTCTTGTCATGGAAAAGTGGGAGAGGGTTTCTCGCTCTAGCCTCTCTCCGTAAGAACCCGCGAAGCTCATGCAGCCTTCTGTGAGGAACAGCTACAGGCTGGAATTGCTAGGATAGTGCAGAACACGAGGTGCTCAAAGCCCCGTCTGCGCATATCATGTATGTTGCCTTAGAGATAGCCCTGAGTTGTGAGAAACTCAGTTTCCTTCTCAGCATTGGTAAGATCCGTTTCTGACCTGGGGGACAGAGAATTGATTCCTCGATTTTGGGCGAAACCCCAAGTGTCTGAGGGATCACAAAGGTGTTGCAGAATTCACCAAAAAAGTCTGAAAGGAATATCACCTAAAATTAACTTTAAATATCTTAAAAGAAGTTCTAGTTTGCCCAGATTTTCGAAAACTGTGCCTTAGGGGGTGGTGGGGAATGGGGGAATCTGGAAAGAACCAAATGGCTATTGGACGTGGTAACCTCTCTCCAAAGCCTGGGGATCATCGTTGCAATGTTTCAATGGATTATTTTCAAAAGTTGCTACAGACACACTCAGCACCACGGCCTCAAGACCCACTTTCCAGTTGCGATAGGGTGGCATTGTGATTTCCCTTCTCCCAAGGTTTGAAATTTTTCCAAGATGATGTGCAGCTTGGCTGAATTAAATCCTTGTCAATAAGATGAAATACACCAGATCAATTGGGGGTTTTCTTTTGGCAGCCCCCACCGCCAAGCCGGCTCATCTGTATGGCGGATCCACTCAATCATGCAATAGTAGTTGCTGACATGGCCAGAAAGAGTGATTTGTTGGGGAAAAATGGTTGGAATTGGAAAGGGCTGGGATTAAACGCAGGAGCTCAGAGGTTCCATGCTGTGCCTGAGCAGCCCAGGGGCTCCGGCGGCCTCTTTGTCTAGTCCAGGCGGAGTCACTAAATGGAAGGAGAGGACACGGGCCAAGCTGGGTCAGGGTCTTTGGATGAATGTGCACGGGTAGCCCTGGAGTGTCCTGGAGATTCTAGCCACCCCCCCCCCCATCTCTCTCTCTCTCTCTCTCTCTCTCTCATTCTCTCGTTCTCATGTTCCAGACCTGAGAACCTGTGGAGGCCAAAGAGAATGAATTCTGAGGTCCAGTCCTAGGTCCAAGAGCCAGAAAGCAGAGCTCAGGGGTCTGGTTGTGTAGACAACAGCCAAGTGCTTTTCTTATCTCAGTACATTCTTCTCCTAGCCCACCCCTCCCCCTCACCATCTCTCCTCATCAAACTTCCCAGTGAATTAGGCTGTTGCTTTGACAACAGCTGGGAAGGGGGGTGGGGGGGATGGTGAAGTGGAGGACTGGAAAGTTCCACGTCACTCTGTGGCAGAACTGCTGATGAGACCCAGGAAGGAGCACGGAATGAGATGTTAGCTTGAGGATTGCAAACATTGGCAACGCAGGATGATTTACCCCGGGCTGGAGAGGCTTCTCTTATTCCTTCGCCTGCCCCCCCAGGAAGCCTCTAGGACTCTGAAAATAATGGATTTATCTCATGGGAGAGAGCTGGTGTCTTGCCAAGAGAAAAGCATCCTGATAGCAACAGGTCGAAGCCTCACGTTGTGGCAGGATTTATGATGGGGGTTTATCAGCCAGAGAGAGAGGCAGTGTGGGGAGGCCTGGGCGGTATCTCTCCCCACAGGAATGTTCTGCATGATCCCTTTACTACATGAAAAATGAAGTGTGGTGGGCTAGTGGGGAGACCTCGTAAAGCTCGGGTGATCACACAGACTTGGATACAGAGCCTGGCTTCAGAGCATAAGAAATACCCAGGCTATACCAGTGAAAGGGCGTGGACATAAATAATGGGCAACTCCCATAAAAAAGGTCAAACGTCTGACTTCAAATAACATGCTTTTTCTTCCTGAGCCGAGTTGCCGAGAGTTGAATGAGGGTCAGATTTGCATCCACATCTCTCCCTAGCTCAGCTCTTGGCTTGCCTCGTTTTCTCCCCAGGGTGTATTAAAAACAGAGCCACTTCACGTGAATGTGATGGTTCCCATTCGGAACCCTGCCTCGGCTTTGGTTTTTCTCTATCATCCTGAAGGGGGAAATGTCCCCCCCAGCTTCCAGGTCACCTGCGAGCTATTTGGGTTTGGAAATGAAATGAGACCCTTGGAAAGCGCGCCTCTTTACTCATACTTCGCTGATGTTAGTAAGACTCGGTCATTCTCCAGCCCCGGGCCAGGGGTCAGGCAGCCATAAACCTGCCCGCGGAATTTCTTTTGGGCAGAATTACTTTTTCTTTCTCTCTTCTTTTGCTGTGGAAGGAAAGGATTTTGGAAAAAACGGTTTGCTTTTGCTCTGTGGTTTTTGTTTTTTGTTTTTTGTTTTTCTGTTTTGGTGGCTCTTTAGAGCTAATCTTCTGGCCTGACAAAGCACCTGAAAATACATGTGTAAACAGTGATGGCCTATCTGCCTGACCCACCCCTGCCCCGGCCCCCACCCCTGCTTCTTTGAGTCTTAGACTCAGCAGCTGGAATCCTTAACTCCCAGGGAGAGACCTAGCCTTAACCTTAGGCTTTGAAGTTGATTTTATTCCTGGCCGAGGGTTGTAAGGAGACCCAGGGCAGGAGCGGACTGAGGTGGAAGTGAGTTTCCCTCGCTGCTGTCTGACCGGTGCCTTCAGTCCCCAGCTGGGCCCTGGTCCTCATGGTCTGTTCCAGCCTTCCTGCTGTTTGTCCTCTGTGGCACTGGCCCTTCTGGCCATCACCTGTCCCTCCCTTGGTTTCCAGGCAACCACTCGTTTCCTGGTTCTTCTCCTACCTCTCCCAGAAAATTCACCGCCTCCTTGGCATGCTCTCCTCTGCTCCCCCTCCACCCCCCACCCCCCACCCCGAAACATTGACATTCCTTAGGGCTCTACCATTTGTCATTTTCTCCTCTCTGAGTAACCTTATTTACACCTGTGACTTTAATCACCAAGTCTGGGCTACTGGTTCCCAACCATGGAGACTAAGCTCCAGGTGTGTTTCCAGAACTTTCTGGCCACATCGACTTGCAATGACCCGTAGTAGCTGAGACTTACACATTCCAATATGACCTCATTTTCTTCCCCCTCAAGGAAAACTTCTTGTAGTCTTGTTTTTGATAGATGGTTTTCCATCCATCCAGTCCCTCGAGTAAAAAAATCGTGAGTGCTCCTTGACTCCCCCCGCCCCCAACCCCCATGTTCAAACACTCACATGTCCTGATGTTTGCAGTTCAGAAATTTTTCTGGAGCCCTGCCTCTCATTTCTGTTTTCCATATTTACTGCTATTGCTTTGGTCTAAACCCTCACCCTCCTTCCCCTGTAAACATATAACATTATAATTCTTGAACAACCGTAAGCTCAACAAATATTGGTCGAAAGGATGGATAACCTCTCTAGACCTCGGCAGACTGCTGTGAGGGTTATATGAGATGCTTTACGAAAAGCCTCCTTAGCACAATGATTGGCTCACAGTAGATGCTCAGGGAACATCAGTTGTTATATGTTATATACAGGAGCTGTTTGAAAGTGTGGACCTTGGACCCAGGCTGCCTGGTTTCAGACTCTGGTTCCATCCTGTTTTCACTTGTCGTATACACGATGTCCGTGTCTCCATTTTTTTTCATCTGTAAGATGAGATGATGATCATACAGCTGTTGGGATTACATTATTTAATTTATGTAAAGCTTTTAGAATAGTGCCTAGCATATGATAAATGCCCAATATGTCAGTCCTTACTGTCATTATTTTTGTTAGTCTCCTGCTTCCTGGGTTTCATAGTCAACATGTTGGGCTCTGTTAGAGGAAATGTGTGTTCTCTGAGCTCTCATGTGTGGCACCCTAAAATTACATTGGGGAAAAATCATCACCTCATTTTCACCGAGTATCATGTCTGTCTCCTGTGGACTTGATAAATACTGAATCACAGTCTTTTTTGCTGCATTTTATAATCGTTCTTTGGGGTGAGCAGCTGTCCTGGTTTTCCTGGGATGAGAGGTTTTCCAGGATGGGGGACTTTTGGTGTAAAACTAGGATAGTCCTGGGCAAACCAGGACAGCTGGTCATCTTGCCCTTTATCTTCAGTACCCTGAGCTCTTCTGAAGCTCAGCTTCTAAACATGCTTCCCCAAGCATATTTCAGAGGCAAAACCAAAATGCATAAGTCAAGGTGACGGGCTTGCATATCACATTGGGAAAATAATCCGGGAGCCCTCACATGCCATCTTCTGTTCTTCTCCACCGAAATGTCACATTCTGGGAATTTCTGGGACAAACCAAGGCTGGTTTTTTGTTTTTTTTTTTACTGGTGAGAAGAATGACTTCTCATTTCTGGCTCTGTCCTTAAACACTGCAGCTCTCTTTAGCTGAGTCTCTGTGCTGACGAGCAAACCGAGATCCCCTTTCTCATCCGCCAGGCCTTCTCCGCACACGGGCTGCAGGGCCGCAGGATCCTGGTGGCAGCTGACCAGCTGTGAGCCCAGCCATTGCAGAGAAGGTGGCTGCTGCTCCCTACCAGCTAATAAGCAGCTTCCCTCTGCTTCACTCCTGAGGCCTCTCCTCCTGTTGTTTCTAAATTGCAGAGTCTCTCTTTCCCTATTGGCACCAGACTTCTCTTCATAGAAAAGAAATCAATGCACATCATTTCCCAGCCCAAATCTGTTGGTTCCGGAGGCCCATAGCATTGGAGCCAAATCCTTGGCTTGCTCTTGGGCTCCTTCACGGTCTGGCCTCCAACGATCTCTCCAAAGCCGCCTTGGCTGACTTCTGCTTTCATTATCCAGAGGTCACCACTGTTCCTCAAAGATCACCATGTCTTTGGATTAATCTACTCAGGCTGCTGTAATGAAATACCATCGACTGGGTGGCTTAAGCAACATTTACTTCTCATACTTCTGGAGCCTGGAAATCCAAGATTGAGATTCCAGCCAGTTTGGTTTCTGGGGAGGGTGTGCTTCCTGGCCTGTGACAGCCGCCTTCTCAAGCTGTGTTCTCATAGGGCAGAGAGAGAGAGAGAGAGAGAGAGAGAGAGAGAGAACTGGTGTCTCTTCCTTTCTTCGAAGGGCACTAATCCCATCACAAGGGCTCCACCTGCATGACCTCATCTAAGCCTAATTGTCGCCAAAAAGTCTCACCTCCAAATACTACCACATGGAAGGTAGGGCTTCAACGTTTGAATTTGGGGGGAAACACTTCAGTCCCTGACACCTTTTAATTAACTCCGGCTTCTGCACATGCTATTTTCTCTGTCTTACATGCCCTTTCCCTTTGCCAGACAGATTCCTACTCATCTCTTAAAACCCACATAAGAGCTTCCACTCTCTGTGAAGCCTGCCTTGGCTCCCCTCTGGGTGCCTGTAGCATTTTGTCCAGTGCTTAGAGAAGTTGCCACTTTGTACGAGAACACGTTTACATGTCCGTCACTCCCTGGAGTCTTAGAGAGTCTTGAGGGACTGCACTTCTGGAGTATTCTTCTCAGAAAACCCGGTGCCTAGCACAGGTGTGGTTTGGTCATCGAACCACTGGATGAGAGTGCCAGCCAATCTGTAGCCATGACAGCAGCAGTTAACCTTGACCGGGAGCACTTCCTGGGTGCCGAGGTGCTCTGTGCAGTGCTTTGCAGGTCCCACCTTGGTCCTTGAAGGAAAGCGGTGTTGCTATCCCCACTTGACGTGAAGGCCATTGCTAATTTGGTTAGCAGCTGGAGTCCATCTTTGCTCCATCCACGCAGAAGGAACTTCAGACATGTCATCAACAGAATGCTTTTTTTATTGTCATTATTATTCATTTTGAGAGACAGAGAGCAAGTGGGGGAGGGGCAGAGAGAGAGGGAGACGGGATCCCAGGCAGACTTTTCGATGTCAGTGCAGAGCCCGACGCGGGGCTTGAACTCACAAACCGCAAGCTCATGACCTGAGCCGAAATCAGTTAATCAGGGCTCTTAACTGACTAAGACACACAGGCGTCCCCAACAGAATGTTTTTTAAAAGCTTTAAAATACTACATAACCTTTCTCAAGACATTCTAACATATTGAAAGCTCTCATGTATTAAGAATTGATGTGCTAATCACAAGTTCAATGTGGCTCCTAAGGCAGCCTCCAAAAAATGATTATATGATATTTCCTTGACGTGATGTCACTTTTAGTTTGTATCTGGAAGTTATAAGACTGATTTTCTTTTAAAATATCCTTAGCTAGTTGGTGGGAATGCAAACTGGTGCAGCCACTCTGGAGAACAGTATGGAGGTTCCTCAAAAAATTAAAAATAGAAGTACCTTACAACCCAGTAATTATACTGTTAGGTATTTATCCAGAGGATACAAAAATGCTGATTTGAAGGTGCATGTGCTATATTGTTTATAGCAGCCCTATCAATAATAGCCAAATTATGGAAAGAGCCCAAATGTCTATCAACCAATGGATGGATAAAGGAGATGTGGTATATATACACAATGGAATATTACTTGGTGATCAAAAAGAATGAAATCTTGCCATTTGCAACAACTTGGAAGGAACTAGAGTGTATTATGCTAAGTGAAATTAGAGAAAGACAAGTGTCATATGATTTCACTCATGTGCAATTTAAGAAACCCAACAGATGAACATAGGGGAAGGGAAGGAAAAATAAAAGAAAAACAGAGAGGGAGGCAAACCATAAGAGACTCTTAAATACAGAGAACAAACTGGGGGTTGCCAGAGGGGAGGTGGGTGGGGGACGGGCTAAATGGGTGATGGGCATTCAGGAGGGCCCTTGTTGGGATGAGCACTGGGTGTCATATGTAAGTGATGAATCATTGGGCTCTGCTCCTGAAACCAATACTATACTGTATATCAACTAACTTGAATAAAAAAAAAATATATATATATATATATATATATATGTATAAAAAATTAAAATTTCAGAAAAAAAACATCCTTAGTTAGGATGTTTCATAGAGCCACGTTGGCCTTGACCTTGCTGGCCTGAGTCAGGCCTATGTGCCATTTGAGGCCATGTCTCTCACTTGCTTTCCAGGTAATTTCTGTGTTCGCTTTAGCGGATGCCTCCACTTTGTGCCACGTACCTGCTTTGGTGTATAATTGGAAGGGAAAAAATTGTTCGGTGAAAAAAAAATTAAGTCAATGCACAGAATAAGGCCCTGAGAACATTTCTGTTAGGTGGACAGACCTCATTATAGCTGCATCATTCTAGATGCCGATAAAGGATACTAAAAGCAACCATAATTTCTTGGCTCCTTTTTGTGTTTCAACATTTTACACTGCCTTAATCTTCACATGTGTCCTACAAAGTAAGTGGACTTTTTCCATTTTACAGAGGAAGAAACTGAGGACCAGAAAGTTGCATAACTTGTTCAAGGTCTCCCTTGAGAGAACAGAGGACTTGGGAGCTGAGCCAAGGTTAGTCTTACGTCAGATCGCACGCTCTTCACCTGCGAGCTACACCGTCAGGTGATGCCAATAACACAGTGTCCGCAGACACCCCACATTCTAATCTAGAGTGTGACATCACCAGCCTGTGTTCCCCAAATGTGACCTAGTGCCCATTCCTGGCCTCAGTATTTCTAGGTGGCATGACACATCCTGTGTCACCCGAGCAGCCGATGCTGGAAATAATCCTTGCTCACTCTTCTGTAGGGTTGGAGATTCCTTTGGACATTTTCCCCGGGCAGAGGAGGGGTGGGGCCAGGGTAAGGATATAGTGGATGACAGCTGGCATAGAAGCTTGATAGCAGGGACACGAGCTGACTTGCTTAGTGAGACGCGTTTAAATCTGTCCCTGACCTTTCCCCAGGCGTCATGCCTCCATCTTGTTTCTACTTCTGGTGCGAAGGATCTGGTGAAACGTAATGATGAATAATTCCAAAACCCAAGAAATGTTCTTATTAAGTAGGATTTTTGTCTTGAAAACGGGGCATCTGTGGGCAAGTACAAACTCATCAGGCGACTCCCAAATAAAGACCTGGGTGGCCCTCCTCATTCTTTCCCACGCTGAGAAAATTTTGGTGGTGGAAACTGCAAATTTGCAAAGCTGTAGCAACTTGAAAATAGTTCTCCGGGCTGTAAAATTTACCCCACTAAAACCAATCTAATTTCTTGAGCCAAAGATCAAACTTTTGCCAGATGTGGTTTTTCCATTGTCATTTCAGCCTTCAGGTGGCAAAGCAACGCTTGATGAGTTTTAATATATGGAAGCTATGTCTCCATGGGCAAAGAGGTGTAGGTCAGAGCAGTTAACTGGACAACTCAGTCTACAACCTGGATTTGACGGACCAGTGTCTAGACGTAACTACATTTGTCCTGGTTTTAATTCTGTAGTTTACCGGTGTCCAGAAGTTTGGTTTGCTCCACAACGTCTACTTAACGACTTGCTTTTGGAATCTGGCCCTGAATGAGTGCTTCCTTGGATTCCTCCCCCCACCCCGCCCCCTTCCTTGGGTTTGTTCTCCACAGCTGGAATCAAGGACTAGACAGTGTGAAATGAAGGGCTGGGGCCATCCACTGTGGGCTTCCAGGATGGCTCCCTGGCAGCGGGAGCGCAGTGACCCTGGAAGGCTGATGTGGACTCAGTTCTCCTGATGTAACATGGCTGGCAAAGCTCCAGCTCTGGAATGTTAGCATATTCTTCCACGCTGGTGGTTCAGCCGGCACATGGGAAATTGGACTCGGGTGGGGCCGTCTGGCAACAAATCCAAACCAAAATGGGAATCAGTCCTTTAAGGCCAACCGTGAAAATGTACGTGGGCCCACAGCCCGAAGGCCCGAGGGGCACCGGGAAGGGCGGAGGTGGAATCAAGAACACTTTTAGTGACGTGCTGCAAACACCCCTTACCCAACCTGGCAGGTCTTTGTGTGTGCTGAGATCGGGCTATGGGAAGGGCCACTGAACATCTTCTCAGGCCAGGGAAAAATGGCAGAGGCACAGCATGTGGGGGAAGCTATTTTCAAAGATGTTTTAGATTTTTTGTTGTTGTTCCTCGATTGAGAGCTCTATTCATTTTGGAAAAAAAGAAATGGTAGCCTTCGTAGGAGGCAAAGTAGCTAGCCTCGAGCGGGCTTCTGGGATGTCTCCATCATGGATTACTCACCTCTTCTAATTGCTCAGGAGAAGGCTGGGGCCGGAGGGGGAGCCTCAGGAACATCCACTGCAGGGCTTCTCAACCTGGTCCCACACTGGAATCCCTTGGGGAATATTCTAGAAATACTGATGCCTGGGCTGCATTCCAAGCACATCAAATCAGAATGTCTGGGGTCCCCGCTCGGACATCCACATGTTCTGATATGGCATTCTGTGGTGCGGCCGAGGTTGAGAAGCACCAAGCTAGGCGAATCTGACATGTGAAGAAATGAACTGTCCAGAGAAGACTCTTACTGAGCCCTCTTGTGCCACGTTACGTTGCTTCTCTTTACTGTAGTTTGGCCATAAATTAAAAGCACACTTCAAGGTGTAAGTTTACGAAGTAGCTTTAAGAAATGAGTTCCTTTGAAGGCAAACAGGGATTTAATCACCGGTAATACACTGATGCTTTTTTACAGGAACGTCTGGCCGGCATGAGCTTATTGTGTCTGGGGCCAGCTGAGCTGAACGTGGGCTCCTTTGTGGCTTCCCCATCGCTGGCCAGCAGGCTGGCCTTCTGTTTCTCCTCCGGAAACCTTGCACACTCCTTTGATTCATGGTGTTAATGGAAAACCTGTAGCTGGTGGTCCGTACATCTGCTGGAGAAACATTTTTCACAGAACTCACCTCATCTGGGGACCATGTGTCCAGGAGAGTTACCGGTTTTTGGCAAAGGGCACATCCAGACCCATGTGCCAGCGTTACCCTCTGGGACATCTGGTTACCAACTAATGACAGGCAGCCAGGTACGCTTACTGGTTTGCTTTGGTTTGGTCTTGTCTTGTCCTGTCCAGCAACCCCCCACCCCCCCCCCCGCCCCATATTTGCCACATTGCAGCTAAAAATTCTTAGCTAGACTTACCAACAATGCCATTTAATCACATTTAGACCAGATTTCAAGGTGTTGCTGGTCTCTATACGAAAACATTTGAATTTCTTCTTGTGTTAAAAGAATGACATGATCTATGAGGTAATTTCTAAGGTGTTTAAAAAAATTGCTTGGTCTAGACTAATGGTCTTTAACTCTGGCCACTTTAGACTCACCTGGGGTATTAAAAAACACTACTGTCTCCTGGGACCCACCTCATAGATTCTGAAGCTGTCGGTCTGGGGTGGGGCCATGGGGTGGGACCAAAGCGTGAACACTTCTGAATCTCCTCACTGAGTCTAGCTTGCAGTCTGGGCTGACACTAAAACAGGGCCCCGAGCTCTGGATTCTTCACTGTGACCTTGGTGCTATTTGCAATTTCATTCATTTTATTTATTCAATGAATTTATGTTTAAGAGGGAATTTTTTTTGAAATACTTTCCTAGGTATCCTTTCCTCCAGTCGTACATGCAGTCTTTTCTTCACCTTTGCAACCTCATTATGGCTAAAGCAGACATTTATCACCCCTGGGAAGGAGAAGGTAGGTACTGCGAAGAAAGGTGATTTGCAACCTTAGATGCCCTTTAGAGCCACTTGGGAAGCTTTAAAAAATTGGCAGTGCCTGGGATCCACTCCAGACTAATTAAATCAGAATGTGGGGGATGGGTCCAGGGATTACTATAAAAGTACTCCAGGCATAATACTTTTTTGTTATGTGTCCAAGGTGGAGACCGATGATTCTAGTAAGAAATGGATGGCTTACCAACTTACAATGAAATTCTGTTTTTTTAATGGTATTTATTCGGCACTGTTGTTTAAAAAATTATTTTAGAGGGAGAGAGAGAGAAAGTGAGTGGGGGAGAGCAGGAGAAGGAGAGAGAGAGAGAGAGAGAGAGAGAGAGAGAGAGAGAGAGAGAGAGAGAAGAGAAAAATCAAGAGTCAGATGCTCAACCGACTGAGCCACCCAGGTGCCCCTACAATGAGATTCTTATTTCTTAAAATCTTGTGTATTCGAACCCGAAGTTTTGAGATTTAAGGGAAATTATCTACTGACCTGTAATTGGAAAAGATGGAGGTTAGTTTTGTTATTGGTGATAGGACTTGATGATTTACCTTCATAAATATTTATCGAATAACTAGTATATGCAAGGAAACTGTGATTAGAAACACCTGGGAACTTTTGGTTTGTTTACTTTGGGTCAGGAAGGAGACCAGCGTGGATATATGGGTCTGGGTCCCATCAGGAAAGACAAGGCACGCTCGCACTTGGTAAGTATATAGGATTTAACAAAGGGACTGTTTATCATGATACAAGCAGGGTTTAGGGAAACCGATAGGGAGGGGTGCAGCTCGTAGGAATGGCGAGTCATAGGGGGAGCCATGAACAACCCCAGGCCTAAGGGGCCAGGCAGACTAGCTGTGTTAGGAGGGCACCTGACAGAAGCCACAAGCTTCTTGAGAAGGACACAGCATTGCCCAGGGACCCTTTCTGTATAAGATCATTCTAGTTGAGTTCCTGTCTCACCCAGCCCAGAGAACTAAGTCATTCACAACTGGTCCTAGAGGTGAGCAGGTATAAGTGACAGAGTCTATCTTTTGAAGGTGGGCAAACGAGAGGGAAGGAGTAGGTAGCCCCTGATTCTGGCTTGGGAAACTGGTAATCCCGCAGTTTAATAACCACTGCCCCGTCTCGTGGGACTCTGCCTTTGAGGCTCACTGGGGCTGGAGAGTCTCACGGCAGCACAGAAGACGTCAGCCTGCCATTCATTCATTTATACCTTTACTCGTTCTATGAAATCGAGAAATACTTCCTGAGTGGCTCCCAAGTGCCAGGCACGGTTCTCGCAACAGGAGCTAGAGCGTCGATAGAGAAGCAGTAGAGGAGACCGCGTCTGACGCAGCTGGCTCCGAACAAAAATATTCACACCTGTCAGGGGATCGTGTAGACAAGCGTCGGCAGTCACTGCCTTAAATCCATTTCTTTTTTAAAAGTTTTTTAATTTAGTTTGAAAGAGATAGAGTGTGTGAGCAGGGGAGAGGCAGAGAGAGAGGGAGAGAGGATCCCAAGCAGGCTCCACGCCGTCAGCACAGAGTCCGATGTGGGACTTGAACTCACAAACCTGAGATCGTGACCTGAGCCGAAACCAAGAGTCGAATGCTTAACCGACTGAGCCACCCAGGCGCCCCTAAAATTCATTTCTTAAAAGGTGCTTTCTGAACTTACATTTGGCATTATGCTTTGAATTCATGGTAAAACCGCCATGAAGAGAAAACACTTGGTGTGGAATCGCACTGCTAAATAAGAAGCTGGCTTTGGCACGAACTAGCCACATAGCATCCTACCGTTGTTCTGGAAATCTCTATTCTCAGTTTCTTAGATGTAGGGATGTGACTTGGGCACTGGGGGTGGGTGGGGGCTGGGAAATGGCCCTGAAGAAATTTAGGAGAGAAAAGAAGCCTTTCCTTGTAGCTGGAGATGGTCTCCATAATAAGGGAGAGAGTTTCATTCATTCATTCATTCATTCATTCACAGACACATTTGTTGGAGGACTGTCATGTGAGGACACAGGGTTGGGTGGCAGGGATCCCCAAATAATGACAGCATCCTTGTCCTCAAGGTGCTGGTGGTTTCCTGGTGATTCAAGTGAGCACGTCACTGTTTACCTGGAGTTTGGTGGGGTTATCCTTGAGGAATCTCTTGAAAATGGTTCATTTGATAAAGGATTTGACCACCTGCCAAATTCTAGCCTGAGTATTTGTGACTTGTGTGCTCTGTGTGTGCACACATGTGCTGGCCTGCACATATGTCCTTCATCTAGAAAGAATTCTCTACTGGGATGAAGTGAGGAGGAAGGACAGAGAAGCACGAAATTTTTCCTTAATGTTTTTCTGGTGAGAAAGTAAGCAGGAACCTAACGCAGCACAGGCTGTGAAGGTAGAAAAATTCTGGTCTACACAATCTTCTCTCTTTTGACTCAGAACCAGGTGATGTCAGCAGGCTGTTGGGGTTTCGGGACCAGTCCTAGGGTCCAGTGAAATGGCTCCACTTTATGATCCCTTAGAACAGGGGCCCGTTTTCATGTGAATTCTGCAACGTCTTTGCTGGCAGGTGGAGTGGGGCGGGCGGCGGGGGGGGGGGGGCTTCACACAAATGGACTTAGCATCTAGGGTTTCTCGTTAGGTTGGCCTCCCTTTGCTAATATCTGGGACTTTTGCCAACGTCTTTGAACACCAAAGGTGAAATCAAAGCCCAGAAGGTGACACGTGTCCGAGAACAGGAGGAAGCCCATTATGTTAATGTGTTCCTCTGTGTCTCTGTCATCATGTACGTGCTTCTGTCCTGACTTTGAGTAGGCGACCTTTAGCTGAGATGTGAGGGTCTGTCCTTCTCATGTCCGACAGTGATGGAGATTTGTTCCAAATGGAGCAACAGTTAGGCTAGTTGTCCAGTGCTAGTGTCTGTGAGTGAGGAATGGCACCAAGGGAGACCGGGATGGAGTAACTCACCGCTGCTCGACCTCGCTGAGAGCCCGAGACCCAACTGGGTCCCAGGAGGACTTGTACAGGAGAGGACTGAGGGGTTTATTTAGGGACATCACAGACATGCCTTTTGCAGAAACGGGAAAGGAGCAAGGATAGATCCCCTGATAACCCGGGGGTTTGGTGCTTTCTCAGTTCCGGAGGACACAAGGGTAACTCATTGTGGGTGGATGCCACCTGGATGCACTAAATTTCCTTATGGATGTGCCCGGGGTGACTTTGGGGTGTTCATGTGGCCCCACAGGCCGGGGTGGGGGGAGCAGTGGCCGCCCCTTGCATCTCTAACCCTGCTGCTGTCAAGGTTCTGCCCTCATTTGCTTCTGATGTGTATCCTGAACTTCAGGTGACCTATATTTAGATTATGTAAAAAGGGTGGAAAGCAAGTGGCCTTTTTGTTCTAAGGTCAGAGTTCGGCTGTGCTTGATAATGCCGCTTTGATCTCCAGGACCCTGCCTGTCGAGATCTATGGTGTCTGTCAACTAACCTCGCCCCGCACTTGACCTTTTGCTTGCCTGGGCCTGTAGTTACTGCCAAGACTCTAATCCCTCAGCATTGTCACTTCTGGCAAAAAAAAAAAAAAAAAAAAAAGTCCCAAAAGTCCGAGATTCAGACATTCCAGATTCTGCCCTGGCCCCTTAAAAATACATTTAATGAAGACTTTTGAAATAAAAAAACCAAGAGGGTGAAGGAGTGGTTTTAAGAGGAAACTTCAAACAAACTGTACAGCCAATGATGCAGAGCTCAGTAACAGTAGTTGGCTTGGCCAGAGTCCTGTAGAAGGCCCTCGGAATCCTAAGAGCTGGCCGGAATGGAGACATTTGCTGCGGCTCCCTCTTTGGGAGCAGGTGACCCCCCACCCACCAAAGACAGATGCTTATCTCCTGTCCTGTTGAGAATTTCTCCCTGTGCTTTCCTTTGAGTTGCTCATTTTGATATTTTATCATGCAGGCAGCTGAAAAGTACTTCCTTACGTCCAGCTGGAATCTTTGCTACTTAATTTAAAAATCAATTTTCCATCCCTTGTCAATTTCAGTTACTTATTATTATTATTATTTTGTATGGGTCCTTTCCAGATGTGCACGTGGTTTCCACAGTGTGGTGAACCAACTTGGACCCGATACCCTCAGAGGTCTGACTGCCGCACGGCACGTCAGGACCGTTGGCCCAGGACTCAGGAGGAGTCTGGTCGTCTGCCTGCCTAGAACCTATTGCTTGACCTTGGATAAGTCGCTTTCCCTGTCCAGGCATTGTGTCCCTCCGCTCTAAGGTAAGGGAATCCAATCACATCATCTCTAAGATTTCTTTCAGTTTTGATGCTTGTATGATTTTGCTAAGAGCACTGTATTGAAACAACGAATCTGCTTAACATGTAATAGATACACAATAAATATTTGTCAAGCAGAATTCAATCATAGGGATTTCCACTGAAGGCTTCTTTCAGCACTGGCTGGCTAAACCTTGGAACCGATGTCCTCAGTCCCTTCCGGGAGTGATCTATCTCTATCTCGTGTGGAAGCAGGAACCAGATGGCAGTGGTGAAGACCTTTCTTCACAAGGTGCATCAGGCGCCTGGTACAGGAGTAGGCAGGACTCTCCAGCTCCACAGACAACCTGTTTCTAGTCACTTCTCCTCCATCATAGCCAATTCATTAAAATGCCTCTGTGATTCCAGAAAGAAGGCAAGTGTCCATGAGGAAGAGGTTATAAATACATCCAATTATAAATATATCCCATTAAAAATAGATATCAACAAGCAGCTCCAGACAGCATTGGGCTTGGCAAACTTAGCCAAGGAGAAAAAAGGAGGCTAATATCCAGAAAGCAATCCAGTTGTCCGTTGAGCGACATGGCTTTGAACTGCGCGGGTCCACGTAGTATGTGGATTTGTCTTCATAAATACAACACAGTGCTGTGAATGTACTTTTTATTATGATTTTCTTAATTATATTTTCTTTTTTCTGTCTTCTAAGAATACAGCATATAATATGTATAACATACAACAATGTACTAGTTGACTGTTTATATGATTGGTAAGGCTTCCACTCAACAGTAGGCTATTGGTGGTTAAGTTTCTGGGGAATCAAAACTTTTATGTGGATTTCTGACTGTGCAGGAGGTCAGATCCCACTGTGCAAGAGTCCAATGTAACGTTTTCTTAAATGATTCCTTAGTAATATCTTTGGCGTTGTATATGGCTCTTAACTAGCTACTAAATAGCGTAGGTGGTCAGAGGAGGGTTTGGCTTAGAACGTCCAGTAAAAATAGAAGTAGGACTTAATAAAGATTTCTCTGTGTCACAATATGTACACAGAAACTCCAGTGGACAGTTAGGGGTGACTGTGTTCCTGGGACTTTGGAAAGACAGAGTGGCATGCAGTCCCTAACATTCCTGGCTTTTAAAGTCTCCAGAGAGGGGTGCCTTGATGGCTTCATTGGTTAAGCATCGACTTTGGCTCAGGTCACGATCTCGTGGTTTGTGAGCTCAAGCCCCGTGTCGGGCTCCGTGCTGACAGCATGGAGCCTGGGGCCTGCTTGGGATTCTGCATCCCCCAATCTCTCTCTGCCCCTCCCCTGCTCCCGCTTTGTCTCTCTATCTCTCAAAAATAAATAAACAAAAACATAAATAAAAGCTTGAGGGTGTGGCTGCCCCTGGAATCAGAGGGCCTGGGCTTCCATACTGGGTCCGGCAGGTCCCAGGCGGGTGACCTTGGGGAAACCAAGCCCTTTCACTGCTTTAAGCCTCAGGTGTATATTAACAATTACGTGAGGTAACAGAATAGAAAGGAACCTAGCCTAGAATCTGGCCTGTGGGAAGAACTCAGACGTCGGCTTCTCGTAGTGGCTGTCTGGGGTCAGGGCCAGTGGAGGACATGCGCCACATTGGAGGAGCTCCCAGGGCCCCTCCCTCAGACCACATGATGCACTCCGATCCCCTCTCCATGAGTCTGTGGAGTTTCTGTGGCAAAATGCCACAGACTGGGTGGCTCAGACAGCAGGAGCCGATTTTCTCCCAGTTCTGGAATCTGGAGCCCGAGATCAAGGTGCTGACAAGGGTTGGTTCCTCAGAGGACTCTCCACTTGGCTGGCCTGCAGGTGGCTGCTCTCTTGCTGTCTCTTCACATGGCCATCCCTCTGGGCACACACCCCCCCCCCCCCCCCCCCCCCGGTGTCTCTCTGCGTGTCCTAATCTCCTCTTCTTATAAGGACGTGGGGCAGATTGGATTATGGTCACCCTAACACTCTTATTTCAATTTTAACATCATCGTCTCTTTAAATGTTTTTTAAGTTTATTGATTTATTTTGAAAAGAGATAAAGGTGGGGAGGGCAGAGAGAGAGGGAGGGAGAGAATCCCAAGCAGGCTCTGAGCTGTCAGCACAGAGCCTGATGTGGGGCTTGAACCCACAGACAGTGAGGTCGTGACCTGAGCCCAAGTTGAGA
This sequence comes from Panthera onca, assembly GCF_046562875.1. Classification (NCBI taxonomy): domain Eukaryota; kingdom Metazoa; phylum Chordata; class Mammalia; order Carnivora; family Felidae; genus Panthera; species Panthera onca. Next base: position 62,827,243 of record NC_138355.1, read on the forward strand.
GTAAGACGCTTAACTGACGGGGCCACCCAGGCACCGACATCATCGTCTCTTTAAAGGCCTTGTTTCCATGGTCACATTCTGAGGTACTAGGGATAGGACTTTAAGTTTGCAGGGAGGGAGACAGAATTCAGTCCACGAGGCCCAGGCACCCACTGAGCCTGCACGAGGAGCTAAGACCTTACGGTCCCGGCCGTGTCGGGCTTTGCAGTGCAGCTCCCAGATGAGCGTCTGTGCTCAGGTCAGTCCTCTCTGCTCCCTCCTCCCTTCCTCTTCTGGGAGGAAGACTCAAGCTAACACCCCCATTTTTCCAAGAGAACACTGCTCCCTTTTTAGAGAGGCTTGATGTGTGGTCACTCAGGTTTACAACCAAGGACACTGAAGTCCCTGTGTCCTGGGGGAAACCCCCAGGGAACTTGGGGGGGGCTCTGAAACCACCCCATAAAATGGCTCCCGAGCGCCGAAGGCTGGGCTGTGTGAGGCCATGAGACAGAACGCCAGAGCCACACCCCAAGGGGCCCGAAGGGGGTTCCCATCTTCTGTGGCTTTCTCTTTTCGTCCCTCGGCACCCCGCCTACATGGTGAGTCATCGCAAACTCCAAACACCCAGCCAGCTGCTTGGAACAGAAGAAACAACCACAGTCAGAGGCATCTTGGGCCCAAACTCTCCCTCTCCTCCCTCCCCCCTCCATCTCCCTCTCTCCATCTCCATCTGCATCATCTGCGTCATCTCCATCATCTGCATCATCTCCATCATCTCCATCATCTGCATCATCTGCATTATCTGCATCATCTCCATCTCCATCATCTCCATCATCTGCATCATCTGCGTCATCTGCATCATCTCCATCATCTCCATCATCTGCATCATCTCCATCATCTCCATCATCTGCATCATCTGTATTATCTGCATCATCTCCATCTCCATCATCTGCATCATCTGCATCATCTGCATCATCTCCATTTCTGTCATCTCCGTCATCTCCATCATCTGCATCATCTCCATCATCTCCATCATCTCCATCTTCTCCATCTTCTCCATCTCCATCATCTCCATCATCTCCATCATCTCCATCATCTCCATCATCTCCATCATCTCCATCATCTGCATCATCTGCATTATCTGCATCATCTCCATCTCTGTCATCTCCGTCATCTCCATCATCTCCATCATCTCCATCATCTCCATCATCTCCATCTCCATCTCCATCTCATTGTTGGGTTTTCCAACTCTCTCTTTTCCCCCTCTTCTCATTCTCATCCTCTCAAGGCTTAATTTGATTGTCTGGAGACACTGGGTCTTTGCCACTCAATGTCTGATCTATGGAAAAATTAGCATTTACCAAACTAATAGTTACAGCAAAGCCCTTAAGCCATGTTTCTTCCTGAAGCAAGATCACTTTTCTTGTAATTCTTACCTAGAGTGTTAGCTTCTCACGAACAGGGGCCATGTTGTGCTCTCCACAACCCTCATGCCTTCCACACAGAAATACACAAACACTATTTGCAGAGAGAGATGAAACTTTTAATGATAATAATACTCTCTGAAAAGCTCAGGCCTGCAGTTAGTTTTTTTCCAATGTTATTTTTGAGAGAGAGTAAGCCAGGGAGGGGCAGAGAGAGAGGAGGGGGGGCACAGAGGATCCAAAGCGGGCTTTGTGCTGACAGCAGAGAGCCTGACGTGGGGCTCGAACTCACGAAGTGTGAGATCGTGACCAGAGCCGAAGTCCGATGCTTAACCGACTGAGCCACCCACGTGCCCCAGGCCTGCAGTTAGCTTTAAAGACACTTAGTAAGCCCCCCCGGGACCCAGACCTGGAGGTGCCAGCGTGCCAAAGCCCGGCTTCATCACTTCTGGTGATTCAGTTTGAGCCACTGAGCTCAGCAATAGATACAGTTGATTTAAAGAACAAACCTCAAATATGGCTTTTGACACTAAACTATAAAGCAGAAAATCATGTAGTTTTCATGGACAAAAATGCCTGCATCAAATGCAGCACCTTATCAACTCAAAATGATTGTGTCGTGATTATCTGTTTAAAAAAAAACCTTTTTTTGTATATCTGTACAATGGAATCCTACTTGGCAAGGAGAAAGAATGAAATAATGCCATTTGCAGCAATGTGGATGGAACTGGAAGGTATTATGCTGAGTGACATAAGTCAGTCAGAGAAGGACAGGTGTCATATGTTTTCACTCATATGTGGATCTTGAGCAACTTAGCAGAAGACCATGGGGGAGGGGAAGGGGAAAAACAGTTACAAATAGAGAGGGAGGGAGGCAAACCATTGTTCTCTCTTAAATACAGAGAACAATCTGAGGATTGATGGGGGGTGGGGGAGAGGGGAAAGTGGGTGATGGGCACTGAGGAGGGCACTTGTTGGGATGAGCACTGGGTGTTGTATGTAAGCCAATTCGATGATAAATTATACTTAAAAAAAGACCAAAACTTTTTTTCCCCTCTTTTGGCTTCAAAGTTAGAAATTCCCTTGTAGGTACTTGGTCTAATATTGAAGTCCCTGACTTTCTGCTGAAGTCAATGCCTTCAAGTTTGCTTCAACAGATGGGGGCCGTGGGCTCTGAACCCGGTCTTGACCTCATTTGCTCTTTCTGTCCCTCACTCTGCTGTCAGAGGAAGATGGGGCTCATGAGAAAATCGAACGGATTTTCGTTTCCCATCTCTGACCTTTCCCACACTCCTCTACGCTTAGTGGAAATAAGAAATAAAGATTGGGCACAAGCGTGAAGCATATACCTGTTCACTCATCTAGTCATTCAACAGTTATTTGTTTAGCACCTATTACATGCCAGACATTTTGCCAGTCCAGGCACTACAGAGACGAGAAAGAGATCCCTGCCTGCAGGAAGCCCGCAGTCTACTGGGGGGTAGACGTGCAACCAAATCATTCCTGTATACTGACATACGAGAAATACGTATGAAACACTATAGGAGAACCGAAGAGGGGTCTGTCTCTTCGCATGAACAGAAGGAAGGTTGGAGACCTTGGAATGAAGCCTTGAAGGATGAGCCCAGTTTTGCTAGATGGTGTGGAGTGGGAAGGACCACCTAGGGCTGTGGTGTCCCACATGGTAGTCAGTAGCCACATATGACTATTTAGATTTAAGTTACTTAAAATTAAAACAAAAAGTTAATTTCTCAGTTGTTCTGACTTTACTTATTTATTTAGGTAGAGAGAGAGGGAGGGAGGGGGGGTGCAGAGAGCGAGGAAGACCGAGAATCCCAAGCAGGCTCCGCACTGTCAGTGCAAAGCCCAACTCCGGTTTCCAACTCATGAGCCATGAGATCGTGACCTGAGCTGAAATCAAGAGTCAGACGCTTAACCGACTGAGCCACCCAGGCGTCCCAACATTTCAAGTACTCAAAAGCCACACCTGGCTAGTGGCTCTCACATTGGACAGGGAAGATACAGAACATTTCTATCACTGCAGAAAGTTCTACTGGACAAAGCTGTTGTGGGCAGAAAGGACAGCGTGCTGACTTCTGGGACGCCGTCAGCTTTGGTCTGAAAATGCTTCCCTGAGGCTGCTTTTTGTGCCACGAGCCTCGGAACCTTCAGCGCTGCCTTGTGACAGAGACTGGTCCATGGGGCATGGCCTGGAAAGCTGGGTGCCCAGTGACCACAGCATGAGGCTGCCGGGTAAGCCGTCCTCGCGGGCCATCTGCTCTGGGGGCGGGGCAGTGGATGCTGACTGGCGGTTATCGGCAAGGACACAGCAGCTGGCTTCAGTGGCATGTGACCTCAACGTCTCCCTCCATTGGACATCCAGTGGACATCTAAACCCGAGCCCCGCATCCCTCATGCCCACCTGCTTCCCCACAGTCCTGCCCCCTCAGGTGATGGCATTTCCACTCTCCCAGCTGTTCAGGCCCGGGCCCTAGTGAGTACCTTACACCCCCCTCTTCTCCCGGCCCTAACCCTCCACCTAACCCATCAGGAAGTCCTGTCGGCTCTACCTTTCCAACATGGCTGGTGCGGGCCTCTTCCTCCCATCTCCATTGCTGCCGCCATGTTGGAACTCCATTACCTTTCACCAGGATTTCTGCAGCAGCCCCCTCACTGGTGTCCCAGGTGTCCCCCTTGCCCGCTCCCGTACCTTCTGTCCCCAGTAGAGTGGCTGGAGTGATAGTGCTAAAAGTTAGGTCATTTCATTCCTCTGCTTAAAAGCCTCCAAATTCAGAGTAAAGGTTAGAATCCTTACAATGTCCTGTAAAACCCTCTGTGACTGTAGAACCTGGCCCCGTTCCCTCTCTGACTTCATCTATTACTATTCCCCCACTGCGTCCTCTGCTTCAGCTACATTTGCCTCCTCCCTGTTCCCAAGGGCCTTTGCTCTGGCTGTCCCCTCTGCTTGGAAAGCCTTTTCTCCAGATATCCGTACGCAAACTCCCCTCTTCCTTCGGATCTTTGCTTAAACGTCAACTTCTCAACGAAGCTCATGGCAATCTTATTTAAAATAGTAACCTGCACGCCTCCCTGTCTTTCCCGGCACCTCCATCCCCATTACCCTATAATACTCTTTTCTCAAATAGCGCACGGCACCTAGCCTGCCTCTTCGTTTATGGGTTGGCTGCACTCATTTTTGCTTTGCCGTCTCCCCTCCCTAGAACAGAGGCCAAGCGAAGGCAGGGGACTTTGTCAGTTGCATTCACTGAGATGTCCTATGTGCCTAGAGCCCACAGTGGTTCAGTTGTGTTCATTTGTTCTCATCCTGAGCTGCTCTCTGCCGCTGGGGAGCAGGTCGTGTGTACGTATGAGCCAATCGGCAGCCTGGGTCGGCAGCCCTCGCCTCTCCTTAGGCTTGCTGAGCGGGACGGACTTACTGAAATTCTCAAGCGGAAGCTAGAGGCTTGGCCCTCAGGCGACCTGACTCTAAAGCAGTCTTCTGCTTTTCTGAGGGTCCCGGGTTGACAGAGGGTAGGAAGGGGTGGTTGGAGCAGTGAGGAAGGGGCTCCTGGGCAGGGTGGTGGGTTAGGGACCCTCGACGGTACGGTGGGGAGTGTAGTGCACCTGCCCGCGGTGTCCAGGGCGGCTGACTCTTTTCAAAACTGCTCCGTCATGCCCTCCAGTTGTACGAGCCTCCCGCGAGCATGCCTGATGACTCAGTAGCTGAATGGGACGGGGGAGGGTTTCAGGCATCAGAGCGGGGCTTATCAAGGGGTGGATGTGGAGTCTGAGTTGCGCACCGAGCGAGTGAGGAGAGGGCGCCACGGGCAGCGAGTGGGGAGCTCTGCCCGCACCGCCCCCCACGCCAAGCCATGGATTTTTCATCTGTTCAAAGGGAACAGTAAAGCCTGCCTGTCTCCCTTTCAGCGTCCTGAGGATCAAATGAAATAATGTATATGAAAATGTTCCAAAAAGAATAAAGAGCTTGGCCAGGATAAAAAATTGCTTTTATTCCCAACGATAAGTCAAGGGTGAGGTTTCTAAGAAGTCGTTTGTGTGGGCTGTTATTTCAGATCCTGTTTGTTTTGTTAAAAAAAAAAAAAAAAAATTAAACCAAATCTGGGCCTGTTGTATCAAGGGACAGTGGAAGAAAGTGTGCTATATGGTTCCTCAGACCTGTGGTCCCGCCGTTTCCCGCCCCGGCGCCCTCCCCCTCCTCCCCCTCCCCCCTCCCCACTTGTCTGATGGTCTCAGTGCCCTCCAGCTGCTGTGACGCCCCTGTGTGTCTCGGGCCGGCCGTGACCTTGTAGAAGACGGGATGCAGAACCATGCCGCTTGGTCATGGGGCCAGAACGACCTGCCCCCAGAGCCTCGGTGGCCCTGCTGAGGGACAGAGGGAAGCTGGGGTAATGACCTGGCTTGTTCAGGACCTGAGTGGGGAGCAGCGGAGAAAGAGGAGGGCGACTTGTACCCGTAGGACCTCCGTGCTGTGCCAGAGGCCGTCGTGACTTTCCGCCTCCCAACGCACCTGTGTCTCTCTAAGGTAGTGTTGTCCTTAGCTTAAAGATGAAGAAAGCTGAGGCTCAGAGAGGTTGATAGTCGGTCCCAGGCCACACAGCTTAGTGGTGACCAGCAGTGTCAGCATTGGAACTCAGGTCTGTCTGGTTTCAGAAGCCGTGCCCTTTCCAGGCTGCCCTGCTCCCCCCTCTACACAGGCCGAGGGGTGGGGCTCCAGGTTTGGCTCCTTCCCTCAGATGTGTGATGATGGGCGTGTCTTTCCAACGTTTCTCACCCATTTCTTTAGCGACAGAGGCAGCGGTAACTTCGTCCCTCATGGGGTGGTTGTGAGAATCAAGGGAAACCGTGTATGTGGAGGAACCCGAATATTGCAAAGTGTTGCATGCAAGTGAGGAATGGCTATTAGAATTTTACCCTGTGACTGCCTTGCTCAAGAACCTTCAGTGAGTGCCTCTTCCCCGACAAATGGCATGTCCATTACTGGAAGTGTCCTTCCCGCCACCTCTCTGCCAATGTGGCTCTCTCGCCACCTTTCCGACCTGACACACATATGCCCCACCTCCTCCAGGAAGCCCTCCCTCACAGCCTCGCCTGCCTGTGTCACGTGGCTTTCAATGTGCTGCCTGGTGGCTGGGCACAAGTGCTCTCCAGCTGACTCAGAACCTTGAGAACTTCTCCCCAAGGAGGTTTGCCAGTCCTGTACCACTGAGATCATGGTTCTGTGCTCTTTGAATGCCCCCACAGCGCCTCGTCCAGTACTCGGGACCCGCGACTTAAACGGTCCGAAAATGTCAACCCGTGGACTAACGCAGGGTCCTGGACCAATGCTTCCACTTTCTCACGTGGTGGGGGTCACGGAGAGCTCTGGCAGCTTTTCCAGGCAGCCTCCTGCAGCCCCTCGGTCTCTTCTGGAAGAGGCAGCTTCCGGCCTGAGCTCACACGGTGCCTGGAGTGAACCGGGCCCCTCCTGTGTGCCTGGCCAGACCACCCTGTCCTTGCGGGGCCAGCTCACCGCAGAGCTCTGGGAGCAAGGACGCTGACCTCAGCCCCCTTCCCTGCTCTGCACTTCTCTCAAATGTCATGCCCGGGCGGTGCGTTACACCTTGGCTTGTCTTCCAAGAACCTAGAGAAAAGAGAGCAGCCTTGACCTTCCTCGTGCATGTAGTGGTAGGACCCCGTACGTCCCTTACCGTGGCTGGACACAGATCTCGAAGCAGGGTCACGTAACACCTGCGTACGGAGACTCCAAAGCTTGCTTTCCAGGTGCCTTCTGTGATTCGGGAGAGAAGGTACGAGGACCCCAAGGGGGGGAGGGTAACAGAAAGCACGCGTTGGTGTCACTCACATCGGCCGGTAGCCTGCCACTGGGCACATTAGCTCATCTTCCGGGGCACCAGTGTCCTGATGTGTAAAGTGCGGATGACAATAGCATGGCCACCACAATGCATGGCTTTAAATTCCGTCTCGAATTTTGTCCGCCTCCCCACTGTTCAGGTCTCAGGGTCGACGTCACCTTCTAAGAGAGACGTTCCCGCCACCCTAGGGATGTCCCTGGTGCCGTCCTGAGTGTCGCGCCCTGGCAATCCTTCCTGGCACTTCTTACGATCTGTAATCATTATGTTTGTGCACCTGTGTATGTTTTTGCTGCTAGAACGGAAGCCCCACGAGGGCAGGGAACACATGGGTCTCACTCACTGTTGTGTCTCGAACTCCTAGAACAACAGCTGGCACTTAGTAGGTGTTCGGTACACTCTGGTTCCCTTTCTTTTCCTTCCCCAGTAAATAACACGTGGTCAGTGTCAGGGAGAGAAAGTTTCCCATTGGGCTTCCAAGTAAGTTCCTGCAAGGGCGTAAAAGTCCGAGCGGCCCGTGTCAAAAAGAAACTCCTACCCGCCACGGAAAGCTTGACCAGTGGGGGTCAGGGAGGGGCAGGTGCTGGTGACCTCTCAGCCTGAAGCAGTGGAACAGATGTCCCCCTTGTACCGAACGAACTGGCTGTGGGGTATCCTCCAGGAGACCCCTCCCACCCGGCCCCCGCAGAGCCACAGGGCCATGGGCATTTCTGGGGACAGCAGCCTGGTTTTGCCCTCCTTCCTGTGCCCACCCCCACCTTCCCAGTGCTTAGCGAGCACCAGACGTTTCCACACGCGGCCACGGGGCCTCTGAGGACGCTCTGGAATCTGTCACCTTTCTCCCACGACACACATGCCAGGAAGATGGACGTGAGTGTGTGCGTGGGGACGGGAGGTGTCCATGTAAACTTTTTCCGAGGGAAGAGAAATGAAGGACAGAGCGGGAGAGAAGGGACTGGCAGAGATGTGAGGAGGGCGGAGAGAAAAATGTTGGAAAAGGGACTTTTTTTTTTTTTTTTTTTTTTAAATCTTAGAAAGGTTTGAATGAGTGGGAAGGAGCCAGCTGACAGGAGGAGCTTGAAAATCCAGGAACACAGGGTGAGGGAAGGCTGATAAGCACACAGAGTCTAGGGGTTACCCGGGACGAAGGGGCTTCCCAGGAGGTGGGAAGAGGCCCACCAGGGACTTCTCCATGGCTGAGCTCCGTGGCTGAGCAGGCCAGGCATTGGCACAGGCGTGACTTTGTCCTGTCCTCACTCAGGTAGCTAAGGGTGCAATTATATGCCTTCCGAGGCCTTCCAGCAATCGAACCTCACTTCCCCTCCACCCCCCACAAAAGCACATTCCCCGTGCTGGAGATGGGACGCTAGAAAGCCACCTCATCTTGCCAGGCCTCGTTCTCCAGGACAGAGGGCTGGTTGGATGATGTCTGAGGTTCTTTCCAGCTGAGCTGTTGCGAGTCGACGGTTTAAGTTGCCTGTGATGGCTTTGATGGCCCTGGCCGGGTCTGTTCTCAGGACACAGCATCAGGGGTCTCCAGGGGAAAGTCTTCACGTAGCGATGCTCCTGGCTTTCCTGAAGCCTCTTGCCCCGTCCTGCTTTGGAGGACACGGCTTGGGGACGAGTGGGTGCGTACGGGTTTGTCCGCCCTCAGGAGACTCTGCTGGCTGTGTGGGGTCTGGGTCAGCCAGGCGCCGCACAGCAGTGGTGACATGGGAGCGCGGGGGGTGCGTGACTTCAGCAGCCGCACCATGTGGCCTGGGTGGAAGCAATAGCAGTGGGAAATGGGGGAGGGGGCTGCTGGTGAGCTGATCGGGTTTCTCAATTATTTCTTTACACTAACCAGTTTGGGCTGAGCGAGCACCTGGGGCTCTTCAGTTTTGCGGGGAGGAGGTCCCGGGAGAGATGTTATGCGATCCTTCAATCTGGGCAGGGGGGCACCTGGGTGAGTAACGCGCACATAAAAAACCAGGGGTGGCTTTATTTCCCAAGCTGGTGGTGCAGGTCATGCCAATGACATTAGTTTTCTTTAAAAAGAGGCAAAGCCAACAAAAAATGCTATGTATGGGTCTGTAGTAGGGTTCGTGTGTGTTGTATGTCGGGGGGGGGGGAGGTGGCTGAAATCCCAAATCAATAAGGTAATTGAGTTACTTCCGTCGAGTGTTTAAGGCTATTACTTTAAGTGAACACAGGGCAGTTGGCTGTGTTTGCTGTAATCAGCTTTGGACTCATCGGGCATATTGATCTGTCCCAGCGCTGTTTGGTGTTCTTGAAACATCAGCGGAAGTCTTACCCCCGCCTCCCCCTCCTCTTTCCTCCTCTTCTTCCCAAGGCTTCTGAAAAGCACAAACACAGTTCTCTCTGCTGGCTGGGTTGCAAGTTTTCCACTTCACATCATCATCATTTGTTCTAAAAGCAAAATGCCATTTTCCGCGACTCTTTACACTTGTGTGTGTGTGTGCGTGCACACACACACACACACACACACACACACACACACACACACAGCCTCTGTGCTCAACAATGTGCTTTTTAATATAAAGAAGGAGTGAAGACAACAGGTCCACTATTTCTGCAATATCCCGGGGCAGGGAAGCCATTCCCAGTCCAGCAAGAAACATTGTGCCCATTGAGGCTGCCCTCCAGCTCTGGGCGGCTGACAATCCCAACCTTTGTGACCACCAGAGAATCATGGCCTGTACCCGTCCCCTCGGACTCCACCCTACTGGCCCCCAAAGGTCACTGACAGTGATGTCACGGAAAAGCATGGGGTCACAGAGCCTGTCCTCCGAAGAAGCTCTGGGAAGTGTTGGTGGGTCCCTGAAAGCTAGTGGACCTACCCACTCCCTTCCATCTAGCCCCCAGCCCTGAGCCCTGCAGAAGTTCTCCAGCTCAGAGGTAACGCACCGGGGCAAGGACTCCATCCTGGATCCTGGCCCTAGTGGGAGCGTGCGAGAAGCTGTGGGCAATCTGCCGTGCCCACTCTCCATGGCACCCGCTGGCTGTCAGGACTGAGCAAGGGGGACCCTGGCCCCTCCCCTTAGACCTCCTGCTGCTCATCTACTTTAACCCCATTCTTGCTGGGCTTGGCTCCACATCCGACATTCATTTGCCCTTTTGATGCCTCTCTCTCCCCAGCTTTACCCCCTGCGGAAATGGGATACGCAGGTGTACCTGTACACACATACACACACACACACACACACACACACACACACAGTCCCCATTAACCCACTCTGAGAGTGCCAGCCTCATCCAAGTCAGGCCAGAGAACCCAGGAAAACCCCTTGGTAACCTGGGGGTGCTGTTAGCTGGAGCTTGCGCACACCTGCCTAAAGTTTGGGGACACAGAACTCCTGGACGCTCTCGGGGGAATATGGACAGAATCCCAGAGAAAGCAACACGATTTATGGTAAAATTGCACAGACTGAGCCCTGTCCATGTGTCCTAAGCCACATACATTATTTCCCATCCATTCCGGGAAGGAGCTGTTTGTGTTGTAATTTTGCGCTGAAGAAGGTGAATCTCGGTGGTGAGGGCAAACTCTTGGGTGGTAGATTTGAAACCAGGCTTTGACTCCAAATCCAAGACCCCCCACTGCCCCCCCCCCCCACCCCGGGCTATCCCGGGGCTTAGAAATGACAACAGGTAACTAGGATTATTTGCACTCCAGAAGGGAAGACTTGTGCAGATCCATGTGTGGGCGGTGGGGGCCGGGGTGGATGGTTTGAGGAATTTGGAGCCCTGGTAATGGGGTGAGATGGCACCATGTCTTGTGATCTCCTTAGCGCCATCATCCCTGGTACTTGTATCCTCCTCTCTCCTTGGGATCAAGCCCTTTCAACTTAACTCTGCCCAAGGCCTCCGCCATGACTCCTGCCACCCAGCAACCCACTGCTGTTGGGGAAAAAGTCCTGGCTCCCAATCTGGTGGCCCCTCTCCGCTCCCCCACCCCAACTCTGCCTTACTTGCTGTGCCTCCGACATCCATGCACTTCTGACTCCCAGACTCTGCAGTGGCCGTGCCCTTCTGCTGACACGTCTCCTTCTCCTCACTCTTTTTGGTGACCTCCTATGATCTTCTGAGTCCCAGCTTGTGACATTCTCCCTAATCCCCATCCCCACTGTCTTCCCATAACACTGCATTGTCTGGCCTAGCAATGCAAGTATGATCAGAGCTGTGGTTTAGAAAGATCACTGTATTGGTGGTGTAGGCATTGACTGGATGAAACACTAAGGGCTGGGAGAACATTTGGAGTCTTTTGCAACCCTTTCAGTGAGAGAGGAACCAGGGCAGGGGATAGAAAGAAGAGTTCTGGCTGGGGGTGGGGGTAGGTTCTGGAGATTGAGACTCCCAGACATGGAGCTGAGTTTGAGCCCAGGGTCAGACTAAAGGAGGCTAGCACCTGTCCCAAGATGGCTTTCAGGGAACTCTTGCCTCTCGGCAGGGGACTTCCCTAGAAGACCTTTGGAAGACCCTTTCAACCCTTTAACTGATTCTGTTATAACTGTGGCATTCTCTGGGTTGCTCAGAAGGCAGGAGCTCTAAAAATAGAAAGCCTTATTATCACCGATTAAATTTCTTTCCACCTACAGAATTTTCTGAAAGTAATAAGAAGAGGAAGACTGAGTCTGTGCTGAAGTGTTCAGGGAGCAGATATATGCTGAGAGGTGATGACAGAGATAAGGAGGGGTTGAGGGGAAAACCACTGATTGAACACGCTAGTGGGTAAAGAGACTTTCCAGAGGGTGTGGACCCTTCAAGGGGAGGTGTGCATGAATATTAAAACTATAGAGTGCCCGCCGAGGCCACTGTCTGAGCCATGGGAGGACAGTGGCCATGGGGTGCAGTGACTTCACCCCTGTCTCTGCCTCAGGGCAATGCACGAATGACCTCTGCAACCCTGCTCTGGGGTGCAGCTCATTCCCCAACTCTCCTGCCTCCTGATGCATTTCATGCTCATGAAGATCCCCCTGCAAGGCTGACGGCAGCCTCACAGTTTCTGAGAAGGGCGCCCTTGACGACTAAGGATCTGTAAAGTCGCACAAAGAGTCCAAAGAAGAGAGGGAATAGAAAATACTCTATTTGTGCATTTTATTATGTTTTTAAAGAATTTTAAAAATGTTTTTTTATTATTTTTTTTAAAAGAGAGTGAGTGGGGGAAGGGCAGAGAGAGAGAGAGAGGGAGGGAGAGAGAGAATCCCAAGTAGGCTCCATGCTGTCAGCCCAGAGCCCGACGTGGGGCTTGAACTCACAAACCATGAGTTCATGACCTGAGCCAAGATCAAGAGTTGGACACTTAACTGACTGAGCCACTCAGGCGCCCCACTTATTATTTAAAAAAAAAAAAAAAAAAAAGATCCCTCCCCCCGGGCAATCGAATCAGTGTCAGGTACTCCACACCTGGATCCACCCTATAGCTCTGCCCTAGAATAATTTAGAACAATTTTAATGCCTCTTTCTAATGACGTGAAAAAGTCCAAGTCACTTTCTATGTGCTTCTTCCTGTAGGTTCTCTTTGCCCGCGTGGCTTAGTCCCACATCCTGGGTGCCGTCCGTGGTCAGGCGTTCCCGCAGGGGTGGTCTCACCAGCCGGGTCTACGTCGGGGCTTTGCAGTCAGGCTTGAAACCTGGCCCTTCTAGTAACTGGCTTGGGTTCTTAAATGGAATTATTCCAAACTGCCATTTGTTCAAAAGTTAGAAATGATTGAATAACAGCATTTACACATGGTTTAACATTGAGTTTCCTTTTCCGCAAAATGGAGATCATAAAGGAGTGCTGTTTAATGGGTTTCAGTTTTGCAAGGTGAAGACAGTTCTGGAGAGTGGGTTGCACAACAGTGTGTATGTACAATGTGGACATATAACTGAGAAAATTTTAAAGGTCTTATTGTTTCAGTGATTCGTGAATCGGGTGGCACCCAATCCAGCAGATAGAAAGGGGCTCCTGGGCGTCTGGGTGGCTCAGTCCGCTGAGAGCCCGACTCTTGATTTCTGCTCAGGCCATAACCTCGCGGTTTGTGAGATGGAGCCCTGCCCTTCTAGCTGCCAGTGATTAACCTGCTCAGGATTGTTTCTCTCCGTCTCTCTCTCAAAATAAATGAATAAACTTAAAAAGAAAGAAAGAAAGAAAAGGGGTACAAGGAGCTGTACAAATGAAAGACTTTTATAGGCAGAAAGGAGCAGGAACAAGCAACTTATACCAGGTTAGTAGATGGTTACTTTCCATTTAGGGGATGGTGGGGATTTTATAAGGCAGATCTCCTACCGAATGCTGCTTAGGAGGTTCCTGATTGGCTCGTTTACAGTTCCATCTCTGATAGAGTGGAAACTGTAATTGAGTTGACGGTGTTTGATGAGGTGGGGTTTAGCACAGGCAACTCCATTTTGGACCCGCCATCTTGTTTTCCACAGTACTCAACACTACTGGACTGCGTACTTAAAAATAATTAATGTGGTAAGTTTTGTTATGTGGGCTTTACCACTATTAAAAAACTGGAGATAATAAAGTCGGTCTCACCTGACGGTGAAGGTGGGCTGAGAAGACGTATGTAAAGTACTAGGCACAGTTCCTGGCATCTGGCAAACACACAGCTTGATAATTGTTAACTTATTAGTAGTATTAGTATTGATATTTCTTGTTCCCCAAACCGGCATTCTCTTTCCCCAGGCTAAAATCAAGGTGTCTCTACTAGGGAAGGGAAGAGCTAGAGAGGATCATCACCTAGTGGAATCTCCAAAACATTCGTTACTGACATTAGGTTCTCCTTGAGGCCGGAGTTTATAATAACGACAGCTAACACTCATCTCCACACAAATGAGCCCACTTAAGCCCCACAAAACCCGAGGGAATGGGTATAACTATTTCCATCATTTGTCTGAAGTCACACAGCTAGTAAGTGACAGTCCAGATAAAGCTGTTTGTCCCAGGGCCTACAGTGTTGACCACCAAGTCATGACCTACACCCAGCCCACCACTGCGTTAGAATCTCTGGCTTATGGCCTCTTGAAGCGATGGGTCCCTTCTTAGCTGTGGCCAACGAAACTCTTCAGGCCTTGATCTCCTGTAATGCCAGCCATCAGCTCAGATTTGCAGGCCATTTGTATTTCAGACGTAAGAAGGGCACACCTGAGCGGTGCTCACATTGGCTGAACTCTGGAAACAGTCCTGAGGTCACTCATTCTTCGTAAGACTACGCAGTTCAACCCCTCAGAGCTCTGTGGTTGACTCCTTTCTCCCAGAGGTTCTATTTATTTAGCTTTCCATGTTCTTCACTCCCTAATTAATTAAAGTAATAGATGCACAGAATAAGAAATACGCAGGCAATCAAGGACAATAGAAAATGCAAAGTAGAAATGTTCCTTCCCCTTCCCTCGCCTGTGCCTCTGTTTAATTATTTCAGTTTCTAGTTCTTCTGCTGCCTATTTCCAACCTTTAACCATCTAAATGCTTTTATGCCTTTCTCTTGGTTTTTCATTTTTAAACAGTGTTGATTGATTTCTTACCATGAAAGAAGAAAGATATAACTCATTTGCTGTAATCCTCCTTCTAATTTTGCTTGTTTTTGTTCTTCACCTGTGTAATTTTAAATACCATATTTAAATTTATATTTTTAAAAGATTGTTTCTCGATATCTCAACTCTAGACAGTACTTTTCTGATTTTTGCACTGCAAAATAAGGACTTTACCTTCCTCTGTGTTCTGATTTCTACCAGCTGCTCTCCTACTTTTCCATTGCTTGTGTAAAATAGTCACACTCTGGGGGTGCCTGGGTGGCTCAGCTGGTTGAGCCAGTTGAGTTTGACTCCTGATTTTGGCTCAGGTCATGATCCCAGGGTCATGGGATTGAGCCCCAAGTTGGGCTCCATGCTAAGTACGAAGCCTGCTTACCATTCTCCCTCTTTCTCCCTCTGCCCCTCTCCCCCACTTGGGTGCTCTCTCTCTGAAATAAATTGAAAAAAATATTTATACTCTGTTTTGTAACTACCATTAGATCCTCTGTGTTTGGCTTATATGCTGATTTTTACAGATTAAAAATCAATGGGTATTTATGTTATGATTATTTACTTATTTTCCTCAGAATAAGCCGTGTGATTAGACCCATAGAAAAGAGGTAATTCTATTGTTGAAGTAATTAAACACGGAGGCCATTAGGCTGAGGTGACTCTAATGTTCTGGTAGCTTACCTAAGCCAGAGTCAATTCCTATAAATGTACTTGTATCCAAGAAAGCAAAACTTAATAGTAACCAATCACAACGGCCAACTAGGCTTTCCTAAATAAGGCAACAGCTTGAGATTTAGACAATGAAATAATTTCCTCGCTTTGCTTTTATGTCTGTTCTATAAAAGTCTCTCCCCAAGTTCCTGTCCGCCAGGTGCCCCTAACCACTTTTGGCTTGGTTCTGGTGGATTCCAACCAATGTTTGCTCAAATAAACTCTTCAAAAATTGAATGTGCCTCGGTTTATCTTTTTTCATACTACGTTGTTAAGACTTTCCGTTCAAAGGAGAATGCTTCCAGAATCGATGCCAGATGGATTCTGTTTTCATACATTCTATTCATGTTCAGAATCATGATACATTCTTACTTTTGTGTGTTTTGACTGTGACTTTTTAATACAACTCTTTGCTAATTTTATTTTTCCTGGTATTCCTAACTACATTTCCTTTTCATTCATAGACAACGCTATTCTTTTTAGATCAACCAGCTTCTCATCCCAGTTACCTGTTATGGGAAATTGCCTTGATTTAAACAATTTTTAATTTAATTTTAATTCTTCTTCAGCACTGGACCTGAGCTGAGACATAACTGAACATGAAAGTTATGAACATCCCCAGCCTAGGTGAGGACATCCAGGAAGCCAGCCAACGTTGTTCTAGGTTTCCTGAGTCATAAAGGAACCATGAAATGCAATGTGGCCTCCTGGAGAAGGAACTGTATCTGAGTTCATGTTCTTGTTTCCACACACCACTTAGTTTCTCTGCACCTCAGGATTGGTCTCCGTAGAACAATGGTGGCTACCGTTTTATTGAGCATGTACTAAGTGCTGAGCATAGCATTCTAAGCACCGTATGTACATCACCGCGATCCAGCTCCAAAATAACCATAAGCGAAGGCCAATCATCATTGCAATTTTAGACACAAGGGGCTGAGATTCAGCAAGACTAAGCAATTTCTCAAGGTTGTGAGTAACAGAGGCAAGGCTTGAACCCAGGTGGCCTGACTCCAAAATCCAGTATTGTTTCTGTGAAAGAATTTCTCAGCTCCCTTTCTGCATTAAATAAATGCCAATGATTCTGTGAGCACTTATTCTATTAAGTATCGATAGCAACTACCTTTGGAGCTGTGAATTTTGAGGGAGGGCCCTTGACTCTTAAAGATATCCTTCTCAGAGGGCTCTGTGTCCTTTCCTAATATGCTTGGTTATTTTCTAGGTCCCCTGGGGAACTGTCACTGACGGGTTTCAATTCACTTCATTGCTGGGTTACTTTTACTCTTTCCAGATCCCGTGCTCTCCTGTCGCTCAGATATCTGTTTCACTTGGCTGGAGTATGCTTTCAAATGATCATTATGAAAAGGTGCAGAGGCACTGGGTGGCTTAAGTATCTGACTCTTGGTTTCGGCTCAGGTCACGATCTCACAATTGGTGAGTTCAAGCCCCACATTGGGCTCTGCCATGACATTGTGGAGCCTGCTTGGGATTCTCTCTCTCCCTCTCTCTGCCCCTCCCCCACTATCTAACTCTCTCTCAAATAAATAAACACTAACAAAGGTGCAGTGGATGTCAAATTTCCGACACTTAGCATACAGTTTTAGTGATGGCAGTCTGATACATGTTGCTTTACAGATAACCACTTTTATTTTTTCCTAAATCTTCAAGTATTGACAGTTGGCATTTCTAAACTTTTACTTGGATATACTTGGGTGGTGGACCTAGTGTGTATTTTTTGTAAGCTCCAGGCACTTGTCCTTCTTTCTTTCTTTCTTTTATCATTTTCTCCCTTCCATCTTCTCTGTTCACATTTTCTGGAATGCATTAAATTGATGGTCCACTTATTGGGTTGACCCTCTAAGTCTCTTCACTTTTTGTCTGAAATTTTCTATGTCTTTGTCTTAATGATCCATGGTCTGAAAGTCTTTTTGAATTTGCTCTTCACTTGCTCCATTGACCTTTTCCATTCAGCCATATGTTTGTAATTTCCAGCGTCTCTTTCCTGCTCTCTGAATGTTTTCTTTTTACAGCAACTCTTTTTGTTTTATGGATGTACTATCTCCCTGAATCTTTCTGAGCAGAGGAATCAGAATCGTTGTTTTAATTTATTTTTTAAGTTTATTTATTTTGTGTGTGAGAGAGAGAGTGCACAAGCAGGGGAGGGGCAGAGAGAGAGGGAGAGAGAATCCCAAGCAGGCTCTGCTTGTGTTCCACATTGGGCTCAAACCCATGAACTGTGAGATCATGACCTGAACCAAAACCAAGAGTCAGATGCTTAACTGACTGAGCCACCAGGTACCCCTAGAATCATTTAAAAAGTCTTTTCTGTTTTGTTTTCTCTGGAGTGAGTGTTTTTATTTGTTCATCTAGATTCTTTAGTGATGTTGAATTTTCTCAAATGCTTGGTGTCCTTGGAAATCCCACTCATATTTTTTTGAATGAAAGAGAAAGTTTACTAACTTCTGAGGTCAGCATGAATTTCCTTTATGGATGTAGAGACCTATTTATTTACCAGGTCTCTTTCTTAAATGAAAGATAAAGTAAAGGTGATACACAAAATGCCTGCACTCATGCTAGTTAAAGTCTTAGAGATGCAAACATCACATACATAATGGGATAAATATAAAATTTTGGTGAGATTTGGTGAGAAATACCAGGGCTTTATAAGAGAATATAGTGGGAAGATCTAATTTAAATTGGGGTTTTAGGAAGGGCTTTTCCGAGGAGGTGACATTTATACTGGGTCCTAAAATATTGGTTGGAGTTGCCTGGTAGAGTTGGTAGAATACCAGAGCATTCCAAGTAGCAGGGATAGCATGTCTAAAGGCCCTGGGGCAGGAAAGGGTGTGACATGTCGTAGGCACTGAAAGGAGAGCTGTGCATCTATGACACAGTGATCGAGGGCAAGAGTACAGGAGTTTAGGTAAAGAAGTAGCCAGGGGCAGGTCATGGGGACCTTAAAGATCAAGTTACGGTAAAGGAGGTTACTTTTCAGTTCAATTATAAAACATTAAAGGCTTTTTTTTTTTTTTTTTTTTGAGAGAGAGAGAGAGAGAGACAGAGAGAGAGAGAGAGCACACATGAGCAGTGGTCAAAGGGAGAGGGAGAGAAAACCTTAAATGGGCTCCATGACCAGCCCAGCACAGAAGCTGACATGGGACTTGATCTCACAACCAGGAGATCATGACCTGAGTGGAAATCAAGAGTTGGATACTTAACCTACTGAGCCACCCAGGTGCCCTACTCATGAAAGCACTTAAGCATAGGAGTCATATGATCAATTCTGCATTAAAAAAAATCTGGCTATTGTATAACTAAGGGGATGGAGAGGGTAACAGTGGAAGCAAGGGGAAAAGGAGGTGTTTGCAGCAATCCAGGCAGAACAAGATGGAGACCAAGCTGGGTGCATCGAAGATGAGAAGAACTGACAGCATTGGGTGGCGGAGGAAGTAAAAGAAACAAGGGGGAAAGTGGTTTCATATTGGCTGGAGCTGCCATCTAGGAGTGGAAGACGCTGGAAGAAAAGCAGATTTGGAGGCAACATCCTGAGTTTAGTTAGGCTGTGTCAGGTGTGAGATAGTTGTGAGACATCCAAGTCTAGATGTCTAGAGGGGCTGTGAATACTTAGATCTGTGAGGATTGTGCCAAGGAGGCCAAAGGATCATGCTTCAAGAAGGGAAGAGAAGAAGTCAGTAGTGTTGAACGCTGTTCCATTGTTAGATAAACAGCTAAAACATGAATTCAAATCTGAAACAAAGGGGCTTCTGATGACCTTGGAGAGAGTGGTCATATCAGAGTGGGGGCTGTGGAGGCCAGATTTGCGGACTCAGAAGCAAGTGAAAGGTGAGCAAATGAGTAGGGGTGGGGCGGGGTGGGGGAGGGTGCTCAGCAGCTTCTGGAGGTATTGGCTGGGAAGGGGAAGAGACAGCCGCAGCTAAAGGGAAGTGGAGCATAATATAGGTTCCCACATCACAATTATTCATCAGATCGTGAGCTTGAGGAGGACAGGAAGCATTTCTGACACTTCTTTCTGTCCCCTAGGCCAGCACGATGGCTAGGATATGGGAGTTGATCAAACTGTGTTTATTGAATCTGCAGAAATATACGAAGGCTTGGGAAGAGAATGGCTCTACTGTTCCACGGCAGGTAGAGCTGGCTCAAAGCCTGGCTTGCAGGGCTGTTGCTGACGCTGCCCACAGGTCCAGACCACCACAGACTGTGGACAGTCACGACTTGTGTAAATTGCCATTGTCAGCCTGGCCTCTTGGGGTCAAGCTGCTGAAGTTCCAGTAGGCCTGCTGGTAAACCCCAGGTACTGTCTGTAGAGTCGAATGGCCCTATTAAGATAAGAACAGATGTTTTCTTTATTTAAAAAAAAAATGTTTAAATGTTTATAATTTATTTTTGAGAGAGGGAGAGAGAGAGAGAGAGAGAGAGAGAGAGAGAGACAGAGTGTGAGCAGGGAGGGGCAGAGAGAGAGGGAGACACAGAATCTGAAGCAGGGTCCAGGCTCTAAGCTGTCAGCACAGAGCCCGACGCGGGGCTCGAACTCACAAACTGTGAGATCATGACCTAAGCCGAAGTCAGACGCTTGACCGACTGAGCCACCCAGGCGCCCCAGAGGTTCTTGTCTTTAAAAAAAAAAAACAACAGCCCAAAGATCTCACAGCTGGCCGGTGAGAAGCTGGGCCCTGAACCCGAGACAGTAGACTCCCCGGCAGAAGTTGATGTGGATAAAGCACCCAGTCTAGCATCTGGAACGTACAAGGACTCATTAGGTGTGGATCATCCTTCCTTGCCCCATCTCATGTGCTTTCCCTCTGCCTGGCAGCCTCCTGTGCTCTACGGTGTGTCCCCGGATGGACAGACAGTATTCTAATAGAGTAATGAAGCTTGATGGTATGGAAATCAGCATCGGCCTTGACCTTCTATTCATAGTGTATGAACTCTGACTCTCCACTTTGGTAGGACTCACCCAGAACACCATCAACCAAGAGGCCACGCCAAACTGAGTTACAAGAGAACTTCTTAAAGTCTTTCTTCGGTGAGTACAAATAAAACCCGTGTTTCTGGTTTTTGGTTTTGTTTTTTTCTTTTGTAAATTCACAACCTGGTTTTACCCAAGTATTTGTACCCGCTCCGCTCATATCTTGAAACAGCACTGGGGGCTTCCAGGTCAAGGACACAGGGGGATCCTAATCTTCACTAGCAGCAGAAAAATCTGGAGAGGCTCCAGACACACCCCAGCTAGCAGGGATCAGACAGGAGAGGCTGCCCCGACTGGCGGGTACCACGGATCCTGCTCGTCCGTTCCCTTTGGTGCCTACTCTGTGTCTGCCCATGTTTGCCTTTCCTCCACCCCCATCCCATGTGCATCCCTACCCCCCTTCTCCCAGCTGCAGACTCCCTATTCTTATCAAAAGCTGCTCCTGTTCTCCAGATCATGTAATGCCCGTTACCATGGCACCCGGTACTTCACATTATTAAGACAATCTCTTTATTAGTAAGCCCGCTCCTCCCAGGAAGTCAGGCGCCTTGGAGCCCATTTGACGAGACGATGAACCCGAGTCTCTGGAGGTTTCGGGACTGTCAGGGGGTCAGGACAGACAGGCTCGGAGAGCTCGGGCCTCATGCCCCACTCCTGGATTGCACCTGACTGCTTAGAGGGTGACTGGGACTCTCACAGCCTCCTTCCCTTTCATTGCCTTCATTGCCTTTTCTTTTCATCATGCACTCATAATAATTATACACGTTATCACACTTCACGTTTTACAAAAGGCTTTCAAATACATCCCTACTTTCCATCTTCACAGTATCCCTGTTGACTAAGAATTTTGTGCTCATTTTAAAGGCTGAGGAAACTGGAAGCTGACATTCAGGGAATCTGACTGTTCAAGGTCATACAGACACTCAGGGGCAAAGCTAGGGCTCAAACCAGACCCTCTGCTGTCTCTACAACCCCTTTTCTTATCCTAGACAGACAGATAGGCACACAGATAGACAAAAAATTCTATGCCAATTGCGTGCTCAGTAATAATTTGTTGATTTATAGGCTCAACGTGTCCGCTTGGAATCCAATGTGATGTTACTGACTCACCATTACTGACTTTGGACTGCCTTCCCAGTAGAGGAATAGCTTCAACGACTTTTTTCTTCCTTTCCTTTCCTTTCCTTTCCTTTCCTTTCCTTTCCTTTTTTCTTTTCTCTTTTCTTTTTTCTTTTCTGCTTTTTTTCCTTTTGAGCATCTGCTATGAACAAGGCACCACTGGAAGTGGTGGGGTATACAAAGAATGTCCTACATCACCTGTATTCTTAGACACCTGTATTCTTAGACACACCCTATGCTCACAACGCTATAATCTAGCATGGAGTGTGATAAATGATAGTCATCCATTCGCCAGCTACTCATTGCCTACCAGCCACGTCCCAGGATTCAATGACGGGTAGAAGAGATATGCTCTCGTGAAGCTTTCTGTCCGTGGAGGGAGGCAGGTATTAAGCAGAGTTATACAATTGGTTGATTATAATTAGGATATGTGCTGGTGAGGAAGAGTGGATGCGTGGCGAGAGCAAAGAAGCAGAGGTCCGACATTTGCTAGGTTGGGGGGATGGGGGTGTGGCACGGGAAGCTTCCTAAGAAGAACACATTGATCCGCTGAGTGGGATGACACGTCCCAATGTCCCTCTACCCCCCGCCCCAAGGAAACTTGCCTCATCACAATGAGGCCAAGCCCTCAGTAGACACTGAGGAAAGAGCGTGGATTAAAAAGGGCATGCGAGATGGGTTTTAATAACAGCAAGTTCAGTGACATTAGTCTGTGCATAGGCTTCATGTGAAGAAAACCCAAAGGTCACATGGCTGAGCTAGTGGTGGGTCACAACAGAGAGGTGCTCAAAGTTGGGCAGTGGGTGTAGAAGTGCCAAGAGCAGGGAGAGAGAAGGAGATACAGCCACGCGGAGAGGAGGGAGGGGGGGGAGTGAGAGAGAGAAAGAGAGAGAGATACCTAACTGGGGGAACCAGGAGGAGGTGGCATTTAGGCGCCCAGAGAAGGGCCAGCTAGGATTCAGCCAATGGGGAGGAACAGTGGGGAAGGTGGTGTTCCAGAAGGGATGGAGCAGCTCGAGCGAAAGCAGGGAACAAGGGCGAAGGAGCGAGCAGGGTGGGTTTGGGGAAGTGAACACGGTACCCTTTTCTGGAGACTAGAATGTGCTGAGTCAAGGCGAGGGCCAAAGGTTTGGAGAGATGGAAGGGGACCCAGTGCAGATACCTCTGTGGGTGGAGGGGGAGCCATTAAGAGTATTTGGCCTGAGGAATCACATCCGAGCCCTATGCATTAGGAGGATTAATCTGCCGGGAGTGCACAAGATGGATGGACGGGGAGGGAGGAGGGATGGTAGCTGCTCCTTCTATGCCTCTCCCAGTGTCTTCCTGGTCGACCCCTGGCAAGCTGATCGATGAATGGAAGTTTTTTGGTTTAAAAAAATTTTTTTAATGTTTTATTTTATGTTTGAGAGAGAGAGAGAGAGAGAGAGACAGCATGAGCAGGGGAGGGACAGAGAGAGAGGGAGACACAGGATCTGAAGACAGGCTCCAGGCCCTGAGCTAGCTGTGAGCACAGAGCCCGACGCGGGGCTCAGAGCCACGAACCGCGAGATCATGACCTGAGCCGAAGTCGGATGTTTGACAGAGCCACCCAGGTGCCCCTAAATGGAAGTTTGAACACAGTCCTCTGCCTACTTTCCAATGGAAAAAGGCTGATTAATTTTTGGCCCTAATCATGATTGCTTTCTTAAATTACCTGGCATGACTGATCCTTCTCTGAAGTATAGAGAGGGTATATCCCTGCCCCTCAAACAGTTGATAAAATAATGGATGTTCGAGAACTACATATAGGATTAATTGAATTTCCTCTCTTCTTACTTTAGCTTTTGGGGGCCTAAAGTCCTTGGGAGCTATTTTCATCTGCCAGGATGTCGAGGGGAAGTCCTCTCCTCTGCCCCTGCCTTCTCCACCTCTGATTATAGAGTCCTTCCAGTCTTGGCTAGCTGAAGCTTGCCAAAGGTCTGGACCAAAGGCATCCATGCAGGGTCATGGCGGGAGGGGGCAACATCAGCCTCAGATGCAGGCTTTGATTAGGCGTCAGAAAGGCTCCAATCCTTAAATATCTGTGCCCAGCCTGCTGATGTGTCTGAAATTCCCCCTTAAGAGTCACTGATGTTTGGGCAATTCCAGAAATAACGCTGTACCCTTAACAGCTGCCCATGGGTGACGTCACAGGCAGCCAGAACAGCCTTCCTCTTCCCACATGCCACTGCACCGGGAAACTGCTTCTAGAGCTGCCCTCCCCCGCTGTCCATCAGACTCTGTAGCGGCATCTCTAACTGGACATATTCTGAGACTGCTTTCGCCAGGCTTTTCCTCTTCACCCGGTCCTGTGCGTGCCGAATGCTTTCAACTATTTCTTGTCTCTTGGGCCTACTTTCTCCCAACTAAGTCTTCCCAAAACCCATAGCTGCAAGCAAGCACCACTTCACCCCTACCTCACCTTCGCACTCAACCCTTTTTCCAGAATCTTCGTCCGACCAGAGTCTGGGCCACCTGCTTGTCAGGGACAGAGGTTTGGATAGTTCAGGAAGTGCATCTTGCACATTAAAAACAAAGGTGGGGGGAGCCCTGGGTGGCTCGATCGGTTAAGCATCAGAGTCCTGATTTCGGCCGGGTCATGATCTCGCGGTGTGTGAGATCCAGACCCGCGTCGGGCTCCATGCTGACAACTCAGAGCCTGCTTGGGATTCTCTCTCTCCCTCTGTCTCTGCCCCTCCCCAGATCGTGCTCTCTCTCTCAAAATAGACAAATACACACTTAAAAAAAGTAAATATTGTGTTCTCTCTACCACATTTTACCAGGAAGATGAACTTTTTTTAAAATTTTTAAATGTTTGTTTTATTTTTGAGAGATAGAGAGCACACACAAGCAGGGTATGGGCAGAGAGAGAGAGAGAGGGACAGAGGATCCAAAGCAGGCTCCGTGCTGACAGCAGAGGAGCCCAGCACAGGGCTCGTACCTGCGAACTGTGAGATCGTGACCTGAGCCGAAGTCGGGTGCTTAACCGACTGAGCCACGCAGGTGCCCGTTTTTTTTTTTTTTTCAATGTGTATTTATTTATTTTGAGAGAGAGTGAGAGAGTGAGATGTGTGTGTGTGTGTGTGTGTGTGTGTGTGTACGAGGGAGGGGCAGAGAGAGAGGGAGAGAGAATCCCCAGCAGGCTTCATGCTCTCAGCGTGGAGCCAAACGCGGGGCTCGACCTCATGAACCGTGGGATCATGACCTGAGCCGAAATCAAGAGTTGGACGCTTAACCAACTGAGCTACCCAGGTGCCCTGAGAGAGCACAATATTTACAGTCAAAAGAATTTCCTAAGCTTGACCCCACTACTTACAATAACCGTGGCTTTAGGAACTCAGGCTGTAAAAAGAGATTAATGTTGGCCTTACAGCGTAACCGGGAGGCGCGGATGAGTAATCTCTAACACCACAACATGGTGTGAACACCCGGTTGAGATTTGGCCTTCTTTAGGTGCCATTCTGGAGGCTGCACATTTCACTGCTTATAGGAATCACCTGCTGAGCTTGTTAGAGATGCTCATGCCCAGGGCCTCTGTAGCTCCAGAGATTCTGATCCAGAAGGTCCGGGCGGGGCCTAGAGATCTCTGGGTTTAACAAGCCCCCCAGATGAGTCTCACGCAGATGGTGCCTCGACCCTCTGAGCTACCCCTGCTGCAGGGGGTAGACACCTCAGATGCCGACTTCCTCCACTGGTTCTCTTCAGTGTCCCGTGGTCGATTCTGGCGAAACTGGGTCCGGTATGTCCCCGGAGGACTAGGATAATACACTAAACACAGAGCTATCTCCAACTCTGTCTGCTACTGCTAAACATTGACTTTAAGACCTTCCTTGTGCCACACTTTTGCCCTAATCGACTATTTCTCTGCCTTTAGCTAATTCTATTCATTTTTGCTGTCAGGCAGAGTTACCTGAATGCTGCCGGTTAGTGCAGCTCTCACTCAGTTCCTTCGGAAACTAAATGCTTTCTGGCCTTTTGGGATTAGCTGCCTGGAAATAGCATTGGTTATACAGCGTTTGGCTTTTGGCAGTAAGAGAACTATGTCTTGGTGGGACGCTAACTCAAAAGGCCTTCCCCGCTGCAGAGAAAATCATGACAGCAAGATAAATTCTCGTGTCCTGATAGCCAACGTCCTTTCTGACTGCAGCCCCCTGTGGATTTGCTCTCCACGATACATCATACCTGCTTATAAATAAGCTATGAAAGCGTGTCGTAGACTATCGGGTGTTACACATATGGGAGATTTCATTACCATTGCCTGTATAATTGCAAGACCTTCCTAGCTCTAAATGCCTGAGAACAGAACGAGGTCCATTTTGCCCAAGTCCTCCTTTGTGGCATCGCCATGCTCAGTGGATCTTACGAGGGAACAGGATAGCGGTTTTGTTGCCATACAGAGCCCACAGCTGGGGGCTCATGAATGAAAACCCCGTCAAATACAACAGACACTTGCCCTTATGTAAATATAGCTCTACAAGTGGTGGGGCCTTTGGGCTGTGCGAGGGTAATGGGGAGGTTCTGGAAGTCCCGGTCTGCCCCGCCCTGCTCAGCTGCCGGCAATGATAATCTGCCTCCTGCAGTCACTGGAGGGTATATTTAGAGCCTCTTCCCCAAGAGTGAGCGGGATCTGAAAATAGATCTCTTGGCCTGTGTGTGATTGGGTTGCAGCCTCTAAATCGACACCTGAATGTATGTAGCCAGTAACCAGGTCAATCCATGTCTGTTCAACGGAATGCGAGTGCCAGTGGCCCGGTCTTGGGGGCTGGGCTCTGTTCCAGTATTTCTTCTTCCCTCACGGGACTTGAGCAGGCCTTCCTGAGGTCTAGTGCTGACATCCACCTCTTTGGCTGTGACTCCTTGGATCCGGACCCAGTCTGGATTAGAGAGTCCCACGTTTGAACTGCTGACCTCTCTCTAGAAGGGACCAGATGTTTCCCTCTGGTCTCCACTCTGTGTGATCACAGTTGTTCTATATCCTGAGAGCCCCCATGTGCTTTGCAGCTGTGGCCGAGTTGTTTATGTGACAAGGGGAGGGTTTTATGACCATAGTTTGACTGGGAACCATTGAAGGGATGGAAGCATCTATGTAACCCATTCTTTCTACCTTGAGAATTTTATGACGATGTTATTTAGTTTGGAGTTAAGGGCAATTAAAAGTTACCCTCAACTTCGTAGCTTATAGCTCCACGAGAGCGGGGACGGAGTCTGTCCGGGTCATAGTGGTAATCTTAGCGTCCGTTCAACAAGCACTTATGAAGCACTCATTGTGTACAAAGCCAAATGCTAGATTCTTTGATATTATAAAGATGAAGGAGTTGTCCCTATCCTCAAGAAGAAGGTTCCAGTTTAATAAGTAATTATGATACAGAGGGAAATTAAACTAGTGCTGTAATAAATATTGAAGCAAGTGTTTCGGAGAATGGTCGAAGTATTACCTATTTGTATGGGCAGATTGATGGAGGAGGCAGCCTTTATTTATATTATTTTTTAAAGTTTATTTATTTATTTTGAGAGAGAGAGAGAGAGAGAGAGAGAGAGAGAGAGACGGGGGGTGGGGGAGGAGAGAGAATCCCAAGCAGGCTCCATGCTCAGTGTGGAGCTGGACGCGGGGCTCGATCCCATGACCTGAGCCGAAACCAAGAGCCAGATGGTCAACTGAGTGAGCCACCCAGGCGCCCCAGGTAGTGCCTTTAATGAATAAGATTTTGATGGCAGAGGAGGTAAGGTGCGAGCACAATACCAGTAAGCCTCAAGGCAGTATATGCTAAGTCTACACAGCAGACAGCCTCAGCCACCACAGATCCTGCTAAGCAAGAGCTTGTGTTCATAAGTTCCGACTGTGTGTACCAGCAAATGGGCAAAGTGGATCTTCCTGGTTTCTCGGAATTATCCTGGGAAGGGCTTTCTCATTTTTTTTTGCTGGTGGGTCCTTCTTAGCTTCCGGTTAAAGGAAAGGTCTCTTTCTTTAAGTAAGTACTTCCCAAACTCATCTAGCTGCACATCAGAATCACTTGGGCTTCTTTAAGCAGTTCAGAAAACTAGACCACAGCCCCAAGCCAATGAAGTAATCTCTGGAGGTGGATAAAAGCTTCTGTAATCTTTTTAAGCCTCCTGGGTAATTCTAATGCCAAGTTTGGGAACAACTCCCTTAGGGCAAATTTTACTCCCCTTGTCTCACTAGTGATTGGAACAATTAGCCACGATACAAACGTGGCTGATTGCAAAGCTATGGATGACACCTTACAGATCCAGCATGGGCCTTTGGACACATTTTAGACCTTATGGAAATGGCTCACTTTTGGGTGATAGCTGAGACAGTTTTCAAGCTGATCAGGACTCTCTCTGAATCAGGCACCTCATTTCTGTCCTCAGAGACTCTCAGTCACCAAGACAGATGTACGAATGCCACTATCAAGCCTGTCCACACACGGTGTATGGCTCTAGGAGAAGGAGCCCACGCAAATGAAATTTGGGTTGTGAAAACTGTTGGAGCCTAGGAACACTTACCTCCTCGTGCCTAGTACCCTGGGAGAGGTCAGCCTAATCAACAAATATTTATCCATTCATCAATAGTGCAGTTACTGGACTTCTATTATGTGTGAGACTGTGTTGTAAAGGCTGTTGGAGCTAGAAAAATGACTCATGCTCTGATGCCAGTTATAGGGTTTCCTGTCTAGTACGTGGGGTTTTCAGATGCATTCATGATAATCACACAAGAAGGAACATGCTGAGTGACCCAAGAATGGTTCCGACCAAGGGCTGTGGGACTCTAGGAGACGTGGTTCAAATGGAGGGCCACCTAAAATTGCCCGTGAGAATGGCCTTGGGGAATGGTGGTATTCGGACAGAGAACGGAAAAAGGGGAGGCTATTCTGAGCAGAGGGACAGAATGAGCACATCCACAAAGATAGATTACCGGGGTGGCTCCACTGGAAAACAGCGAGTTACCTGAATTCGAACAGCATGTGAAGGAGAGACAAAGCCAGGAAGGGGGGTTTCCCGCAGTATACGGTTGGCATGGCATGTTGAACACAGAATCAGGGGCGAGACTTTGCCCCCATGGAAGTCTTGGAGGCCAGATCCTCTAAAGGGGAGCCCTGAACATTGTACTTCCTGGCTGCTTGAATACACTGAGCTCATCCCCTCCTCAAGGCTATTAGGTCTACTGGTATACCCTCCCTCTACCTTTTCCTTTCCCCCAACTGAATCTTACTCATTCTTTAGATCTGAGTATAACTGTCATTTCCTCAAAGAAGTCTCCCTGACCTTTCAATTTAAATTAGATTTCCCTGCTATAGTCCCTCTTCTCATTCGGTTATTTTCCTTCAAAGCACTTATCATGGCTTATAATGATATATTTGTGTCTGTGACTATTTATTTGATGTCTGTATTCTCCATCAGCCTACATAAGCTCCATGAGGTCAGGGACTTGATATATCTTGTCTCGGAGTGTATCCCCGATGATTGACAGGTACAAAGCTCTCAAGTATTGACTAGATGATAATTGAGTGAATGAGTGACAGCGAAGAGAAAAAAACCAATATGTAAGTAAGAAACTCCCACCCCACAACACACAACACAATACAAGAAACACATTATTATTTTTTAATGTTTTTATTTTATTTTTGAGAGAGAGAGAGAGAGAGAGAGGCAGAGTGTGAGTGGAGGAGGGGCAGAGAGAGAGGGAGACACAGAATTGGAAGCAGGCTACAGACTCTGAGCTGTCAGCACAGAGCCTGACACAGGGCTCGAATTCAAGAACTTTGAGATCATGACCTGAGCCGAAGTCGCTGCTCAA
This sequence comes from Panthera onca, assembly GCF_046562875.1. Taxonomy (NCBI): domain Eukaryota; kingdom Metazoa; phylum Chordata; class Mammalia; order Carnivora; family Felidae; genus Panthera; species Panthera onca. Next base: position 62,856,652 of record NC_138355.1, read on the forward strand.
CTGCCTGAGCCACCCAGGCGCCCCTAGAAACACCTTGTTAATAAGAGAAGGATCAAGGTCAAGTGAAAGACACGTTGGCTGGGCGTCAGAATTGGGGGCCTGGTTTTTTATACCCATTTCTGTCACTTCCTAGTTGTGAGACCACATCTGAAATCTGACTTGTGGGAGTAGCTACCTTTCCTTCTCTGACTTCACAACCTTGGACTCCAACGCCTCCTTTATGTAATAGGGTAGCACACTATGCCCTGTTTAACTCTAATATTTGGGGAAACACATTGAAACTTTATATGCTATTATGCAGGTGAAGTGCTACATAAATGTAAAAATATTAATCCATATCATCAGCGTCGAGCTATTTGCATCTAAGTTTTATATCTAATCAATGACTTTGATTTTTTATGTGTGTTTACTGCAAAATATTATTTTCCATTGCCACTGGTCAACAGTGTGTGCACGCATGTGGGTACACACACACACACACACACACACACACACACACACACAAAGAGACCAGTGGTAAAGCTATATCCTTTTATTACAAGGGTGAATATAAGATGTGCTGAGTCTATGGCAAACATACCAGTGAAAACACATGCCCTTTTCATTTACTCAAAGGCACTAATGGCTTTAATAAACACAGAACATATCACTTAAGAGGAATAGATAATTAGCCTTGACAAGAAGTGAGCTCAGAATTCTTATGAATGAATTAGCTAATTCCCACTATGGACATCGAGCATTTGCGTTTTCATTTGACATCCTAATGAGAATCCAGTAACAGCTGGAGGCAGTGGAGAGGCTGAAGTCAGTGGCGTTGTCTGGGAAGGGCTTAGGTTAGGCTAATGCTGTTATGTCAGTAATGGTCTCGGACAAGACACAGCGGTGCCAGCAAAAAATGTGGATTAGAAAGAAAAGCCACATTCATATTTCTTGTACTTTAGGCAAAGTTTATGGCTTGTTACGGAATGTTAAATCACATGGAAGGCGTCACAAGGAAAACATGCCGGGATATTTTGGTATAAGCAGATCTCGCATTTTTTAATGCAAAAGGACATATTGAGCACCTCCTGTGTTCTAGCAGTTACGTGGGAAAACCATTGTTGTGGCAAGCGGGGGGGGGGGGGGGGGGAAGGGAAGTGGGTCTGGGCAATGGGGCCATAGTTGGGAGGAACACGCTCTGCTCCCAGGGTGAGCAAAGCAGCCAGACCAGAAGGGACCCCTGGAGGAAGGCGAGAAAAAAAAAAAAAACACAAGCAAACAAACAAAATATTACCTCCTCGTATTTGTACAGAACTCTAGAGTGTGAAACAAACACACAAAAATCCCAAACCAAACCAAAGCAGAACACATGTACTCCTCTTGCCACATTTGGTCGTGAGACACAAACCCCAGACACCTCAGTGAGGTGAGTGGTGTGGCCGTTTCCCTGGAGAGGACATGAGCTTGCCCAAGGTCACACCGCTGGAGGCTGGTGGGGCTGGCGGGCCCTGGGCCTTGTGACCACTCTCCCAGGGCACTTTCCTCCAGGTGGAGCTTAAAAGGTAAGGCTTTTGGTCTCTGTTCTGTGAGGAAAAGTGGACAGGAAACTGGCTTAGCAAAAGGGGAAGAAAACAGAGTCTACCTCAAACTGCCGACCGATCATCTTGACGCTGACCTTGAACGAGGCTCTGAGAGCTTTTTAAAGGATGGTTTTGAGTACTTGGAAGAGCCCTTGCCAGTGTGTCTTCACCAAAAAGCCGATTGGGGCCAGAAAAACGCATTCCTTTCTCGGGCAGGCGCACCTATTTGCAGTTTGTACTTTTGTAAGACGTTTGCTTCAGACACCTCTGCGGAGAAAATGGACCATTATGGGATGCATGGTGGATTCGTTTGCCTTTAATTTGAAAGTTGAAGGGGATGTTGGAACTCATCTGGCCCTGTTCCATCATTTTACAAATGATGTAAAAAGAAACAAGGGGTAAAGGGATCTGCTTAACTTGCGGGCACACGAGCGGATACATCCGCTCATAGCGGATACATGAGCGTTAATTGTGTGCCCGGCGTATTGGCATATTCTACGTGATTAACACGTGTGGAGTCAGCAATCCTCATAACAAACCCAGGTGGTCACCGAGGTGCAGGGAGGGCCGGTAACTTGCCAACATTGTGAGGCTGGGAACGACAGAACTGAGATTTGTACCCAGCAAGGCTGGCTTCTGACTTGCTGTTTTCTCTGCAGACACAGCCTCTGCAGGCCACACAACGAGTGTCGTATGAGCAAAGTGTCGTGGTACTAACAGACGGACTTTCTGGTGATATGCTGTAAGGCGTCCTTGCTATATCCTTTTCATTTCTTGTCCATGAGTTAGACAAAATACGGATACACTTCATCAGATCTTCAGAAGTCATGAAACGGGGCGGGGGTGGGGGAGGAATGACAAATACACAGGACGAAAGAAGCAGGACGCCGGAAGATCTGGGGTGATGAACGAACCCAAATGTTTTGTTTCAGGGGAATATGTGGGATGATATTGCAGGTGGGTCCCCAAACCAATCGCCCAAGAATAGGATGGGGAATGTGTACGAGAGAGAACACAACTGGGTGGATGGGTAACTTGTGAAGTTAGTTCTACGTCGGTTAACATGTAGGGTGGCCCAGAAGCTCATACGGGTATAGGCAGAGTCCTCCTGTATTCTGCACTGCCCGTGTCTATGCTGGTTCTCAACCCATGCTCTGAGTCTGGCACCCACCCGAGGGAGCCCCAGGCGCACCAGCCTTCGGTGACGGCCTTCACCTCTCTTCTTCCTTCCCGACCAACTTTTGCTCTGATCCCCATCTTGGCCCTTCTCCTCCCTCGTCATCTGGATGCTCTTCTCACCTCTGGGCCTTTACTCTTAAGTTTTTGTTCTGGGTTCTCTTAGCATTTGAACCTTGATTTTTTTCCTGTGGGGGCTTGAGTTGGCTCGAATCTCTATGTGCCATGTGGTGCCAGGGGCAAACCTCTCATCGTGTCTCAGCCCCTCAGAGCCCAGCCCATGCCCCTGGCGGTGTGCTGATAGCCCCTCCGCTACCTTGCGGACAGACCCCAAGAGGAGAAGATCTGGATCCTATCTGAGGTATTGTATTCAAGTCTGGCCAACCCCTTCCCCTCCATGAGGGCCTCCATAAATTGAAGTACGTTCCTAGAAAAAGAATAGGTTGTGAATAGGCTGGAATGCTTGGTGATACACAGAGGGGTTGAAAGAGGCAAGAGAGTCTAGAGAAGTCGATTATGGGCACGGGACATTTAGCTGTGAATTTGCAGAAGATGCCACTGCGAGAGACCCCATGGGCTCCTCTGCTGTGGCGTCAGGGATCACCCCTGAGCCTGTTGGCAGAAACTGCAGAGAAAAGGCAGATTTCAGCTCAATAAAAAACTTTCTTACGGTAAGAGCTGTCCAGGAATGGAATGGGATGGTAGTGAGCTCCCCGTTACCAGAGGTGTTCAAGCAGTGGCTTGTCAGGAAAGCCGTGTAACAGATCCAAACAGCAAAGGGATACTTAGGCTCTTTGATTTGTGGCTGCGTCCCTCCCGAGAGAGTCTCTGGTTCGGTGAGGACTCCGTGGTGCTTTTTGAACAGGTGGCTGGATGACAGTGGTATTTAAGGTGATTGCGTCGCTTCAGCGAATGACCGCCACGTCCAGCCAAGGCGCCCTCCCTACTTGCACATTTTCCGTGGGAAACAACTCAGGCTCCCAACTGCACCTGTCACGCTGCCCCGCTGCAGCCCAGACAAATGTTTCTGGCCACCCCGAAGGGATGCTTTAGCTGACTTTTCCACAGCTGGGGATGCAGTCTCGCCCTTTTCCGATCTTGTGCTTTTGGAAGGGGCTCCGTTCTCTCTTGGCCCCCACCCCTCCCCCCCTCCCCGGATCAAATACCAAGTGCGCCAGACGGACGGGACAGAAGCCGGAGTGAGAAAAGGCATTTGAATAAAACCCCGTTGATTTTTTTTTTTTCTTGTGGGTGCAAGTGAAGGAGGAGGCCCCTGAAGAGTTCCCCCCCCCCCCCCCCCCCCCCCCCGCCCCGGCCCCTGCCGCCTCCCTCCCCTGACCCCCTGGGGGCGGTCGCACATCGATCTGCTTCCCGGGGATAATAGGAGGCTCCGCGGCCCAGCCCCGTGTGAATCAAAGCAGCAACAGCAACAGGAGCCCGTGCGCGGCGGGGCGCGGCGGCGCGTTGTGCGTGGTTACTGACAGGCACCAGCTGCCGCGCTATGTGGCCGCTCGGAGCGACAGGCAGATTCCAGACTAATCCCGGAGGGCTGGCCCAGCCCGAGCTGCCGGGGCTGCGAGGAAGCGATGACCACTCCTGTTAGCCCAAGTTGAAGGCAGCCCGGCTGCGCTCGGGAGCCCCGGAGGCCGTGCTCTCCAGAAGAGGCGGGAGAGAGAGAGCGAGCGAGCGAGAGAGCGAGCGAGAGAGAGAGCGAGGAACATGAACTGAAGAGTAACCATGTATGGGAATTATTCTCACTTCATGAAGTTTCCCGCAGGCTTCGGCGGTGAGTACTGGCTTGGGCTGCCCCCCGGTGGGGGGGACCTGGCCGGACAGACCCCAGGGGATCCGGCCCTGCGGAGGAGCGCAGGGTCACGCATTAGGAGGAGGGCACGTATGTTGATGTGATGTGCATTTGTGGTGTGTTTCCCCTGTGAGTGTGTCTGGGCGTGCAGGAAGGAGGGAGGGAGGGAGAGGGGATGGTCGGAGGTGAGGATCTGTGCAGAGCAGTATGAGTGAGCCGAAGGGAGGGTGTGCGGATATTCTAAGCCACCTGCTTGAGGATCTGTCTGAGACCCAGACGGCATAGGAGCATTGTTCGAAGCCGGTGTGTTTGTGTGGGTGTGAAAAGTGCAAGAATCAAAGGGAATTACTATGATGGACCTATTATCCAACTTGTGAGAAAAGCGTGAGCCAAAAGGCTTCACCCGTCTATTAAGGGTCCCTGGGATAGTTCGTAACAAGGGTGTTATTGAACAGCAGATCTCCCTGTAATTGGATTTTTGCAAAGAAAACGTAGCACTTTAATTTGCCGCTGTGTTTTCCTTCCTCTGTGGTCTTCCCTTTTGATTTGCTACTAGCCTCGCGCCCCCTCCATGCTGCTGCCCCCAATGCCATTTCCAGGGTCTCCGCTGTGACTTGTACTCTGAGGGTGGGATCTGGGGGGGTGTGTGGGGTGGGGGGAGCTGTCGATCCGAGTTGCCAGCCAGGCAGGGCAGCTCGGTCACACTTCACAGGGGCTGCCTTCACGGGAGTCCCGAGGCTCCCTTGATTCAGTGGCAGAAACTGCCCAGCCGCCCCAGCTTTGAATAAATGGAACCACCAGCTGACCAGCTGGCCTGTCACTTGTCAGCTGGTGGCATGTAACTTGTGTTCTCGGGAGCCGAAGAGAAGCGTTTGCCCTGCGGATGCTGGCAGACAGGACAAAGCAGAAATTCTTGTTAGGTCTTGAGAACTGGAGAGTCCCTGCTCTCCCGACCCCCTGTGTGGACAGACGGGCAAGTCATCTGAGGGCTAGGGAGTAAAGCTTGCCTACATTGCTGGGCAGAACCCTCTGTGAGGCCTGGAGGGGCATTGCAAGGTGGATGGGGTCCCTGCCCGGGCGACACCCAGGCCAGGGGGCTTGCTCCTTCATTCAGGGTGTCTGGGGGTAGTTTCTGTGATCCAACCATGGTATTAGGCTCTAGGAAGACAGATGCAAAGGAGACACGGTAGGCTTATCACACAGGCACATTATAATATTTCGTGCCGTGTGCTCTTTTGGAGGCAGGAGGAAGCTGTTGCTGGGACGCACGGGGTGGGGGGCCACGGAGATGTTCCTGGAAGAGGTGATGTTTAACTTATTGGGGCCAATCTTGTGATACGACCCAGTCAGAGTGGTGGCCAAGGCTGCGGCCGGGACATCTGATCTCCAGTTTATAGTTGGGTCCTGGGTGTGAAGAGCCTTCTCAGCTCCCATCTTGGTCCCATTCACGGCTGAGAAACACTTTTTCCTTTTCCCTCTGAATTCAGTGCTTGTCTGTGAGATTCTCGGGCGCCCCGAGGTCTGTGAGGTCATGGCTTCACGAAAGCCACTGAGACGGTGGGAGCGAATGACAGGGTGGAAGGTGGAAAGGTCTAGGGAGTGAGCTAAGAGAAAGGCTGGAGAAAGAGGGTCTATCCCCAACTTCAACAGGGGCTGCCCGCTGGAATCTTGGAATGGTAGCCTTCCTAAGGAACCTGGAGAAAGCCTCTGAGACCTCTCATTTTACAAGGTGGAAACTGAGGTCTCCAAAAGGCAGGGAACAGTCTAAGGTTATGTGGGATTGAATGGGAGACAAAAGCCCTGACTCAGACTTACACTAATACTCCTTCAATCTGATATAGTAAAAAAAAAAAAAAAAAAAAAAAAAAGCAGGAGAGAAAGAGAGAGAGAGAGAGAGAGCTGAACTTGGTTCACTTACTCGCTGTGTGATGTTACACAAGATATTGAACCTCTCTGAGCCTCAGTGCCTTCATCACTAAAATGGAGTTGATCAGCCCAGCCTCCGAGTATTGTCTGGGGAATTAAATGTGCTCACGCTTGACAAAGCAGTCATAAAGTGTTGTCTGTGTATTTGGTACTTAATAAAAATTATTATTTTCATCCCCTGCATTTTGCTCAAGGTAGTCACATACAAACTCACTTAAAGATCAAACATTCCTGTCGAATGATGAATTAGGAATGTGGGCAAATAAAATTAAAACCGCAAGGACCCACACACTTTGCGGGTTCAGATTCTCACCGTGGTGGGAGCTCATTGAGCGTAAGTAGGTTTCAGATAAAAGGAAACACAAGAGTGCAGCCGTGGACGTTGATAGGATGCGGTAATGGGGGGCGTGGGAGGGAAGAGGGCAATCGGGTTGTGGAACTGTCTCCCTCTGATGCGACTTTTCCTCGTTCCTGAGGGAGGAGAAGAGTTATTTTGTTTAGTTCTGTTGATGTTTTCCGTTTTGTTTGCACGCGCCCCGTGGAGAGGCTGCTGAAATGCTGAGCGGAAGCTCAGCCCCCGCTCCGGGGAGGCCTGTCTGAGAACTTGCCCGTGGTGAGGGAGACCTCCCCCACCCCCCAGGAACGGGGGAAACTGAGGACTGCGGTGGCTGTCACCTGCACCCTCAACACGGAGAGCCACCCTGTACACATGCAGTGATTTGGGACACCCCCTGCCTTTTCGTGTATGAGCAAATGGGACCACAGGCGGCTCCTGCGATTTGCGTGAGGCTCTCTGGGGACCCAAAGTCACCCTTGGGAAACAGCACGAGGGTTGGCATCTGGGGCCATGCTCACCAGATGTGAGATCATCAGCCCCTCAGCGAACAAGGGGCTGGTCAAGCCGGCCGAAGGGTGGAGACTACCTGGGCTGCTGTGACCTCACAGAGGTACCAGCGTCCCTGTTCCCCGCCCTGCCCTGTGATGAGGGCCAGCTGTTCAGTAAGAGATCCGTTTGCCTGGATGGGACAGTCGCTGCCTCTAAGAAGATGGCAAAACAAAGCCTGTAATTCCCCCATCCAATTGTGCGGTAATCCTCGGGGTGACAAGGAGATGGGGGGCGGGGGGGAGGCTCACATTTCAGTTACCAAGCACGCTGGCTGTGGCTCTTACTGAGGGCCAGCTACCCTTGTAAGCTTTTGCACTCTCTGCTTGTTCAGTCCTCACGACAACCTTCTGAGCAGCCACCATGATTATCATACTCCCATTACAGACGAGGAAACTGAGGCATTGCACGGCGCAGTAAGCTTGCTGAAGGTCTTGTAGCTAGAAAATAGCCCTGCCAGGGATTTAATGTTTATTTATTTTTGAGAGCTAGAGACAGCGAGTGGGGGGAGGGAGGGGGGGGCTGCTGGGGAGGGAGACCCAGAATCCGAAGCAGGCTCCAGGCTCCGAGCTGTCAGCACAGAGTCCGACGCGGGGCTCGAACTCGGGAACGGTGAGATCATGACCTGAGCCGGAGTCGGACGCTTCACCGACTGAGCCACGCAGGTGCCCCCCCTGCCAAGGGATTTGAACCCAGGTGGTCTGGCTCCAGAATCCTTGCTCTGCTGAGCTGCCCCTCACGGGCCACGGACTCGCTCCGGGAAGTTATGGGGCACAGCACCCCCTTGCTGGGGTGAGGAGCCCAGTCCGGCCTCGGCACTGCCCAGTGGTTGCAGACACGGGCCCTGGCCGTTGAGGAATAAGAACCCGGGATAGCTCAGCAGTCACTCAGGAGCGGGGGACCTCTGGAGTATTAACAGGTGCTTCTCCTGGAGGCCGGCTGATTTGCAAGAGTCCCGCCCAGCTGGCCCTGACCCTTTGTGTAGAACACTGGCTTCTTACCCAAGAGTAGCCATAGAGGAGGGTTGAGTTGGGCGGATGGGTGTGCACACGCCTATGTGTATGTTTGGGGGGGGGCAATAAGAGGATGTGCGTGTGTGTGTGTGTGGATGTGAGTGTGTGTGTGTGCGTGCACGGATGCATGCGCCAGAACATATTTGTCCCTTCCACAAATGCGTGGGTGGTTAATTGGGACCTTACCGTGGACGTAAGTGGTTAGGGTTTGTGTAGGAAGGAGTAACTGTTTATGAGATTTAGGAAGGAACATATTTAGTGTAAACTATTTTCTGAAACATTTACAGTCTTACCAGGAGATAGAGAGCTGAATAGCAACCGGGGAAAGAAATTGTGCAAAGAGTTATCTAAATTCTCCACCTCTTCCTTCCCCTCATTATGTAGCTTCTGTATCTGCGGAGAACTTTGCCACCACGACTGGGTGGCTGGGTTGCCAGAGGCTCCCAGAGGAAGCTGCTCTTTTCCCTTCTTGTCTGAAAGGAGAAGACCCACAGACCCAGGGAGGGCAGTCACTTATTTTCTAGGGCGCCTGGCTTTGGGTGGCTCTCAGGAGACTGATCCGGGTCCTGGCTCAGTGAGCTTCAGAAACAAGTGAGGGTAATAGCTCATGTTTGTTAGGTACCTACTATGTGCCGGACCCTCCTACCCCAGGCATTACAAGCACCATCTCATTTAATATTGTCAAGCATCCCTGGAGGTAGGGCACTATTATCGCCATCCCCATTTCACGGATGGGAATGTAGAGCCTCGGGGAGGTTTAGTAAACTGCTCAAGATCAGCTGGCTGATAAGGGGCGGACCCAGGATCCAAATCCAGGCAGGTTCCAGGGCTGCTGGAGTCAAGCCCCGTGTTGTGCTTGCTGGGGGTGGGGGAGGGGTAGAGTGGAGGGAGGGTGGGGTGGAGAGATGGGAGTCCCAGATCTGCCACCAATGGGTGAATTCTATATGAGAACAACAACTACCATATTCCGATCTTACTCTTTGCCCTTGACAACTTTCTTAGGGATCACAATGTATCTCTTGGACCGTTCATAATTGCAGCAATGAATAAATGATGGGGTGGGGGCAGGCGGACCGGGCACGTGAAGAGACGAAGAAAACAAAAATCCAAAAAATGTTCCAGGTGAGGGGCGCCTGGGTGGCTCAGTCAGTTAAGCGTCCGACTTCGGCTCAGGTCATGATCTCGCGGTTCATGGGTTCAAGCCCCGCGTCGGGCTCTGTGCTGACAGCTCGGAGCCTGGAGCCTGCTTCGGAATCTGTGTCTCCCTCTCTCTCTCTCTCCTCCTCTACTGCTTGCGCTCGTGCATGTGCGCTCTCTCTCTCAGTCTTTCAAAAATAAATAAACCTTGAAAAAAAAAAGAAAAAAGAAAGTTCCAGGTGGACCCTACTTTATTCTAACACGTGGAACCCAGTTTTACATTCTAGGGTGCGATTCAGCAAACTTGTTCTCTGAAGAGCCAGATTCTAAACCTTTGGGTCTTTGCTGCTCCTGTGGGGGGGTGTGTGGGAGAGTAGCCATAATTAAAGTCGCATAAACTAAGGCACAGGGATGTGCTGTGTCTCAGGATGTTTGCTGACCCCTAGGGGATCCTTCTGGAGAAGTGTTATTACCATTTCTGAATGTTCTCCGGTTTGCAGTGGTTGCGATCCTCAGCTCTGAACAGCCCTTCCCCCAGCCTCCCTGCCACAGAGTGGCATCCTCAGAGCTAGACAGAGAGGCCTGTGGGTCATGAGGGCGGCCCCTTAGTCACAGGTGAGGACGCTTGGGGAAGCAGGTGTGGCTTCCCCAGGAAGCTTCTTGTGGTCTTCAGACTGGGTTCCGCTGAGCCCCCTGGGGGCCACCTGGGGTGGCAGGAAAGTGGGGGGACGGGGAAGCCACAGAGAGCCGTCCCGCCCCTTGGTAAAATAACTCAGTACCACTCACCACGTAGGGTCAGTGTTAACTGTCTGCAGTGCAAGGGGTTAATAAAATAAAGCCTGGACAAGTCGTGAACACCTGGTAAAGGTCCCCTTTTCCATTTCAGAAAATTTGGACACTGTAGTTCTAAAGTACGTTGCTTTTTCTTCGGGGAGGTGTGCCTGTTCTGAAAGCATCAGACGGCGCAACCACGAGGTGCTGACAAAGCAAAGTACATGAATTCTGTGCCTGTTACCGAAAGTTCTGTTTTAACAAATCGTTCTAGGGCAGGCGCTCTGAGATCTGGCGGGAAGAGAGCCCTGACGGGGGACCTCCAGCCCCTCCAGTCTTCAGGAGACCCTGGCCCCAGGCCAGTGACTCTGATGAGTCATCAGACAACCTGGCCTGCCCTGCTGCCTTTATCAGACGCTGTGACTGAGAGAGGGGAAGGGAGACAGGAAGTTTCTAGGTTCGAGATCAAGCTCAAATTCCTGATGGGGTTTCAGAATTCAGCATCTGAACTTAAAAAAAAAATGGAAAAGCTTGTGATCTTTAATTCAGAAAGCGTTTAGAAGAAGTCAGAGGAGTGGCCAGGAAAGTGCTTAACACGTATGACGGGATGTTTCTTCTGGGCTGGTTTGCCTGAGTTTCATTTCTGTGACTCAGCATCTCCTTTGTCCCTCCTTTGCTGGTCATTAGTGTCGTGGAGAAGCAGTCTCTTGGAGAGTTTGGGGCTCAAGGTACCTGTGTTTGCTCAGTCCCAGCGATGAGGGGAGCAGAGCAAAGGTTAGAGATCATCATCAGGGAGAGAATATTCTAGACTGTTCTGGGAATGCCAGTCCCTTGTTCAGTGCACACTGGCTGAGTATCTGGCTTGTGCAAGGGTTTGCCGGACGAGGAGAGCTAGAATTCATCTCCTGTCCTGAAGGAACGATAAACTAGTTACAAGCTCTGAAGTCTGCATACGTTTGGAGATGAATTATTTCTAGACATGTTTCTTGGGACTGGGGTTCAGTGGATGGGTCCAAGGAATCTAGGTATTTAGAACCTGAGAACAAATGATGCTATGATAGCATTGATATGAACGACCACATTGCACCAGGGATGTTATTCACTATATTTTAAGATGACTGCAGTCTTTTAAAAGAATTTTTTTAATGTTTATTTATTTTTGAGAGAGAGAGAGATGTTTATTTATTTTTGAGCAAGCGAGAGAGGGAGAGAGCATGAGTGGGGGAGAGGCAGAGAGAGAGGGAGACACAGAATCCGAAGCAGGCTCCGGGCTCTGAGCTGTCAGCACAGAGCCCGACGCCGGGCTTAAACCCACAAACCGTGAGATCATGACCTGAGCTGAAGTCGGATCTTAACCGACTGAGCCACCCAGGTGCCCCAAGAAGACTGCAGTCTTTAGAAGTCCATCCATATTTAGAGATCAGGGAGAGCATATCTGAAAAAGAAGTCCAGAGAGACAGAAACAGGGATTGGGTTCGAGAGCTGGAGGTGGAGTAAATTGATGTTCAAGGATTCTAGGAACAAGGGGTGAGGAGGGAGCGCCCTCAGCAAATGCCTGAACCACTCATGGCAGTGTCCTGGTGGACCAGGGTGGTGCGCTGTGAACCAGTATATGGGACTGGTTTAAAGGGACAGGCCGTGTTCCTTGTTAGCGGAGCCCCTGCTCCAGGATCCCCAGGTCCCTCTTGGGAGTTAGAGACAGCATGATCTCCACCTGCACCATCAAGGTTCATAACTTGGTCCTGAGTGGGAAAGGTGGGATGCAAGCAAAATGCCATTAATTACATGCAGAAAAGTTGGCAGAAATTGTGCTAGACCAAACTCACATTCTAGGTCTTTAGTGATTCACAACACGCGCTTGAAAAGATCACTTTATCATCTGAACGTGTTTTTCTAAATCTGTAGAATGGGGATGATTTCTGCCTTACCGACTACTCTGAGTCTGTTTGAAGCTTACATGAAATAAGCAGTGGGCCCCAGGAGGGACCACTCTGTCCGTACGTAGCACCTCGCCTGGGGTCTGGCACATAGTAGGCACTCAACGAATATATTTTTGACTGCCCGAGCCAGTAACTGACGTGGAAATAAGTAGTGCACAGTTAACGAGTGCAAGATGGCACCTGGTACAGGGAATGACCTTGAACCTGGCAGTCAGAAGACCCAGTGTTTCGGCCTTGAGCGAGTTGGGCAACCTCTCAGGGATCATTGTCTCTTCTCTCCAAAATGCGGTGGTTCTTTGAGTCCTGAAAGTCTGGTTTCTGAGCCCAAACAATATTGCCTTATTAATTTATGACCCAATTAATTTGGAAAGGTGATTAAATTGGTCCTGGTATGAGCTAGTTTCTATTTGCTCATTCACAAAAAAAAAAAAAAAAAAAAAAAGTAAATAAATAAAAAACAAAGAAGGGTTTGTGGGGCAAATAAAATGGTAGCAATGTTGCCCCATTTAAGTTACATCTGTTTTCAAGCAATTTAAAAAGCCTAAAGGAGCGTCATTAGCATATTAACGGGGTGTTAATTACAAAAGTCTTTTAAAGCAGATTTTATAAAATCTCCACTTCATAACCATTAGCTTGTGGGACTCGAAATACAAACTCTTCCCGTGTGTTACTTGGAAGTAAGAAAATTGTAATTTAAAAGTAATCTGCCAACTTGTCACGAACGGAGACTGATTTTTTTCTCTCAATTGATCAAAATGAGTAAGGTTTTGCTATAATTATATATAATGCTGGTAATAATGAGGCTGATGATCGGTCGTTGCCTGCTTTTCACTACCTCCATCTCTGCGGATTTTAGGGGAGGTGGGGCAGAAGGGGGGGGTGCGGGAAGGGAGCGGAGGGGAGGGAGAGGGAGGAAGGGATATCACAGGGCCCTCCCCCTCCCCCAAGCACCAGAGGAAGCAACCCCTTTCTCCCCTTCCCCCCCAACAGCCAGGAGCCCCCCTTCAGGGACAGCAGGAAGCGTGAGGAGCTGTCCTGGGAGGCTCTGAAAGATGGGAGGGCGGAGGGCAGGCGAGGGATCAGCCCCTGGTGTTTGGGTCCTCACATTGCGGGCAGGGCGCTGAGCCCCTTCTCACACACACTCTCTGCTTCTATCACGTTCCCTTGTTTTCCCCCGTTGAGAAACCCAGAAAATGCTTCGGTAGCAGAGAAGGCTTCTCCTCCAAAGATGTGCCTTCTTCTTCTGCTCCTCATTCCCTAGGAGTTCAGTGTCTCCCACCTTGGGGTTGGCACCTGCTAAAATGTAGAGCTCTGTGCCTGTAAAACACCTTTCTGCCCAGTGTCAGGGTGGCTGTGAAGGGCTGAGGCTTACGTGCAGGTGCTTTTGAACACGCTGATCACGACTCAAATGTCAGAAATGTGTACCAGCTCGGTGGCATTGAGCACCCCTTCTACCGAAGAAGGGAGGGGAAAAGGTCAGGCTGAGCTGGGACCCTGCTGAAGGGAGCCCTGGCCAGCTTGGAGCCGTGAGGGGCCAGAGTCAGGATGGCGAGTATCTTAGTCAGAATGTGCCAGTGTCAGGGGGCTCCTGGCTGGCTCGATTGGTGGAGCACGTGACTCTTGATCCCGGGGTTGTGAGTTCGAGCCTCACGTTGGGTGTTGAGGTTACTTAAAAAAAATAAAATCTTTAATTAAAAAAAAAAAAGTGCCAGGATCAAAGTCAAAGCCTAGAGTGAGGCCTCAAGTCGGGGTGGGGAGGGCGGGGAGAGCTGTCTGTACAGCTGGTCGGGGGACTTGCGGAGCAGGGGACACGTGGTGGGGCTGCGGATCCCCTGCTTTCCCTTCTCCGTTCATCCGTTCAGGTGCCACTTGTCTAACTTCCTAGTCCCATTCCCTCGGGCGCTGTATTTAATCTCTCTGTCTCCTAGCTTTTGCCTTTGTCCGGTAGGAAGAAGCATCCCAACCTTAACAGGGCTTGTAGGTATGCAATGCGTCCATATACGTAACGTGTTGAGAATCATGTCTGGCTTGTGGCACGTGCTCAATGAATATGATCTGTTGTTGTTTGTCTGTTAGTCATCGAAGGAGGTGGTGATTAAAGTGTCAGTTAAAGTGGCCTCGGTAGCAGGCCTCTGCCCACCTCGTTCAGCAGCCTGCCTGTGTGTTAGGAGCCAAGAGGGGAAAGGATGTGTGCATAAGTTTCCCTTAGACTGGGAAGAATGAGCCGGCTGTCTGACCGGTCTGCGATCCTGGGGCTCGTGCACCGTGTCCCTCCGCTAGAGACAAGGCAGCGGGCTTGGGTGTGCGTGGTCGCTTGCGACCCAGTGGGAGGGAGTTACACGGGCCTGAGCCCTGCCATGCTCCTTTGATTTCAGATGGAGAGTCCTGACTCTCAGAAATAGCACACCTTCACCTCCGTCCCCTTCCCTGTGGGTGTGTATTAACCAGTGCCAGCGATTCATTACAACTTTTCATTCCATCCGGCAGAGGCTTGTTAGTGGGCCGGCAGCAAAGGGGTGGAAACACCAAGCCATTCGCTCCCTTGTCTGGCCAATCAGAAAGACGCATGCTTGACATTTTCCTTTCATTGGCTGAGGATGAGTTGCTAAGCAACTTCCTCACCTTGCTAAGAATTCCATCCTTCTGAGTCCCAGGGACTTCTCTTTCTCAAAGGCCCCCCTGTTCCCCCCAACACACACGTGCAATTCCTTACTCAGAGATTTTACTTTTGGTAAACACCAGGGACGTAGATTTCTTATGCAAGTAATTTCTTTTTTTAATTTTATGTATTTATTTTGAGAGAGAGAGAGAGAGAGAGAGAGCGGGAGGGGGGGAGAGTTGGAGAAGGAGGAGAGAGAGAATCCCAAGTGGGCTCTGTGCTGTCAGCACAGAACCCTACACAGGGCTCGATCTCAGGAATCGTGAGAGCATAACCTGAGCCAAAATCAAGAGTCAGTCGCTTAGCCAACTGAGCCATCCAGGTGCCCCTATGCAAGGAATTTCTATTGATGGACTCTATATAGTTCTACTCACTAACAAAAAATTATCCCAACGCCAATCCCATCCTGTTGTCTAGTATGTTTTGAGCGTCTGCTGTGTTCCAGGCACAGTGCTGGGCACCACAATGGCAGTCGTTAGCAGCAAGGGATAGAAATGAAAAGTGTGTAACATCCAGTAGGGCAGCAGACAGTCAGATTGGAGGTCGTGTGGAGGACCTGTTTGTGCCAGGCTCGATTACGGGGTGATCTGGGGGATGCTGGGGGAAGGGTGGAGTGGCCGGGGGGACAGGGGTGCTCCGGGCTCAGAGCAGTGGCTGTTTACTAGCCAATTCAGAAAATTCGATATTGTAAACAACTGGTATGTCCTTACCAGCGTATGGCAAGGACCATCCTTAATAGAGCATTAACTGTTGGCCTGGCTTGGGCTAAGCCCTCCACGTACATAATCTTCTATAATGGCCCTCGAGCCAGACACAGCCCCTCCCTCACAGCATCTACTGGATGGTGAATTATTGCACCTGCTACCCCAGGGCCCGTACTCCCAGGTGCTGTCCGCAGTCCAATGAGGTGGCATGTGTGCCTCCATTTCGGGTGAGAAAACTGCGGTTCAGAGAGGTTAGCTTCCTTGCTCAAATTTATGGGACCGGACAGAGGTGCAGCCTTGAATCCGGCCTGGGACTTTTTGGCTTTGGAGTCTTGTATCGTGCACGGGCTGCATTCCAGACGCCGTCGTGCCGCGAGGCACACACCGACTTCAGCAATCATTGCAATCATCACAGCGTATGTGCCCCGCACAGCTTTGATTGCTGGTGACACTCAGCATCTCAGACTGAAGGTCTAACGCTGTCCAGTTGCCGAAGGCAGGGGCCCCTCGGAAAGTGGTCCAGACCCAGACCATGTCAGATCACTGGGACCCACGCTTCATCTTTGAGATGCCCGTGGGCCGTCTCCTACCGCCCATGTGCGTGGAGCAGGGCTGGGAGGGGTCTTGGAGACCCCTGGGCAGAATGAGGCCCAGAAATAGGAAAGATTTTTCTTAAGTGTCTGGCCAACAGAGAACAGAAATTCCTGGGAAAACGCACTAGCCCTTTCTCGTCAGATGAGTGAGTTTTTATTTTAAAAAGTCATCGCCGGAGCAAAGAGAATCAACTCTGTGGAGTAGAGGGTTTGTGCATTTCCCCGGCATCGGGCCTCGGGCACAATCTGGCTGTGGCTAAAGAAGATTAGGAGGGTGTAGGGTCAGGGAGCAAGCAGGGGTGTGGGGGGGAGGGGGCAGGGGCCAGGGCGAACGGGGCTGAAGGGGCAAGAGGGAGACACTAGAGGAAACCGTGACTTTGGATCTGGACGAGAAACCAGGTTTCTGGAAACCGTCTAGGACCTTTTGGCTGTGGCTCCCCTGTGGCTATGAGAAAATGGAAAGAGAGGGAGGGAAGCCGGTAAAAGTGCCATCAACAGCTATGCTCTGGTGTCTGTCTGTGAGAACGGCTTAATTTTCCATTGGGAAGCACTTGGTCATTAGAGGCTTTCTCTCTGCTTCTTTTTCTTTTTCAAAAAAAAAAAATTTAATGTTCATTTTTGAGAGGGAGAGACAGAGCATCAACAGGCGAGGGGCAGGGAGAGAGGGAGACACAGAATCCCAAGCAGGCTCCAGGCTCGGAGCTGTCACCACAGAACCTGACACGGGGCTCAAACCCGTGAACCGCGAGATCATGACCTGAGCTGAAGTCAGATGCTTAACTGACTGAGCCACCCAGGCGCCCCTCTTTCCACCTCTTCTAAAAACAAAGCTATTCGTGTCTAAGAGCCACTGGGTCATGGGAGAGGCAAAGAGCCAAAATGGGATCGCGTAAGATGTATCTGTCTTTGTGAATTTTATTGAAAAAAATTTTTTTAAGTTTATTTGTTTTATTTTGAGAGAGAGAGAGAGAGAGAGAGAGAGAGAATCCCAAACAGGCTCTGTGCTGTCAGGCTGGCAGCCTGGGGCCCGATGCTGGGCGAATTTCTTTTTTGTTAAATGTAGCTTTAAAATAGCCCACCTCTTCTGGGTCACTGACTCAGCAGAAACACGCCATATTTAAGGCCGTTGCAAACCAAGCTTTAACTCTATTTCATTCTGTCTCAGCCATGCACCATCCTTTTTTTTTTAAATTTTTTTCAATGATTATTTATTTTTGAGAGACAGAGACAGAGCATGAGTGGGGGAGGGGCAGAGAGGGGGGAGACACAGAATCCGAAACAGTCTCCAGGCTCCGAGCTGTCGGCACAGAGCCCGACGCGGGGCTTGAACCCACAAACCATGAGATCGTGACCTCAGCCGAAGCTGGACGCTTACCCGACTGAGCCCCCCAGGCGTCCCAGCCACACACCATTCAGAGCATCATGGTATATTCCGATTGTCCTAATATTATTATTATTAACAATAAAAGCAATATACTTTTTTTAAATTTTTTTTAAATTTTTTATTTTATTTATTTTTGAGACAGGGAGAGACAGAGCATGAACAGGTGGGTCAGAGAGGGAGACACAGAATCTGAAACAGGCTCTAGGCTCTGAGCTGTCTGCACAGAGCCCGACGCGGGGCTCGAACTCACATACTGCGAGATCGTCACCTGAGCCGAAGTCGGACGCTTAACCGACTGAGCCTCCCAGGCACCCCAAAAGCAATATACTTTTAATTTCAATCGCTCTCAGCCCATCTCCTTTTATTCCTGGAACAACTTGTGAGTTCCCCAAAGTCCACGTTTTCTGTATTTTTGTGCAGGTCAGTGTTTCCCTTACCCGTCATTCCCTCTGCGCACTCTTCCCGTGATCTTCTCCGGACCGAGTATCCTTTGTCCTAGGTCAGTTCACTCTCTTTTTGAAAACTTAAATAGCTATTTTTAGAAAGGCAATCTTGTACAAAAATAGAAGCCCAGTCACCTGCTATAAATAGAAGGAAACAGTAAAAGTAATTCTTAAACTCTTAATATTTTGTGACACCCACACCCACTTAAAATACCCCCGAAGGTGTCCCTCACCACCGCGTTACAGGCGGCACACCTCGGGAGCTCTTGGGTTGATGCGGGTATGAAGCTAAGTGGTGTTCCTGTCTGTCCCACGGCTCTGGGCCTGCTGTCGGGGTGCAGAAGTGACAAGGCACAGACTCTCTGGGACCCACGCAAGCAGAGTAAAAAGGAGAGTTGCGGGGTCCTTTGGTCTGAAGCCGAAGCCGGAAGGGAACGGCCAGGGGGTCGGACGGCCGCTGTCCCAGTGGAGAGCAGGGCTCCTGGCCCGTCAAGACAGGCTGGCTTCCAACTCACCTGTCACATGTTATCTTAGTAACAGGCTCAAGATATACGTTGGCCTCTGTGAATGTCACAGCCTTCCTGGGCCTCAGAAGAGTCTAAAATTGTTCTTTCCAATCAGTGGCCATCTGGGAAGATTTTTGGTTTCTCCGGCTTGAGTTCTTGGAAGCTGCCCTTTTCTCCCTCTTCTTCAGATAAACTTGCAGCTTGAGATCACTTCGTAATTGAGTCATCTTGCACTTTGCGATATGGTGGCTCTCCCAGTCATCCTTGCTGTCCTTGCCAACACAGACCGGAGGCAGCGTGGGTTTCAGACCGACAGTTCGAATCTAGGCTCTATCACTTATCCCCCGGGCAGCGCCGGGTACCACGCTAGGGGTGGGGAAGCGAAAATGGACACTTCTCCCCTTCTCTCGGTTGAGTGGAAAAGCCAGAGCAATAAACAAATATGGC
This sequence comes from Panthera onca, assembly GCF_046562875.1. Taxonomy (NCBI): domain Eukaryota; kingdom Metazoa; phylum Chordata; class Mammalia; order Carnivora; family Felidae; genus Panthera; species Panthera onca. The sequence goes on from NC_138355.1 coordinate 62,875,597, forward strand.
GACACAGTGGAATCAGTGCTAGGATAGGAGTAAACACAGGCTATTATTAGAAAACAGAAAAGGGCATCAGACGAGTCCGGGAACACCAGGGAAGGCTTCCTGGAGGAGGGGACACTTGACTTAGACCTTGAAGGAGGAATAAGAACGTCATGGAAATGGAGAGGAGAGCAAATCATCCTGGAACAGAGAGCAGCTTGGGGGCGGGGGGAGGCTGAGCCCCTGAAATGGTCCCCACAGGCTTATCGTCAGGAGGAAGTGAGTTAACGCATGGAATTTGCTTAATGCTATTCAGGATAGGTGGTAAGTGTCCGACCTGTTCATTTGAACCCCTTTGCCACTCTTCTGTGGACCCCTGGAAAGTGATTCATCCTCAGCCGTGCTACTGAATTTTTTTTAATGTTTATTTATTTTTGAGAGAGAGAGAGAGACAGAGTGGGAGCAGAAGAGGGGCAGAGAGAGAGGGAGACCCAGAATCCGAAGCGGGCTCCAGGCTCCGAGCTGTCAGCGCAGAGCCCGACGCAGGGCTCGAACTCACGAACGGTGAGATCATGACCTGAGTGGAAGCTGGATGCTTAACCGACTGGGCTGCCCAGGCGCCCCCCCCCCCATCAGCTGTGCTACTTAGAACAGGGTGATTGGGATTTATCTGTTAATGAGACATTTGTCCCTGATGGAGACTCCCCGGGTAGGATGATAGGAGGGTCAGAGCTTCCTTGGACGTGGGACTGGCTGTTCTCCCCCCAGAGAGACCTTAGGCGTGTTAGCAGAAGCTCAAGAGAAACTCTAGGCTGACATTTTTTCCAGTGGAATATTTAAGAGTCTTTGCACAGAGAAAACATGAGCTCAAGGAAGTGTATCGACCCCCGTGTTCACTGCAGCATTATTTACAATCCCCAAGATGTGGAAATAACGGAGGTGTCATCAATGAGCAGGTAAAAGTTGTATATGTGATGGAGTATTATTCTGCCATCAGAAAGAGTGAACTCTTGTCGTCTGTGACAACACGGACGGACCTTGGGGGACTACGCCCAAGTGAAGTAAGTCGGACAGAGGAAGCCAGATCCTGTATGATCTCACTTATGTGGAATCTAATAATAATAATGAAAACACACTGAGCTCATAGCACCAGAGATCAGATTGGTGGTTGCCAGAGGTAGGGATAGGGGCGGGAGAAATGGGTGAAGGGAGTGAAAAGGTACAAACTTCTAGTCATAAAATAAGTAAGTTCTTGGGATGTGACGTCCAGCATGGCGACTATAGTTAATAGTACTGTACTGTATATTTGAAAGTTGCTGGGAGTAGATCTTAAAAGTTCTCATCACAAGAAAAAAAAAAAACCATTCAGGGCGGCTCAGTCGGTTGAGTGTCTGACTTCAGCTCAGAGCGTGATCTCGCGGTTCGTGGGTTCGAGTCCCGCGTCGGGGTCGGCGCGGAGCCTGGAGCCCGGAGATGTGTTTCCTCTTCTGCGTCTCCCTCTGCTCGCGCTCGTCTCTGTCTCTCAAAAACAAATAAAACGTTAAAAAAAACAACAACAAGAAAAAGCATTTCCAACTGTGTGTGGTGACGGATGTTAACTAGTCTTATCGAGGGTGATCATTTTGCAGTATAAACAAATACCGAATCATTCGGTTTTGCCCCTGAAACGAATACAATGTTGCGTGTCAATATCTCAATAATAAAAAAAGAATAGTACTTCTGACGTGCTTTGCTGCCCCCCAGCATTCAAAGGGGGCATGTCCCCCCCCCCACGTATCTTGCTCCTAACACTACCCTCAGTGGCCCCTGATATCTCCCAAGACTTAGGAGAGCATCCTGCACGTAGTAGGTACTCAAGAGATACTCCTTGAGCGAACAGGGGACCACACAAGGAAGTAGCTCTATGACACAGGGTGGGCTGCCCTATCATTTTTCCAGTCTCTTCTTTGCTGCTCAGATCCTGAGGTGTAGAGCTCCTCTCTTAGGGAGAGCGTGTTCCGTGCTGGGCGCCTCAGATGACAGTGGGGCACCCTCCTTCTCTGTCATCTTGAGCTGCGACTGACCCTAAGGGAGCTTGGAGTCAGCTCAGCCTGGGAAAGATGGTAGCAGACAACCACGTGCCCAGGGGCTGTTCCGTGGACACCTGGAACCACAGCTCCCCGGGCCGTGAGGTCGAAAGGGTCTGGGCAGGCCTGTGCGCCCTTGCCTTCCTGGGCTCCTGTGGCCAGCAAGCCACGCGCGGCCATCGTGCGTCTTCTTCCCTGAGGGCTGGCAAAGCCCCGTGCGGTAGAGACAGGCAGGGCGAGGACTCTATAGGCACAAAGCTGTGAAAGATAGGGGCAGTCGAGGGCGTGACAACAGCGTCTGCTGCCCCGTTGTCATGGCGGAACGCGACCCCTGATGGCAGGGACGGGGTTCTCCCGGGCTCTGAAACCCCAGCACCTGGCATAGTACCTGTACCTCAGTCAGCGTTCACCGCACGTGAGTGAGTGATGTTCTGTCCTAGAGAAGGCCCTCTCCCTCTCTCTTCTTCATTTGCCTTTATTCTACGCGCTCAGTGGGGGTGTGAGCGCCTGGGGTTCGCGGATATGCAGTGGGGCTGGAAGGCGGGGAAGGGCACGGGAAACAAGCTGGGGGTGGTCTCTGTCCTCACAGGGGCCACCTCTGTGCCCCCCAGTCTCCCATCACCTTTGCTCTTCTCTTTCCAGGCTCCCCCGGCCACTCCAGCTCCACGTCTATGAGCCCATTGACAGCCTTGTCCACAGGGAAGCCAATGGACAGCCACCCCAACTACACGGACACCCCCGTGAGTGCCCCACGGACTCTGAGCGCGGTGGGGACGCCCCTCAATGCCCTGGGCTCTCCATATAGAGTCATCGCCTCTGCCATGGGCCCACCCTCAGGAGCACTGGCTGCGCCTGCGGGAATCAATCTGGTTGCCCCGCCCAGCTCTCAGGTAGGTGCCCGTCCTCCCGTGGGACTTTCCAGCCACCCTGTATGGTGTCACCCGTGCCGCTCCTGGAGCCGGGCCAGCACTCGGTGGGTGCCTCCTGTGTACTTTCTGGGTCGTCTCTGCAGGCGTGTCTCCTGCTGGACCTTCTTTAAGGGTGTCCTCAGGCGGGGGAGCCCCCGAGAACTGATGACGCCTTGTGATGGAGGAGACGGTGGCTCAGAGGTCACCCCTGTGGCTTAATGGTTCAGCCCTGGCACTGATCTCACCATCTCTGAGGGCTGTTTGTCATCCTTGGGATGGACCCCATCTGTTCTTCTCATTCTAATGAGTACTTATCAAGTCACTGAAGTGCCTGGTGCTCTCTTACATGCCGTGGTGGACGTGAAATGCTCAGGACATGGTCTTTGCTCTCTAGGAGCTTATAGTTGAGAGACGAATAGGTGGAGATGGCACACGGATAAATCCAGAACATGGCAGACTGTGTTATCTACCTGTTGTCCCTGAGATAGAGGAAAAGACTGGAAACTCAGGAAGGAAGGAAGCCTCACCCAATTCCTAGTGCTTCTGCTACAACAGAGGAGAGGGGGTGTGTGCATAGTAGACGCTGCTGTAGCATGGCCAGTCGCCTCTCCTTCCTTCTAGTAGTGTCGCAGTGAGGTCGGCAACCTTCCCTTCTTGTAGTGGTCAGCTGTTGCTGCAGTGATGCTGTGTAACAAACAGTCCTCAAGTTGTCATGGTGCACAAACGCACACATTTTTTTTTTGTGTGTGTGTGTGTTCCTCACTCACAAATTTATGTTGGCTGGGATGGCTCTGTTTCAGGTGGTAGGCGAGCTGGGCTAGGCTGCAGGCTGGGTGCAAGTCTGCTCCTCATGTCCCAGGCTGAAGGAGCTACTTGGGGCATGCTTTTCTCGTGGTGTCTCACGGGAGCACAAAGCCAAAACCAAACCAGAAAGGTACGGCGGAGTGTCTGCTCGCATCATGCCCTCTGGTATCCCCTCGGCCTGAGAAAACTACACGGCTGACTCCAACATTGTGGGGCAGGGAAATAGGCTGTGACTATTTTAGCAGGAGGTACACAGTGCAAAGGATGTGAAGAATTAGGAGCAATAATCCCATCCACCATGTGCTCCACTTATGGGTATCTCAGTTTGGGGCTGGTGCCATCTTGCCCCAAACGCCAGCACATCTAGAGGCAGGATTAGTAGGTCCTGAAGCTTCCTTGGGATTTCGAGTTTGGGAGAAGAGGCAGGACTCCCGTTGTGTCAGTCTTTCTACCGCAGGGAGAACTTCAGAGACTATCCCCAGACCATCCCTTTCAAGAGGCTTCGTGTGCTCAGGGTCTGAAAGCAAAGCTGTGTGGAGTCACAGAACTCGAGAGCCAGTAACGGCTCCAGAAGGCTCTGGACTCAGGGATTTGAGAATCTGTAGAATACCTTGGGGGTCTTTGAGTGCGGGAGCCAGGGCCAGGTGCACATAGATCAGCGGGGCTGGTGGGGTCTGCAGGGAGCCGCCCCCTTCCCTTGAAGCCGTTGCAATTCAAAGACGTGAAGCTTGCACAGGCCAAGCAAAGTACTCCTGTGGGTCGCATCTGGCTGGCCCTTTTCACCCCGACTTGTCATCTGATGGCTTCACCTATAGGATCTTCTTCGGAGTGTACATTTCTCCCCTATCCCAGATCTTGGCCCTTGTGGAGCTGGTTAAAGCCCAGCTGAGAACCACGAATTCTGTCTAAGCCCTCATCCCACAAATGAAGTAACAGGACTCAGTGAGCTCAAGCGACACATCCAGCGTCTCCCAGCCAGTCAGCAGCAGAGCACGGGTTCGAGCCCAGGTGTCCTGACCCCCGCTCTGTGTTCATGACGCTGCATTCACCTGCTGCTGTGGTCTGTGCTGACTCAATCCGTGACCCCAAGATCTTCCGTTGGCCACCAAGGATTAAAAGATGAGTAATCCGGGCACCTGGGAGGCCCAGTTGGTTAAGTGTCCGACTCTTGATTTCAGCTCAGGTCACCATCTCGCGGTTCTTTTTTTTTTTTTTTCTTTTTAAATTTTTAAAAATGTTTTATTTATTTTTGAGACAGAGAGCGACAGAGCATGAGCAGGGGAGGGTCAGAGAGAGAGGGAGACACAGAAACAGAAGCAGGCTCCAGGCTCTGAGCTGGCAGCACAGAGCCTGACGCGGGGCTCGAACTCACAAACCGTGAGATCATGACCCGAGCCGAGGTCGGACGCTTCACCGACTGAGCCACCCAGGCACCCCAACCGTCTCGTGGTTCTTGAGTGCGAGCCCCACATGGGGGCTGCCCCTCCTCTGCTCACTCACTCACTCTCTGTCTCAAAATAAATAAATTAAACTTGAAAAAAATGAAAGATGACTAATCAGTGCTCCTAAGGTGTCTCTTGCGGACGTGGCACGTCATGTGGGCAAATTGCAAGGCAGTGTCTTGTGGGCTATGGTAGGCTAAGAGCAGAACCGAAGGAGCAGAAGCCAAGGAGTCTGGACCTTCCCAGGCGTGTTTCCATGAGAGGAACGGGGTCCAGACGGCCGGGGGATGGGCAGGTATTTATGCCAGCAGCGCTGGTGCCACGTAGCCTTCAGAACGTGAGACCCTGATGAGGTTGGTTTATTCACGCTCTTCCTTGTGAACGGACCCCAGGAAGGCAGGTCATAGCCAGTAGGCAAGAGACAGAAGGACACGTTGAAGCTCCGGGCTGCAAGGAAAGTCTTGCTGGGGCGTTCGTGGTCCTTCACGTAACTACTCACGGGGACCGACTTTGCGTCCGGCGGTACTTGATGCTCTCGTAGGTTCTGGGGAAAAGCGCGGAGCAAGGTGGCTGATGTCTTCACGTTCACGGCAGTTAGACCGCAGCAGGTGAGACGGAGACGAAACGAGCGAGCGAGGTGGTTTCACATAGCAATCGTTCTATCTGCGAAGAAGTGAGGCAGGGTGAGGTGACAGACAGTGACAGGGCCTGTGGGTGGGGAGTGGGCAAGGCCCCATCCTTCAAGGCTGCTTTTAGCAACCAGGCTCCGGTCTGATTGAGCCAAACCTAGCCGACACGTTCGGCTTCACAGCCGTGTGAGTGGCAGGGACGCTCGCTATTCCTGGACCGTATGTCTGTACAGAGGGATTGGGGTTGAAAGGTCAGCTGAAAGCTTCGGTCCTGGCCAACTGGGCTGTGTGCAGAGGCCGAGGCCAAGTTTCACTCCGGGAGCTATATTAAGCTTGCCAAGCTCTGGGGGAGCTCAGCGGCCCCGGGACGTTGAACGGCGTCGTGGCCTCGGGCTCCAGACACGTTTCGCCTAATTAACCAGATGACACAGGACATCTAGGACCCTCGGTGTTAGCTGCGGTGAGTTGGACTCTGAACCACCTGGATAGACTGTCTATGCATCCTGCCTTCCTCGCCCAGGATGGGTCTGAGCGGGACCCGCACGGGAAGCGTGCTCCTCCTGTGACCTGGGTCTAGGGTAAGTGCAGTTTGCGGGGGGAGGGGAGGGGGTGCTCTGGTGTGGGAGCAGCAGGGCCGTGTCTCCTGTTCCCTGCCCTGTCGTTCCGGTGCTTGACCAAGTCTCTCTGCTCTTCTTGGACTTTCATTCGTGAGGAGTAAAGAGAACTGAACAGATACTGCGGACATGGGGACTGTGTAACCTTTCGCAAACCACTTAAGCTTATGTCTGTCCTCAGTTTCCTTTTCTCTTTCAGGGTAACATGCTTTATGAACATTAAAGGAGCTATGATTTATAAAGTCACTTCTTAAGTGCTCTCTGGTGGCAGTAAGGTGGCATTATTATTATTATTATCATTATAATTATTATAATTATTATTATACCTAGGTGATATGCACCTCAGTGATTTACATTCTACCCCTATGGGATCTTTGCTCCCAGGGTATTCTCTTGCTGAGAGGTTCTAGAAAAGTTCATTTCAATAAGCATTCATTGAACCAGGCCCTGGAAGTGAAAAAAAAAAAAAAAAAAAAAAATTATAAGGGTCCATCTCTGCTGTGGGGCGCCTGGCTGGCTCAGTCAGCAGAGCGTGTGACTCTTGATCTCTGGGTTGTGAGTTTGAGCCCCGCGTGGAGTGTAAAGATTACTTAAATAAATAAAACTTAGAAAAAGAAAAAGAGTCAGTCTCTGCTCTGGGGAGTATTTAAGTTGAGGGAGCAATTTCCAGAAACACCAAATATGTAGTTGGGAAGATATTTATGCAGCTTTCAGACAAAATGATCAAGGCCACATTTTCCTGACTCTGTGTGTGTGTGTGTGTGTGTGTGTGTGAGTGAGAGAGAGAGAGAGAGAGAGAGAGAGAGAGAGAGAGAGAGAGATCTGTTGCCTGCACTTGGAAATAAGCCCTGAAAGTTCTTGGAAGGCCCCTACCTCTTTCTCCCCTCCTGAACCCTGCTGCTGGACCTGGGTTCTGTCCCTGATAATTCCTGCCCAGGTAGTACTTTCCTTTCAGATTTTTGTAGAGAATACTCAAATAATAAAAATTACGAATGTTGGAGTTGAAACAGACCTTAAAGGCTGTCTTGTTTAATGATTAAAAAAAATAAGCCATGAAGTCTTGTCTCCAAGAGAAAGCGTGTTTGGAAGGTTAATGTGTACGTTTTCTTTCTTTTAAAAAAATTTTTTTTTAAAGTTTACTTATTTATTTTGAGAGAGAGAAAGCATGAATGGGGGAGGGGCAGAGAGAGGAGAGAGAAAGAGAGAGAGAATCCCAAGCAGGCTCCGCACTGTCAGTGCAAAGCCTGATGCGGGGCTCAAACTCACAAACTGTGAGATCATGACCTGAGCCGATCGATACTGAACCGACTGAGCCCCCCAGGTGCCCCCTAATGTGCATGTTACAAACAGGTGTGGGTGAACTAGGAGGAGGAGATCTGAAGCCTTCTTGCTCACCTTCCCCGCTGCCCTGCCACGCACACTCTGAGTTGGAAAACCCACCGATCTAATCTGTAGATGAGGCAAAGGGTCTCTGACGCAGTGACCTGGTCAAGATCACGCAGTGAGGAGGGGGCTGGTCCCCACCAAACCCAGGGCTCCTCTCCCCCCTGTAGAAGGCGCAGGCTCCTTACTCCTCATGACAAGGCCCTCTTCTAGATTAAAGCAGTGCCCCGTATACAGTCCGCTCCCTGGAAAAAGAGTGCCTGCCTGTGGCCTGGCAGGCCGGCCACGTCTCTGCGTTTAGTGGGATAATTTTGGCTGAAAGCAGCTCAGAAATGTGGGAGCTGATGTTCCGTGATGGCTCCGGGGCATCCAGGAAGCATTTGGTCCCTGGCCGAGTCTGCAAATGGAAGCCAGGCCAGTCAAGTGTGTTTCCACCCTGTTCTCGGGGAGCAGCCAGCCGCCTGGTGAACCCCCGCTCTGAAAAGTGCTCACTTCCGCGGGGCTGCTTCTAATGGAACCAGACAGCCAGGCGGGGGACTCGGGGGGCCAGGCAGCTAATGGGTTTGCGCTCTGGCGGGTGCCTTCTAGCCCGTCTGCCCTCGCTCGGAGCCCACACAAACCCCGAGCCAGCGAAGAGGCCAGTGGGTATCAGCCCTTCTGTCCCAACCCCTCCCTTCTGCCACCTGCCCACCCCCTGCCCCCATGACCCAGGAAGAGAAGGGTTGGGGGGGGGGGGTGGCCGGCTCCCAGCTGGGAGAGAGAGGGCTCCCCACCAAGGAGGTGGGCCAGGAGGCTCAGACACTCGGAGTCTCCTGCCACAGCAAGACAGAGCTTGTGGTAAAGGACTGGTCTGGGAGCCCAGCGCTGGAGCTCTGGCCTGTTAGCCTGGGGAGGCTCCGCGTCTCCCCGGGCGGCTCTGACAGCCCCCGTGTCTCTCTCCTGCAGGCTTTCCTCGAGCTGCCCCCCCATTTATCTTCCCGAGGCGGAGTTTCGAGAGCAGGATTCCTCAGCCCAGAACCTCCCGTGGCTGCTCTTAATTGCTTCTCAAGATTAGATCCACTCTCCTTAGCCCAGCGGTCAGGCTTCAGGCCTCTGCCACAGCCCAGCCCCCGGCCTTGCCTCCCACCCCTGCAGCCCACAGGAACCCCTGGGCTTCCCCCAGGCCTTTGCTCTCAGAGCCTTTAGCCCGTGAGGGGCCCGTCCAAACCTGACCCACTTTTAAAGGCGGCCAAGGCCTAGCTCCAATGCCACCGCCTTCAGGAAGCCTTCCCAAATCTCCGTTGTTTGGGGTCTTTCCTTCCTAAACCATCCCAACTGACTTTTAATCTTGTCAATGGCCTTGAGGCGGTACTACATCCTCCTCCTTTCGGTATCCCCACGGTATTTCTGAACAAACACATGAATAAACCGCTCTAAGGCCTAGTTCCCTCATCTGGAAAATAGAATGACCTCATAGGGCTGTTGCAAGGATTAGGAGAGCAGTGAGCAGCGTGGGGAGTTTTCTGTGGTGGGTGGGGCTAGCGGTGGGCGGGGCTCATGGTGGGCGGGGCTAACAGCAGCAGTAACGGTACCTACTGTGTTTGGGCTGGAGATAGTGAGGCTGGTTCCACCGGACCTGGCTGTGGAAGGAGGAGGCGAGTGAGCGTCTCTTGAGCCTCAGGGGATAGCGGCCTCCTCCTCATTCCCATGCCCGTTCTCCTCCGTCTGAGGATTTGGGGACAGAGCCTCCTCAGTCAGCTAGCGGGTTCTTTCTCTGGGGTCGTCCCACCTCCAATGCTTCCATTTCATGGGTGGATCTAAGTGGTTAGCATCTGTGTCACTGAGGCACTCAAGGAAAGTTGTTGCCTAGAATTTACATCGATGGAAACCCCCCTCACCTGATTTCTGAAAAATAGACACATCTAAATATGTCCCTCATCTGAAGTGATGATAATGTATTATGACAATGTTAAATAATTTTCTGACCACCCCTGCTCACCAAGAAATGGAATCATTTAACCCCTTTGGTGAATGTGGCCTCATTTACTACAGGATTCCCAGCACCTAGTAGACTGTTGGCTTATAATAAACACTAGAATTCTTGTCTTGATCAACCAGATTTTATGGGAATGATAAAGGCCACAATTTATGGGACCCCTAATGTGTGCCAGGCACTGTGATGGGGATTTTACATCATTATCTCGTCGAGTCCTCCCAGTGACTACGTAAACTAGGTCTTACTAGGCTCATTTTCCAGATAAAGAAACTGAGGGTCGAAGATTAGTAACTTCTTTGAAGTCACGCAGCCAATAAGGGCAGCTTGGGAGTTGGTCCCAGTTCCCTGGGACTCCCAAGCCATGTTTTTCCCACCATACCGGTGATTCCGAGCCCTGATGCACATAGCATTACCCAGGAAACCTGAAGAAACGTCAGTACCAATGGCCATCTGACCCATTGACTCAAGATTTCTGGGTGTTGGATCCCTGGGATCAGTTTTTGTTGCAAGCTCCCAGGTGTACATCCAGGGTTGAGAACCACAGTATGATACCAAAACAAAGCCAAATACTGGCTACAAATTCTAGATGTCCTGTCTTAGCCTTGTAAAGAGAGGGGGGAGGGGAGAGGAAGAGAGAGAGAATTCTCCCATCCCATGTGTGTTTTCACCCTTCACACAAATTAATTTTTAAAAATTCCCAGTGACTTTGACTTTGAAGCAAGGAGCTGAAGGCTGTCTTGTGTTTTCTGCATCCCATAGTGCACTTGACCCAAGCCTCTGCCCATCTCCTGTGCTCAATAAATATTTGCTTAGTGAATTGAAAAGCTGGTAAATTTAAAAGGAACCTAACTCAGGCTGTGTTGTGTTTTATGTTTTATTGATCACTCCTTCTGTCCCAAAGGCCTTGAATAGAGAAACAAATCCTACCTTTGGTTTAGTTTAGGAATTACAGTCACTTTGGTGAGGCAGTACGATTCGAAATTCACACGGACCATACAGAAGTCTGTAGTCTGTGGAATCTCTCTGAAACTCCCAGATCCTTACCAGGTGCCTCTGCTGGACGTTTAAACATACTCCCTAACCACCTCTGTTTGCGCTTACTTAACTAAGCGTTTTTCATTTTGGCACATGTGACTCTTTAGTGAAAGTGTGCAGTTTTGAGGAAGGAGAGATCTTCTAGGTTAAAAAAATTTTTTTTAATGTTTCTTTATATTTGAGAGTGAGAAACAGAGCACGAACGGGGGAGGAGCAGAGAGAAAGACACACACACAGAAACCAAAGCAGGCTCCAGGCTCTGCGCTGTCAGCACAGAGTCCGACGCGGGGCTCAAACCCACGAACCGTGAGATCATGACCCGAGCTGAAGTCAGACGCTTCACCGAGCCACCCAGATGCCCCGAGATCTTCTAGGTTTTATATCTCCTTTCACAGTGCTTAGAATGTTGAGCTGTGCACATGGGCACTCAGAATTTCTGCTAATCGGATGACCTAGTCATGATCACTTAAGATTTCTTTGATGAATATGGAACACTTAGCGGCTTCTCGGTGATCTCCCCAGACACTGGGAGACTTGGAGGTGGTGGTGGTGAGGAGCTAATGTGAACGTGTGGTAAAAGACGAGGGATAGGAGGCACATAAAATTCATCTCTTCAGCCATCCAAACGCACCGACTCCCCACCCCGGGTGCTGGGACCATGTCAGACACAGGGAGGACAAAGCACCCAGTCTCTGGCTGTATGGATTTTCCAGTTTCACAGGAAGATGGTCTGTTTCTTACATTTAAGTTCAAAACCACGAGCTGGGGCTTTCTGCCCAACTTTTTGGGTGCTACTGGAATAATCTGGGCATTTGGTTTGGCATCCTCTGTGGGTTCGTTAAGGTGACGACTACACGTGTCTTCTCTTCCATTTTACTGTGAACTCTTTAAGAATGTGCATTTTTATTTTTTAAAAATTTTTAATTTTTTAAAAAGTGTGCGTTTTTAGACCTTCCCTTTGTACCCCAGCGCCTCGCATGGAGTCTCCATGGTGAGTACTCAGTGAGTGTCTATAGATTGACTGAATGGATTTGCATTTTTTGCTTGGTTTTCTTGGAGTCTAAGTCTTTTGCCTAAGAGCCATAGTTCCTCTTGGAGCACTGCTGAATGGACAGTCAGTAGTTTTACAGAATCTAAAAACACACAGCTGGCTTGTCCTAAGTGTGTCTGAAGCATGTCCGGGGTGGGTTTCTAGCTCTGACGAAACAGACGAGTGAAATGAGTGAAGGCAGAGCACTCTGATGACGTGTTGTGATTTTTGATTTAGGTTTTGGTGTGTAGGAATGATTTGGTTCCTCTATGCCCCCTTTTCTCCCTCCCTCCCTTAAATTCATATCCCCCACGGACAGTTTTGGATACTCTGTACTTGGAAACCTCTTCTTGAAATAGAACTTGTTTGGTTTTTTTTTTCTCCCCGCAAGGATACCCCTGTTGCTTTTGGTCTCAGGCGCTGGGTCTGCCCTGGCTCTGTGTTTTATTGTGTGTTTTCTCTCGCAGCTAAATGTGGTCAACAGTGTCAGCATTTCAGAGGACATCAAGCCCTTACCAGGGCTTCCTGGGATTGGAAACATGAACTACCCATCAACCAGCCCCGGATCCCTGGTTAAACACATCTGTGCCATCTGCGGGGACAGATCCTCAGGTACATGTAGAAGCAGATGTCACTCTGGGGTGTCCCACACAGTGAGGGTCTCAGAGATGGCACCTGGTCCACTGACCACCTGGCTACATTGTACCCAGTGGAAGGAAAAGGGCCTTTTCGGATGGTCCAGCTTGGGGCCCAGGCTGTAAGTTTCTGCCGCTGCGCTCGTAGCCGGAAATCCGGATGAATTTAAAGTATGGTTTCGGTTTTAAGGGTTGGCTTTGCAGGAAGCCCCTCCGTGGAGTTACTGTGTTGCATGTGTGTCTGGAAGAGAGAAGCTGTTCTGATCAGTAGGTGTCTCTTTAATTGTTTTTATTTTATTTTATTTTATTTTTTATTTTTGTAATGTTTATGTTTATTGTTGAGAGAGAGAGAACAACAGAGCACGAGCAGGGGAGGGGCAGAGAGAGAGGGAGACACAGCATCCGAAGCAGGCTCCAGGCTCCGAGCTGTCAGCACAGAGCCCGACGCGGGGCTCGAACTCATGAACCGCGAGATCCCGACCTCGGCTGAAGTCGGACACTTAACTGACTGAGCCACCCAGGCGCCCCTCTTTAATTGTTTTTAAATGTTTATTTATTTATTTTTAGAGAAAGGAGGGGTAGGGGCAGAGAGAGATGAGAGAGAAAATCCTCAGCAGTCTCCTCCCTATCAACACAGAGCCAGACTTGGGGCTCGAACTCACGAACCATGAAATATGACCTGAGCCAACATCAAGAGTCGGACGCTTAACCACCTGAGCCACCCAGTCACCCCCCAAGATCTTTATGTCATAAGCCTGCATGTCATATTATGCTATAGAGATCATACACTAATTTATTCCTCCAACAAGCAGTAGCATCTAGAAAATCCATAACTCAGGTTCCTCGTCTGCTTTTCGGTGGGGCTCCCATGTCCTTGGGCCTCAATTATGGGGAAATATTAGGAAGGCTGAGGTTTTTTCCCCCATTAGATAATACATCACAAGCATAAATATTTTTATTTATTATGTATACTTAACGTCTTGAATGGAGACAGAACATTTAGCTTAACTAAACACAAGAGTTGCCTTAATAAAATAAATGTAAACAAAGCCTCGGGTCAAGACTTTTCTTTTTTCTTTTTTTTTAATATGAAATTTATTGTCAGATTGGTTTCCATACAACACCCAGTGCTCATCCCAAAAGGTGCCCTCCTCCATACCCATCACCCACCCTCCCCTCCCTCCCACCCCCATCAACCCTCAGTTTGTTCTCAGTTTTTTTTTAATGAAATTTATTGTCCAATTGGTTTCCATACAACACCCAGTGCTCATCCCAAAAGGTGCCCTCCTCAATGCCCATCACCCCCCCTCCCCCCTCCCCCCCTCCCCCATCAACCCTCAGTTTGTTCTCAGTTTTTAAGAGTCTCTTAAGCCTTTTCTAATAATGCTCTCCGGAATTAGCCATTCCAGAGAGTGCCTTCCAGAGGGAAGACACGAGGAAGGGCACATTCATCCTGCTTAGTCTCCTTCCTGGGATCAAGCCTGCCGTCTCTGTCGGCTACCCTTTGCGGTCCCCTCCCCGGGTCCAGGTGATGTGCCAGTGTCCCTGGGGGGAGAGTCCGGGGGCTCTCTTGAATGAAAGATCCAGACAAACCCAAGGACGGTCTCCGCAGCATTCATTTTCTTTTCTTTTCTCTTGCCTTTTCCTGGGAGCAGGAAAGCACTATGGTGTGTATAGCTGTGAAGGCTGCAAAGGCTTCTTCAAGAGAACCATACGCAAGGACCTCATGTACACGTGCCGGGATAACAAGGACTGCCTCATTGACAAGCGTCAGCGGAATCGCTGTCAGTACTGCCGCTACCAGAAGTGCCTGGTGATGGGCATGAAGAGAGAAGGTGAGGCCCCCGTCCCCTCGGGGGAGACCGCTTTGCGATTTCTCCGGGACCGCGGCCGGGCGCCCCCTGCCCAGGCAGCGAGCACCCCAGAGCACAGAGAGCAGTGTCGCCTTCCTCCTCCCCCACTCACGCATCCTTGCCCTGGAGCTCGGGGGACGGTCCCCCGGTCCCCCAGCCAGACCCTGTCCCTGGCTCTTCCGAGCCCTGGGAAGCAAGTCCTCGAGTCGGTTTCAGGGTCCCGGAGCACAGCCCCACAAACGGGGCCTCAGTGCCTCTCTGGGAGGAGCTGGCCTCCCGCCTCTAATCCTCACCGGGGAAGCCTGCTGGGTGGAGTCTTCTCTCTGGGCTTTTATAACCCGGGGCTGCCACAGGTCCTCTGAGACTGGTGTATTCCGTGGTGTTGCCGGCAATCAGACTCGGCCTCCTCATTCAGAGAGACCCGCACGTGTAACTTCCACGTCTTTCCAGTTTATAGTGTGGCTTAGCTGGGCTGTATGGAATGAAAAAAAAAAAATCTGAAAGTGTTTTCTGTTCATTTAGAAAATCGAAAAGGCTTTCTGTTAAGTAACACAACTAAATCGAATTGGGCAGTTAATTAACGCACGAACTCAGGCAAGTACAAGTGTACATGGTGAGCCTTCCTAGATTCAGAGTGAGGAAGTCTTGTCTCTGTCTGGGAACTAGGCACAAGGCATTTAGTCAGTCCCGGGAGACTCCTCATGCTTGAAGAACTTCTTTTCTCTGAGGAGAGGGGAGGCTGACTGAAAGGATCCACAAAGAGAAGGTTCTTTGAGCCCCTTCTAGGAGAGAATGCTACCAAGAAGGAAAGAAATGGCAGGCCTAGCATGTCTGAGGTAGACGGAGGGGGCCCTTTAGACTAATTAATAGCCCTCATCATTCTACAGTGGAGGAAACCAGTATGGACTGAGGAGGGGAGTTTTCCAAGGTCCCAGAGGTAGGTGACGAGCCCAGAGTGGTCTTTGTACTCCCAGATCAGAGCCCATCTGGAGTCTCCCCTCCTCCCAGGGTGCAGAGGGGTTCTGGTACGAAGATGGCCCTCACTCTGTTGTCTGACAGCAATCTCAAGGGGGCAGACCCAAACCTGGGCTCCTGATAATCTGCCCTCTTAGCCTGTTTGTTGCACAGTCCTCTCCATTTTAGGAAATAGCCAGTTTTTCGGTTGCTCAGATGAAAAACCGTTGGACTCCTCTTCCATGTGGGTGAAGAAACCTTGTCTCTCCCCCAGAATATGTCCAGAACGTCACCACGTCTCATGACTTTAACGTAGCCAGCATAACCCAAGCCATTGTTACCTTCTGTATTAATCCACCCGGACTCCTAAGAACTCCCCTTGCGTCCCTCTTTGGCTTCTTACACTCTTCAGAGCAACCAGTGAGGCTTTGAACAAGTGGGTCAGGTCAAGCCCTTCCTGCACCAGAACCCTCCAATGCCTTCCCTTCTTCCTCAGAAAAAAAAAAAAAAAAAAAAGCAAAACCTTGGTTATGACTTCAAGGTTGTACATGATCTGACTGCCCCATGTCTCTCTGGTCCAGCCTTGCTGGTCTCTGCTGGGCCACCAGGGAAGCTCCTTCTCAAGGAGTGTGGCACTTACAGTCTCTCTGCTTAGAGTGCCCTCTTCCCAGGTACCTGCATGGCTCCCTTCTTCTCCACCTTTAGACCTTTACTCCACTGTCAACTGTCGAGAATTGCATCAGCCACCCAGGACACTTCCTAGTCTGTTTCCTGCAGCGGTATCACTGTCTAACATGCTTACTTACTTAGTCTACTATCTGTTTCCACCAAGGCAAGATTTTTTTCTCTGTTCCCCCCATCACTGCTATATCACCAGTGATTAGCACAAAGGAGGCACTTCATAAATAATTGCTGAATGAGTGGATGAGTAGTTTAAACTGAATATTGGAACCAAAAGTTTTAGTAATGCAGGAGCTTCTAAAAGGACTCATCCCTCCATCCCTCCCTCCCTCCCTCCCTCCATCCCTCCCTCCCTCCCTCCCTCCACCCATCCATCCCTCCCTCCCTCCCTCCCTCCACCCATCCATCCCTCCATCCATCCCTCCATCCACCCATCCATCCCTCTATCCATCCTTCTATCCATCCTTCCATCCATCCCTCCATCCATCCATCCATCCTTCCATCCATCCACCCATCCATCCATCCATCCATCTATCCATCCTTCCATCCTTCCATCCATCCATCCATCCATCCATCCATCCATCCATCGACCCATCCCACCATCCCTCCCTCCCTCCCTCCCTCCACCCATCCACCCATCCCTCCATCCATCCACTCATCCCTCCAACCATCCATCCCTCCATCCATCTATCCCTCCACCCATCCATGCCTCCATCCATGCCTCCATCCACCCATCCATCCCTCCATCCATCCCTCCATCCATCTATCCATCCTACCATCCATCCCTCCATCCATCCATCCATCCATCCATCCATCCCTCCTTCGATCCATCCAGTATTAACCGAGTGCCTGCTTCATGCTCATGTCATCCTTGCCTTCAAAGAATCAATGATCTTATAGAGCAGAACACGTGAGGAAAAAAATCAGCTGGTGGAGGCTGTCTTCTCTTCACCAAGATAGAATTGATACTCCTTAAGCTTCTGCCACCATGATGGTCAAACATAAGATTAATGACCCCAAAGAAAGTCTCGCATCAGCAAGAGCTTGTTTGCTGCCAGGGTCACATTTGCCTCCCAGGACAGATAAGTTTCAGGTTGACTTGGAAAAATAATGGTTTTCCTGATGTAGATGAGACTGAGTTAAAGGAAGGTGAAATCCTTCAGTCAGAGAAGCGGCCATTTCTATTGCTTCACCATCTGTCTCTCAAAACTCAGCCTCAGCAGCCCTCAGCTCCATTATAGTCAGAGTGGTTGGTGCACAGGTCACATGGCGGGAAGTGTGGCTCTTTCATTAAAGTAAGGCAGACAGGGACTTGTGGATTCTAAGGGCCTGGGCAGTCCTTCCTTTAAACTTGGCACTGTTCTGATTCTTTCATGGACAGGTGTCTAGTTTTGGCTTCTGCATTTTTGAGAAGAATGTGGAGAAATGAGGAGTAATGAAGAGCTGAGTAGTGAAATGTAGGAGGGGAAAGAGGCTCCTAGAGAAATTTCTAAAGGAGTTGGTACTATTTACCCTGATGAAGAGAAGACAAAGGAGCAAATCAATTCCTCATCTGGCTGCATGAAGGGCCATTTCCAGAAGGCTGCCTGACAGCCTTTCCTTCACCCCTATCGTTTCTGACCTCAATGTACAGAACTGGGGGCTCAGGTTGGACACTGCCTTGAAGACAAGAATAACAAAATTCTGGAACAGTTAGCTGAGAGAAACTATCAAAAACAGGTAGAAAAAGATGGAAGTAGAATGGGCTCGGAATGTGTCTGCCAGAAGCCAGGGGCCAGGACCCATTGCCTTTTTAGGGTACCTAATGGGGAAGCCGGAGTGGCCATTGATATTCTCGGATGTGACACCTTTGTTTCCTCAAAGAGGAAACATAGATTCTAAGAGTCTGGGGAACTGCCTAAGCTTCCATGGTGAGCTAGTAGCAGAACTGATACAGGACTGGGGCCCTCTGACTTCCAGGCGACCACACAATCCTCAGGGGTCTTAGGCGAAGTCCGTTTCCATGATATCTGGTCATTTAATACAGTTTGGATAGATAATGGACTACTTTCGTGGCAATTAGTGGGTAGTATTCGATATCCCCATGAGCCCTGTGTGGTCTTTATTAGTACCACTAGCCCAGAGCCTCAGAGGTGGTACAGGGGGGTGAGAGGTGGGCTCAGAAGGCCATCAGCCTGGGTCTACATGTTGGCGCCATTTTTTCTTAGCTCTGTGACCTCTGGCAGGTTACATAACTACTCTGTGGCTCATAGTCCTTGAGAGGGTGATTATGGGGATTAAATGAAATATCATCTGTATAAAGTGTTGAGCATAACTCCTGACAGAGAAAAGAATTCAATAAATTTTGGTTATTATAGAGCATGTCCAATAAATACATGTTGGGCTAATGGATAAAGTTCTGTCCCAAGGCAGGAATTTGGTACCATGTTAGATCACCCAGTGTCCCCTGGATATATCCTGAAGTACGTTGTAGGGCAGGCTCAGAATGTCGGCCACATCGAAGGTTTCTTCCAGCAACAGATATATGACTCCTCTTCTGTGACAGTAAGATTTACGGCACAGAGTGGAGAGGGGAAGAGCAAAGGATCCCTCGCTTAATGGCAAGATTGGAATTAGAATCTAATTCCCAGAAGCCAAGGTTATTTCCTTTGAAGCTTGAAGGTTATTCTCCTTCCGTGTTACAAATCCACAGAAGAAATCAGCTGAGGACCGCGGAAGGAACTTCACTGAGTTTGCTTTTTCCCCGTCTTTTAAAATCGAGGCAAATAGAAGCCTATTAACCTATCTTAAAGAAATTAATACCAGAGGCGTTCAACTTTAACCAGCAAATCCAGCTGATAATATAAATACATATGTGTTTGTATGCTGTCCGAGAATGAAGACTGACAGAGTGGACAGGAAGGAAGGATGAGGGAGAAAGAGAAAGTAGGAGTTGGAGGAGACATCTAAAGGCTCCTTGGACTCCAAAGTGCATGACTTTTGCTCTCTTCTTTCCTAATTTCTCTTCATTCTCTCTCTCTTCTGTTTCTTCTTTTTGTCACTGCCCTCCTTTATTCTCTCTTCTATTTCTCCCTCCACTCCTTCCTTCCTGCCCTCCCTCCCTCCCTCCGTCCCAACCACTGAATATCATTCTCATCTTGAGGCATTTTGATGTGTCTCTACTGGAGGCTTTGGAGTGTGAGTTGTGTTTTTGTAGGCATAGCCTTCTCTGACCTACCTTGGAAGGTCACTGATATCACTTGCATGACAAACTGGATGTCCAGCGTCTGATTCCAGCTCATTCTACAGCCTTTGTGCCATCGGGGGTGGGCCCCAGGGGAGGAAAGGACAGAAGCTGAAGGGTAGAAGTTGCTAGTGAAGTAGCTATCACTGAATTCCAGATTAGCCACCGGCTTCGAATATAATTTTATTGATTCTTGGGATTAAAAAAAAAAAGTGTACCAATATTGAATTTTGCTCCTTAATGCTGGGGAAAGCAAGATGGAAACCACAGCTTTGTAGATTATGGAAACTAACCCAACAGAGAGTGTTTGTCAGTGAAGAGGACAGAATTGGCAAGGGGGTCTGCCTGGTGTCCTAATGCATGGACGCTTAGGGTTCTGGGGGTTAGAACGAACTTCGGTAAAAAAAAAAACCTAAATTTGGGGAGGCTGAGATGATTCTAGCCCGCACCTCTGCCTGCCTACCCTTCCCCACCCCCCAAACCAGCCGCTGATTCTGAAATGTCATCTAGGTGACATTCCTCCACCTCCTCACTTACTAAATACCCTCATGGCTCCCTGAAGATCTTCCCTGACAAGTCGGATCAGGTGATGTTGTGTTCAGGCTGGTGCATTAGGGGCAGACCTAATGGGACGTGAATGCCAAGGCTGATGCATAGGACCTGACAGAGGGATTTTCCAAGTAATGTCCTTGCCACTTAACTATCGCATGCCCGCAGCTTATTAGAGGTAGCAGCTAGAGTAAAGTCCAGGAGACTGAAGAGAGATCATGGAGAACGTGGCTCATTAAAAGAGAGGGCAGAATCAGAGGTTATTAAAATTCTAAATGCAGACTTTTTAGACTGGTCACCATAACGAACAGGAAAGGATGCGAACTAAAAAACCCACAGTTCTGCCCACGCATAAGCCAATCGCTTTCCTTTCTTTGTTTTGTCTGTCAACATCGCAACCCCTCTGGTCAGGGACCGCAAGGATACCCACATGACAGATGAGGAAACTGAGGCTCGGCTCCGGTAGGTAACTCGCTTTCCCACAGTTGTCCTGGGCACGTGGTAACATCTGCCTGTCCTCTCGTGTGCCAGCTGTGCAAGAAGAAAGGCAGAGGAGCCGGGAGCGGGCCGAGAGTGAGGCCGAATGTGCCAGTAGTGGCCATGAAGATATGCCTGTGGAGAGGATTCTAGAAGCTGAGCTTGCTGTTGAACCAAAGACAGAATCCTATGGTGACATGAATATGGAGAACTCGGTCAGTGGTCTTAGACCTCCACCCGCCTCCCACTTCTTTCTTGGGCTGGGGATGGGCGAGGGGTGGACAAGGGTCCTGGAATCTACCCCTCACAGGGCTTTGGGTTTGTTTTTAGACGAACGACCCTGTCACGAACATATGCCATGCTGCTGATAAGCAGCTTTTCACTCTTGTCGAATGGGCCAAGCGCATCCCCCACTTCTCTGACCTCACCTTGGAGGACCAGGTCATCCTGCTCCGGGCAGGTAAAGGACATCGGGGCTTGGGTTTCCTTGGGCCAATCGCTTGGGCTGCCATTTTGAAATTACCCTTGGGATCCTAAAGCAAGTCACCCAATGAGGCTGTAACCGATCCAAGCCGTGTGCCGTGTTGAGGACAGGATAACCCCATCCAGGGTTAGTCTTTATGTATTAATTATAGGTTCTTAAGTTTGGGTGGCCCTCCCCCAAACCTTTTATTCCCAAATGAAACTTTGTTAATGGAGGGTGAGACTCTTCTTCTGTGTAAATTTTACCGTGGTTTTATAATTGGCATTTAATTTTCAAATACAGTTAAGTCAGTTTTATTGACGACAGTCCAAAGCAGTGTTGTAAAATTGGAAAATAGAGGTTTTCCCATTTCACAGGTGAGATGAGAGAAGCCAAGGATTTTTTTTTTCTCAAGCTTATTTATCCAGGGTTCCTTCCTTTTTTTTTTTTTTTTAAGTTTATTTATTTATTTTGAGAGAGAGAGACAGAGTGTGAGCAGGGGAGGGGCAGAGAGAGTGAGAGGGAGACACAGAATCCGAAGCAGGCTTCAGGCTCTGAGCTTTCAGCACAGAACCCAATGTGGGGCTCGAACCCACGAACCATGAGATCCTGACCTGAGGTGAGGTGGGACGCTTAACTGACTGAGCCACCCAGGCGCCCCCAGGGTCCCTTCCTATTTTCAGATTCTGTGTGCTATATTCTCTCTCGGCTTCCATTTCTGGAACATTGTGCAGCTGACATGTGCCACCGCTCTCCTCTGTCACCGCGCCAGCAGGGAAATTTCATAAAGATTGGCTAAGCATTGGAAGCCAGTCCCCTCATTTCATCCCTGTTAGATAATGAAGAGTCTCTGAGTGTTGACTGAAAGCTACACGCTGTGCTGGGTCCTGCCAGACAGCGAGCACCAAAGAAATAAAACTGAGTTGTCAGGTGCTGGGGGCAGAGGTATCCTCACTTTATCCACCGTGGCAGCTAACATGTTGACGATTACCTGTGAAATGTTCAACCCGTATTTGTCGATTGACTGGGATGGGGGAGGAGAAGTGTCCTGATCCTCAAGCTGCCATTCTGAGCTGTCCTGGGGGAGACTGCGGGGGGAGGGGGGGAAGTGCAGGGCCATGAGTCAGGGGACCCCCGTCTTATCCTGTTTCTCCACTCATGAGCTGTATCGTCTGGAGCTGGTTTTTAACCTCCTTGGATTTCTGTCTCTGCTTTCGTTATACGGGGGCGACAATTCGTGCCTCGGACGATGATTGGTGAAGCGAGAATGCGGTCAGTTTTCCCTCAAGGCCTCCTTCTTTTCTCCTTGCAGGGTGGAACGAACTGCTAATTGCCTCCTTCTCCCACCGCTCCGTCTCCGTGCAGGACGGCATTCTTCTGGCCACCGGCTTACATGTCCACCGCAGCAGCGCCCACAGCGCTGGGGTCGGCTCCATCTTTGACAGGTGGCTCTCGTCTGCTTCCAGTGCGTGCGTGGGCGCGAGCGTGCCTGTGCGTGTGCGCGTGCGTCAGGTGCCGTGGGCGTGTGGGTGTGTGGACCTGTGGGCAGCGCTGGGACGTAGGATGGTCCACCCACACATCTGCACGGGGCAGGAAGCGGAGACCATGCAACACATCGGAACGTAGACCAAGGAAGGAATGACAGGTGGCTCTCGTTTGCTTCCAGGGCGTGTGTGTGTGTGTGTGTGTGTCTGCGCGCGTGCGTGGGTTACAAGAAAGGTTGAAATGACGAGATGGAGGTGGAGCCGGGCAGGGGCCAGCACGGTTGCTGGGGCAGGAGGGCGAACCTGTTACCTCTGCGGGTTTCCAAAGGAGAGACTGGATCGTTGACATGACCTGGGAGGGGGGGGAGGTTGAACTGCCAGGGGCCCGGGATGGAGGTAAGCAGCCAGGACCTGACTTCGGGAGTCGCGGAAGATGAGCTGAGGTCTTTGCTGGACTGGGTCGCAGGGTCTCTGGAGAAGGGCCGCAGCAGGAGCGGACCCACCTGGGTCAGGCAGCAGGAGCCCCAGCCTGGCGTTCTGCGCCTTAAGCGGTGCTGAAGGAAATTTAAGGCATGTGATTCAGAGAGATGAACGGAATGAGTGGGGATGAATGGTGTGGGGCAAGGGGACGGGCAGCCGGTAAGCCTATCCGGCGAGGATAGGGTTGAAAATAGCCTCTGGGCCGGGGGCCGGGGCCCTGTGGCCCCTTCCCACCCTCCGTTGTAAATGGATTTCCAGGCCACGTGAATGTCCACCCAAGGCGTCTCTACTCCCTCCCCGCCCTTTCCCACAACACGCAGAGGCCATGCAGGGACCAACACGGTCTTTGATGGACTCCGCCGTCGTCATGGAGATTTCCACCCTCTCCCTGGAGGCTGCCCTCTGCTGTGTCCCTCCAGACGGGCCACACCCTCGCCCCGCTTAGCCTGTTACCTTTCTACTGACTTCCAGTCCTCCAGGCTGCCTTTCCAGCGCCGCCCTGCCCCCCGACCCCCAGAGTTCACTGCTTCCCCCTCGGTGCTCCCTTGGACTTTGCTCACGGCTTTGTGTCGCTGCGCGTTGCTTCCCTGTTTCCTCAGTGAGACTGGGAGCTCCTCGAGCTCGGGGACGGCACCCTCTTCGTCTCTGCGCCCCTAGCACCTGCCGCATCATCTGGGACACGGGATGGGGACATAAGGAGCGTGGGGTGCGTGCGCCTCATCCGCCCCTGGCCTGGTGTTCACGGTTTTCTCATCGCCTGTCATTGTGTCCTGTGAACAGAGTCCTGACTGAGCTGGTCTCCAAAATGAAGGACATGCGGATGGACAAGGCGGAGCTGGGGTGCCTGCGGGCCATCGTGCTGTTTAACCCAGGTGACTGGGCAGTGGTTCGCCCTCCTCCGAGCTCGGCCGCGGCGCTCCCGCGTTCTGACGTCCCCCAGCTCAGCTGAGGCGGAGCAGGCAGGGCCGGGAGTCGATCCTTCGTGGTTCCGACTCCTAGAGCCTGTCTTGCGGGCGTCTTGAAGGAGCACGGAGTGTGCATATTTGGGGACAAGTGGGGAAGGCGACGGTGGCCCGGGGTCACGGTGAAGGAGGTGGTCGGAAGGATCAGATTTGGCGGATACTTTTAGGCAAAGCCGGTGGGGTTTGCGGAGGGATTAGAGATAGAGTGTGAAAAGAGAGGTGTTAAATATAATTCTCAGGGGTTTTGGGTTCATTTTCCCGAGTTATTGTGAAAATGGAATTTTGTTTGCTGACGTGGGGGATCCTAAGGGTGGGGGGGGGGGTAGGAATTAGGACTTTGTCTCTGGACATGAAAACCTCAGGTGGACATGTAACAATGTGGATGGAACGAGAGTGTATTGTGCTGAGCAAAATGAGTCAGTCAGAGAAAGACAGATACCGTATGATTTCACTCATATGTGGAACTTGAGAAACAAAACAGATGAACACAGAGGAAGGGAAGCAAAAATAAGTAAACACAGAGAGGGACGTGAACCAGAAGAGACTCATAAACACAGAGACCAAACTGAGGGTTGCTGGAGGGGTGGTGGGTGGGGGGGATGGGCTAAATGGGTGATGGGCATTAAGGAGGGCACTTGTTGGGATGAGCACTGGGTGTTTTTAAATTAAAAAATCAATCTCTGGGGCGCCTGGGTGGCTCCGTCGGTTAAGCTTCCGACTTCGACTCAGGTCATGATCTCACGGTTCGTGGGTTCCAGCCCCGTGTCAGGCTCTGTGCAGACAGCTGGGAGCCTGGAGCCTGCTTCGGATTCCATTTCCCTCTCTCTCTGCCCCTCCCATGCTGGTTCTCTCTGTCTCAAAAATAAATAAACATTGAAAAAAAAAACCTATTACTTAAAAAAAAATTTTCAGATGGATAGTAGACATCCAAGAGTAGCTGTCCAGGAAGCTAGTGTTCATGAGTCTGGGACTCAGAGGAGAAGTCAGGGCCGGAGATGTGCCTTCGAGAGCTGTCAGCCTCTACCGGGCACACGAGACTCTCAGACAGGTGTGAGCTCACGTAGGGGGTCAGTGAAGTGGGGCAGAGAAGGGGGCTGGGCAGAGGTGGGCCCAGGGGTGCACCCTCACGTAGGGGCTGGAGAGAAAAAGAAGAACCAGCAAAGGAGCCCGAGACAGGCCAGTGAGGGGCAGCGAGAGAAGTGGAGGAGTGATGTCCTGGTGGCCCAGGGAAGAGAAGCGATTCAAGGAGGAGGAAGGGATCGGCTTCCTCACATGCCGCTGGGGGTCAGGAGAGATGACCGTTCAGAATTACATGGTGACTTCTGCACAGGCTTCAGCCCAGGAATCAGGCGGTTCGTTAGCTGATGCGGCACGTGAGTGGATCTGGCTTTTGTACCATCTCGTCATTCAGTCCGGGCTTAGCACATGGGAGGCACTCAGTAAATGTGGGGATGCAATCATTCTAGAATGAGTGGATAGAGTAAAACTCTCCTCCTTGGAGTCGGTAGTGGCTGCCTTTGGCGATCAACAGGGTTTTCAGCCTTTGCTCCAGGAGTCTATTGGGTGGACTGGGCACAGAGAGGGAGAGCTGGGGGGCCCAGGGGACCAGCTTGGTGTCTTTCACTGTTGTTCCCCACCCAGCGCGTCTCTATCTAGTAACTCTTGGGGCAGAGGCCAGAGTGAACGGGGACAGCCTCTCTGGAAGGGTGTCCACCTGAGATGTGTCCCCACAGGCTAAATCAGTCGTCTTTTTCAGATGCCAAGGGTCTGTCCAACCCCTCGGAGGTAGAGACTCTGCGAGAGAAGGTTTATGCCACCCTCGAGGCCTACACGAAGCAGAAGTATCCGGAACAACCTGGCAGGTGAGAGAGAGAGAGAGTGAGTGCAGGAAGAATCTAATGGCCGCAGTGAGGCCTCTTCCTTGCCCTGCATACATGGTAACGTGCAGCAGGTGCCGTCTAGGGTTTTCAAGTGTTCTTTAATCTTTCTTTTTTTTTTTTTAATTTTTTTTTCAACGTTTTTTATTTATTTTTGGGACAGAGAGAGACAGAGCATGAACGGGGGAGGGGCAGAGAGAGAGGGAGACACAGAATTGGAAACAGGCTCCAGGCTCCGAGCCATCAGCCCAGAGCCTGACGCGGGGCTCGAACTCACGGACCACCAGATCGTGACCTGGCTGAAGTCGGACGCTTAACCGACTGCGCCACCCAGTCGCCCCGAGTGTTCTTTAATCTTTCTAACGAGCTGAAAGCTGCCGCAACATTGGCTCCATGACACCGGAGATCCTGTCCTGTTCACCGTTCCCCGCTCCAATGTTAGAGCCTAAAGCAGTGCCGGGCACATAGTATAGGGCTGTAAATGTTGCCCAGATGAGCAAATGCAGAAATGAAGGCGGGTCTCAGTGTCTCCAGTTTCTAGCGAGGCACCAGGGCCCGGAAAGGGTAAGGCACTTGCCCGGCATCGTGGAGCTGGTGTGCAGTGGGGCTGGGAGGTGAACTCAGGTCTGTCTGGCTTCAGAGAGCTTGTGCTTTCCAGGGCCGCTGCCTGGCTTTCTGCTCTGCCCCCGCGGGACAAGACGAATCCTACATTTTGGGGGTATATATTTTTCCAGTATTTTTGCGTGTCAGTGCATGCGTGCACAGAAACGTGCATTTACAGACATGAAATCGTACAGTTTGGTGTATTATTTCCCTTCTCTTAGCCGTTTTTAGCTACTTTATCAGATGCCGAAAGGTACAAAATTATCATTTTCAGTGATTCTGTAACGTTTCACGGGGTGGACGGATCTTAATGTATTTAGCCATTGGCCCGTGGAACATTTAGGTTGTTTCCGCTGAATGTTACTTTCAAAACTTTGGAATTTACCCGTTTTCCTAGGAACGGGCCTGCCAGGGGGTCCCGGCTGCCTCCTTGTTGGCCGGACTGGGGTGGGACCTGGAAGGGCAGGGAAGGGGGTGTAGAGGCGGGGCCCCCTCGTGTCCCCGGGGTGTGTCCGGCACAGCCTGGACAGAGGGGGACCACCCTGAGGATGAGCAGGTGCATCGGGGATGTCACTTGGCTCAGGCAGGTAGGTAAGCGTGCCGAAGGCTGGTCACCTCTGCTGGGCAGGAACAGGTGGAAGGAGGGCCTGGCACGGCCGGGTGCTGTCCGTGGTACTGGGCTGCCACTCCCTGGAAACACTTCGGAAGTGCGCTTTGCTCCAGTGAAGCAGAGATGGAACTCAGGAGGATGCAGGCACATTGTCTCTCGCGCGGCAGGCACCTCAAAGGCTGTGGCTGCCGAGCACGTGAGGGAGGCACACGGCGTCTGTCCCCAGGGCTGTGGCCCTTCACGGGCGTGTTGGTTTCCAGTCCTGATCTCAGCCCCTAAGTCAGGGCCAGTCAGTTGAGACAGCAGTCCCCTAGTGTAGTTAGCATTTTGTGGGTTGTAAAACGCGGGCATCTTTAGAGCAAACGATACATTTTCATAGTTCTGTCTCAGCCTCTCTTTGTACTTTACAGAGAAGCCATTCCCTTCATCTAATTCCGTAAAAGTCTTTCGTGGTAGAGTCAGGACCAGGAGCTCAGCCTTTACCTAAATGGCTCTTCCTGCTTGGGGATGCCCTGCAGAACTTTCTGAAGGGTTGTGTGGCCTTGGGATAGACTTTAATTTTTCTTAAAAAATTTTTTTAACATTTATTTTTGAAAGACAGAGACAGAGCATGAGCAGGGGAGGGGCAGAGAGAGAGAGAGAGAGGGAGACACAGAATCCGAAGCGGGCTCCAGGCTCTGAGCCATCAGCACAGAGCCCAACTGGGGCTCGAACTCATGAATCACAAGATCATGACCTGAGCCAAAGTCAGATGCTTAACTGATTAAGACCTTTAATGTTTCTAGGTAAAGAAGTAATCCCGATTTTTTGTAGATGGTGCCATTTTATTTTTCTTATATTGCCCCATTTCTTTGAAACTTCATGTGGCCTGAATATAGAAACATACACGTTTTCCAGGAGCATTAAAATTCCAACTTGAAACTCCCCCCGTGAACTCATGTTGTGACGCTCCGTGAAGAGCCAGCCTGACCAGAGTCTCTGATTTCAGGCCGGGGTGACCGATAGGATTTCAGTCCTTGTCCTTTCATTGGAAGTTATGAGTGACTGGATTGCCAGCTATTATTAATAACATTAAAAATCAGCTTTATTGGCAAAAAAAGGATTCTGAGAGATGGAGAAGGGCCACCGAGGCAGGTTGGAAAACACAGCAAATCTAGGGGACCCAGGAGGATGTGCAAATGTTAGGTAGTTCATACACAGGCCTCTCTCCCTGTGGTGAACCTCACAGCCAAGGTCCTTCGTTGTACAGGAGTGTGCAGCACACGCACGTGAGTGCATGCATGTGGGAGAGAGTGCACGTGTGTGGGCACGTGAGAGTGTAGGAGAATGAGTGTGCATAGGTGGGCGTGTGCACAAGCTCACGTCTGTGAGGGTGGGTAAGAGGGTGAGTGTGTGCACACACGTGTATATGTGTGACACGTGTGAGGCAGGTGTGGGTGAGTGTGTATAAGGGTGCGTGAGAATGTGTGAGTGGGTCTACCTAACGTGTGTCAGGCGCGAGTGTGTGTTTGCACACATGTATGTCGTGTCCCTACACTGCCCTAGGGGGCGAGACTAGTATATTCCACCCCACTCTCCTCCTGCTTAAAGGAAGCACCTCCTTCGTGTTGGTAACAACTGCTTGCCAGCTGGTAACAAACCTTGGTGACTCCCCGCCCCCCGCCCCCTCCCCCCTCCCCCCTCCCCCGCCGTGGTCTGTTGGGGGAGGGGTGGTGAGAGGAAAGGCGGACTCAGCCGGGGAGGTAAGGGCCGCTGGCCCCGCCCTCGGTCACCTCGTGTTCCAGAACCTCCGCGAGGCGTGGCGGTGCCCCAGTAGGTGCCCCCACGTGCACGTACGTGAGTGGCGACGGCCACCGCACGTCAGCACAGCCGTGTCTCCTGCTCCGTTCCGGCATCCCCGCAGACCTTCGCAGGCAGCCCGCGGGCGGGGTGGGGACGTAGGGAGCCCCAGCTGGTTGGTGGGAGATGAGCCAGAGCCTGGGCCTTTCTCCTGCCCGGGATCCCGGGACGTGGGCGCAGATTTCAGAACACTCTCAAGAGGCCACAGGGTTCGGCTTCCCCTTTAAAAACTCCATTGCGGGGGTCACCTGGGTGGCTCAGTCGGGGAAGCCTCCGACCTGGGCTCTAGGTCGTGATACCACAGTTGGTGAGTTCGAGCCCCGCGTCGGGCTCTGTGCTGACAGCTCGGAGCCTGGAGCCTGCTTCGGATTCCGCGTCCCCCTCTCTCTCTGCCCCTCCCCTGCTCGCGCTCTCTCTTCCTCTCTCTCTCTCTCTCTCTCTCTCAAACATAAATAAACATTAAAAAAATTTAAAAGCCCATTGCTGAAGCTTCCTAGGAGTAGAGCTTGTCTAGCCGCCCCAGTGTCCCCTTCCTGGCTCTTTCTCGCACGTGGGCTGGTCGGGGAGACCAGACGAACTGGAGTGGCCACCCGGCTCCTGACGCCCTGCCGCCCCCCACCCTCCGCCCCTGCAGGTTTGCCAAGCTGCTGCTGCGCCTCCCGGCCCTGCGCTCCATTGGCCTGAAGTGCCTGGAGCACCTGTTTTTCTTCAAGCTCATTGGGGACACGCCCATTGACACCTTCCTCATGGAGATGTTGGAGACCCCGCTGCAAATCACCTGAACGCCCCCAGCCGCAGCCCCCCCCCCCAGCCTGGGACTACCCCTGGGCGGGTGTGTGTGGACCCCCCACCCTGCACACGTCCCGCCGCCTCCCGCCCCGACCCTTTCCTGTTCCAATAATGTGATGCTTACAATAAAGAAACCTTTCTACACGTGCGACTTTTATAGGTGGTTTTGTACAGATGTTCAAGGAAACCCTTCTTTGCAATCTGAGGGGCTGGGGATCTTTCTGGAAGTTCTTGGAAAAACTCACCAAGCCTCTGTACATATAATTGGTTTAAATTATTTTTTCACTTGCCATGGAAAGCAAACGAGCGAATAATAAAATAATATATATGATGTTGACATTGCCTGGAGCACGGGGTGTGTTATTGTTATGGGGGGAAGTTTTCTCAGCTGTGGGAGGAAAGTTGTTGGGGGCTGGGGAATGGGGGTGTGGCCCTGAAACGGTAAATCAGTCCCACAGTTCGGCAGCCTGAGTCTAAGCTGTCCCCAGCCAGCTTAGCCCCTGGCGAGAGTGGTAAGACACATTGTCTTTCAGAATGAGCTCGCTTTGTTTATTCTTTCCTCCTTCCTCCTAAGAATAACGAGTACAAACAGCCTTGTCCTGTTTGAGAGCAGTTGAGCATAAGGCCACGAGAAGATGCTATCTGGATGGAGGAAGATTCTGGGATCAGGAGAGTTGATAGGGGGTAGTAACAAAGGAAAGGAATTTTCTGTTGTTAATTGGCAACATTAGCAAAAAGACCAGAGAACATCTAATTTGTTTTCCATCATTATCTGGCCCTACATAGCCTATTCTTAAAAGGGAAAGAGGAAACCTCTCCCAGCATTTAGCCTCGGAGTGATTTCCTTGTGGTCCTAGAGTCCTACTGTCTGCTGGACAGTGAGCTCCTTGAGGGCAATGTCTGATACCACAGCTAGACTACACACACACACACACACACACACACACACACACACACACACGTATATATATATCCCATCTTCTTTGAGTCACCTTCCTGCCATCCACAGGAACAGGACTTAATGGATACACAAATCTGTGCTGTGCTTTACATGACACCTGCTAGGGCTGTGCAGTGTACAACACGAACAACTGCACATGTCAGGCCTACTTACCTTCTCTGTACACCAGAACCTGACCCAGGGTCTTGCACACAGCAGACACATAGCAAATGTGTGTTGTTGAATTGGGGTCCATGTAACTGGAAAGAATTTCCTAAAGGGCACTGTGGATGACAGTTGCTTTATTCCCCATCAACACCTTGTCCTCTCAGAACACCCTAGGGCTAACTCTCCAGTCCAAACACATCCGTCAGTGGGCACACAATTTTGAGAAATTAAAATTGTTTTATTCCTGGGGAAAGCGTAGGGATCCTTTATCCTTGGACATTAAGCAATGGAATTAAAATCTTAATTATGCTGTCTCTCTTTTTTTTCCTTTTCTTTTTTATCTACATTTTCTGTGAACCGTGATGCAAGCGACTGGGGTTGTGGGGTGACTAAGATTTAATTGCAGATTTAATTGACCTCCCCCTGCGGCCAGCGTAGCTCACTGGAAACGTTCAGCTGCACGTGGCTTCCAGGGGAACTCAACATGGCCCGCCATTCATGGTAACATTCGTGGTAAGCCGGGTCCTGTCCTCGTCTTTGATCCCTCCCGCAAAGAACCGTGGCTGTTGCCGGAGCTGAGTTCAGCCTGAGGGGGGCCCAGCGGGGGGGTGTCTGTGCCCCCGCCAGGCGGTGTCCCCTGAGCTGCCACCCACAGACACCGAGCTTGGCCAGAGACGGGCAGGTGTCTCTTCCCGGGCTGGCTCCGTGACATCCAGGGCCCCAAAGGCCACCTCCTTCCTGACCCCTTCCCCCTCACACTCCAAGACGAGAGACTGAGTGCATGTTCCATCTTCCTTCAGGCTCAACTCCGCCGCAGCCATGAGAAGCCTCCCCAGGGAGAAACCTCTCCTCCTTCCACTCGCCTGGTCACCGGAGGAGTCGGCGGTGGAGACAGCACGTCGTCCCATCGGTGCCGACTAGTGTTTCCTGAGTGCTACAACCCAGGCTGCTGACACAGGTAACAAAATCGAGGGACTCAGCCTTGTGTTGCTCGGGGTTTTCGCAGAGACGGGGCCAAGGTGGCCAGAGGTTGGATGCTGGATGCAGCCAGCTAGAGTCTGCTCCCGGAACTACAGGCTGGTCCTCCTGTGTTTGCGGGGCAGTTGCTCAACCTCTCTGGCGCCTGTTGCCTTTATTTGTAAACGTCAGTAATAATACGCACCTCATAAGGGTAAAAAGATAAAAGGATGCACAGAGTCCAGCGTGAGGGCACGTGATTTGGCACAAGACACGGTCGGGTGGGTCCTGACTGTGCCTTTCGTGATGGACTTAAATCTCACTAAGCCTCAATGAGCTGATCCGTAAAATGGGACAATTCTGTTTGCTCTGGGGTTTTTGTGAGGATCATGTGTAAGAAAACGCGTGTGAAGCTTTTATCACATTACCTGGCATAGAAGGGTAAAGCGAAGCTTTCAATTAATTTCCTTCTGGAGGGTGAGACCGTAGTCAAAACTGGCATCCCGGGTTTCAGGGATGACTAGAACGTCCTCTTCCACAACCTGGTCAGGAACGCCCAACGTGTTTGTACACAAGGAACCAAAAAGTTCTGGTTTCTAGTCTGGGTTAACACTTTTCTTCTCGTTTGTACCTTCCTGAGTGCAATGGCAGTACGTCCCCCTCCCCGCCCCCGTCCCCCAGCACGGCTGACAGTGTAGACTGCAGGGCGAGCCTTGTGGGAGCCGGGAGGACCGGGTTCCAAGGAAGCTGCCGGGGCTCCCCGCGAGGCTGTGGGTGTCCTGCTAACCGCCATCAGAA
This sequence comes from Panthera onca, assembly GCF_046562875.1. NCBI lineage: Eukaryota > Metazoa > Chordata > Mammalia > Carnivora > Felidae > Panthera > Panthera onca. The sequence goes on from NC_138355.1 coordinate 62,907,801, forward strand.
TTTCACCTCTGGTCTCAGCGACTCGGGCAGGTGGCTTAACCTTAGTTTCTGACTTTGGGAACTGAGACAGATAATGGCACCAGGCTCTTGGAGAGAACCAAGCGGGGTGATGCGATGAGCTCTCAATTAGCTTCACTTACACGATTATCGATCCAAATATTTCTACGAGATTCCTGCTCTGAAAAGAAGGTCCTAGACTCCAGGGACAAGCCTCCCCCTCACGCCTGACCCCTCTCCCCCACGCCTCCACGCCTCAGCCCCATAGCCACCCCCCACGGCAGCCCCTCCCCCCCGCCCGCCTACCCTGCATCCGTGGCACCGTCGCCCCCTGCCCCCACCTTCCTCGGATGGTGCGTGTCACATCAGCGACAGCATCTCGTGACATTCCTGCATACACGCGCAGGGAGGACTGAAAAGCTGTCCTCTGCACAGCTAACGCCTCTTGGCCTTGACCACGCCTGTTCATATCGTTCAGTGAAACCAGCCAAATGGCATGTGATTATTGGTTTATGTTACTTCTTTGCACAAAAACTTGCAGTGACTTCCTCTTGTCTGTTAAGCAGCGGTGGTCACCAGGGGGCAGTTCTGCCCCCGAGGAAGGTTTAGCGATGTCCGAAGAGATTGTCACAACTGGGGAGACCTCGTGGGTCTCCGGCCGGGCCCCTGCAACAAAGAGGCGTCTGGCCCCAAAGGTCAACAGGGCCAAGACTAAGAAACTGCTGTAAAGCATCACTAACGAACAGAGAGTCAAATGGCTCTTTCCTGGGTTTCAGAATTTTGGCTAAAGCCCCAAGGTGAGGCCAGGAGGCTCCCACATGTTCTAGAGGAATTACTAGATGCACCCACATGAACTTATTAAGATAGAAGAACTGATTCTGTAACTTTAACCTTAGATTTCTTCTTGAGCCTGTATTCAGAGAAGATTGAAATTTAAGCAGGAAGATCCTAAGAAGGAGGGGTGCTTGGGGGGCAGTGCTGTGGCTTTGCCCCACTCCTCCAGGCGGAGGGAGCCACCCCCCATACCCAAGCCGAACGAGGAGCACAAAAGACCCCTCCCTGGGACTGGACCTATAAGAAGGGGGTACTGATAGGAAGGGAGGCTGTCCCCTCCTCCTGGCTGGCTGCTTGCTCAGTGCCAGAAACCCCGCGTTGCCCTGATGGGAGTGAGGGGCTCGGGGATCCTCGTGAACACAGAGACCGAAGCCTTTCTCTTGACTAGAGAGCTCTGAAGACAGGAATCCATCTCGAGGGTGACGCAGGACAAGGGAGAGGGCGGCGGTGCGCGTTCCCCCGTCCTCTGTGCTTGGTCTGGTGGGGACGTGGCATTTTCTATGAGCCAAATTAATACTCCGCAAGGTAGTTGCGCTTAGAATATCTGAAAGGTACCGAGCTCAAGAGAACGCCTGTCAAGCAAGGCTGGGGGGTGGGGAGCAGTAAGAGGTTGAGCTATCGGGGGCAGTGACTTAGGGGTCAAACGGGGGAAGCTATCGCATCAGACGTGAGTCAGCAGAGCAAGTGCTGCCCATACCTGGTTACTGGGCGGGGTAGCGTCCCTCACGGGCCTCCTGAGGAACTCCGGTGTGGCCCTGGAGAGAGCCCCCTGCTGGGTGTTTGCCACGTGGAGGCCACTGACAACACTCCATCCTTAAGAGCTTCCCCTTCTTGCCATCCTTCCTCCCAGGCCCAGTTCCCCGGTTACAGAGGGGAGGACCCCAGGGAGGGGGAGGGAGGGGAAGGAGCCGTCAGAGAATTGCCCTCCTCTCCCCCCCCCCCCCCCCCATGCAGGTCCCCAGGCCAGCGGTCAGGCCCGACAGGACGAGGCTTTGGATGCGATGTGCGGTTGGCATCTGGAAAGGTCTCTGCACTCAGGCAAGCAGTGGAGGCCTCACCGAGCAGGCGTGGAGGCCGTGGCTGGAAGGAAAGAAAGGCTTTCCCTGCATGCATCCCAGTGACTTCAGTTGCTTCCCAGTACCGGCTGCGTTACCCAGAAGTGGCGCTGGGGGGCAGGCACCACCTTGGCTTTGCCTTCCTGGGTCACTCGGCCCTCAGCCTTGGCTGTCCCCTCGGACTGAGCCCGGGAGTCGGAGCTCCGCGGCCCAGTGCCTCAGCCACAAAGTTTTCGTTTCACCTCTGAGACCGGCCGAGGCTCTTTAGCAGGGCCGTCAAGGCTCTCCAGGGCGAGGCCCCAAAGAAAAACCTGCCAGCCTTCCCTTTCTTGCACATCCCACGGCGCACCCAGCTCCGGCCGGTCCAGCTCTTCCTCCGGCCCCTGGTGACTGTCTTCGCTGAGCCGTCCTCCCCCTGCACCACGGAGGCACCTGCCCTTCCTGCTCCAGTCCAGTGCAGGTGCCACATGCCTCTGGCCCGTTTCCCGATCTCTCCATCCTTCTAATTTCATCTTTTTTTGTGCCCGGATTCTGCACACGTCTACACTGTGTTTTACATTCTTGACTGGCGGTATAAACAATCAATTTTACTTGTAAACGCCTCGAGAACAGAGATCATGCCGGACTCAACTGTGTATCCACGACAGCTCTGAGCAGAGCGCCCAGCCGGGGCTTGGCACTCAATAAATGTTCAGTGGAAGCCTGTTGCGAGTAGCACGGTCCAGCAGCGAGCCCAGGAGCCTCCCCGCTGGAGCCTCAGCCGGAAAACCAGCTTCCGGTGGATTGTTACCAGCAGGTGTAAGGTCTCCGCTGTCTGTCAAGTTACTCTTCACGGGCACAGTGGGCCGTGGCCCAAGACGTTGAGGCATGTTCTTGGCCTTCAGGGAACTTACGGCCGAGAAATGTACAAGGCACAAGGATCAAGGGCTACAATGATACGTTGTGTAGCACTTGAGAGCTTACACAGCACAAAAAGATCTGTGACTGTAATTTAGCCTGGGAGAAGTGGGCAAGAGAACTTTTGTTATCTTCATTTGTTTTAAAAGTTTATTTTGTGTGACAGAGAGAGAGGGAGAGAGAACGAGTGGAGCAGAGGGCGGGGGGCGGGGGGAGGCGGCAAGAATCAGAAGCGGGCTCTGCACCGACAGCAGAGAGCCCGATATGGGGCTTGAATTCGTGAGCCACGAGATCATGACCTGAGCCGAAGACCAACGGAGCCACCCAGGCGCCCCTGTTATCTTCATTTTAAGGAGGAAGAAAGTAAGGCACTAGAAATTCAGAGACCTGAGCCAGGAAACGCATGGTGGGCAGTCCGTGGAACTCAGCCTGTCACTGCCCATACGTATCAAGCACGACCCCGCCTCCAACATCTTTGCACCTGTCTCCTCGGCTAACTGTATATTCCGTGCCCAAGAAATATCTGTACATGGGGGGACTGGCATAAACAATGAACAAACAGAAAAATAATATGAAGGGTGTTTTTAAATAAATACGGAACCTGGGCAAAGGAATCGCATTTAGCTTTGAAACCTTCTTTAAGACTTTTGCTACAATTATATATATATATATATATATATATATATTTTTTTTTTTTTTTTGGAAAGTCCTCTTTTACATTTATCTCCAGAGCTGCTTTAGAGGCCCCCTAAGAACAATGATCTCATGGTTCTACCTTAAAAAACTCGTCCAATAACAAGGACAAGAACTCCTGCGTGACCCAGATAAACCCCACCCTACATCAGGCCCCGGGCTCGGAACTTTCATACCCACCTCATCTATTTAATTGATCAAGCTCTGAATGAGTCTTGGCTGTTTCCAAACATCAAATCTACGCTCCCAGAGTGAGAATTTGCCACGACCGATGTAATCCAAAATACTGGGGTTCAGGCTCTGAAGGATCCTTCCCCCCCAATGATCTCAAGGCTTCAGGCCATAAAGCAGTAACGTCTTTCCCTCTAGGAGGGTGACTGGGGGCCCCTGATGTGGGATGAGTTTACCGGGAGGGGCTGAGTGGGCGGTGCCCTGGAAAGCTCGCCCCCCCCCCCCCCCCCCCCCCCGCCCCTTGCCGCTGAGGCCGGCCTGTGCCGTGGGTCTCCCTCCCTTGAAGCAGACGACTGGGGAAGCAAACTCCTTCCCAGCCAGGGAAGAGCAGCCCTCACCCCGTTCCATGGAAGACTCCACGGAAATGTCTCCCGTGACAGCGTTGGCGCCCACAGCCATCTCCGACCACACTGAACTGGCCCCGGGCCAGCCCCCCCCCCCCCCCCCCCCAGGGGCAGCCCCTCGAGGTCCCTGCGGCTGCAGGCAAGCGTACGACCCGCCCAGCCCTGGCGGGACGCTTGGTGCCAAGATTGTGGGGCACGGGCGCCCTCTGCTGCTAGCTCGGGGCATCACGCTCACCTTCCTGGGAACGCAGCGGCCAGGGAGTCTGGGAGGGCTGGAATTTCCAAAATGGGAAAAGAAAAAAGAAAAAAAAAGGAAGAAGAGTTTGAAGAATGAGACTCAAATATGCCCCTTCCCCCCTGCCAGCCGGATAGTCAGTGGCGTCTTCGTTTCTGGAGATACGGGCTCACAAGAGGAGCCTCAACGAGGAAATAGGGGAGCGTCTCCAGGGGGGATGCTGAGCGCAGGAGCAGGTCTAAGCTGGGAAGGACCACCTTCCTTGGAGCTGCTAAACACTAGCGACACACAGAGCTGCGACTGCCACATCACCGACATCACACAGGAGACAGGAGGCTGGAGGGTCACGGCACAGCAGGGCTGGCTCCAAGCGGTCCCCACTAGGTGTGACAGCAGATTCTCCCTTGGTGATGCTTCCCCTTAGACTTGTTTCTCAGGCCAGGTGGCAACATGGCGACCCGGTGGAAAGAGCAGAGGGCGAGGAGTCAGGGGCCTGGGGTCCTCTGCTGGTTACGCAGAGGCTCCTCGTCTGACCCTGCGCAGGTCACTGGACCCTGCAGGGCTCCGCATCCCTGTCAGCAAAGTCAAAGGCGCTGACTGCGTGATCTCTGAGTTCCCCTCCACCTCCCTGAGTCAGTCGTGTCTCTTAGAAATTGACCGATACCCCATTCCGTGACTTTCCAGGCACAGGAGCACCCTGACCTCGCAGTACCGATTCCAGAGAAGACCCCGAAAGATCCTAGTCCTCAGGAAGCTCAGAATCTGAAGGATGAAACAGGTTAAACACTGTCGGAGTTTCAAGTGAGCACTTGCTTTGGGTTTAGTGTTCTGTTAAATGACAGAGGCGAGAAGGTGCTTTCCAGTGCGGGGGAGACCCCGTTAGCTTCTCTTGTGAAGCTGACCCCCCAAGGCGCCTCTTTGGCTTATTTTTTCCCCTTTATCTTCTCTCTCAGGTCAAATTCTCCCCCAAAGTACCCACTTCTCAGGTATTTCTAGTAGGTCCTTGAGAATCCACCTTCCGTTTGTTGATTCCCACAGATGACAGCCGTGAGAATTACACGGTACTCTTTTCTGTGTTTTAAAAACGTACGTGAGTAATTTGTTTTTCGCCATCAATGTCCCCTTGACTCACCCTTCTTTGGTTTACTCTGTGCTCTGCTTTGAGGTCCATCGGTGATGCTCTCGGTGACTCTAGCTAACTCCTCCTGACTGCCGCCTAGCATTTCTGCACCCTCCTCGGCGGCCTCTGGTTCTTTACCAGGATAGGCACTCGTGCCCGAGTCTCCTTGCTTACACGTGCAGGAGTTTTCTTGGGGCGTCTCCAGGGTAGAGGGTTTGCCTAGACTGTAGTCACATGCCCATGTCACTAACGTGTCCACGCTGCTCCATGAGAGGTTTGCAGTGATATGTCCCAGCCACATGCTCGAGGGGCCCACTTCTACCTGCCCTTCCCGGCATTCGGTATATTCAAGTGATTAACTCTGTGCTGCACATCAGTGAGAACTTTCTCTGATCAGGAGAAACACTGGGCTCCTCCCACTGTCCTTAGTAACCTTCCAGATTTCCTATTCTGTGAGTTACCTATTTATAGCTTTTTAAGGGACTCAACCAAATTCCTCAGTGACCCCAAGTCCCCCAACGTTCCCCAAATTGATTTTTTTTCTTTTTTTATAGGAAACCAATGGGCTCAGCACATTGTTCGTGTTCTCTCTTCACTCAAATAAATCACGACACCATTCGTATGCAACTTCCTCAGAAAGATACATTTCACATCTTGGCAACCATTGGAATACGGAATGAGTCATGCGTGCCTGGGTCGTACGAGTCGTTTTGGGTCAAAACTTGGACTGGCTTGCCGTTTAGCACAGCTGCCGGAAAACACAGCGGAGTCTGCTGGTTTGACGAGCCTCCAATGACCGGTAGGATTCTGATTGTTGTCACTGTCAGTCACATCTACGCCAAGAGGGGTGTTGGAATACCCATCTCTCACATTCTGAAGCAGACGCACAGACACAGGCAAAGCCCCCTGAAGACTGGGGACAAGGTCCAGTTTTGCTTGGATATAGGAGAACAGAAATCGCAAGAAGAGAGCACTGAAACGCACGTAGATCTGAATGTTGTGCATTCGTGTGTTGAGTAGAGAATAACAATGTAATCCAGGGCACCGGATTACAATTCGGAAGTATGCTGAAGTTTCCATTGGTTGCTTATCTTAATTAAAAATTAGGCTTTCCTAGAGGGGGTTGTTGCCCATTTTTTTTTAATGTTTATTTATTTTTTGGAGAGAGAGAGAGCGCACAAGTAGGGGAGGGCCAGAGAGAGAGAGGGAGACACAGAATCCGAAGCAGGCTCCAAGCTCTGAGCTGTCAGTGCAGAGCCTGATGCGGGGCTTGAACCCACGAACCGCGAGATCACGACCTGAGCGGAAGTCGGCCTCTTAACCTACTGAGCCACCCAGGTGCCCCGGTTTGTGACCCTTTTTTCAGGCAAATGCCTAATATATATGTCCTTTTTTGTCTTTCTTTCTATTGGATCGCTTGGCTTCCTGTTTCCTTTTGGCAGGAGTTTCTTACGTATTCTATATAGTACACCTTTGAAAGCTAGAGATGTTACAAGTAGCTTCTCCCAAGCTAAAACTGTTTATTCACCTGAACAGATTTTTACTTTTGAAGAGGTCGTCAAACCCCTACACTAAGGTTTGCAATTCTGGAGGCTTGTTGGAGAAACCCCCTTCATCCCAGGGTTTCAGAGACACTCTCTCGTTCTCAAGCACGCACGGAATCAACCTAACAAGAGACTCGAGGCGCAAAGTGCCTGCTCTGTAAGGGATAGATCTGGACTGGAGAAGGCGGCCGGCCTGTCTTCCCAAATGAAAGGTGTCCACAGCCACCACGCAGGGGGAGAAGCTGGAGAACGGGCACCTTCTATGGCCAGAGTGGCCTTGCTCACGGGTCTGTCCTGTGGGTCCCCAGAGAACATGGCTCCCTGTACTTGAACTCAGGCCCAGGCAGCCAATCAGGACTTCACCGATCCACCTTTTGGACTCCCCCCTCCTCTCGAGGGGGAAGCGTGGCTCAGTGTCTGTTCTCCCCATTCTCCCCAGTCAGGCCAGTCACTTCCTTTCCAGGAGGAGCCAGCGGCAAGGGAGGCCGAGTGGTCTCTTCCAGTATGGGTGTTTCTGGCAAAGTAGCAGAAGTCTTTCATCTTTGGATTGAGCTGGAAATGTGAGATTAGGCAGAGAGTGAAAATTCCGTTCACGAGGCAATCTGAACAGCTTCATAGTATAGTTGAAGAGAACGAGGCTCAGAAAGGTTGAGTGACTCACCCACGGTCGCCCAGCAAGCACTGCAGCCAGAATTCAAAACCACTCCCTCCAGTCTGCCTGACTCTGGAGATAAGCTCTTAGTGTCTCCCCCCTTTACCCCAAACTGCAGGATGGACTCTGACCTCTTTCGTGCTCTGTCTCCCTCAAATCGTAGATGCCCAGGGTATCGGAACTCCAGTGGCCACCTGTCAGAGTGACCTGGTCATATTGCTGAGAACCCCGCGAGCAAAAGGGCTTGTCCAGAGCTGCCAGTGAAATTGGGGCAGAACGTGGGCATCTTCCAAGCACCTCGTGAAGAGAACTGTCTCATTCCTGGATGCTTTTAGCCCTGAGCTCCTGCTCCAAAGAGGATCGATGCACGTAGCACAGACCCAACACGACGAACTTAAGCACAGAGGGGAATGTATTGTCTCACAAAATGGAGAAATCTGAAGGCAGGACCCAGGCACCCGGACGGTGCCCTCTGGATTCCCCAGGGCGTCTCTGGGGCCTGCTTTTCTCCTCGTTGGAACATTCCTGGCCAGCTTGACCGAAGATGACTACAGGGGCGGGGGCGGGGGCGGGGGTCTCTCCATTGGGCATCCTCGCCCACCAGTGCCCGCAGCTGAAAGAGAAGAGTTTCTCTCCCCGCTGTGTCCCAGCAGAAACCCTGGTGTTCACGGGCTCTAATCTGTTGGAACCGAGTTCCAGATACATCTGTGGGGACGATGGCAGGGACAGCAACACCAGAATCACATGGGCTGAGCATGTGAGGTGACGATCTCCTAGAACGCAATGAAAAACGAGGCGTGGTCCCCTGAAGAGGTGATGTATGCTGGGAGGCAAGACAAGCCGAGTGTCCACACAGCTGGCAGATTCAACATGCAGCCGCTCGTGTGCAGTTGTCTGTTACTAGCTGCCTCCACTCTGCTCCCCACCCCCGCCCCGGGGGGGGAGACCAGTCCTGCACACAAGTGGGGTGCCAGACACTGGGCCAAGTATACATCACCTCCCTTCGTTCCCAGGGCACTTTTGTGGCAGGATCCCAGTTTTAATGATGGGGATATCAAAGCTCAGCGAAGTTCTGTAGCTAATTCAAAGTCACACTGATAGTAAGGGACAGAACCCAAAGGCAAACTCAGGAACGCCTTGACTTAATTGACGTGAAATTCACCACTGCATTTCCTGCAAATCCCACAGCTCTTCCCAGGGAAAAAGGACTTCCTGCAGTCTGCAGATAATAGAACATAAATCTCCCCTCCTCCCCCCTTCCCCACCTCCTCTCCCCCCAGTTGTAGAACAGAAGGCACAAATCCATATTTCCACAGCCTATGATTTCTTTGTAGAAACTCTGGATTTCCGCTCCCCTCGGAGACACTTCCGGCCTTGGCAAAAGCTGACCACCCACACGAGAGGGCTGGTGCTATACGGGGACAGCTGTTTCGGGATTGTCCACAGCCAGAGAGATACTTGACTTGTTTCCAGCCGAAGGAGGATATACGCTCCCCCAAGTCACCCGGTTCCAAACCGACTAAACCACTTGTGTTCAAACTTCCCCTGAACAATTTCATCCCTGGGGTGGGAACGAGCGTGGAATGATTTGGAGCAAAAGGACAATTTTTGGACAATTACGAGTGAGTGAAAACAGGAGGTTGTAATGGATGTCGTCTCTCACCCCTTAACGCCGGCATTCGTAGCCAGGAATTCTGTCGCTCCGATTTTGGTGGTAGAAACGTAATGCCGAGCGGTTGTCTGAGACTACTTCTCGATGTTCAGTAATTAGAAACAGTGACGCTGACTCGGGAGCCTATCAGTCGGGGGGGCCAAGCACCAGTGCACACGAGAAAAAGAGGCGCATTTTCTGGAAACGTGTGAAGATAAACATCGAACAAAAACTAGCAAATGTTTCATATATATTTTAAGTGTGACTTGTATTTCTCCCTTCAAACCTGCGATGTCAGATGTCTAACACAAAGAAGTTTCTCTAAGAGGAATGTGCTGGAAGGAAAGAGGGACATTTTTCGGTAATGACGAGAAGCCAAAATCTCTTACCGGCGGGGGGGGGGGGGGGGGGGGGGCATGCAGTCAACGGAAGGAGACAGTGTGGTTTAGCAGTGAGTCAGGTGACGCAGTTGGAAGTTAGTTTGTCTGCAAAAATGTATTTTTAAATTTGGTCCAGGATGGGACCAGACGTGTTCCAATTTCCTCGAACAGCTTTAAAAGCTGGAAAACACCCAGCTATTGTCCGTGACTTAGACACAGGGCTTCCCGGAGGGAGAGAAGTGCTTTTTGGAGGGTCCCTTCCAGCTCCGAGATTTCTCAGAGCCTTTCCATCTTAGGGTGTTGGGGAAACAAGGAGCACGTGCAGAGTCTGAGCCCCCCCCCCACCCCACACTCACACACACACGCACAGTGTGATCGTTTCGGCAGCGAGCCTGCGTGGGATGCACAAGAAAAGAGAGAAGAGGTAGGTGGAAATAAGAAAATCTCACGGCCTGGAGCAGGGAGGGATGTGGTGCCCGAGGAGGAGTCCCCACTCACTGACGAGTGAGGGCGTCGCTCACAGCAGCCACCGACAGCACAGCCCCTTTGTGTCCTGGGTCCGTCCAGGACAGATGAGGCCAGCTCCAAGCAGGAGGCAGGCACTTCACAAGCCCCTCTGCTCCCTTCCCGGGATGATTCGGCGAGCAGCTACAGCTGGGGCCTCGCACGCCGTCTGGCACGTAACCCACTCTGTCCACGTCTGTTGCGGTAATGACACCTCTCAGACCAGGTGAAGGGCTCCGGGCCGAGCCAGTCGCACATCTTCGAGGCAGGGTCTGAGCAGTAAGGGGCCACCCGCTTCTCCGGGGAGTATCGGTGGATGGAGTGCAAAGCAGGGGGCAAAAGGACATTGAACTCCTGGGGCCTGAGAGGAGCCACCCACGTGGCTGACAGACCTCTTCTTTGTACCCGGGGCGGGGGAGAGGGGCTCACCAAAGCACAGGCCCATTGACAGGGGGCAGAAGGACCCTGATGGCTGTGATGCATAGCGTTAGTCCTTTTGAGAGGTTTGCTCATCAGACACATACTGTCTGCAGAACATTTACGGTATGTGAAATTCTACGCCAAGTAACAATATTCATGAGGTACTTTTCCACTTAGGCAAAATGACCGTGTATGGCTTTACATGGTGCATGTGAACCCATAGCAGAAAGACAGGAGGGACCCACTTTAGTACGGGTGGCCTCTTGGAGCACAATGGGGCTGGAAGTGATGCGAAATGTGCTCCTTTTTTTTCTTAATTAAAAAAAATTTTTAAATGTTTTTATTTATTTTTGACAGAGAGAGACAGAGCATGAGCAGGGGAGAGGCAGAGAGAGAGGGAGACCCAGAATCCGAAGCAGGCTCCAGGCTCTGAGCTGTCAGCGGGGCTCAAACCCATGGACTGAGATCATGATCTGAGCCGAAGTTGGACACTCAACCGACTGAGCCACCCAGGCACCCCATTTCTTAATTTTTTTTAATGCTTATTTATTTTGAGAGAGAGACAGCGCGTGCGTGGGGGAGGGGCGGAGGGAGAGGGAGACACAGAATCCGAAGCAGGCTCCAGCCTCCGAGCTGTCAGCACAGAACCCGACGCGGGGCTCAAACTCCCAAGCCGTGAGATCATGACCTGAGCCGAGTCGGATGCTTGACCTGAGTCGGATGCTTAACCTACTGAGCCACCCGGGCGCCCCCTGTGTGCTTTATTTCTTATTTGACTTCTGTATTTCTTTTCAAAACGAGCGTTCATATGCATTCATACATCACTCCTGAAATTCTTCAAAATTTTTGTCATTTCTGGATATTAAATAGATATAAATGCCCATGAATTTATTTCCTACCTCTCATGAGGACAGGGATGATTTGGGGATGTCATAGACTAGGGGCCTCTATTTTGTTTCCTTTTGTATCCTTAGAGTCTAAAACAGTGTCTGACACAGAGGAAGAGTTCAGTGTGTATTTGTCGATTAAATGAAAGAATTCTTTCCAAAATAAAAAATTGCAGGGCGCCTGGGTGGCTCAGTCGGTTAAGCAGCCGACTTCGGCTCAAGTCATGATCTCGCGGTCCGTGAGTTCGAGCCCCGCGTTGGGCTCTGTGCTGACGGCTCAGAGGGTGGAGCCTGTTTCAGATTCTGTGTCTCCCTCTCTCTCTGACCCTCCCCCGTTCATGCTCTGTCTCTCTCTGTCTCAAAAATAAATAAACGTTTAAGAAAAATTTTTTTTAAATAAAAATTAAAAAAATTGCAAAACTGTATGTATTCCAAATAGAGGATTTAAGTTTCTGGAACAGAGCCTGCCTTATGCTAAGTACTTAATATGTGAGTTAATTAAATACTTTGGTATGTGAAGCTTGGTGCCTGCTCCTAGAGATTTTATTTTTATTTATTTTGTTTAAGGATATTTTTTTTTTATTTGAGAGAGAGAGAGACCACACAAGCAGGGGAGAGGAACAGGAAGAGAGACAGAGAATCTCAAGCAGGCTCCACGTTCAGTGTGGAGACGCGGGGCTCGACCCCACGACCCTGGGACCGTGACCTGAGCGAAATCAACAGATGCTCAACTGACTGAGCCACCCAGGCGCCCCAAGATTTTAAAGCCCAGACACACTTATAATCATGTTACAAAACAGATTATGCAAAGTCTCCTAAAGAGGTAAAAGCAATGAGTGAAGGGGGTCAGTAAAGAAAGCTACAGTTTCTATCAGAGGCAATCAGGGCAGGCTTCACGGAGAAGGTGAGATCTGAGAAAGATTTTGAAAGGTGATATAATAGTTTCCCGGGGCTGCCATAACTTGTCATGGCAACCTTGGGGCTTGAAACAACAGACGTTCATTTTCTGACAGTTCTGGAGGCTGGGAGTCCCAAATCAAGGTGCTGGTGGGACTTTGCTTCCTCTGGGGGCTCCAGAGGAGAACCTGTCTCTTGCTTCTTCTAGCTCTGGTAGCTGCCTGCCAACCCCTGGATCCCCGGAGTCCCTTGGCTTGTGGCTGCGTCACTTGGGTCTCGGCCTCTGTTTTCACATCACCGTCTCCTCTGCGTGTGTCGGCCTCCTCTACCTCGGCCTCTCTGATAAGGAAGCTCATCGTTGCACCCAGTGTCCACCTCGAGAATCCAAGATAAGATGGTTTTTTTTCTTAAGATTCCCAATCACTTCCTTTTGCCTAGAAGGTAATATCCACAGGTTCTGGGGATTAGGAGGGGAAGGTATTTTTGGGAGACGTGTTTCCTGCCCAGCAGAGATGGAAAGAACTCAGAGGAGAGGAGACAAGAAAGGAGTTCCTTGTTTCCTTACAGGTCTGTCTCACCAGTCAACCTTCTGTGTGTGGTTCTCCCCCATTTAAAAGTTTCCAGAGGACCCGACCCATACTAGGATCACCTGGGAATTTTATTTTGTCTTTAAATCATTTTTTAATTAATTTTAACATTGTTTTTGTTTTTTATTTGTGTGTGTGTGAGAGAGAAAGAGAGAGAGAGAGAGAGAGACAGAGTGCACATGGAGGAGGGGCAGAGAGAGAGAGGAAGGCACAGAATCTGAAGCAGACTCCAGGCTCCGAGCTGTCAGCACAGAGCCCGACGCGGGGCTCGAATCCACGAACGGTGAGATCATGACCTAAGCCGAAATCAGACGCTCAACCGACTGAGCCACCCAGGCGCTCCTTGTTTTGTTTTTAAATGGAGGGGTGGCAGGTGAGAGGTGGGACATGGGGAGATCATCTGGACATGTCTGAGTCATTGCAGGAGGAGAGAACAGAGGCAGGAAAACCATCTGGGCTCCCCTCAGAGGAAACAGGGCCCGACGTAGGATGCTGGCAGGAAAAAGGAGACAACGGAGGGGAGAATCAGAGGCGGGATCGGCTGGAGAGAAACCTAACTGGGTAGAGGCTGTGGGGTGGCCGTGCAGGTCTGAGGCCTGAGACACGGGCATGCGGGGCAGGACGGAAGCGTGGATGCTAGGGATGTGGGGCAGGGAGTCTGGGATGCTGGTGGGGCCTCCGGGCACATGGACGGTGAGAAGAGAGGCCGCCACAGTGGGAGTGCTCCCCAGGAGGGGAGAGGAGGCTCAGGAAGGAAGCTTGGGCAGAAATACGCAGTGAAGGAGAGCGCGTCCAGCCAGGGGAGCTCAAGGTGAAAGCTGAGTGAGAGAGGGCATCGGATGCTACAGCGACGACCCAGAGGCCGTGGGTGCGTTTCTGTATTGCTGTCATGTTAGCGATTCTTCCCAAGTAGAACAGATTCACGCCCCCGGCTGGAGTGGCACCTGGCTCCTGACCTCCACTCCTCATCCCCTCTCTCCTCTGCCCCACCAGCCCATGCCGCAAGCTCCTGGGGGCTTTTGCAGTTGGAAACCCGGATGACCCACCTCGGTGACACCCCACAGAGGCCATTCCAGCCCCCGTTGAAGCCATAAATATATATTCAGAGTGATAAAAATCCAGCCTGACCACTACAGACGACAGTCCTAGAACATATCCCTCGAGGTTCCCATAGAAATATCACCGCAAAATGCTCATTTACCATCATCCTTTCTAGACAGGGCCGTTTTGGTGAAATGACTTTCGGAGATACTGTCTTACCGTTCGCGGGTGTTTATACCAGGCTCTTTAAAATAGAATGTTCTTTTCCTTTCAGAGCTGAAAAGCGTTTGTCCCTCTGTACCATCTGGTGGGTTTTCTCTCATAGACAACAAAGGGTGTCATCGCAGAACCTAGCCCCGGGTTCTGTGCTGGCTGTCGGGACGCGTCGTCACAGGACCTAGCCCCGGGTTCTGTGCTGGCTGTCGGGACGCGTCGTCACAGGACCTAGCCCCGGGTTCTGTGCTGGCTGTCTGGATGTTAGGACCGAGTGTCACAGCAGGTTGCAGGAACACCTCATGTTTGGCTTTCTGGTACCATCATTCTTACTGCTCACCTTGGTTCACCACAGCCTTCTCCACTGTCCCCTGGCCTCCTTCCTTCTTCTTCACGGTCCGATGCCTCTTATCGCGTGTGTTTCCGGATGCTTTTTTGGAGGTTGGCAAGATAGGATGGTGAAGGGAGACTTTGCTGCCATCATGGGCAGATGGTTGGGTTATCTGGGGCCACGGGCGTCCTCCAGGCTCCTCATAACGCACACCACAGAGGCCAGGGCAAGATCCAGGTGTGGCTCGGGGCACCGGGACTGTGCACCAGACCCGAGCCTCCCCGGCGTCGTGCAGCACGGGGCAGGCGAAGGGGGCACGAGGTCTCCTCTGCCGGCCGTCTGGCCTTGCCGCCACCTCTCCTCCAGTCCGGCCACGCCAATGCCACCGGTGTCCTCGGGGCAAAGCGAAAGGGGGTGGGGGACCTGGAACAGGGCTCTACTGAGAGCCAGACCCGAGGAAGCTTTGGAGGTTGGCTGGCTCGTCCTGTGTGGCCAGGACAGCATTGCCTGGTGTATGGGATTCAGAGCGAGAGCGGCGTCCGAGGCCGAGCCCAGGGACCCTGTTCGGGATGAGGCCTCTCCGGCCCGCGAGCTAAACCTTCCATGCGTGGTTAGACAGACGCCGTCTGCTTGCTAACCTTCCCAGCCCCACTGACTCTTTGTCCCCAGAAAGGAAGGCCTTATTCACAATAGCATCACCTGAGAAGTGGGTTGGGGCCCCTAGGAATCGCCCAGCCCCTCCAGGGCCTGTGACTTCTGGCAGAGGCCGCAGACGCGTCTCCCCCAGAGGTCTGACGTGAACTGTGCACGAGGCGAAAACACCCAGGACAAAAAGGACATGGCAGTGCTCGCTTGGTGGCCCCTGAAATAGCAGAAAGGTGTCCTGGAATCTAGGCCGGTGACACCCAGATCTGCCTGTGCGGCAAAGCCCTTTTAAAAGCCTCCGAAAACCGTGGAGGCCCGTGCCCTGTCCCTGATCCGTGGAATCACAGTCTCTGAGGGCAGCTGGATATTTGTCTTCTTAAAGGTCCCCAGGTGATGGTCACGTGCGGGCCGGGTCAGATCCAAGATGCTTACTCCGCGTCTGGGCGGCGGGCCCAGGAAAGTGACTCACCAAGGCTGGCCGGGCCGGGCCTGGGACCCATGTCTTCCAGCACCCGGTCCAGTCTTACGTCAGCCCCTGGCTGTCACGCTGCCCGGCCGAGGCCTGCACACCCAGCCCCATGGCGCCTTCGGGGCCTTCCTGACCGCGCTCAGCCACGCAGTGCTGTTTTCTCACTCGTTCACATGCGTCTGCACTTTAGGCTGCTTTTTAGGAAAAAACAAAACACATGTTGATTTATCTCAACAAATCGAACTCAAAGTCACGGTCCAGAATAAGGGCTGCGGGCCCCACGGGGCTGGGGGAAACATACGAGCCGGGTCTCTTCCAGAGGGGGAGACGTCATAGCATCGTGGCGGAGAGGGCATCAGGCAGGGCAGCTCTGGAATCAGCCTTTGGATCCCGGCCTTGCCAGACGGACTTCGGTGCCCCCGAGTGCACGACAAGCCCCACGGGATGACGTGACATCTACGTTTGTACACCCGCCTCATTAGCTGTAGGATTTCCGGAAAGGCCGGGTGTGCTCTTATAAACCTATACGCACCTCAAGGCTGTATTTCTCCCACCCGCCACGGGCTCAAGGGAGGGACGGTGGAAGGCGAGAGCCTGTGGATGCAGGCAGATACTCTGGGACCCAAACTGAGCGTCTCCCCCACCATCTCAACGCGAGGCTTCGTGGGCTCCCGTGGGGGATCCCAGGCCGGCTCTCAAACCTTCGCCTCCAGAAGCACATCATTCCATTCCCATTGCATCGGCCGGCCGAGTTTGCTAGAACACATCTAGCTCTGAGCGACCTGTGCTCAGAAAGGTCAGGGAGTCGGAGGCCTCGGGGAGCGCGAGTAATGTCCCTCACCGGACGGGAGGGCTTGTAGAGGCCTGGGCGGTGCAGGGAGCCATCGCCACTAGGGAGACTAGAGCCCAGGTTCCTGGGCTCCCCTCCGGGGCTGAATCTCCTTCTCTGCCAATGGACTCTCTTCTGTTGCATGAGCTCTTTTCCCGGCTGACTCACACACTGACTCACTCCTCTAGTCAAGGCCGAAAAGAAACATTTCCAATGGTTACAAAACTATGGGAGCAAACAGAACGAGATTCCACTGTCAAGCCTTCCAGCTCAAGGATGGCTCCTTCCACCGGGCTTCATAATTCCTGTCGTATTTCTGAGTGGCTTATGCTTGTCAGCAATCATACTTCCTCTGTAAACGGTGGAATTTGAGGTATGACTTAGAAAAGACGTATCCGTCTTCAATGCGTGCTTTTGACGCGGGGGTGTAAGTTTACATTCTGGGTCCCCGAGCAGTCGTTTGCAAGGACCTCCTCTTTCAGCCTACCTCCTTCAGAAGAATCCTTACCGTTCTCACTGGTACAGCCCTGGATTTGGGGGCAGGTCCGCTGAAACGCTGATCCATTCACGTAAAATCAGAACAGTGGGGGGGGGGGTGTGTGCAAGCAAGCCTCCCTCTCCCGGCTTACAGAGAGTGTCTTCCTAGAAGCACATCTGAAGGTCTTTTCGTGACTGGTTATAGATGCATGTTGCCCTCAGCTCCTGCCCCAGTCAGCTTTTGTTCTGGATTTCAGGACTCGGCAGCGAGTGAAAAAGTCCCCTGCTTTCGCGGAGTTTACCTTCTGCGGGAGGAATAGAGAAACAGACAGTGAAGCCCACAGATAAGAAGTTCTCTTTCAGGCGGAGCACGGGAGAAAGAAAAGCGTGCACGGCGCAGGAGGAAAGGATGATCTGGGCTGGGGAGGAGACGCTGCTACCTTCGAGGGGCTGCGGAGGACTTTTCTGAAGAGCGGGCAGCTGATCAGAGCAGTGAACGCGGAGAAAGTGCCAGCAATGTTACAACACACGGGTGTTCCATTGAGAGGAGGGGTGTGTGCACGTGTGTGTGTGTGTGTGTGTGCGCGCGAAGGCAGGACAGGCTATAGGCCTTCATGTTTTGTGCAGGTCGGTACACACATGGGGCGCTGAGTGCCCCATGCAATACGGATCGGGGTAACAGCACGTGCAAAGGCCCTGCGGCAGGTAGTAGTTTGGCTTGTTTGAAGAACAACGGTAACTGTGACCTGGTAAGCAAGGGGAGGAGAGGGCAGGGATAAAGGGCCACAACAAGACAGCCCTTGTTGTCCACAGTAAGGGTGAAATTCTGCTGCCTCAAAGCAGCCTCTTTCAAGGCCCCCACGGCCTTTCACGGCCCGCAGGGCGGCCCCGCTGCAGAAAGGGGCACAGGGCCATAATTACTGCACCTGGGGAGACACTGGGCATCACAGGCTCCCGGTCAGTGGTCTGGGCTCTCTGATGAGCCTCACTGTGTCCTGGGGGTCGGGGGGGGGGGGGGTGGTTAGCATCACTTAGCAGCGGGCCCGGGAGGCAGGTAGACAGCCTCCTTCCCACCCCTACTTGCTTTTACCCACCAGGCTCCACTCCCCATCCTTACAGTGCTCAGGGCTGGGAGTCTATTTGACTCCCAGGAAGTTTCCAGGGCTCTTCCGGAGCTCTGCTAAGAGCCTGAAGCGTCGGAGGGAAAGGGAAAGACAGGAGCCCCTCCCTCTCTGGAAGTGGGGCGCTCCGGGGACTTCCAGCACGAGGTCCCGCCGGTCGGTCCTGCGGCGGAACCGGGTTCCGGAAACCCACCCATTCTCGCCCAGCTCATCCGTGTCCACATTCCGCTCCCGGCGTTCCACTGCCCTGGTAATTGTTTTTCTTGGCATTCCAGGGTAGGAGGTCACGTTAGCTTCTTTTCTTTCAAGTCGTCTCCTGACATCAAAGTGGAAGGGGATGCAAGGTAAAACAAGAAATAGATCGGGGAGGATTCTGCATGTTTCTCAACTGCTTTCATGTCTGGGATGTGCAGGAATGCTGGGGTGGGCACAGATTCCGTTATCTCCCCGGTTCAAGGAAGGGCGGTGGGTGGGAGTGTGGTATCCGAGAGCAGACATGATCCGGACAGATAGCAGGGCAGCGGGCTGCATGAAAGCAAGAGTCAAGGGCAAGATTTTTCAAATTGACATAGCATGGCGGATAACTCAGGGCTGAGACTGAGCATAAAACACGCAACCTGGTCGGGGGTGGCCCCGTGGCGGGAGGTGTACAGAGTGACCAGGAATGTCCAAGGAGAGGGCTCATTGCTTACACGTGACCTCCGGGGGCGGGGGAGGGGGCGCGGCCTCTGCTGAAGCCCCAGTTTTGTCACCTGTGATGTGGCATCTTTAAGCATGGCATTCCATGTCTCAGACCTTCTTAGACACTTCTGACCCGGGGACAACTTTTCCTCTTCTGAAATGGCAAGAACTAAAAGCGATTTCATTCTTTTTTTTTTTTAAATGTTTTTATTTATTTTTGAGAGAGAGAGAGAGAGAGAGAGAGAGAGAGACTGAGGGCAAGCAGGGGAGGGGCAGAGAGAGAGGGAGACACAGCATCCGAAGCAGGCTCCAGGCTTCGAGCTGTCCGCACAGAGCCCCACACGGGGCTCGAACTTGTGAACCATGAGATCGTGACCCGAGCCGAAGTCGGAGGCTCAACCGACTGAGCCACGCAGGTATCCCAAAAGTGATTTCATTCTTCGGGAGGGGTTCCCGGGAGTAAGCCGTAGAGGGTGTAGGGGGTTCATCTAGGAAGACTCCTAGGAGAGGGAGGGGTTAGCACTGGTGGAAAGAAGGCTGGTGAACAGCTGAGTTATCACATGTGGAGGGTTTGGAGGGTTTTGCTCATGTCTGTGTCCCTGGGTGAGCCCGTTACAACATAGGCACACAGGGCTTAATACAACCATGATTTTAAAAAAATTTCTCCCTGTCTCTGCCTTCCTTTAAATGAAACTTATGTACTTCTTTATAGTGCAGCCTGGCAGTCTGTGTCAAAAAACTGCAAAACGGTTGAACCCCGTCGCCCACAAACTGTACCCACAAAGAAAGAATCAGGGCTAACGACCACCATTCATTGAGTTCTGTGTGCCCGGTGTGGCCCAAACAACTTCAATATATTAGTTTCTTTTGTTCTCCACAATCACCTGTAGAGAAGACATTATAATTACCATGTGGTATGAGAAAAATGAGACCTAGGAAAATTTAGTCAATTTATAAATTCAGTCAATTGAGTAAAGTCAGGGTGAGTAAACAGTGAAGCCAGGATTTGAATCCACATCTGAGTGATTCCAGAGCCTATTTCCAACCTCCGCAGTTTTCTCCCTTTTTAGGAACACATGCGTGGTTTATGTATAGTGATTAAACTAATTATGGCTCATACATCATATACGTATGAGGAAGTCATGAAGACTGATGTGCGACAGTTCGCCATGGAGGGCTCTTCATAATATGTCATGTTAAGTAAAAAAATAGGTTATGGAACACTGTACAGCGTGAGCCCTGATTTTGTGAAAAAATATGACCGCGGTTGGGTGCTAATGAAATAAAACGTTGATTCTCATTATGTATTAAATGGAATTGTCAGTGATTTTTTCTTCCTTGTTTATGCTTTCTATAGTGTCCACATTTTCTTTTTTTTTTAATATTTTTAAAAAATGTTTTTAACGTTTATTTCTTTTTGAGAGAGAGAGAGAGACAGAGAGAGACAGAGACAGAGAGACAGAGAGACAGAGTGTGAGCCGGGGTGGGGCAGAGAGAGGGAGACACAGAATCCGAAGCAGGCTCCAGGCTCTGAGCTGTCAGCACAGAGCCCGACGCGGGGCTCGAACTCACGGACCGCGAGATCATGACCTGAGCCGAAGTCCGCCGCTTAACCGACTGAGCCACCCAGGGGCCCCTAATCTCCACCTTTTCTTAAAAGAAAAGAAAAAGGTAAGAGATACCACAAAACAGTTTGCTTCTTATTATAAAATTAATATTCGATCAGTACTGAAATTTTGGAAACTAACAGTAGAAGGAAGGAAATAGTTATTCTAATCTCCCTACTTAGCTGTCCAGGGACAACTATTTTTCTGTATTTCCTTTCTGTGCACGGTCCGTTTATTGGTTTATTTTACATAGTCGTGCTCAGGTTTAAATACGAGCCATGCTATTTCGGTGGCAATTGGGAGCAAGAAAATGTCATTTCTTTTTTAACTGTCTTTCTTACTTGACTGTACAGTTTGCGAGGGCAGAGACGTTTATTTTCATGTTCTTTATTGTATTCGCAGCCCAGCTCCTGGCACTTTATAGATGCTCAATAAATGCTTGCTGAATGACTAAGTGGTGGGGGTTGCGGTGGGAGTGGCTCTTGAGTTTTGCATCATCTGAGCAGAAGTTCTGCTTTGCCGGAGTTAGGAGGGACAGTCCCTGAGGTGGGGCAGGCAAGATGGGGGGCCACAGGGGAGGATCTTAACGCTCATGGTTAGAAATTGAGATTTGACATATAAGGCCACTGGGACTCACTCTGGCCTTGCAAGTAGGGATGTTACATGATCAAAACCAGGGAACCGAAACGTGATTCTGGCAGCTTTGAGGGTGGAGGGGAGCAGCAGAGGGAAGGGGTTGGAGGCAGGGAGGCCAGAGGCTGCCCTGGAAACTTCCTAGAGAACTTCCTAGTTTAGCGCCGATCTCCGCCCCGCCCCGGGGAAGGAAGGGGGTTGGGACTGTTCTAGGAGCGCCCGCTGGCACTTGGAGAGGAAAGGGTCACTGGGGGCTGTGCTTCTAGGGCCCAGGAAAGGAAAGAGTAGAGGCAGAGACAATGCGGGAGGGCGGGGTCCAGGGCTTGGGAGGCCCGGGTGCCAGCAGCCTAGGGAGACTGCCATTAAAGCGGCACCCGATCCCCCCACCTCTTTTGGCTTCTTGGTTGCCTGGGTGTACAGAGGAACAAATTTGTGGTGTGGACGAATTCCAGGCCAGTCATCCATCATCCACAATGAATACTCACTAAGCACTCATCACACACTCGGCGGCCTCACCCATTCCAAGAGAGAGTTCTGGAAGCAGGCCAGGGGTCTGCCCAAGGTGAGTTGCCAGATTCTCCCTTGAACTTTGCTCCCTCGCTTGCTCCGTTCCCCAGTTTTCTTTTAATTCAGAAAAAAGCAACAGCAAACAGTTCCCAGCCCCCTCCCTCCACCGGCCTCGCCCCTCCCTGCGGTTTGGCAGGGATTGCGCCTTGGCTGTCCCGGAGATTATCTAACGCCGCGTGCTAAGGGACCAGCGGTCCGGGCGGGCCCGCGCGCCCCCGGGGAGGGGGGAGCAGGGTCCCGCCAGCGCCCTCCCCCGCCCGGTCCCCGTCCCCGTCCCCGCAGCGGGAGCCCCCGGAGCCGGTGCCTGTGCGCGCGCGCGCGCGCGCGCGCGCGGGGCGCAGGGGCGGGGGCGAGCACATGGGCCACCAGCCACAATTTACCTAAGCCTCAGTTTCCTGTTCTGTAAAACGGGAGTCAGAGCACCCGCCCTCCTTACTGGTTTGCTGTCGGATGCAGGATAGGCGCTTGCAATGTGCATTATACGATACTAGCATTTAACATTATTAATTAGGAGTACGAGTGTGCTCCAGCCCTGCGTTAGGGGGTTTGGAGGGAGGCAGCAGGCGATTGCCTTCTCAAACATTCTTGCAACCCCGCGCTGACTTGTCCCGACCAGGGGTTTGCATGTTGCCATAGTTTAGAACCGTCTGTGACACTGTTTTCCACTGACTCTGCGCAGTGTTAGAGGCCAACAAAAATAAAACTCTTTTCATGTTTTCAAAAGCAGCAACAAACAAAGCACAATAAAAACCACAAAAGTAGAAAGCCTTGCCTAATAGGCTTGTAAAATTCAAGTGGATGGATAGGACAGTTGAAAAGCGGAGACATAATACCAGGGAAGAAATTTTAGTGCAAAAGTGCTCTATAGAAGATACAGCCACGTTTCAGGGATTCCTTGACCATTTTTTCTTTCTTTCTTTCTTTCTTTCTTTCTCTCTCTTTCTTCTTCTTCTTCTTCTTCTTCTTCTTCTTCTTTTTAAAAATATTTATTTATTTTTAGAGAGAGAGAGAGACTGAACATGAGCGGGGGAGGAGCAGAGAGAGAGGGAAACACAGAATCCGAAACAGGCTCCAGGCTCTTGAGCTGTCAGCACAGAGCCCGACGCGGGGCTCGAACCCACGGACCGTGGGATCATGAGCTGAGCTGAAGCCAGAAGCTTAATGGACCAAGCCCCCCAGGCGCTCCCAGGCGCCCCATTTTTAAAAAAACTTTTGACCATCTTCTCCGGGAGCGTCATTGTATGCTACTTGGGAATGACTCAGTGGCACACTTTGTGACTAGGTCTTATCTGTCGTCACTGCCCCGGGGGTTTTCCACCACACCAGTGCTTATCTCCAAGCCTGCAAGGCACCTTCCAGAAACCTCCGCTTGCCTTGGCCGGCTCACCCAGCGGTCTGTAGGCTGCTTGAGGGCGAGGGCTGGCGGGAGACATCCTCGGAGCCCCCTGGGCCGTCTCACCGGAAGCCACAGACCCTGCCTGTACTTACTGAACAGGTGGGTGGGCGTGGCCAGCTACTACGGTGGGGGTGGGGCGCACCGCGGAGGTGGATGGGATCAAGGGCTCCTTTGCCTAAACCATCCCCTCTCCTCTCCTTCTCTGCTTTCCACGGGGCGCAGCAGGGCTGATACCTCCCAGCAAGGTGAGGTTTCTGCTGGTGCGGCTGACTTAAAAGGAAACAATATCTAATTGTTGTCAGGCTTATCTTGTGATCAGTTTGGGTGACTTCCTCTTCCAATTAACTTGTGAGAATTCTTGAAATATGTCGGTGACCCCTCTCCTGTGGGGCTGATGGTCACCCCTGATGTCTCTAAAGGGAGTCTGAGAAATCTATCAGACGATCGCGCCCAGAGGACTGGTTTTCACAGACAGAACTCGCAACCCTGCGTTCAGGCCTTCGGGTAGCTGGAAATTCCAAGGGGATTTCACTCCCGGGAGCTGAGTTTTCTCACCTGAAAGACCGAAACTGCTGTGTCTGGCCTTTGCGCATCTCCCAGGGTGAGGGAAAATATGAACTTCTAAAATTTCCCGCTGGGAGCTTTCCTGAGGGAACATGCCAAGTCTGAGGCCTGGTGCTTTGCTCTCTGGTGACTGACAGCCGGTCAGCAAAAGGGGAGGCTGTGCCGGCCTCCCCCTCCTGTGGATGGAGGGGAGCAAGTCGATGACAGACGTGCACAGAGCTGGACTGTGGACCTTCCCACTCAATTTGTTCCGGGTCAATTTGCTAAATATTAAGTATCACTCTTAAACGACACACGCTTGGAGCAAACCATTACGCATTGTTTTAAACTTTAAAAAAATACGGGAGATCCGTTCATATCACATCTAAACTCTCTTGCTTTTTATCAAGGAACCATGTTTTTCTTTCTGAGGGCCATGCGGCTCTGTGAAAAACTGGTGCTCACAGAGAAGGTAGATGGGAGGAAAAACAATGTGTCCTAGACCGCGCTGCTCTTAACCGTCGAACCATTGTTAACCTGAGGTGACTGACATCCCGTGCAGAGGTTTGCACTGATGCAAAACGTCACCGATGTGGGGTCCACGGGAAGCCCGAACGCAGGACTTCATTTGGCTTTGTCTTTTGGAGGTTGCGCGAGTTTGGGGGTCCACAGCGGGGCTCGCGGGGCTCTGGGGAGCGCACGAGGCTCTCTTGGCCTCTGCCAGGCCACCTGAAGAAGACAGACTGCAGGGCAAAGGCCATGTGCCACTGGAAGGGGCAGTGGGCGGTGACACCCCAAGCTCATAGGATCTGAAAAAGAAACACAGACCTCTGGGAAAACGTCTGTGCATCTGGGTACCAAGGGGCAACCACCTGGGATACCCATGAGCCGACTCAGCTGCACCGGTGGGCGCCGTGGGAGGGCAAATCCCAAATCCTGGCTGGTGGCTGGAGAGGGACTCCGTCTGGCATCCCCACCAGGAAGATTGAGGCCCTGCTGGGCTCCTGTAGCCACCAGAGACCCCGTCGCACGGCAGACCTGTCTGCGCTTACTGTGTCCTGAGAGCAAGCGGAAATATTTTAGGTTGGGGTCTGCTCTGAGGTCGGAGTGCTTGGGGGCTGTGGCAGTGAGAGGCTGGGCTTAGGGGGGTCCGTTGGGGCCACACTTTACATCAGAGGAACAGCTGAGACCGACTTGTGAATGGCAAGAATCACGGAGAGCCGTCTCACGAGTTACTCAATGAAACCTGGAGGAAAAAAAATCAGGCCTGGGCAAGAATGTTCAGCAGGCCAGGGGCCAGACATAAGGGCGTTGGGGCCGGGGGGGCCGGGGGGTGAGTTGTCTTGGGTTTATTTTGGATTTATAGGAGAGATTTATTTGAAAAAAAATATTACAGCATATAAAAACTCCATAAAGTCTCAATTTCCACTCATACAGTGGGAGAGTTGATACAACGCACGAGGCAAGCTGGCTTCTTTTAGGGGTTGTTTAAGACATTTTCCAGGAACTGTAGCCCGAGTATCCCATTGGCTGCGAACGCACCCCTTGGAAAGAACCGTGGCAACCTAGAAAGTTTCACTTGTCTTGCTTACGATTCCAGGCTGAGCGCTGACAGATTTTATGTGTGAGTGGAAAAGGTCGTAAACCCCGAGTTACCACCCCGCCCCTGCCCGCGCTCCCTCCAGAGCTGGGGGGGGGGGGGGGGACTCACTTGTGCGTGTGGTTCCCGGGTGCAGACCAGGTATCAGCTACTGGAGGATGGCGCACGGCCGGGGTTTGAGGGAGAAATGCACGCACCTGCACGGGGTCTCCTGACTCCGAACCCGCGATCCTGCCCAAGTGTGCCAATGTGAAACCCCATCCACAGGGAAAAAAGGAAAGAAAATGCAGGTGGATGGTGAGAACAGATTTATTGCGGGGATTGCTTAAACTCCTTGAGCACAGGTAACGTTGGAGGCCTCTCCAAGGTATTTGCACAAAACAACATGTGTTGGTTCCGATGATTCAAAAATTTAAAGCAGCTTCTGCGATAACGTGAGTTGTCAATACATCTAGATGAGAAATTCTAGACCAGCGAGTTTTCTGGGCAATTGGCTCATGAAGATTCAAATGGAGTCCCCTCCCTCCTTGGTAATCGCGCTGGAGGTTTTATGGGAGCGGGGCTCACCTACAGCCTCATCACCGACCTGTCTCACAGGACAGAGGTGCCCTGAGTTACTGAGGCATGCCCGCACCCAGTGCCCGGCTCTGAGCTCTCTGTCGGTGTCTTTCATTTCTCTTCCCACTCGGTCTCCTCTGCTCTCCAGGGTCATAACCGCCTAAAATTTGGTTCCTTGTTCTCTGTTTTTTTTTCCCTTCATTATTGTATTGTCTGTGTCCGTGTCCTCATCTGTGAAATGAGGACATGATTATACCTACCTGAGTTGGTGGTTGTACGGATTAGATAAGTAATACATGTACAGCAATTGGAGTCAGGCCTGTCATGTAGTAAGTGCTCAATAAATATTGGCTGTTGATGTTGTTTGATATGATTATTATTATATCTGTTTCCTCCCGTTCTTCTCGACTTGGATGTTGGCAGAGTTTCACTTCTATAGGCATCGATTGTCAGTGCGAGTCCCACTTTCTTTTGGTTAGCAGAATAACTGAATCTCAGCAAATTTCCTGGTTTGGGCTATTTTTGGATATTTTCAGCCTCAGCCCCATTGCTGCTGATGCCTGAAGGACTCTTTGATTACTTCTGGGTTTGTGGCTTTGGCCGGGGGGGGGGGGGGGGGGGGGGCAGTTGAGATGAATTAGATTCAATTGAGCTATTAAGTGTCCAAATGTTGAATAAGGAAAGTGCCCCCGGATTTGAAAATAATAAAAGTGTATTTCATTAACAACTTTAATAGTCTGAACTTTCCAGTAGTTCACTTTTGCCTTATTTCCAATGAGTCTGAGTTGGTGAGGCATTTTATACGTGCGGAGGGGATATTCTCTGTATCTTGGCATATACTGTCCAACATGGTGTTTATATCAGTAAAAGGGAACAGGAGTGTTTCCATTTACGATCAACTTCCTCCTATGAGCTTTGCGTGGGGAGCACCTATTCAGAGGTTGTCTACTTTCGACACCTTGTCTTTGTTGCAAGCCTCTCTGGGCAGAGAACAGGTGGTTCCCTTTCAGAAGTTTTCCATCGCAAATTCTTTATTTGTTTATTTATGGACGCATTCCTTCATTCACGAAGCAAGTGTTTATTGATGGCTCCCTCTGGGCGCTGTAGACACAGCAAGAAGCAAAACAGCCCCTGATCTACGGTCCTTACGTTCTGGTAGTGGAAACAAAAAAATCAACTCACTAATAACTGAGTGATCAGTCTGCTGGTGATAAATGCCATGAAGGAGAACTGGGGCAGCAGACGCCGAGTGAGGCTGGAAGCAGAGGGTGTTTGTTTATCTAGAGAGGGGCCAGGGACACCTTCTCTGATAAAGCAGTGACTGAACAGAAACCTAAAGAAGTGGAGACATGAGGCAGGAAGGTGTCCAGGAAATGAGCAAGACGGGCAGAAGGGAAGTAAGTGCAAAGGCCCTGAGGTGAGAGATCATGTTCAAGAACATACTGAAGGGACTAAGAGGCTCAAATTTTCAAAAGGCGGGGAGGGCTATGAAATACTTACACGGTCGGAGTTAAGCAGCTGGGGAAGAATGAATGTTCCAGATGACAATAAATCGCATATTTATGTTTATGTTTTAAAATACGCAGGACCAGAAGAAGGTTTTGTCTCCTTTGTCAAACCCGATTGATTTGAAGTGGCTGTTTGGAGCTCGCTGTGGAGCAGGAATTGGAATGGTGTCTCAGCTGACCGAGGTGATCAGTTAGCTGTGTCGTCCATGGGAGCAAGTGTATGTGGGTGGGGGGGGGGGGGTCGGGTGGGATGGTGTGGAGGCCTCCTCTTTGCCATCTGGGAAGTCGGTTGGCTTCAGGAGAATGTGCCTCCCGGTTTCCAAGAGATCTCCTTGTCAGCGGACCCTGGCACGAGAGCTGGGAGATGCACCCCTAGTAATTCCTGCCCTTTCAGTCCTGACCATGCCCGCCCTGCCTTGATCTGACCTCCCCTCACGCTTGCACCCTGGGTGTTGACAGGTAGGGAAAAGAGGGTAGACAGAGGAAGGGCAGAGAGGTTCTCAAAAACTATTTGCATCCCCTGCAAAGTTTCTTGGGGGGGAGGAGACCAAAGCAAGGAAGCTGAGTTCTTATAGTTCATTAGGAAATGAGGTGAATTCTTGAAAGCAGGAATCCGTATCTACGTCTGCTAGACATGGATTGTGTTTGTTCAGACACACACGTCTTCCGAACTCTGGTCTGCGGTCCCCAGAAGAGGTGAGCGCGGTTGACCAGTTCGCTTCTGGGGTCCTGGCATCCGGCAGCCTGAGGTCAGCTGGAGGAGTGGCCGGCAACGATCTGTCCAAAGTAGTTCGTTTCCGTGCCCTCGTTCCTAGGACTGGTTTTCTTCCTCCGGGCCTCTACACCCAGGTGGTCTGAGAGTTGGAAGAGACCCCCCCCCCCCTTCCCCAGGCCCACCCTCCCCTCCAATACTCACAGTCACTTCCGCCAAGAGCTACGCCTGGTAGTTTGAGGAACCAAGGTTTCACTGGGTTAAGCAGGCAGCCTTCCGACTCAAAGGGGACTGAGGCGGGTCAAGCCGGGCAGCGGCCACATGAAGAAAGAGCTGGATATAAAAATCAGAGAGGGGGACGAGGGTGCTGACCTTGGCTTAGCCCCATAGGAATGTGGAAAGAGGACAGAAAGATGTAGGTAAAAGTAAGTCTCCAACACGGCTGTGCACGCAGGTGGGCGTGGAGGCGGCGAACACGACCCTCGTGCCTTTCAGGCTCTGGCCGCCAGGGGGCGCCCGAGTTCACGGCAACGGCCAGGGCCTGCCGGGTCTGGGTCCGTGGCATTCTGGGAAAGGAGGGCAGACACTTTGTTAAAGGGAATCCCAGTAAAGTAACTGGGCCGAATCTGTGCTTCCCGGTGACGGCGGGGACGAGGTTCTGTTTTCTAAACGCCGTGGCCAGCGCTCTGTGTCATTCAGGGGGTCCTGAGGAGGCGCTGTTGGTCCGCCCAGGGTCCAGCTCCGTGTTGAGCAGAGAGAGACACGTTGGACCATCAACCTTCTTTCTCCCTCCAACGTGCCCGCCCGCTTCTCGTCCCGCTCGGCCCCCTGCACGGGTCCAAATCTGCCGCCAGGCATTTTAATTTTTAAGGTGAGTTTTTCCCACTAGAAGATCATCTGTACTGGGATCCCATCGGCTGCACAATCAGCTCCCAACATGAAGGCGTCTTCTTTCTTCGCAGGGTGGACTTTCTTGATTGGGAGCCCTCAATCATTTTTAAACAGCTCTGAGCAGGTAGGGCGTGCTGTGCTCCCTTCTCTTGTGCTCCACGTGGCTTCTCTTTTCCCAGGCATCTTGCTGTCTGGAAAGAATTTGTGTCTGAGGATTGTTCTCTGCCAGACCAGACACAATTGAGAAGATCTGTGAAGGGTCCGGCTCTCTCTCACCAGGCCACTGTGGGGCACTGGGTACTTTCATTTTCCCGGTTCCTTTGTCTGGACTATGGGGTTGAGGGACTGGGTGAGAGTCCGCCTCTCCGCCCCCCCCTCCCAGCAGGCACAAGTGCAGAATGGCCCAGTGTCTTTACCTGTACGTGTGCATGAGGTGTTTATAGACTTAATTTTCCAGGTCGGCTCTAGGAGCATCCGTAATCCAAGAATCTCTTGTTAGTTTTGGAGAGAAAAGTTGGGTATCAGTTAGAGTCCAGTTGGGGAACAGAAGCCGCCCTAGTTACTTTAAACAGTGAGAATCTAACATAAAGAATAGTTAACCAGGCATAGCATTGTCAATTAGGTCGCTGAAAAGGCAGGAGGAGAACACTAGGTTTTCATAAACGTAGTAAGGGGCGCCTGGGTGGCCCAGTTGGTTGAGCCTCGGACACTTGTTTCTGGCTCAGGTCATGATCTCCCCGTTTGTGAGATCGAGCCCCGCATCGGGCTCTGTGCTGACAGTGCAGAGCCCGCTTGGGATCCTCTCTCTCCCTCTCTCTCTGCCCCTCCTCTGCTCGTGCATGTGTGTGTGTTCTCTCAAAATAAAATTAAATAAATAGATAGATAAATAAATAAATACATGTAGCAATCACAGGAGACCCTACCACCCATAGGACTTAGGGGGACCAAGGGCAGAAGATGGAATTTATAAAAATTAGGACCTTGGAGGATTGGCCTGGTGGACCTGGGGCTCAGAGCTCTGAGGATAGGACATGACCAGCTGGTGTTAGTGTCTCTGAAGCAGACACTGGGAAGATCGCTGTGTGGTGTTAGGGAGGACGGGGGCGGGCTGCACTTGCTATCGGGGGAAGGGACTGCTATTACCAGGGTGAGGAAACATTGCTGGGGCCTCCGTCAGAGCCACAGACAGAGGGGGAGCCCAATGAGGCAAACTTGCAGGAGGTAAATCCCTTCTTCCACCATCTTCACCTAGCAGAGCCTCACATGGAATCATCTGGAAAAAAACACAACTCCGGTGCGTGAAACCCTAGCCCCAGCATCGCAAAGGCGATTTGAGAGCTGAGAGACCATAGGCTAAAATCTGGCACAGAGTGCTTGACTGGAATGGCAGAGGGAGTCAGGAGCAGACAAGGACAAGTGAGAGACACTCAACCAGTTTTTTTTGTTGTTGTTGTTTTCTTTCTTTCTTTCTTTTTTATTGCTGATATTCAAGACTAATAGGTTTGATGATCAACCACCAAGATGTCAGACTGGCTGCCTGGGGTAGGAGGCTTATGTGGTTCCTGCATGGTAAGAAGGCCCCATTCTTGACTACCGGTCTAGAGAGAAGGTTCTGTGGAGGCTAGCGAGGCACAGAGGTCTCTGGGGCTGCTCCCCTAACTTGAGAAGGCCATCAGACTAACTGCAAACAGGAGAGCTGCCGCCCCCTTGTGGACACCTGTGGTCCTGCAGGAGGGTAATGTGACCTTGCAGTTGGCTGGACTTCACCTGCTCACCTTGAACTCCAGGAATGACATGGGAATTGGCTAGGAAAAGTCAGTTTGATCCTCTGATGTCCATGAGGGAGCTGTCAGCACTGGTTCATGATGATGACGATGCCTTTCTTCAAAAGGGATGAAAGTCTCAACCGCTTTCAATCTGATCTGATCCACTGCTCAAAAGAACCTCATGGCCTCCCTGGCCAGCTATAGACACCCCAACACCCTAAAAGACAAGCCCATCTCATCTAGACATCTGCTCTGGGTCTTGCCATGTCCTTTCAAGCAGGGCTGGGGACAGACTTTTTCTGTAAGGGACCCAGAGAGTAGACCCTTGAGGTTTGCAACCTTACTGCCTCTGTCTCAATGATCCACTCTGCCATCGTAGCCGTGGATGGTAACGGAACAGGAGAGCAGACTGTGTTCAGATACAACTTTATTAGTGACACTGACATTTAAATTTCACATGACGGTCGCCTCTCGTGAAATGTTCTTCTCCTTTTGATTTTATGAGATCGTTTAAAAATGCGAAAATCATTCTTAGGTTGCAAGCCTTCCAAAAACAGGCAGTGGGTTGGACTGGGCCCGTGGCTAAAACTGATTGACCCTTGATATACAGTCTTCAACAGTTTAGGTCCTTAGGTGGTGCCATTGTGAGCTCAAATCATTGAAGCGGCTTCTGCTCACCTTATTACAATTCCCGGAAAGTACCCGTGTACCTGCAGGATCCGGCCCCTGGGATCCCACAGGCCGTGGGGCCAGCCAGGTTTCTGTGGGAGAAACTCTGGCTGTAAATTCTACCTCTTTTTCTAGCGAGACGGGGAAACTTGTTCTCGCTTACGTGTGTGGTGCTGGGTTCCGACAAACTGGGGTGTTGATCTGAACCTAATACATAGTTTGAACAGTAGTGTAGCATTCACTGATCATTCCATCACTGATAAAAGGAATCACTCCAGATATCTTTAAGCAACGCCCCTCCCTCAATGCACTGAAAATATGATGGGTTTAATGACAATGTGATTCTTACATGGTTTCCCCAGAAACTCAGTCTTTTTCAAAAGCAAGAGGCGGTGTGCTTTAACTTACATTCAGTGTGTGGTTTCTTTTGCCTCTTGGATATTTAAGTTGGAGACTCAAATGGAGACAGGATACATATGAGAAACTCGGAAGGGTTTTAAAGGGCTTTGTGGGAAAAAAAAGTTTAGAGCAGTGTTACCTTTTGGGTTACAAAGTGGGGAGTGGATCTACAGTTGTGTTTTCTTTGATGTACGGAAGGAGGTTCTGGAAGGAAAGCAAGAACTGAATACCTAGTAGATGTTGGGGAGAATTGGGGGGTGGGGGGAGACACCTGACTGCACCTGTCCTTGTTCCCTGGATTGTGAGCCTTAGCAGCATCTGCCTTTTCCTTCTTCCCTCCCCACCTGTCAGCAGGACCCAGCTCTGCCAGCCTTTGAGGACACAACGCTCCATAAGACACAGATGTGTGTGTTTCCAGTGAAGGAGGCAGGCATCGAAAGGAAAACTGGTGATATCAAGTGATAAATGCTAAACAGCCCATGAAGGGACCCAGAGGAAGTGCTAATTACCTGTCTAGGAGCAGAAGAGGTAGGTATTCAATGGGCCAGAGGAGGAAGGGAAGGGGACTCCTGGCTGAGGACACAGTCTGTGCCCAAGCACAGGGGCGTGCTTGCAGGATCTGGGCAAGGTCAGGGTGACTTCTAGGGGCAGGGGTCATGTGTGGTGTGGAGTGGGCGAGGACAGAGAAGAGAAGGGGAGTGGGGGAGATGAGGCCTGGAAAGTCAGTTGGGGACGGTGTGTGAGCAGGGGGGCAAGGACAGCATGGGGACAGTGGAGGCTACAGACTGGAGGCACCTTGGCTGGCAAATGGGGGCTGGACTAGGCGTGCCCAGAGTCCCTTGCAGGGCTGACGTTTTAGCAACTAGATCAGTGTTTGTTCTCTTTATGAAATCGGTGGACCCATCCCCCTGAGGCTCAGCCAGGTACACGTGGAGGCCTCTCCTGGAGGTCCTGCCTCCAGGAGGTGATCAGTGCTCTGCCCTGTTGTCCGGGGGAGAAGCCACTGCCTGGGCCTGGGAGTGAGTCAGTGGCAAAGCCAAAGCCCGCTACCCAGTGGGAAGAAAGATGAGTCGCTAAAGAAAGTGATGGATGTGTTCCTGCCTCTCCACCCTGCCCAGATGTTCCAGGAGACTCTGGCTGAACCCTGGGGCACACCCACTGGGGCACACCCATCATGTTCCTGGCAAGCGTCGCAGGCCGGAGTGCTTCGCTACCTGGCTCTTAGCTGCTGCTGGCACAGAACCAGGACAGGATGGCTCAGTCCTTGCGAGGACTCCACGCGGCCCGGAACGGGCAAGACACCTCAAGCGGGTGCCCTGCTGTCACCGGCAGGATCCGAGGCAAAGATTTAGTCACTGAAACTTGGCAGCTCCAGGGCTGGGGCAGAGTATTTTTCAGGCTGATGTTCAGGGCGGATCTCTCTACTGGCAGATGAAATCAATGAGATAATGAATGTGAAAACACTGTGAAAAGCCACCAAACTTCTGGTACCCCATCCTGCTGCTGTTCCCTCTTCTGTTCCGGGGCCACCATTCCCCCAAGCTTCTTTGATTCCTCTTCTCCTTCTGTTGCCCTCACCTCACAATGTGGAACTTTGTTGGCTCGATTTCTGAGAGGTCGTTCACATTCATCCCCCTCGATGTCATTTCTGCTGTCCCTGCCCTGGTCCAGGCCCTGGATTTCTTGCTTATACTAGAGTGATAAAGTTTATCTGTTCTACGTCCTCTTTCTCTTTTTGAATTATCAGCCCCGCTGCTACCAGACCATCTTGTCAACTCAGACCATATTCCTGATTATTTTACTCTCGTCCAAAACGTTCAAAGGTGGCCAGTGGCCTACAGAGTGAGCGATAAACTCTGAGGTCCAGTATTCAAACCTCCCGGCTGGCCTACTTCCCTACGTCCGTAGAGATCGTCCAGCTTTTCGCCGTTCATGCTTTCACCCAAGCCCTGCAATCTGCCTGGAACGCCATCACTTTCAAAAGCCTCCTGACAAGTTTTTTTTTTTTTTTTTCCCCCCTCCAGTATTCAAGGTGCAAAGAGGGTGGTAGATAAATCATGTACGGGATAAGAAAGGTGGGAATAATTATACTTTAGATGCATCGAAGAATTTTTTTTTTTTTTTTTTTTACTGATCTCATTAATGGATTCATTTTGTGCAGGACACTGCTGTGGATGGGGGTGGAAAGGTTCACCATGTATGCACTTGGGCAAAGGCATCTAGAGCTATGAGGACTAAGGATACACTTTCTCTTTTGCTTCCTCAGACAAAGCCACGGTTGCAACTCCAGCACTCGTGCAAAAATATCTGTGGGGTGGCGGTATCCCTTTTTGCTCTGGCTACTAGGAAGCCCAAAGGCAAATTTCACTCCCAATCACAGTATTCATTGGCTTATTCCAAAATTCACACATAACAGGTGCCAAGTAGGTATTCAGAGCTATGTTAGATCCAACTACGGGGAGCAAGGCAATACACGTAATTTCTGCCCCCAGGAGGCCACTATTCATTCTTACAGTTAGCACATCTTCATCTCTGTTTCCTCTCCTCCTGATTTTGCAGTTTGTTGAATCTCTCTTTAGTTTCATGTGAGCTGAAATTATTTTCGGAAGAGGAGAAATACAGTCAGTATATAAAAGTAAAACTGTTCCAACGCTGTGAACGAGCTCTCCGATTTGATCTCTGCCTTCGTGGATTCGATGTGTGTTCTTTTATTGTGGGGTCTCTCCACAGGCCAGCTGGTCATGTCAATATAACTGACACAAAGTTTGATGTGATCATAGCAATCTTGTAGGGCCTCGCTCTTCTGTCTCCTCTTGTAAACTCGGGGTGACACTTAACATTCATTCTATCACAATTAAAATATTGTCCCCAAGTTATTTTGGGGGATGATTTCCTCTTCTGTTCCCAGTGTATAATTTTAATTAAAAGAAAAAAAAACATATTACAGGGCACCTGGGTGGCTCAGTCGGTTAAGCGTCTGACTTCGGCTCAAGGTCATGATCTCGAGGTTCGTGGGTTCAAGTCCCACGTCAGGCTCTGTGCTGACAGCTCAGAGCCTGGAGCCTGCTTCTAACTCTGTGTCTCCCTCTCTCTCTCTGCCCCTCCCCCACTTGCACGCTGTCTCTCTTTGTCTTTGTCTCTTAAAAATAAACACTAAAAAAATTAAAAGAAAAACCCTATTACAATACTGATAATACTCGTATGTCACCTCAAATCCTTTTTAGAAACTAGGTGGGGCATATTATGTAAATAAATTGGCATTTGATAAACGTGGCCTAGCCATCGGAAGAGATGGGAGTGTGGGGCAGGGATGAGGGCTGTCCTCTCAGCAGCCACTCTGGTTTAATGTACTTGGTGGGTGGAGACGCACGAGGCCCCTTCCTTCCCGAAAACGCCCGGAAGTAGCTGGGGTCTTTGCTACTGGGTTGGTAGAAGCCGTCCCTGCACCTGCTCAGCACAGAGGCGGCTCTCTGTGCTGTGAGGTGTCTGCCCGTGGGCCACGTTCTGAGCTGCTGAACCCCAGCACTGGGCGCCCCGGTGCTGCAGGGAGCTGTAGCCAGGCCTCCAACGGCTCCACCAGATGTTGTGTTCAGGGACTTCTGCCTAAATCCACTGACACGTTTGCTACATAGCAACTGCGGTGTGGTGGGCATAGGAGTCAGTGAAGCAGGCTCAGGATTTTAGCAGACCTCACGTCTTCCAGATCTCTCTCCGTGCTGGTGCCTGGGGAGTTCACTCCTCGTGACCGTGACCGTGACCGCGACGACCGCTCCCCCTTCCCATTGTTGCCAGGCTCCCGGTATTCGGTGCGAAGTATCACGTGTAGATGTCAAAGATGGGGCTTGTCAGGGCCCACAGGTGAGAAGCTTGTGCAGGAAGCCTGCCATCTGGGGACTTGTTACCGAGCACGTGGGGTTTTTTTTTTTTTCCGAGAGACATCCCTCCTCAGGTTGGAGGTTGAATCACGAGCCAGATTCCCCCTGAACCTCACTCAGCGCCAAAGGTGGTCTTCGATCCAGTTCAGCTCCATTTAATTCAAGGCACGTTCTCTGGACACTTGCGCCCAAACGCGAGGTACTGGGGCCACTCAGCAAAGTACAACGTGGTTCTACAGGTGCCTGTTGTCTGATGGTGAGGTTGGCGGTGACGAGGGTGGTGATAACAGCTCCTAGACCTCCTACTGGGTGCCTGTTCCCATGCTAGGTATGTTGTGTTATTTCAGTTAACATGCACAAATGCCGCCCCCAGTTATTCCCTTGATCCATTAAATGAGGAAACCGAGGCTTGAAGGGATGGCGGGACGTACCCAAGGCCACCATAAGTGGCGGAGTCACTGATCAGTCCCAGGTCTGTGAGGCCCCAGGGCCCCATCTTCTCACTGCTCAGCAATGCCACCCTCCCAGTCACAGGGCACAGCCTATCCGGGGCACCGAGACACCTCAACTACCCAGCGACTAGACATGTCTAGGTCTAGACCTGTGCCATCTAGGTCTAGGTGCACATGTCTAGGTCTAGGTGCCATCACTAGACAGGTGAACTCCATCCGAATGCTGGCCTGACTCCTGTTAGCTCATGAGATGACGGCAAAGCCCGGACGATTTTCCTTGAGGAACTATGCTCATTCATGGGGAGGCTAGCTGGGGCCGTAAAGGATATTTGAACATTAAGTAAACCAGACAGATTATTAGGTGTTTCGCATCCGTCCCTTCTATTAACTCTTGAAGAATATTATTCTTTTCCTTGTACAGATAAGGACTCTGGAACAGGGAGGGGGAGGAGTTGACGGACCTAAGCTTTAACAGTTTACAAATGTCGCAGCTAGGGGGCGCCAGGGTGGCTGTTGGTTAAGCATCCCTGGTTTCAGCTCAGGTCATGATTTCACGGTTCATGGGTTCGAGTCCTATATCCGGCTCTGCACTGACAGCTCAGAGCCTGCTTGGGATTTTCTCTCTCTCTCCCTCTCTCTCTGCCCCTCCCCTACTTGCACTTGCTTTCTCCCTCCCTCTCCCTCTCTCAAAATAAATAAGCTTAAAAAAAAAAAAGAAACAAATGTCACAGCTGGGATTTGAACTCACACCTTGGTGTTTCTCAAGCCAGGCATGTTCTTTCTAGCACACCCAGTTATGCCATGGGGTGGACTAAAACTTAAGAGCACTGTCTGTTTAGTCGACAAACATTCGCTGGGGCTCTGGCTCATGGAATGCATGGTGCTGGGCACAGTTGAGAAACACAGATGGGTCTGACCTGGGTCCTTCTCTGAAGGACCACACAGTCCCAACAGGGAGACGGACTGGGCCACGTAAAGGATTCTAGACAAGATCCAAAGAATGTGGGGCCGTAAATGGTGCCTTTGTTAGCTGACTCCCCTCCCATTCCAGCAGCTGGTTTGGGATGGCCTCCTTTGCCCCAGAAAGTTCCGAGGCACCCGGTGCCCCGGTTCCTGAACGTGAGTGCGGGACCAGGGGGAGTCCTGGGGAAAGAGTCCAGGGGTCAGCAGAGTTCGCAGCCCCGGTGCCCCCCACCGCCCTGGTCTCTGGCCGCCCCCGCCAGAAGACGGCCTTCTCTGTCTAGGCAGCAATGTGTCTGCTTTTCTTCCTCTCGCTGGAAACACACTTTGACATTTTTTAACAAATAACACAATTTTCCCTTTGTGTTTCCCTTAATAAGACACAGGAATGAGAGCAAGAAAAGGAAAGTAAAAAAACGTGTTCCTGTCATCTCCACTCTGCACCAGGACGTCCTTCCTCCCGCGCTGTCTCCCTCCCACTGCGCCCGAGGTAGCCCCCGCCTCCCCTGTCCTCATTCCTCTCCCCAAACCCCAGCCACGAGCGGTTCATGAGTCCGGGGGTGGTGCTTCTGTGTTTCCGGCCGAAGGAAGGTCAGTCTGCCTGTCTCACCCCATCTTCTACACATTGCTACTTGGCTGAGGACAGGTGAGGGCAGAGAATTGGGACAGGCCCAGGGGCACCTCCTCCGTGAAGCACCCCCAGGTTACAGGGATCCTGTGTACCCTCTTGGGGCCCCTTATTCACTGTTGCTTTTTATTCATTGCCCGTGGTGCGCCTTCCTCCAACGACGGCAGCTTCCAGACCAGACTGGCCAGGGCCCTGCATTTCCCCCGCTCAAAGCAAAGTACTAGGCTTAAGACACAGTCCCTGGATCTCTTGGAATCTGCTTGAAGTTGCAAGATCCCTGATGTTTGGAACAGCTGCCTATCTCTCAACGGGGATAAATGTTAAGTTTCCACACTTGGGGCCAAACACCAATCGTACAATTTGCAGTTCGGGGGAGATGTGGCCTACCAGCAGCTTGTGTGGAAGAGGACTGAGGAGGTTTTGTTAATAACGTACGCGGTCTGAGTCAACGGCGGCCACTGAAAAGGCTAACGCCAAATCAGGCCGCGTCAATGGGTGTTTTATGGCCACAGGAAGGAGAGGAGGCCCTGAAGCCACGGTCACTGCAAAGCTGCAACAGGTCTGGAGAGAGAGAGACTGGAGTAGGTTCAGAAACAAAGTGAACAGGACAGAGCAGGCAGCTCTTCGAGGTAGAATTTGACATCACGAAGGGCCAAGCCCCAAGCAGTCAATGGACCAGATGTGGCTGGCTAGGGAAATGAATTTGGACCCGATATAAACTTAACACTTGGACCAGATGAGCTTGAAGGTCACTTCCACCTTTAAAAGTCCGTAGTTTGGGGTGTCTCTCCTAAAGCCCGATTACGTCCTTTCCACAACCGCTCAGAACACAATATTTCTGATGAGAGGGACAATATGTCTGGTTCTTCATAAAGAGCTTCTGGACAGTGGCTTTGTGGCATCTTCTGTCATCCGAAAGGTGAAATGATAGCATTTGAGTTGAAAATGAAAAACCATGTGGCATGGTCAGGAGAACCTGTCAGGGGGAAAGCTGCCTGTCTACCTCCCCACCATGTCACTGAGCTGGCCCAGGCCAGAGTGAAATGATAATGGGTCTGGGGCGGGATTCATTGAGCGAGGTAAAATAAAGCATAAAAGAGAAAAGCCCAAATAAACAAGGTGTATCTTTAATGCTTTGGACACTTAGCTACCTCAGCGTCTACACCTGGACACATTCTGCAAAACATGTGATGAGGAGCTGTTCTACAGCCCACCCCATTGTCCACCGTCAGTCTAGTCTGGTTGCACAGACTTCAGACGGCGAAGGCCTCTCAGACCATTGCATATGGCGCCTTCATCGCAGAGAGGAAGTACAGTCGCACAGGGAGGTGAACGTGGCCCAGCTGAGCTGGGAAATGGAAGTGAGGTCCCTGGATTCCTGACCCCCGTGTGCCTTCACCTTTCCTCGCTCCCCCCACACAGCGAGCACGGCACTCATCCATCAGTGAAGTAAATGGCATCTGTTAATCACATGTATGTGCCGGGCTTTGCGCTACAGCTTGTAATGTGATTATAAGACACAGTCTCCATTGTGAAGGTACCCAGGAGCCCAAGAGCTGGGGAAAGACGTTCCTACCGAACATTTGTGAGTGATCTGTACCCATCACGCTGCCTGCCTTCCAGAGATGCAAAGACCATTTGAGGGATTTGG
This sequence comes from Panthera onca, assembly GCF_046562875.1. Classification (NCBI taxonomy): domain Eukaryota; kingdom Metazoa; phylum Chordata; class Mammalia; order Carnivora; family Felidae; genus Panthera; species Panthera onca. The sequence goes on from NC_138355.1 coordinate 62,946,951, forward strand.
GTCCCGGGTCAGGTGGGACCCCACACACTTTCAGGATATTCTCTAAAAGGAATATTCTTACCACTAGTTAAACATATTTCATGCACTCAAGACCTTTAGCGAAAGCAAAATTCGGTCGGGCATTTAAAACTATTCCCTATGATTGTATTTGCCCGACTCCATTTTTTTTCCTTGCCTGACTTCTATTTTATACATTATCCTAAGGATACTTGTAATCCATATTATTTTCCCACAGTCTGCCCGGGGGTGGCAGAGAGGACAAAGGACAGGTGTCGGGGGCATGCCACTAGCCATCTGGGCAACATCAGAGAAATCTCCCAGCCCTACTAAGCCCCAAAGATTCGTCAGAAACAGTGGCTAAAACTGTGTTCTGCGTACCCCACAGGTTTGTTGTAAAGAGCAAGCAAAATCATGTAGGGTGAAAGTATCCTGGAAAGTCTAAAGCAGCATTCAGATGTAAAGTATTAAACTCTCTGCCCTTTTCCCTTGTTTCCCTGAAGTCACATTCAGTGTTTGGCTTGGGTCTGCTGGCAGAAAGCACTTACAATGGCGAATGGGGTCAAGGCTTCCGAGCACATCCGAACAAGAGCTGCCAACACTATTTCTTTAAAAATGAGGAAGTGGTCCTGTCCTTGGAGAAGGGAATAGGGAGCGCTCGCAATGTGGCATCCCGCCTGCTCCCAGTTCACTGTGCCAAAGCGCCTGGCAATTCCAATCTAGTTCCCTTCGGCCCAGGGATTGAGGGGGCCCCCAGAGAATCCCGCGGAACTGACCGTGCGTGGGGGGACTTACTCTGTGCTATTTTCCTCACCTGTGATATTGGGATAACCATTGTCTCCCCCCCCCCCCCCATAGGGGCTGCTGTAAAGATTCAACGAGTTAACTGTGCGACCAAACCCGGCACGAAATAAAATGTTCGATAAATGTTAGCCTGCGTTATGATGTATTTGTGGAGTATCCACTTGGGGCCGGGCCCCGTGCTGACCTCCTGGACTCCACACACGGTTAAGACCCCGTTGCTGCTCCCGGAGGGGCCAGAGGTCTGCCGCTGGAAGCTAAGCTGAGGGGGTGTAGTGACTTGACATCGCCCCCCAGCACTCCTCGCCCCGAAGAATGCCCCCTTAGCCGGCTTCCTGCTCAGCGCCTGGGGTGGGGGTGGGGGGGACCCCACCTCGTCTCTACCAGGAGCCCGATTCAAGCCCGGACCGTGCGTGGGTCCTATGGCATCTGCAACCCGCCCCCCCCCACCTCCCCTCCGCGAATGGGTTTCCATCTGAAACGGTCAACGGGGTGGGAGCCCAGCGGAAGTCGGGAACTTTGCGGGAGCCCCCGCCGACGGGGAAGGGGACGGAGGAGCTCGGCGCCGCAGGGGCCGCCCCCCCACCTCCCCCGCGAGCAACCTCGCGCCGCAGCTTGCCCGCGCTTCCGACGGCGCGGGGGGGGGGGGGGCCGCGGTGCCGCGGTGGCCGGCGGAGGTGGAGGGCGGCCGGGGACGCCGCGCGCGAGCGCCGCGGAGCCGGGGGGCGCGGGGGCCGGGAGGGAGCCCCTGCACGTGGAGGGGAGGAACCTTGGCGTGCCTGCGGGGCGGCCGCGGCGAGCTGGGCCGCGCGGCCGGGCCGGGGAAGGGAGCTCGGCGGCCGCTCCGGGGGCGCGCTCGCAGCCCGCCTCCCCGCGCACCCCACCCCTTCCCTCCGCCGCGCGCCGCGCCGAACGGCCCCTGTCAGCGGCGGCCGGATCCGCCCCGGCGCGGCGGGGCCCGACTCGCACCCACGACCCCGGGGGCCTCCGCCCTCCCTCCTGGCCTCGGGGCGGCCCCGGCCCTCCCCCGCTCCCCCCCACCCCCCCGCACCCTGAGGAGCGACGCGGGCGGCCAGGACGTCCCGAGAAGGCCGGCCGCCCGCGGCCACGTCCCGGCCCGGCCCGGGCGCGCCGAGGAGCGGAGCCAGGGGCCGGCGCTCGCTCGGGCTCCCTCCCGGCCGCGCCGGCCGCAGCGTCGAGGGCCTACGCCTCCCCCGGCCGGAGCTCCCCGCGGCGCCCGGCCGCTTCCTCCCGCCCCTGCGGCGGGGAGCGAGCTCGCCCACCAGGTAAGGAGGGCTGCGCGTTCCTGGGCTCCCGGCTCGGGCGGGCGTGTTTCGGAAAGTTGATTTGAAATGCATCCAAGAGTGAGCAGGGCCAGCCGCGGCTCCTCCCCGAGGCGACTTCTTCGCTCCTGCAGACGTTCCCGGCACCAGCCGACCGGCGGGAGGACCGCCCCGCGCGCCCCCAGCGGCTCTCCGCGCCCGGGGTCGGCGAGCAGGCGGGCGCGCTCCGGCTCGCTCTCTCGGCCCCTCCTGGGCCGGGGCAGGTGAGGGACGCCCCGGGCCGGGCCGGGCGCGGGCGGTTCACCTCGCAGTCCCGCGTGCCTGGGCCCGGCCCCGCGAGGGGAACACCCACCCCTTTTATTCCCCGTCTCCCCACGTCGCCGGGTTCCCGCAGAGCTGTCCCTGGGGCCCGTATTCGTATAGGTTGGGGCGGAGTCGGACTCGGGATGGGAAACCTGGGGCTGGGGAGGGGGTGGGTGTGTGGGGGGGGGGGGCAAGGGAAGGAGAAGCGCAGTCGGGGGGCGGAGGTCTAAGTACAAAACGCGTTGACTTCAAGTGAAATCAGATCAGTCAGAGCAGTTCGCGGTGACTCGTCTCTCTCCTCCCTCCCCACGTTTCTCTTGGCTGGACTCTACCCTCCCGGCTCAATCTGGTGACCCTGGACACTCCCTGCGTCCTTTCCCAGGAGTGCCGCTGCTGCGGGCTCCCGGTCCCAGAGGGCGCGGACCCCAGGAGCACCGTTTCCTCTCCTCTACAGGTCCTCCCGGCCCAGCCCGAACATGCTGGACGGCCTGAAGATGGAGGAGAACTTCCAAAGCGCCATCGAGACTTCGGCGTCCTTTTCCTCGCTGCTGGGTGAGTGTTCAGGCCGTGTGCCCCGGGTGCACCCTCTTTCCACCGGGCCCTGGCTCTGCAGCCCAGCTTTCCGGAACCGGGAGCCAGCGCCCGGCGTTCGGCGCTCAGTTGCGCCCACGCTCCGTCCGTCCGTCCGTCCGTCCGTCCCTTCGGGTCCTTCCCACCCCAAACCGACGAGCCGCCCCAGGCCTCACGCGCGGGCCACCGAATTCCCCAAAGCCGCGAGGGGCGGGCGAGATTGCTCGCGGGCGTGAGTGGCAAGTGATTAAAGATACCCGGGGATGGATTTTTAATCACGGAGCTGATCGACATCTCATAAACGCCGTGCGCTTCTCCGAGGCCTAAGGGCGAGCAAAGGAAACCCGAGGCTCGGAGCGCCCAAGTTCGAGGCGGCTTCTGGTCCCCACCGACTCCAGCCCCAGTCCTCAGCCTCGGGCACGGCCCAAAGGCTTTTCCAGGCCGGTGGGCAGCGCAGCGCGGGGATTAGCCCGCGCCACAGGACCCTCGCCTCGGTTTTAATTAACTGGAGCCGGACCTCGAGGCCGGCGGGTTCCCCCTCTCGGCTCCCCCCACCCCCCCCAACCCCCCCACCCCCCCGCCTCCCCAATCCCTTCGCTGAGACCGCGGAGGAGCTGCGAGCCAAGGGCCTCAAAAGGGTGTCTGCACGCGAGGGTCTGGCTGATCTGAGGCCAAGGATTCTCAACCCCGCCTCTCACCCAGACCTTGGTGTTTTTCAGGTGTGGGTCGCGGGTGTTTTAATCTTTCAGCGGGAGAGATTTTCGTTCTGACATTTAAAGCTCTTGCCTCTTTCCCTCACTCGGAACCGCTACAGCGGGGTGAAGGCGAGGAGGCAGTTCGCCTGGAGAAACCAAATCCAGAGAGGAATTCTCCCTACTCCCCAGATGAAACGAAATCACGCGCGCTGCGCTCCCCTCTTTCAACCGCGCTTTCGGAAACTTCTCGGCTCCGTACAGCGTCGGAAGAGTGCGGGGATGGGGGGGGGGGGTGCGGGTTGCAGAGCTGGCATTGCCCTGGCACCTAGCGCTGGCGACTTTGTACCTACAGCGGGCGTCGCGGCTGGCAGGGGAGGGATTCGCCCCTCCCGGTTCACGGCGGCTCCCAACGTCCGGGTCCTGGCCCTGAATGCCGAGACAGGGCAGAAAGAATAGACCATTTTACAGTTGAGAACTATCTGGCTACTTTTCTTAGCCCTCCCTGCCGTGCCCCAACGCGACTGGCTCGACTCAGGAACTGGTGGCAGGATCCCCCAAGGGAAAAGCGACAGGAGTGTAGCAAGGAAATGGGGAAGGGTCAGGCCCTTTGGGACACCACGCGCAGGAGTATTGTTACCAGGGGACAAGGCCTTCTTTAAATAGCTGTGAAATGTGCCGACAAAGGCGGTAAGCGTTTCTCCATCGTAAAGAAGTGCACTCCCTACCCAGCAAAAGAAAGGAACCAAACAGGCAAAAGTCCAAGGGGGTAGGGTAGAGAGGATTCCCCGTGCACGCGGAGTGGGTTTGGGGTGGGTGTTGCCCGCTCCAGCCGCAGCCCAGCACCCCCATCCCCGGAACTCCCCTGGCATCTCCGCGCCCTGCGTCCTTCCTCCCTTTTCCCTACTATTTTGATGCTTCTTAATTACATATGTGTGTGTATGTGTACATATATGTAATATACATATATATACATATACACACATATATACAATTATATATATATAAACCCCTCTGAAGTTTGTGTTTCAGCCAAGAGGCAGAAGTCTGGGGTTCATTGCTTTGAACAATACTGAGTTTGCCTGGAGGGAGATCGCATTTTTCTCCACGAATGATACTTTTTAGGAAGAAAATAAACAATCTTAAAAATTTCCCCCAAAACATAGGAGAGAATTGCGTTTTAGCAGAAGACAAAACCAGTCCCCCCAATTCTTTTTTAGAGACTCCCAGTTTTAATCATTGTCGAAAGAGACCAGCACAGTGAGTGACTTAATACTTACCTGATAAACCTGGGAGCGCAAAGGTATTTGCGGTCTAATTTTACTGGATGCGCACACATTTCCCCGACTACCTGGGCAGGTTTGATCTTTGAGGCCGCTTACTGATTCGCGCCCCCAACCCCGGAGAATTGGAACCTTCCCATGTAGTCGCTGTTTATTAGATACAACACTCGGTTTGATTTTCCTCTGTTCTCCAAAACTCGGTTTAGTGGTTTAGCAGGGGGCTTCGCAGGGTGGGGGACGCGAGGGAAATCGGCGGGTGTGGAGTGATCAGTGATGGGAGCCCGTCCCGGCCGCCTTTGGCCGGGATGCTGGGCCGGCGTGGTTGACCCGCCAACGTCTATTGCTGCTGTAGGCAGAGCGGTGAGCCCCAAGTCTGTCTGCGAGGGCTGTCAACGGGTCATCTCGGACAGGTTTCTGCTGCGGCTCAACGACAGCTTCTGGCATGAGCAGTGCGTGCAGTGCGCCTCCTGCAAAGAGCCCCTGGAGACCACCTGCTTCTACCGGGACAAGAAGCTCTACTGCAAGTATGACTACGAGAAGTAAGTGTCCGCGCCGCCGGAGCGCGCCCCCCAGACAGTCACCAGCCAGCGCGGGAGCCTCGGGCCTCCTTTACCCCCATCCGCTTCCCGGAGGCTCGAGAGGCGCCCGCACACCCGGAGGCGCAGAAATCCCATCCACCCCCAGCTTGTTGTACACTCCCCGCGGCCGCGGGGCAGCGCGCCGGGCGCCCAGGCACCGCCCTGGCGGCGGGGGCGCGAGCGACGGCTCCCTCCACCGTGTGCTGGCCGGGTTTGCAGGCCTCGCGGGCTCCGACTCCGACTTGACGCACCTCCGTGGGGGCTCCCACCCCCACGAAGCCTGTTCCCATCTCTCCCCTTCACGGGGGTGCCCCCGGGGCTGCCAGGAGCTCAGGTCTCCGCGCGGGTTCCCACGCCGCCTCACCCGCGTGTCCGCGCCGCGCACGAGATTCGGGAGAGCGGTGTTCATGCGGTGCTCCCCGGGTGCTCCCGCGGCTTCCGTGCCCCGCGCGGCGCGCGTTACCCGCTCGGCTTTGTCCACTGGCGGTCCCCGACAGATTGGGCTCAGGGCGCTGCCGTCCCTCTGAGCTCCGCGCACACCCTGTGTGCCTTTTCTCTCACTGTCCCCGACCCTCCCGGCCCCGGTTCTCAAAAACTCTGGGGCGCAGGGGCAGTTAGGCCAGAAGCGGGGCCTGATTTGAGGCGCCCTCCTAGGTCCCGCATCTCCACCACCCTCCCCCCACTAATTCCCTTGTGGGTGTGGATTGCAGCCTTGCAGCGGATTCAGTTCTCTCCTGCCCACGGGAACGTTCTAGTGTGTTTTGAGGAGAATTAGGCGGCAGGTATTTAAGAAAGTAGATTATTTTGAACCTAGATTTCTGTAATGCCTAAAGCCTGGATGCGGCAGGGAAGAGGGAGTTAGAAGGATTTCCTGGTTCTCACCAGGCAGGCCCGGAGTTGCTGAGTGGGTCCGTGGAGAGGGAACTACTTGGCCTTGTCACAATGGCTAGTTCATAGGGACACCGACTTCTCAAAGCTGCGCAGGGCGGCATCGGAGGAACGCAAAGCCGCCGAAACGCAGGCCTCTGTTTTTGCACACTAGGATTGGTATCTGTGAGTGAGCGGATGCGCGTGCGCGCGGAAAATTCCGCATTCGTTACTGGTGCATAAAAGGGGCCCGCACTACTGAGGATAATCAAGGGAGGGGCAGTGTGCATGAAGTGCAGTGTCTATCGTGTTGTTAAAAACGCAGTGAGGGGGGCTGTGCAGAAATCTCCACGCAACAACGACAAAACGTTGAGAACGAGCACAGATCTTTTTTTTTTTTCCCCCAGTGTTTCCTGGGCTATGAGGTTTACCAAAAACTGGCAACGGCGTTTATACCCAGTGACCACACACACACAGTGTTTTTTCTGCCTCCCGGTGCTCCTTTGCCATAGTACATTTGAATTTCACCCTCACGTGGAAAGGGTACTGGGCATTCATGCTTGGAAAGATAACTTTACGTTTGTTAGCCCTAAAAAGAAGACATGTTCGATGTGGGGCGAGTTGGACAATCCAGAAACGTATAAAGAAATGAAAACACACGGACCACTTTACAAAGTGGTAATTATGGTTAACATTTTTTAAAGAAGACATGCCTGTATCTGTTCTTGGTTGTCTGTTTGCTGCCAGGGTGTCTGAGTGAAAAGTGCAATTTTTGGGGAATTAGGCAGATTTTGCCCACAGAACTTCAAGTATCACCTTTGGATAAAGCTTCTGGTGCATTGCTGGATTCCCCCCGCCCCGCCTCCCGCATCTTGCTTTTCATCTAAAGGTTTTGGGATTGTGTAGACCCAATCTTTATCTTTCTGCTTATAGATTACTGAAATGTCCACATCCTTCAGGCACAACACTAGCGAACTCAAAAGTATTGGAGCTTAGGAAAGGATTTGGGTTGTGAATTTCTATTCTGTTTGTTAAAAAAAAAATCACGAATCAAAGAAGGCCTGAGGGTCAACACAGCTGTCTGGCCAGTCAGATCTTCTTTAAGGAAGTCAGGCTGTGTCAAGAGGGGAAGAAACAGTTGTTGTAAAGTACTTAACACAACAATGTCCCTTCCATTTCAGCCCCCAGGTTTGGCCTCCGTTTGGGCTTATTAGCCCACTAGGGTCAGTTCTCCCCTCACAGCTATTTCTGCAAAGGGAAAATTGCAGGGATCAGCTTGCCAGCTGTTGGCCAGAACCAAGGAGATTTTGTAAAGGGGAGCGAGCTGCATTGTTGGGAGAGACGTTGGTGTTACGATGAGGGATTTTAATTTTAATTTTAACATATTTTCCGGAAACACAGACGTCAGAGTGGGGTTGCTTGTACTCTTTAACTCACGGCACGCTGTCAGCACTGGTCTGTGCCTACCCCTCAATTTCTTTTCTTTCTTTCGCTTTTTTCTTTTCTTTTCTTTTCTTTTCTTTTCTTTTCTTTTCTTTTCTTTTCTTTTCTTTTTTTTAGGATGAGGATTGTTTCTCCTCTGTTCTCCATCCCAATCCCATTCTTCTTCCAACAAAATGGGGTTTTAACATGTCTGATGATCTGAATGGCATTCGCACGCAGGGTAGTTGCTGTAGGAGAGGAAAGAGGTTGGTGTATTTGTTTCAGAATGTGGCTCAAGACAAAGTCCTTTATTCAGCAAGCTGTTTTCAGGCTTCCCTAGGTAAGTCCCCCGGCTGCCTCGGTGGTGAGAGGCTCTGAGATTGGATCTCAGAGCTGCCTTCAGGGGGCTTGCAGCCCAGCCCTTTGGCCTTCTGTGTTCTATCAACTTTCCCAGAAGCCTCTCCTAAGTGCAGACTAGGTGTTGCCTAGAAGCTCTCTGGCACGACCAGATCTTTATCCTCCAGAGGGACCATTCCGTTTCAGATGCTCCTCGCGAGACAGTCACAGAGAGCACTTTTCCTCTTTAATAAATAGATACTTAAAAACAGTTTTGCCCTTTTGGGCCAATGGGGAGGAAAATGAGATGGGAGAGAGGTGGTGGGACAGCATGGGGGTCAGCGAGGAAGCATGTCATAAAAACACAGATCGGGCAGTGCCCTGCTCTCCAAATCCACAAGTTTGAGTGCTTTTCCTACACCTTAAAATGAAAGCGTGTACGTATAGCTCACGTGCAGTCTTCAGTGAAGGTCACAAACATAATATTAAAGCGAGTTTATTATATTTATTTTGGCCATTTGTGCATTTCTGGCTGTGGGGCAGTTTTGCATTTGAATTATGAGCCCCCCCTCTTCTCGATGTCAGGTGGCCATCTAGAAAGTGGAAATTCTACCCTGTCAACTAGCTGTTGCACCTTCTTGGTGTCAAACACCAAATTTGTCTAATTAAAAAAAAAATGGAATTGACAATGGCAACCTTAGACACAGCCATTCATTTAAAACCTCGGGATGTTTTGCTAAATATTTGTCTCATACATTATGACACCCTTAGGAATCATTTATCTTCTGATCATCCAAAACAAATACATTTAGAGAATTGGTGGAGCTGTACTAAGCAATATAAAACACAAGGGTACTCTATAGGTGTGGACGTTTAAAAACTGAATTCAACTGTTTTCAGCGTTCCTGAAAGTTAGCAGACAACCAAAATATTTTCCAGCCTAGGGGACTTCTATTTATATAACTGTTGTTCCCTATTTAACTGAGTCCTCTATGATCTGGGTAGTTTGGAGTTTTCCCTGAATTTGTTCCAAACAAATAGTGTAGTCGGACTTTAGCTGGAGACAGAAGAGGCTGCTGAATCACGGGAATGTGGTAATACAATAGATAATTAAGCCTTCTGGAAGGGATCCCACATTTAAATCAAGTTTATATTGTTTCTTTCATGTGCCTGGCAGCTCGGTGCGTCAGCCGGGGCCCTCTCCTCTCACATATGAAGTTTATCATTATCCCTTAGATTGTTCTGGACATCCTAGGAGCAGTGTGGGATAGCTGCTGTCATCAGAGCTGTTCTCATAACATCGCAACTCCTCGCATGTCAGCAAATCCCAGGCCTCGGGAGACCTTTCCTCAGAGGGCCGCGCCATGTTTTCTCCCCTTTCTTGTGGAGCGGACCAATTTTCTGAAGACAGGGACTGGAATGGGACAAAGTGGATATCACGTTTAGAGCTTTCCCCGTACCTTGCCTTCGACCTGCTGATTGGCAGGTCCTCAGGAAAAAAAAAATGGCTGAGGTAATGAGCTCTATTAGGACCAGTAATGAACTAATTCTGCATTTTATCAAGGTAGCGTAGGATGTGTGTGTGTGTAGGGAGGAGAATTAGTGTGGTTTTATGACTGGGACATGACTTGGAGATCAAAATTGGGCATGCAGTTCCTCATAAAAGGAGCCTACCGATGAAATTACAGAGGCAATTGTTAGGGTTTTGTTTTTTTTTTTTTTTCTCCGCACTTTATCTTTTGTTGGCCCCACTCCTGGCATAATGAAATATAAGGAATATAAAAATCAAACACAGCGAGGTAATAAATTGATGTCTGCATTAAATTGCAGGGCGGTTTTAGCTCGGGATAAGCACCGTCCATGGGCTGTGGCATGTGTTGGTACAGGCCGCGTAATCTCTTTTTTTTTTATTTCAAGGGTGATTGGAAACAGTCCTTGCTTAGAGGTGTTTTCTCTTTTTATATGTATTGGTCCCTGGGTAGGACTTCCTTGGAATCTAAGACCTAACATTTTGAAATAAAATTAGACAGCACAAGTAGATATTAATAGTATTCTGGGAATTAGATATGAACATTGCTTTTCAGAGTAGGTTATGGGATTCTTTTGATCCTTAAGTGCGTGGAGCACATTATAAAAAGTTATGTATCCGATCCAGTTCTACTCACTCTGGAGTCCTGGGACTTTTGTCATCCACCTGGGCAAGGGATTGCTTTTGCTTTCAGATTTTAGGGACAAGAGCTTTCCTGAAAGTTCATTGCTTGCCTTGCTTTTCGGTTTCATTTTTCTTATTTCCAACCTTTGTATTAACCAAGATCCCATGACTGATTTTGGAGGAGCCTCGTCATCGTTGCTTTTTAATTCGGGAAAAATTGCTTTGGAGATAATGAGCAGGTGCCTGTTTCTCTAACGAGAACGATTCCATTTCTTAAATTATCAGCCTATGATTTTTTACGGTCAAAGAAATTATTTGGGTCACAGTGTTTACAAGTGAGCAAAGAGATGAGGATTTAAAATGCTCGTTATGTTTTCAGAACTTTGTTGAAGCTTCTTAGAGTAAATGCATGTGCAAAATGCCATTGTTGGATCATATCAAGTGCAAAATAACACCCATACTGAATCCCGTTAACTTGATTGTTAGGTACGCTTGTACAACACTAGGAAAAAAATGTGCAATCACATGGAAAGATTTGAAAATAATTTCTGCTGTGGGGCGCCTGGGTGGCTCAGTCAGTTAAGCATCTGCCTCTTGGTTTTGGCTCAGGTCATGATCTCACGGGTTCGTGAGTTTGGGCCCTCCCCCACCCCTCTTCAGGCTCTGGGCTGGCAGCATGGAACCTGCTTGGGATCCTCTCTCTCCCTCTCTCTCTGCCCCTCCCCGACTCATGCTGTCTCTGTCTCTTTCGAAATAAAGAAATAAACTTAAACAATATTAAAAATAATATCTGGGGGTGGTGTCGGGGTGGCTCAGTCGGTTGAGCGTCTGACTTCGGCTCGGGTCATGATCTCACGGTTCTTGAGTTTGTGCCCCACATCGGGCTCTGTGCTGACAGCTCACAGCCTGGAGCCTGCTTCGGATTCTGTGTCTCCCTCTCTCTCTGCCCCTTCTCCCTTGTGCTCTGTCTCTCTCTCTCTCAAAAATAAACATTAAAAAAAGAAACAAAAAAAATAATTTCTACCATAACTATGAAATCAGCCCTATTTTAGTGCTTTTCTTTTCTTTTCTTTTCTTTTTTTTTTTTAATATCTTTCCAATGTGGATTTTGCAGTGCCCTTCTGCGTCTTCAGAGGGAGGTTCTTAGGAAGACACTTGTGGGCTGGGATGAGAGGACTGGGGGCTTCTGGGCTGGAAGTGCCCCTCTCACTCTCTGCACAGAGCAAGGGGCTCCTCTTTTTCTCCCCCCTAGGAATACCTGGGTTTTTCTGTAAGTCTCTTAGTGACGTGTAGGACAGCACTATTGGCTGCAGCCCTTTCAGATCTGGTTTGGGAAAGTTGGTGATTTCAGGAGCAAAATGTAGAAACGGTTCTGATCTCATTGGAGGGCAGAGAAAAGAGGCCCTTACCTCCTGTGTGCCTGTTTTGCTGGAACCTACAGGAAAACTGGCTTGGTGCACCTTAGGATTTACAGTGCCTCCTTAGTGTTTTTTTTTTTTTTTTTTTTTTTTTTTTAATTTTCTTTTTTAACATTTATTTATTATTGACAGACAGAGAGACACAGAGCATGAGCAGGGAAGGGGCAGAGAGAGGGGGAGACACAGAATCCGAAGCAGGCTCTAGGCTCTGAGCTGTCAGCACAGAGCCTGACACGGGGCTTGAACTCACAAACCGTGAGATCGTGATCTGAGCCGAAGTCTGTCGCTGAACCAACTGAGCCACCCAGGCGCCCCACCTCCTTAGTCTTTTTGACTAGCATGAGGTGGGACGCTTTCATCAGTTTATCACAATTAGAATTAGTTACGTTACTGCTGCCCAGTGTCGGCTGCCGTTTTGTGTCTCTTTGTCACATATTAAATGACACTCAGCCAACTGTCTTGCTGAAATGAAGCGAACACCTTCCAAATGTCAAATTGTTATTTTAGTCAAGCACAATTATCTGTCTCTATATTTTTAACCAAGACGAAATTAATAAAATTGCTGTGGCCCTGGCATTAATTAGCAGGAGGATTAGATCTGTATCGGCTAAAAAGGAGGTGTAAACACCGTAATCTTGCTACATGTTTGTTTTCACACTCCTGAAAATAAATAAAATGAGACTTAGGGTAGGGATTAAGTTTCTTTTGGCATTAGACAGCAGATTCAATTGGAATGCGGCAGAAACACTGAAGTATTAGTGAGGACATTATGGAAGGAATCAAACTGGGGCCCTGCATCGGCTTCCCACCTTGTGTGTCTGCTTAGTCCCATCACAAATAACCCCATCTGGGTAGTTAGAAAAGATTTTGAAAACCTACCTCTGTGCTGTTCTCCTCGGTGGTGAACCAGGGCAGCTGAGTCACCTGTGGAGCCCGGCTGGCCTGCTTGGATTAGCCAGAAGAGAAGGAAACCATTGCCAGATTCCCCATGAGCGCACCATCATGTCGTAACAACTAAAAATACAAAACGGACCGTGCTTTTCCTAGTCCTTGAGCTAAAGCTCCGCGAAGGAGTTAGTCTGGTCTCTCCCAGCCTTTCGAGATTCTAGTTTGGGGGATCCTATTTTTGGATAACAGCAAATATGTCTGGCTTTTGTGACTCCAGTGTCTCCCCACCCTGTTAGGTTTGCGTTTTATCATTATTATCCTATCACGGACCAGTCCTGATAGATGCCTGGCCACTATGGATCGGCCTACCTTGCCTGACAGGCCCAATTAAACTCTGTGCATGTAACACATATCTGTAGCATCCAGCATTGCTGGGATTGGACCGCATGCTCTATCTAGCGTTCACATCTGGCCCCGTCCCATCCTGCCTCCCCCTCACTCCCCTATGCCCTGTGGAATTCTAGTAACTTGACTCTTGCCAGCATCAGATATTACTTAAATACCATCTCATCAACTGCCTCATTTTTTTCTCTCCCCCCCCCACCCCAACCCCCAGGCCACCCTTATGGACCATTGGTCCTCTTTTGATTTGCTCACTTGGAGGAAAGTAATCAGTCTTCTGGACATAAAAGTCCTAGTCCTGTCACACGGCCACCCAGTTACGGACCAGGGCTCAGCTCAGTAGTTGGCAAGGGGCGTAACCCTCAGGTTTGCATGATCCCATGACCATTGCTCTTTGGGTGACCATTTAGGGGCCCCTGACCATCTGCTGAGTGTGCCTGGTGCCTCCGTGGATGCCGCCTTATGCCCTGGCACTCTAAATGGATGTTTTTGGCGGGTCAGAGAGAAGCCGGTTAGGATTGTGATGGGATGTACAAGCACCGCCCCTCGTCTGCTTCTTTCTGCTTCTCTGCACGTGGCGCTTCTCCAGCCTGGAAGGAAGCATCCTTTATCTCTTGAGCACCAGGTTCTGCTGCTGCTGCTGCTGTGGGGACGGATCTTTCCCGCAGCCCCCTCTCCAGATCTATGGCCCTTCAGCTACACCACAGCCACGCCTTGACTCACAGTTGTGGTGCCTCCTCCCTATGGAGCCTCAGGAACCTTTAAAAGGATTTTTGAAAACAAAACAAAACAAAACACCCCCTCCTGAACTCCAGATTAGCCTCTTAAGCTCATTAAAGTTCCTTTAAATACCAAAATGTTGGGCTCCTGGGGACTATCCCCCCAAACCATATTTTCATTCTTCACATTGTTGTCATTCACTGTGCAGCAGATCAAGGGCAGCTCCCTCTGGGCCCAGAAACGGTCCCCTCTCTCTCTGCAGGAGGGTCCAAATATGTCTTTGTCTGAGTACTCGAATAGCCTGAACCTAACTAAGTATGAGCCGATGCCAGCTTGGCCTGGGGCCCCCAGCTCCACGCTGGAGAGGAGGTTGGTGTCTTTGGGGATAAGATGGGGCCCCACGAGGGGAATGGGCAGGTGAATGGAGAAGACGTGGCTTGTACAGTTTTCAGGAGCTTGGTAGTCACTGGGCCCCTCTCCGTCACTGGGGAGAACCAGGATGGATGAGTGCTCCGATGGCCCAGATTGAAAGGACTTCCCTCGTCCTGGAGAACGAGGCTGGCTTTGGGAGCCCTCTTTCTGGGACCCAGTAGAAACGCCAGAGCCCAGTTTCTGGATCGTCACAGTTCAGAGGTGGGTTTTTAGGGCCCTACCTGCCTTTTGCTCGATGCTCTCCCCTTTACTTCAGCCTCTTTTCCAACAAGCCTCCATAATACACCCACCCCCTCTCTGTCATTTCAGGCTTCCTTCCCTAAAGCTGGCTCTTGGGGAGAGCTTTCTGGTTTTGACAGTGGAACAAATCCTTTTTAACATAACCATCGAGAGTTTCCTCCCCTGCTGCTGGCTCCTCTCACCCCTTCTCCTCCTGCCCCTCCTCACATTGTAGCAGGGATTCCTTTGTACACACAGACAGTCGTGGCCGCCATCTTCGCAGGGATACGGGCACAGCTCCTCAGAGATGAAAACCAGTCGGCAGTGCCATGAGGTATACTTTGGAAACCCAGAGGGGAAGAACATTCCAGAAGACCCTCCCTTGCATTTCTTTGGCAGGAGTGTTTCTTAGTCCCTGTGTCTCTCTTTCCCTTGGGGCTCTGTGCACCTGGCCTCCCTAGATTCAACCAGAGCACTAGTGACACAAACCCATTTTCAGGATCTCAGCTCAGTCTTTCCTTCTTGCCTATCTTGTGCTGTGAACCCATCTTGTGACCTTTTAAATTTCATATTATCCTGTGTACAGGCTAGAGCCTGGTCTTGGCTGTCAAAGTGGGCAGGATATTATAAAATAATGCACGTTGGGATGTACATGAGAACGTGATATTCTTTCAAAGATACTTTTTTAACTCGAAGGGTGTTCATTCAAAAAGGAATGACTATCTTTCAGTAGAATTTTAGGTCATAGAACGGGACCAGTATATGGAGATAATTTTGGGCAGAAAGCAAATACTGTAACACTTTGTAGGGCGCCGTCCTGTTTGTCTGTATGTAAGGCTGGGCTGTGATTACACACCCACTCCTTTTCTTCTGGGTTTTGTTTTCTCCATGCTCTGCTGTTGGTTGGGGTCCTCCATTTCAGAAGTCCATATCCATAGATGGAAGGGGTTGGACAGGTGGCTATGGATGGTTTGGCCACTGCACAGCTCCCTCCATTACTGGAAGAATAATTGGGCACACATGTCCTACTGGCAAGAGATGTCTAAGCCACAACGTCCTTATCTGTATGAAGGAAGACGCTAACAACCTCATAGTGTTATTGTGATAATTAAATCAGAAAAAGAATAGGAAAAGCTTTTTGGTAAAATAAAGAGAGCTATACAAGTTGGGTATTACTGTTGATTTTTTTTTTTTTTTTTATGTGAGTCAATTAATACAGATTCTCAGGAGCTGTGCAGGACAGCCCTGTGTGGATTAGTGGCTAAGAGCATAGATTGTGGACACAGGGTATCTGGGATCAAATCCTTGCTCTGTTAACTCACTAGCCCCTTCCTTGTATGAAGGTCTTAACTTTCTCTGTTCCTGTTTTCTCTCTCTAAAATGGGGATAATGATAGTACCAACCTCATGGGGTCATTTAGGATTATTTATGAAGCGTGCAGGTCAGTGTTTTTCTCATAGGAAGTGCCATAAAGGGGTGTGTTACGAAAAGTGTATCCTTTTCTGTTTCTTTTTAAGATTTTTTTCATGGTTAAGCAATCTCTACACCTAACGTAGGGCTCAAACTCACAACCCTGAGATCTAGAACCACACGCTCCACTGACTGAGCCGGCCAGGAGCACAACCTCTTCTTTGACATTTTGGAAGAGCCTTCACGTGTATTATCTGTACTGGACCTCACAACAATTTTAAAAGTTAGATAAGAAGAGGTGTTTTTTTTTTTTTTTTTCCTCCCCCTGCATTTTATAGCCGAGGAAACTGAGGCTCAGAGGGTTTAAGAGCTTGCCTAAGGTCACACCGTTGGTAAAGAGGGAAGCTGGGATGCTGTCCCCAGCCGCTGACTCCTGGTCCAATGGCCTTTCCTCTAAATCACACCATCTGCTGCTTGAATTCTGGTGTGCACACCCCAGTGAGATCACAGTTCTCAGTTTGTCCTGTTGAACCAGCTCTTGGAAAACAAGTCCCCACCTGCTAGATACTGAAGCTTTCAGGCAGCCTTCTGACGGTCAGCTGTTTATAGATTCCCTGGCTTTAAAGGAAGTTTTCTGGATTTGGGGATGGCCTGTGTGTGTGTGTATGTGTGTGAGTGAGAAAGCTGCTAGGGTACACCCATCACTCCTGTTTATCAAACTCCACACACACAGAGCTGTCCTGCCCCCATCCTTTCCTGGCCCGGCCCATATGCATTGGTTGCCATTTTTCTCTAAGCTTAGCTCTTCTTCCCCACCGGAAGAATGACAAAAAGGCAGACAAGCATCCATTTTCCTTCTCTCCCGCTCCCAGAGTTTGCTATTGGTGGCTTGTTCTGGGAGCCTGTCTGCACATTTGGCAGCAGAACTGTTAAATATCAGATCTGGAGCCTTCCAAACATAACTTCCATTGGGACTAGCCAACAGCTGTCCATCCATTCCTTGGATAACCCTCTTCCAAGGTTTCTCCTGAACTGTGTTGTATTTCCAAGCAAGCCCCGGCCTCAGCTAGAAAAGATCCCGCTGTGTCCTGGTAGGAGGCTGATTTTCAGAATTGTTGACTGCATCTTGTTTATTACTTGGCCTGGCCGGATTAAAACAGGGATCATGGAATCTCTTTAAGGAAATTAAATATTCCTGTATGGTATTATTTCACTTGCCAGGGCGGACACTGGGTTCATTTAAAACTAGTTCCAGGATTTTTAGAGGGATGGAATGTATGTCTGAATTTAATCTCTGTAAACTGGCATTCGATGAGACTAGAGGGCTCAGGTACTACACGAGTAACTGCATGCATTTTACCGAGTTGTATGTGAATTTCTCAAATTGAAAATTAAACGAAATGTTATAAGCAGTTGGTTCATTAATTAAATAAATCACTCATTCACTTAATCAAACAGACTTATTAAAGTTCTCTATGTGCCAGGTATGTAAAAAGTGAGAAAATGAAGCACCGATGTATTAACAATCTAGCAGAGACCGTTTGGAGACATAAATTAAACAGATGCATAAGAGAAGAATAAGATTGTTTTGAAAGAGGCGTGGCCCGTAGGCCAGAGAACTAACTTAAGCCCCTTGGTTCCATTACTCTGTGCTATTCATTATCTTCGTAGAGCTTATCACAATATGAAGTATATTATTTGTTGCTTTATTGTCTATGTCACTGGGTCTTAAACTCTGTGAGGGCAGGGACCTTCCTGTTTTTGTTTCGTGTTTTGTTTCTCAATTCCCATGTCTCCAGCATCTTGCACAGTATTTGACACAGAGTAGGCATTAGACAAATATGTGTTGTTTGCATGGAGAAGTTAATCAGTGGGTGACTTCCTTGGGGGTGTTGTAAGAGCTTCATGGAAGAGGTGACAGACAAGAAACCAATAAATAACAGGCATATTTCAAGTTGTGGTCAGCACCAAGGAGGTGATGACTGGTAGATAGTAATACAGAACCAAGGGACACCAGGCTTGTGGATATAGTATCCTATAAGTCACAGGAAGAGGGGAGTGCCCAAGGAGAGGCCACACAGAAAGAGAAGACCACTGGCGTTTCAAGGAGCCTATCTGTGGTGGGATGGCAGAGGCAAGAAAGAATGCTAGAATGAGTGGGGTTTTAGAAGACAGGGCAGTGGTGGGGACTTTCCAAAAGTAGGGCTGCCTGTTTGGTCTTGGAATTGGAGTCATTGATAACCTTATCAAGGGTAGTTTCTCGGGGCGCCTGGGTGGCTCAGTTGGTTGAGTGTCGTCCGACTCTTGATTTTGGCTCAGGTCATGATCCCAGGGTGGTGGGATCAAACCTTGTGCCAGGCTCTGCACTGAGCGTGGAGCCTGCTTGAGATTCTCTCTCTGTCTGTCTGTCCGTCTCTCTTTCTCTGCCTCTCCCCTGCTCACTCATGCTCTCTCTCTCTCTCTCGGAAAAAAAGAGTAGTTTCATCAGAGGCATAGAAGGGATGGGACAACATTTTAATGGGCTGTAGAGTAAACAGTAGTTGAAGGGAGTGATATGGCCAGTTCTTCTGAGAAGGTGGACAGCAGAAGAAAGATCAGAAGGAAAAAAAGGCAGTACCTGGGGTGGAGCGAGAATGAGGGGAAGGTGTTGTAGGATGGGCTAGTTTTGAGCCTCCGTGATGACTAAGATGAGGTTAGCTGGGAAAAGGAGGAGGTTGGGGATCCAGGAGAGTGAGGGGCATCCAGTTGACAAAGGAGAAGCTTGGGAAAGGGGCAGGGATGCATGTGGGTCATGGTGTCTGGCCCCACTCTCCTCTTTTCCAACCGTTGATTCCCTTTGTCCTTTTGTGCCCTTCTCTGTGAATTAGCTGGAAGTGACACCCCAGAACAGAGGCCGACAGAAGGTGGGTCTGTTTTCTGTCACTCCTCAGGTAGCCACCGTCGCTTCCCACATTGCTTCCTTCCCAAGGCCACTCTGGTTCGTGGGCTTGAGGTGGGAGCCGAGTAAGGCTCCAGCCTGTGTCCTTCTTTTTCAGACACGAGTTGTCTTAATGTGAACCGCCCTCATCTATCATTTCTCTGTCTCCGCTCCTCATCAGTCAGAACTCCATTTGGTTACAGTGTGGTCCAAGGTCTGCTCCGTGCGGTTGGCTCCCCGGGACAGGTGTGCAAGCCTCCCCAGGCCTGGAGCTGGGCATCTGTGCTTGGCACCTAGACCCTCCACATGCCTGGCAGTTGAAGGGCCTTTGCTTGCTGATACTCAGGAGAAACCCGAAGAGAAGAGCATCCAGGATGGGGACGCTGTCCTCCTTGTTGGCCATGGCGGCCCGGTCTCTCCACCTGGCCATCGCTGATCATAGTCTCATTCACATGATTGGTTGGTGTGTTAACTTAGACTGGAGACTAGAGTGAGCTGGAAGACAGCGGTGGGTTTTTTCCCCCAGAATCCTTCAGCCATAATCCTACCTTTGGCTGGGTGGGCCTGGGCAAATCACTTGATCTCTTTGAAATTTTATGGTTTGCCCCAGTGCCTTGACTTTGAGCTCTCTGACGCGTGGAGCATGGTCACAAACTGTCTGAGGTGTGCAGTGAGGGAGGGGTAACGTTTTTGAGAGAGAGCAATGTATAAGGTTCGGTACAAATCGTTCCTTGGGTCTCGGGCTGTCACACCCCTATGACCTTAGGGATGAAAAGGTGAGGGTCATGAGGGGCTAGACCCCTCAACTTAGTAGAGGACTGAACTAAAACTGATGCTACCAAGGAAGCTGAGTATTTTTCAACGGCCCTGCCTCTGTGGCCAGTCAATTCGGTGGGAAAAGTCAGTGACAGGTCATTTGATATCATAGCTACTCAGCTGATTCATAGAATGAATTTTTCTGCTTGTCAGCCGGTTGCCGCGCTTGGTTTAGACCGAGCTCCTCACTGCTAGAAGGGAACACGGTGTGGAGAGCTGCAATACAAATTTCGACGCTTCATGATGTATCATTTTTTCAATTTCCCTGTTGACAGTTAAAGAGCAAGGGCCAAATGGACTGCATTCTTTTAATGGACACCGTGGGATTGTTGGAAAGCCATTAGTAGCCAAGCCTAGTTGATATCAGCTCAGGTGAATGCTCTTCCTCACTGGCCCCTTTCCCTCAACTCAATTATTAAAGGATTACAGGACTTCCCCAATGAGTTCCCTTAAAAATTTAATGATGTACAGTGTTGCAGGGGTCGAACTGTTACGATGCAGTGATTCAGCTTTGTCCTGATACTGCCGGTGAATCAGAGAGAAGAGAAGGTTCCAAAGCTCACACTACCTGTAATATGGTAAGACCCACCAGCAGTAAAGTCACATGCTGTGGCGTCTAGGCAGCTCATATCCCTGACTTTTTGCCAGATTGAGCCAATTTCTGTGGACAGGATGGAGGGAGAATACGTCCTGCCTGTGGTCTTCCGTCCAGAGAGGACTTACTCTTTCCCAGGTTTGAATAGTGTTTTTAGGAGAAGTTAATGGAGAGATATGTATTTAAGGGGTCATTTTGTTCTCAGCGGTCACTTTTGGCCTTCTTGAACATGAAGCATGGGCTTTGCGTTGCCCTTCTGCTTTTGTTTTCTTTTTGTTAAGGTTTATTCACTCTTCAGAGACAGAGAGAGACAGAACACGAGTGGGGGAGGGGTACAGAGAGAGAGAGACACAGAATCTGAAGCAGGATCCAGGCTCTGAGCTGTCAGCACAGAGCTCGACGTGGGGCTCGAACTCACGAACCGTGACATCATGACCTGAGCTCAAGTTGGCCGCTTAACTGACTGAGCCACCCAGGCGCCCCTTGAGTTGTCCTTGTTCTGGGGGGGGGCGGTAGTAATACACACACACGTGTGTGACACACTGTCCCCTTGTATATCTGGGGATATGCATATGTGAGATCACTGGACCAAGTCAGAGGTGTAACCTGTGGCGGGAGAACGGAGTCACCCCTTTGTAGTTTCTGTGGGACCCAACCCATGTCCTCAGACTCATCAGCATCAGTGGATAAATAGTGAGCTGACAGCCCTGAGGAAGCTTCAAATCCGTGGACATCAGTGCGCAGTGAGTGTTCTGGATGTGCGGGTCGGGTCTGCATTGGGGATGCAGCGAGGGGTGAGTGGCTGGCACTTTCCAGGTTGGTGGCACCTGTCTTAAGTGCCATGTCTCCATGTACCTCACTGACAGCCTAGTTGATGAACCAGCATTTAGAAGCCTCTATCTCAAGGGTTATTTCTAATTTTAAAGCCCTATTTCGTATAGGATCTCCTGTTTTCTTTTTCCCTTCCTTCCTTCCTTCCTTCCTTCCTTCCTTCCTTCCTTCCTCCTTTTCTTTCTTTCTTTCTTTCTTTCTTTCTTTCTTTCTTTCTTTCTTTCTTTCTTTCTTTCTTTTAAATCCCATTCCTTATTTGGCTACTCTACCATTGGAGTTCAGGGGCCCCTGGGTGGCTCAGTCGGTTGACTCTTGATTTTGGTTCAGGTCATGATCCCAGGGTTGTGGGATCAGGCCCCGCTCAGCATGGAGCCTGCTTAAGATTCTCTCTCTCCCCCTCTGCCCCTTTCCCCCGCTCACATACTCTCTCTCTAAAATAACAAAAGAAAACAAAACAAAAAACCAAGAAAAGCCCCCTTAAAGTTGGGATTCAGGACATCATCATTTTTTAGGTATAGTTTTCAATTTTCCCTTCTAAGAGGTACATCTGCCTTGATTCAGTTTCTGTTATCTCTGCTCTGAATTTTCCATTTAATTAAGAATATTGTTATAGTGAGGGCAGCATCTAGAACTGTGGTCCTATCCCTCAGTTTTGGCCAGCCTGAAAAGTAAATTTTACCTCATTCACTTATTTACCTATTCAGCATATTTATTGCAGACCTACTCTATGCTAGGCGTTGGTACAGGCCCTTGGGAGAGAATTGTGAACAACGAAGAGAGAGCCCCTGACTTAACAGAGCTTACGTTCTAGAGAGGAAGGAAGATAGTAAATAAACAAAAAACACCTTCCTCCTAATGTCCACAAATTTGACTTTTCCTCTTGCCCAAATACCTGTCCGTTTAATGCTGAAACCCACCCCTACAATCACCACTACCGCATAACGTGTCTGTATCTTCTCTTTTGCCAGCCACTAACCACCTTCCAGCATATGCTGTAATTTACGTTTTTATTATGTCAGTATATCATCTCCCCCATTGGAATGTGAGGCTCATGAGAACAGAGCCTGGCACATAGTTTTGTTTACTAGTCCAGTGCCTGGGACATAATAGGTACCGTATGCTCACAGTAGAAGGCTCAGAGTGAGTCGTTGATAAAGCTGTCTCATACCAGCGCTAAACAGAGGGGCAGACAGGAGGAGATTCCAGGACATTCCCCTGAGCCGAGTACTTCACTGAATTGGCAAAGACGCGAGGGGAGAGGGGGCAGAGGGGGCCGTGGGAGCAGCAAGACTTTCCTTGGATGTGGACAAGATAACGTATTGGCTCCTAAGCTCCATTATTTTATTCCATAGAAGCCAGAAAAGAGGGGAAAGTGCCGAGGGGACAAGTGAGTGAAAAATCTAAGAGTGTTGATACTTGGAGACTCTGGAGTAGAGGTTTTAAACCTGGGTTTTGTTTCAGGATATCCGTGAGTCCCTTGAATTATTTTCCCAGAAGTGTGTGTGTGTGTGTGTGTGTGTGTGTGTGCACGCGCATATGTGCACGTGTGCTTTTCTGGGTCCGTAGATTTTGTCAGATCCTAGAAGCTGCCTGTGATCCCCGAATGGATGAGAATTAGTGACATGGGAGAAAGGAAAGTGTGAGGCACATTCTCATATGGAGGTTATGAGAGTGGAGGGCAGAAAGTCAGACACACCCCCATCTCCCCACATGGATAAGGGTTCCAATGTCAGCTCTGTTACCTGGCAAATCAACCTCTGAGGAATCTGCCTCAGAAACCGAGACAGAGGCTTAGTCTCTTTCAGAAACTATCTCTTTATGTTTCAGGGACTAAAGATTATGTGTGTTTATACAGCATCTAGTAAAGATTCTCAGTAGATGGCAGCTAATTATACTAATAATTTACTCACTAATGTTCAGCACTGCCAGCCAATTGTAGGTTATGCCCATATGGGCAATTTTCTTCTCCTACCAGTGGTTTGTTTCTTTCATTACTTTTAAACCTCAGCATCACTTTTCTAAGAATTCTCAGTGGATATACCTAATATTTTAAAAGGACATAAAGGCAGACAGATTGCCTTGTAAAGTAAAAACACATCAGATGCAAGAAAGAAAAATCAAGAGCAAAAAATACTTGGTTTGAGAACAGGAGCTTTCAGAGAGATAAAACCTATTTCCCATTGTTGGTTTATATAAACTGACTGATAAACTTAAGCTGCAGGCATCCAGTATTTATTTGTTACATTAATCCTAAACTGAAAGATAATTAGCAAATTTGTTAAGTAGGCTTATGTTTGCCCTTCTTTGCCAACAATTATGATCATCTGTTGGCGACTGAAGGTTGAACTGAGTCCTTCTGACTTAATCACAGCTGTCAGGAGGAAATAATACAGTTGAATTTCACAAACGTGTGAACTTTCTAGGTCTCATATTTAACAGAGGCTTAGTCTTTTTCAGAAGATACCCATAATGATGAGACTTATTAAGGTATTGACTATCCCTTTTTTAAAAAAAATTTTTATTATTATTTTAGAGAGAGAGAGACAGAGACAGAGAGAAAGCAGGGAAGGGGCAGAGAGAGAGGGAGACACAGAATTGGAAGCAGGCTCCAGGCTCTGAGTGCTCAGGACAGAGCCTGACGCAGGGCTGGAACTCACAGACCACGAGATCATGACCTGAGCTGTAGTCAGCCGCCCAACCGACTGAGCCGCCCAGGCGCCCCTGATTATCCCTTATTTAAAAAAAAATCTTTATTTATTTTGAGAGAGAGACGGAGAGTGAGAATCCCAAGCAGCCCCATGCTGGCAGCATGGAGCCCGATGCGGGGCTCTATCTCATGAACTGTGAGACAGGGACCTGAGCCAAAGTTGGATGCTTAACCGACTGAACCACCCAGGCGCCCCTGTATTTTATTTTTAAAGTCACAGTTTCTCTCAAGTCTCCTAATACTTACCCTGAAGGCACCATGAAAACTGCTGGCAATGGACACTAAGAGCATAAAAGAGAGAAAAGTCTGGAGAGCCTGTGATAACAGACACTATGGCATATAGTCACCATCCCAGTCTCATTTAAGATGAGGAAATTGAGGCTCACAGAGGTTGCACAGTGGCCCCAGTATCACCTGGTTTCTAAGGGGTGTAGATTCTAAGGGAATCAGGCTCAGGCTTTCCAGAGCTCTCTGCACATGTCACAGATGCTTTGTCTGTGTGGCAAAGCCCTGAAGATGCTGTGTGTTCTCATTGCCAGGTTGTGTGGAAAGGTCATGCCAGTCCCTTCTGTGGAAATTTAAATTCAAGCAGTTCTGGGACAGTTCTGGGGTTTAAGTCACCCTAAGAATATGTTAAATGGTTAGCCTGGATACAGTTGCACAAAGCTGACAGAACAGTGATGGAGAAACAAAATCAGCAGGGATGAATGTGTTGACTTGGTAAGTGGTTCCTTGTATCATTTTGTCTGGGTTTGCATACATAAATCTGACCATTAATTACTGTAATTTACCTTGAGCATAAGAAATATTTGTATATTATGTATATGTATATATGATATGTATGTATAAACATGTAAACATGTGGAATAATTAGATTTTAGTGATGGAAGATACTTCATAGATTACGGATGGTATAATGGTGAAAAACAGGAGACAAGATTGCCTGATTTCTCATCTTCATTACAATTTTTTTTAATGTTTATTTATTTTTGAGAGAGAGAGAGAGAGAGACAGAGACAGAGACAGAGTGTGAGTGGGGAAGGAGCAGAGAGAGAGAGAGAGACAGAGACAGAGGGAGACACAGAATCCGAAGCAGGCTCCAGGCTCTGAGCTGTCAGCACAGAGCCCAACATGGGGCTCGAACCCATGGACTGGACCATGAGATCATGACCTGAGCTGAAGTCAGACACTTAACTGACTGAGCTACCCAGGCACCCCTCTAATCTTTATTTTTAAAGTAATCTTCTATAGATGGCATAGAGCTGAGTCTTTCTTTTTTTTATCCATTCTGACAATCTCTTTCTTTTAGTTGAAGTGTTTTGTCCATTAGTATTTATTGTAATTATTGATATAGTTGGATTTCAGTCTACTGTTTTGCTATTTTTATGCTATATTATTTTCTGCTTTGTTTTTGCTTTCTATTTATGCACTCTATTGTTTTTTTTTGAATTCATTTCTCCTTTCATGCCATCTTTCATTTAATGGATTTTTAAAAGAATTTTATCTTAATTTACTTATTGACTTTTTAACTATATTTCTTTAGGTTATTGATTTTTTAAATGGCTGTTCCCAGGATTATAATATGCATCCCTAACCATTGATATTATACCATTGCACATAATACTTAAGGACCTTGCAACTGTGTATGCCCATTTACTCTCTCCTTCTATTCTGTTTGCTATAGTTGTCAGATTTCTTTTCTCTATTCTTTGGATTGTGTAATTTCTATTGATCTGTATGTAAGTTCGTCAGCACTTTCTTTGTCATCTTCAAGCTGCTGTTAAGCCAATCCAGTAAATTTTTAAATTTCAGATATGGTACTTTTCAGTTCTGAAGCTCATGTGTCCAATAACAGTAGCCATTAGCAACATATAGCTATTTAAATCTAAATGAAATACAATTGAGTACAGTGAAAAATTCAGTTCCTCAGTTGTACTAGCCCCATGGTAAGTACTCAATGGTCACATGTGGCTGGGGGCATTATATTGGGCAACAGAAATGTAAAAAATTTCTATAATTGCAGAAAATTGTATCGAACAGTTTTATTATAGAATCTCTATTTGATTCTTTTTTATAGTTTGAATTTTTTTGATATTTCCTGTCTTTTCCCTCTTTTTAAGCTTTTTTTTTGTTGTTGTTTTTTTGTATATACTTGAGCATAGTTACAATAGATGCTTTAAAATCCTTGTCAGATAATACTAATATCTGGGTCATTTGGGGGTTAATCTCTGTTGATTCTCTTTTCTCTTAAGTACGGGTCATGTTAATGATATTAGGTTGTGCCCCGAAAATGGCACATTATAGGTAACCCGAATTCTTATGCTCCTTCAAAGAGTAGTTGTATTTTAGGAAGTTTCCGATGGGCAGCTAGCTTGGTTGAACTCCAGCTGTAAACTCCGACTGTTCTATGGTGAGCTACAGCTAGGATCTCAGTTCAGCATTTTGATCCTTAATTGGGCTGCTTGGAGTCTACCCAGTGCCCCTGGGATCCAGGGGCTACCTAGAGGTTTAGGCAGAGCTTATATGTTAGAATTTGGGGTTCCCCCTGTGGGTCTCTCCAGGTTTTCTTTCCCACTTTTAGCTGCTGTGGTTGCCCCAGATTCTGTCTTCTGGTCCTTTCTGTCAGTAAGACGGGGGTTCTTCCATCCGAGGTTCTTAGTCACTCTGTGTGACTAAAAGCTGTCAAAACAGGAACATCACCCAGTTGTAGTCCTTTCTTCCATGTGCCGACTTCCCTTCAGTGTCTGCTTTTGGTCATTATCTGGCATCTTCACATAGTTATTTTTTATATTTTGTCTAGAGTTTCTAGTGATGTGTAGGGGCGGGTGGTTGGTCAGGAAGAGCTACTCAGTTTACTGGAATTTATAAAGAGTTAACTCTTTATAAATTATTCTGTTTCCATGGGACCTGATTTTTGGGGAGGTAAGAGGGCAGTCTGACAGATTTTACTAACAGCCTTTTCTGTCAAGTGCCACTAGAATTTTTCTTCCCCCCGTTTTATTACCTTTCATTCACCTGCATCACTGTAAGGCTCTTTGGAGGGGGGGAGTTATTTTGGCCTGTGGCCACATACTACCTTCAACTACATTGCTCTGTCCTCTTGTCCCATTTCACGGGACTGTCTAGTTTCACTCCCTTTCCTTCCTTCATGAATTAGCCTTTCCAGACCCGCGTCGCGCTAATTGCCCTTCACTGAGTGGTTGGTGACATGTTTTGGGGACAGAGAGGCCCAATCTGGCTGCAGAGGTGTGGGTGGGTCACCCCAACAGGACTGTCTCTCACCATGGGGCCAGGTGTATGCTTGATGCATACTGATACGGCCATGAGCATCATTTTGTTTTGTGAGATTTCTGCCCCAGAGAGACAGATTGCTTCTTCTCCCCTGACAGTTGCAACGTGAGCCAAGATTGTCTGGGGGAGCTGTATTCCTTCTGTGGGGGTTTGAGATAAGACAGGAGGCCCACGAGAGTGAGGTAATATGGCATGCGTCTCTCTTCATTATTCAACAGGAAGCCTAGAACTCATTGGAAGATTCAGGTCTGCCTTGGCCGTCTCTGGGAATGCGACAGACGGGCACAAGGCGAATATTTCTGCTGGCCCCCTTCCCTGAGGTTCCCCCGCGTGGCGGCACCTCCCTCGGGCTGCTGGCCAGCGCGGGCACAGGTGCACACACCCTGAAGGTGGCCCTGCCAGCCGAATCACCTGTTCTCAGTCTTTGCCGGCTTCCCGGCCAGGTGTCGGGACAGATTTGTATCCGGGTGGGGACGCTCCAGAGGTACAATGGGGAGCTCGCGTTTCCGGAGCTGTGGGGCTTGTATCAGACTCATGTGTTAACTGTCCGCTCTCGGGAGGTGGCATGATGGGGCTGCCTTTGTGCCCCGCGACAGAAGGGGAGACCTTCCTAGCTCTGCGCCCTGCTGCTGTCACAGGCTGACAGGTCGTGGCTGGGGCTGGGACTAACAATCACCACCCTCTCCCCAGCACTCATCGCGGGAGCAGATACTTGGCCCCGTGGGCAACTGATCAAAATCCAGAGGTTTCTGTGTGAAATTGTGAGAAAGTGCCAAGCAAGGGCACAGCTTGGTGTTTTTGTTATGGGGTCTCCCCCCCACCAGTTTGTGTCCAATGCTCTTTCTGCTCTCCTGGCCACTCTTATTGCTTTTCCTTCCCCTCCTCTGGACCCGGGAGCCAGAGCACACGAAGCCCCACAATTTCCAGGCCTCCGTAGCCGGTGGAAATATTTTCCATTAAAGTTCCTTGTTGGGCCCTCTAAGCAGAGTAGGTGGCTGCTGAGGCAGCTCTGGCCTCTCCCCACCTTTGAGAAATCCCCAGTAAAGGCCTCTGAGTGAGAAGGATTTACAATTGAGACAATGCTGCTTTCACAGCTTTTAATCACACTTGACTCCTTCCAAAGCCTCCCGCTGGCAGGAGCTACCTTGCTGAAAAGGGACGGGATCTGGGCTGAGCCCCGTGAGGGAGGCTCCAGGCGGGCGGGCGGGCGGTGTGTGTGTGTGTGTGTGCAGACCTTGCGTGGCCCAGGGTCTGAGGTCCCCTCCCTGGCCGAGGAGTGCTGCCCAAAGGAAACCTGAGCCGGCCCGTGGGCAGTCACTGCCAAGTGCAGTGTTTGCGGCAACACAGGATGGCCGCCCTCGCGTCTGGTGTCTCCTCGAGTGGGCGCTGGGACAGGATTTGAGGGCAGTGCTCAGCTCCAGGACATAGCCACGGCTCTGCTCCCGCCTCCTGGGTGTCCTGCACACCTGGAGGGCTGGCACGACAATTCGGCACCTGTCTCTCTCTCTCTCTCTCTCTCAAGTCAGGCTTGCCTCTGTTGAGGAGAGGATGACCCGGAGCTTTTTCGGGGTGTCCACATCGCAGCAGCTCCTTGAGCCATGGCTGGTGCCCGTAGTTGTTCGGGATGATATGCAAAGGTAGCGAGCATGAGCCCGTGATTTGGGTCGGGATCTCTTCTCTCCTTGGGGTGCTGCCTCTTCTTCCTTCTGGCCCTTCTGCGGTCTCTCCCCGTAATCCCTGTGTCTCTTGTACCTACCTTCTCGCCACCAGTGAATTCATCCACTCCCCTAATTTCAGCTGGTGTCCCGAGGAGAGTGACTTTTGACTCAGAAAGCTCCCAAGGCCACCTCTACGCTAGCCTCTAGAGCTGTGTTTTCAATGGCCTAGTAAGGAGATTTTTAAAAAATAGGTGTTTATTCATTTTTGAGAGAGAGTGAGCACACGCACGAGCTGGGGAGGGGCAGAGGGAGAGGGAGAGAGAATCCCCAGCAGGCTCAGGCTCTGAGCTGTCAGCACAGAGCCCGATGTGGTGCTTGAACTCGCGAACCGTGAATCTGTAGGTTGAGCTGAAGTGGGATGCTTAACCTCCTGAGCCACCCAGGCGCCCCCTAGCAAGGGGATTTGAAGCTGAGTTGTTGGGCCACAGAGGTTACCGTTGGGGTCGTGCATCTCAGCCTGTTTGTCATGGGAGGGGGCCCGCCCTGGGCATTGGAGGGTGTTTAACAACTTCCCTGACCTCTGCCCACTAGACAGATCCAATCTCAGTCACGGCAGTCAGGGCCATCTCTTAACAACGCCACATTGCCGGATCTTCCCCCGGGACAAAATCTCCCCCACGTGAGAACCACTGGGGTGTGGCGATCCTGGCCACTAAACCAGGAACCACAGGGCACTGAGCAAGTTCGGGGAAATAGAGGACTTAGGTGTTCGAGATTCGATACTGAGCGTGTTGGCAGAAAACAGCACGAGGAGGGCCTGGGAAGGGCCAGGGAGGAAAAGGATGCAATCACCGTGGAAGGACGCGCGGGGGATCAGGAGGCCGGGCGGTGGAGGGTCTCCTCTGAATGCCTGCCCCAGTCACGTGACTTAGGTGGGCCCCCAGAGGAGAAGCTGGCCCAGGTGAACTGCAAGGCTCTCCTGCCTGTGGCTCTTTCCGCACTGGTTTCACACCACTGACCAATTGGAAAAGGCTGCCCTTATGGATGGAGCTGTCCCTTCACAGGGGCAGAAAGCAGGTTAAAGGGAGAACAGACTGGCTGGGGGTCTGGGGACAGTCATAGCGGATATCGTCCCCGTCTTCAGGTCTTCCTAGCTGATCCTCAGAGAACCACACATCACCCAGAGGGTGCGGGGAAAGACTGAGCCTCGGAAGCCGTCGTATGGAAATGGGGCTCACTGTCGGCTCAGGCACATCCAAAACCCAAGTGCCTTCCCTCCCAGCTCATCTGCCCGCTTTCCTTCCTCCCCGTCTCCAGCCCCTTTAATCACCATTTCCAGCCAGCCTACTGGAAAGATCTGGGAGGCTGGTGATGGATTTGACTGAACAGTGTGTAATATAAAAGGGCAGAGCTGAGCCTGCAGGGACCGGGGGCTGCACGAGCTCCAATATTGCTTCCTCTAGCAGGGCAGTGCCGGGGAGCCCCTCTGGGATTACTCACACATTATTGCTGCCACCGGTGAGGTGGGGGCGGCAGGCGAGGGGGAGGGTCTTAGGCTAGCTGCCTACGAGGCCCAGAATAACAACAACAATAATAATGGCGATATTTTCATAATAGTAAAAATAGTAATAATTGTGCTTTCCAGGTTTATTAACTTTGGGAAGTCTGGTTTATTAACTCTCCTGGCTTATTAACTTTGCGAAGTCTTTGCTCGTCATAGCATCTGCCTGAGGCTTGCGGGTGTGTTTGAGTTCATCAGTCTCAGGCTCTCTAAGAGGAAGAGGGGCACGGGAGAGAGGGGAGGGGCAGGAGCGGTGATATTTGAAGTAATTAGACTTTATTGAAATCAAATGCCCGGGCAAGGAATGGTAATTAACTGAGAGAGGAGAATGCTCTGTTCTCTCTCATCCAAGGACCGTGGGGCTGTCAGAGATTAGCCTCATCTTGGGGCCACTGGATAGCTTGTGGAAGGCTGTGTTGGAAGGAGCGTTTTTATTTAAAAATAGAGATCTCAACTGAACAAGGTAGGAAGGCAGTGTACCTTTTTTCCCCCTAGTTACCACTGGTGCAAAATACAAAAAAAGGAACAAAATCAAATGAAAAAGATAGAATGGCCTGATTGGAAATTCACCTTCTGTCTCTGAAGTAATTCACTAGTACAGATAATCCAAGATCCACTAAATAAGGGAAGAAACTGATTAGGCAGGTCTGGAGAGGTCAGGTAGAAAGCTGTTGATGAGGATTGTGGTGAGGAGGATGATTTGGGGGAGAAATTTCACTATTTTGAAACTCACATGATGGCACTGGGCTTAGGAACCCGGTAGACTGGGTTTCCTTGGGTTCCCTCTGGGGGGGGGGGCGGTGCAGTTACCTTTGGAGGGTTTTAGAAGTGAAAACCATCTGTGGAGGCCATCTGGGGGCTCAGGGCTGGGACGGGCGCCTTGCAGAGGCACTCAGCTCAACTTAAGGAAGACTTCCTAACACTGCTTTTGAACGTGGAGAGAGTGAGTCCCTTATTCTAATGGAGGCATAGAAGGCATCCCAAATCCTTGAGTTCAAAAAATATTTTCTGTCTGCTGTCTTTCAGCTGGCCTAACTCGATGACTTGGAGATCAAAAGAGCATTGGATCTGGAAGCGGGAAACCAGGTTTAAGACACCCTTTGAACCTGTGTTTCTTCACGTGTAAAAATGGGGCAGATGATGTGTGGCGGGGTTAGTAGAAGGATTGTATGAGATGAGCAAATCTGAGTCCTGCTTTGTATACTGTGAAGAGTTCTATACCTTTAAGGTTAAGAGTGATTATTGTTATTATGAATATTTATCATTGTTTTAGGCGTACGAGCCTCCACAGTTTTGTAGTAGCAGACATTCTTTTTCTCCCAGCCTCTCTGGTGGGTTTGCTGTACTGTTCGCCCTCTTGGTGCTGGACGATAAAGAGCTACTCTGTCAACATTGACACAGGGATTTCTCTGTGTCTGGATGTATTCAATCAGTAATTTCACTTGCAGCTTCTTTTGTCCGTGTGCTGAGACTCCTGGCCAAAATGCACTGTGGACACGCAGAGGCTCCCCTGTATTACGGGGATTTACTTCTAATTAGGAGAGTATCAAGTTGAGAGCCGGGCCCCTCATCAGGGTAGAGCCACTCTTGGGCTGGTGGAAGGAGGCTTAGCTTGGAGCCCTGGGTGGACTGTGTGGTCCGGGCCCGACAAAACCCCAGCTTTCAGCCCCAGGTGGGCCTCGGTGTCCCCGTGCTCACTCATCTGTGCTCACGCCTGTCACCTTCTGCAGGTGGTCTGTCCAAGGAGGCGGGGCCTTCTGAGTAACGGCCCCACTGACCACTCATTCCCCCAGATCTGCCGGATGCCTGCTATGTGCCAGGCACTGGCCTTATTTTAACAAACCACCCTTCTCACCGATTGACATCTGAATTAGGCTGCTGATGTGGCCACACCGGAGACTGGGAGATGATGTGGGTGAACTTTGCTCTATTTAGAACACCGATGACAAACGGATAACTGGGAGCATTTGGTGGGCACCTTCCATTCACTTAAACCTTATCCATTCAGCAAATGTTCGCTGTACTGTGGTTGGGCGAATGGAAGGGAAAACAAGAAACAAGATCTTTGCCTTTTAAGGTGTCTTGTGACCTGATGCTGGAGTTGAAAGCACAGATGGGAGTGAACCGAGAATACTGACGTCAACAAGTGCAAAGGTCTAAATTAAACGTGCAAGGGCTTATCACGAACGAGTCTCTAAAACACGGTAGAAGGTACATCAGAGAAGGTTTTCTGGGGACGTAAGTCTTGATTCAGGTCTTCAAGAAGATGGTTGGCAGAGATCAGTGTTCCCTGGGTGTGGTGCCAGCATTGGTACAGATGGTGACTCTGCCCGGCACATCGTGCACATTTTTTAATCGTGGCAATAGTGTCTTCTAACGTGTACAGAAAAATGATGGGATCAGACCAATGGTGTTCTAAAAGTGATATCAAATAGATATCAGACAGATCTATTTAAGGAAAACAAGTGAATTCGTTGTGGATGGTACGTTACAATTATGCAGGGGGTGGGACACTTGGCATCAGCCATGTCTGTGACATGAAAATTCCTGAAGCTTAGGAAATACTGGCAGGGGTGATGTTACCACTTTACCTCGGTTTGGTGCTTTCGAGTTTAAAACTTGATGTGGTTTCATCTACCTTATGGGGTCTGTCGTCATCACTGCTCCAGAGGCTGGACTGGCACACCGTCACCCTGGCGCAAATTAGAATTCTGATGTTTTTCTGCTAAGTGAATTTTGACTCCTTATTTTTATGTATAAGGAAATGAGGCTCGGAGAAGTTATCTTACCCAAGGTGAGGCAACTAGCGAGTCATGGACTGGGGTTGGATCCCGGGCCTTTTCTTTTTTTCTTTTAAAGTTTATTTATTTTTGAGAGAGAGGGAGGGAGAGAGAAAATCCCAACAGGCTCTACGCTCTCAAAGCAGAGCCCCATGTGGGGCTCGATCTCACAAGCTGTGAGATCATGACCTGAGCCCAGATCAGGAGTTCGACACCCAACTGAGTGAGCCACCCAGGTGCCCCTATCCTGGGTCTTTTAATTCTGAGACCATTATTCCATTGTAGAGGAGGAAGGGGGTATTCTGGGTAGAGGCAATGCGATTTGAAGAAATAGAGTTCTATCTGGCAAACTGTGTCTTAATCTAAGGGACGCAGCCAGGAGCTGGTGAACTGAATTAGAGGATGATTACGTGTGAGTTGAAGAATCAGGAGAGGCAAGGGTGGGAATAATGAAAGAGGGTTTTCAAAGTCTAGGTGTTAAGGAAACATGTTGCGTTCTTTATTATTATTATTACCAGTAGTAGTAGAAGTGTAAAAGTCACGTTAAGATGAAACTGACCATTTTAAAGTATACAATTCAGTGGGGTTCAGTCCATTCACATGTGCGATCATCCCCACTATCTAATTCCAGAACGTTGCCATCATCCGTATCAACCCCGTACCCCCTAGACCAACACCCCCTTCCTACCTTCTTCCCCCAGCCTCTGGCAAACACTACTTTGCTATCTGTTCCTATGGACTTGCCCATTCTGGGTATTTCAGAGAAACTGAAACATGGAATCGAGGGCCTTTATGTCTGGCTTCTTTCGCTTTGCGTAATATTTCAAGGTTCGTCTATGCTGTGGTAAATAGCAGTACCTCATTCCTTTTTATGGAAGAATAACATTCCATTGCATGGATAGAGCACACTCCGCTTATCATTCATCCGTTAATAGACATTTGGGTCGTTTCTAGTTTTTGACTATAATGAGTAATATTGCTGTGAATATTCATACACGAGTTTTGCTTGAACACCTGTTTTCAATTCTCTTGGCTATATAGCTAGACATGCAGTTGCTGGGCCACGTGGTGATTTTGTAGTTAATTTTTTGAGAAATCATCAAGCCATTTTCCACAGCATCCACACCATTTTTCATTCCTGCCGGCAATGCATGGGCGTTGCAACTTCTCCATATTCTCACTAACACTTGTTATTTTCCCATTTTCTTTTGATTATAGCCGCCCTCGTAGATGTGTAGTGGTATCTTATTGCGGGTTTGATTTGTATTGTCCTGATGACTAATCATGTTGAGCATCTTTTCATGTGCTTATTAGCCGTTTGCAAATTTTCTTGGCAGAGATGTCTGGGCGCAAGTCCTTTGTGTTTTTTTTTTTTTCAAATTGTGTTTTTTCGTCTTTTTGTTGTTGAATTGGAAGACACTTTCTATAATCTGGAAGTAGATCCTCGTCAATATGTGATTTGCAGATATTTTCTCTCATTCTCTGGGTTGTCTTTTCATTGTCTTGATCATGTCCTCTGATACGCAAAACTTTTAAATTGTATTGCAGTCCAGTGATCTAGTCTTTCTTTTGTTTTAACTGGAAAACAAGGGGTCCATGTGGTTGAGTGTTACAAGGTTGTAATGGTCAAAGACTCTGAATTATGAGGTAGTTCAATGCTTATCAGGGAACATTTGGAAAATATTAAAAAACATAAAGACAATGAAAATCACCTATGATATCGCTATTCATAGAACACTGTCTTAGTATTTTGGTGTCTTTCTTTCCATTTCTTTTCCTCCCTTTTTTCGTGGGTGCTAATGCGTGTCTGCCTGTCTGATTGCCTTTTGCCTGTTTATTCATACTGTTCGTACATTCTTAGAACCAGCTATCTTCATGTGACGCTATGTGGTGAACGGTTTCCCGTATCATTAGTCTTTGAAAGTATGGTTTCACTGGTTATGAAACTTAATTATAGCGTAATTTGTTTAAACATTTATGTTATTATAATTAACATTTAGTTGACCTTCCTGATAATACATATTTTATTATATCTTAGATTATTTCCTTAGATTGCTGAAGGGGGGATTATAGCATAAAATATATTAACATTTTTTAAGGTTCTTGAGATCTTTTTTTTTTTTCTGTTTAATTTTATCTTGAGGGAGAGCGTGAGCTGGGAAAGGATAGAGGGAGAGAGAAAGAGAGGATCATTTATTTGTTAAAAAAATTTTTTAAATGTTTTATTTATTTTTGGGAGAGCACAATGGGGCAGGGGCAGAGAGAGGGTGACAGGATCTGAAGCAGGCTTTGCACTGACAGCAGCGAGCCCGATGTGGGGCTTGAACTCACAAACTGTGAGATCAGACCTGAGCTGAAGTTGCATGCTCAACTGACTGAGCCACCGAGGTGCCCCAAAAGAGAATCTTAAGCAGACTTTATGCTCAGCCCAGAGCCCGATGCGGGCCTCGATCCCATGACCCTGGGATCATGACCTGAGCCGAAATCAGAAATCAAGAGTTGGACACTCAACCGACTGAGCCAACTAGGCACCCCATAAGGTTCTTGAGATCTTTTGTTTGCTTCCTTCCTTCCTTCCTTTCCTTCCTTCCTTCCTTCCTTTCCTCCCTCCCTCCCTCCCTCCTTCCTTGCCTCCTTGCCTCCCTCCTTCCTTCCTCCCTCCTTCCTTCCCTCCTTCCTTGCCTCCTTCCTTCCTTCCTTCCTTCCCTCCTTCCCTCCTTCCCTCCTTCCCTCCCTCCCCCCTTGCCTCCTTCCTTACTTCCCTCCTTCCTTCCTTTACTTTTTTCCTTCCTTCCTTCCTTCCTTCCTTTGTTTCCTCCCTCCCTCCTTCCCTCCTTCCTTGCCTCCTTCCTTCCCT
Source organism: Panthera onca (assembly GCF_046562875.1). Classification (NCBI taxonomy): domain Eukaryota; kingdom Metazoa; phylum Chordata; class Mammalia; order Carnivora; family Felidae; genus Panthera; species Panthera onca. The sequence continues at coordinate 62,982,737 of NC_138355.1, forward strand.
TCTTGCCTCCCTCCTTCCTTCCTTCCCTCCTTGCCTCCTTCCTTGCCTCCTTCCTTCCTTCCCTCCTTCCCTCCTTCCTTCCTTCCCTCCCTCCCCCCTTGCCTCCTTCCTTACTTCCCTCCTTCCTTCCTTTACTTCTTTCCTTCCTTCCTTCCTTCTCTCCCTCCCTCCCTCCTTCCTTCCTTGCCTCCTTCCTTCCTTCCTTCCTTCCCTCATTTCCTTCCCTTCCCTTCCCTTCCCTTCCCTTCCCTTCCCTTCCTTTGCCTTGAAAGGGGCAGGTTGAGATAGCAGTGAAAATCCATTTTGGTGGTAAGCTGGGGTAGGGCCTGGGCATTTGCTGCTGGTCAGGGGTCAAGAGCAGTAAAAGGGGCCGTGCCATGTCAACCTGAATCCAGGTGTGATCACGTCGTGTTTCAGTGACATTGCTTTCTTTTCTCTTTACTGCAGTGTACCTGCTTTTGAATACGAGCTACTTTGGAGAATTTGCTTGTGAAGCCCAATCATTTTTCTCCCTTCTGGTTCTAGGTTTGAATCATAGGATCAGTGTGGTTTTCTCACCTGCCTGTCCCTTTCCTGTCAGCCATATAGTAAAATGCCAAGTGCTTATCGTATGTTCCGTTGCTGAAATGTTCCTTGGATTTGCTCTGACTTTTTGGGTCCCGTGGAAACAGCTGTTTATTTATTTAACTGAAGCATAGCTGACACACGATGTTACATTAATTTCAGGTGCACAACATAGTGATTCGACGAGGTACGTTAGGCTGTGCTCCCCAAAAGTGTAGCTGCCGTCTGTCACCATACATCACTGTTACAACACTGTCGATTGTAATCTCTGTGCTGGCTGTACCTTTTATCCTTGTGACTTGGTCATCCCATAACTGGAAGCCTGTACCTCCCACTCCCCTTCACCCATTTTGCCCGTCCCCCACCCCTCCCCTCTGGCAGCCACCAGTTTGTTCTCTGTATTTGAATCTGTTTCAATATTTCTTTTGTTTAGTCAGTTGTTTAGTTTTTTAGATTCCCATATGAGTGAAATCTTATGGTATTTGTCTTTTTCTGTCTTATTTCACTTAGCGTAATACTCTCTAGGTCTATCCATGTTGTTGTATATGGCAAGATCTCATCTTTTTATGGCTGAGTATTATTCCATCATTCATATATATATATATATATATATATATATATATATATATATATACACACCCCACTTCTTTATCCACTCATCCATTGATGGACACTTGGATTGCTGCCATATCTTGGCTACTATAAATAATGCTGCAGTAAACATGAGGACGCATATATATTTTCAAATTAGTGTCTTTGTTTTCTTTGGGTAAATACCCGGTAGTGGAATTACTGGATCATGTAGTGTTTCTATTTTTAATTTCTTGAGGAACCTCCGTACTGTTTTCCACAGTGGCTGCACCAGTGTGCATTCCCACCAACTGTGCACGAGAATTCCTTCTCCACATCCTCGCCAGCACTTGTTGTTTCTTGTCTTTTTGATCCTAGCCATTCGGACAGGTGTGAGGTAATATCTCATTGTGGTTTTGATTTGCATTTCTCTAACGATTAGTGGTGAATATCTTTTCGTGTATCTGTTGGACATATGTATATCTTCTTTGGAAAAATATCTATTCAGCTCTTTGCCCATTTTTTTAAAATTTTAAAATTAAAAAATTTTTTTTTAAATTTTAAAATTAAAAAAATTTTTTTTAAATGTGAAATTTTAATGTTTATTTATTTTTGAGAGAGAGAGACAGAGTGCAAGCGGGAGAGGTGCAGGGGGAGAGGGAGACACAGAATCCGAAGCAGGCTCCAGGCTCTGAGCTGTCAACACAGAGCCCGACTCGGGGCTTGAACCTATGAACTATGAGATCATGACCTGAGCCGAAGTCATACGCCCAACTGACTGAGCCACCCAGGTGCCCCTCTTTGCCTGTTTTAATTGGATTATTTCTGGTCTTGGTGTTGAGTTGTATTAGTTCTTTATGTATTTTGGATATTAATCCCTTATCAGATACATCATTTGCAAATACCTTCTCCCATTCAGTAGGTTGCCTTTTCACTTTGGTGATTGTTTCCTTTGCTGTGCTAAAGCTTTTTATTTTGGTGTCATCCCCATAGTTTATTTTTGCTTTTGCTTCCCTTTCCTCATCTGGAAAAATGTTGCACTGGCCAGACACACCTATGTAATTGTTGACCTTGCTCATTGCCTCCTGTTGCTCTCTCTGGTCCTTTCTCTCTACCAGTTTTGACTAGTTACTGTAGTAAAACCAATCCAGTCTACTTGCTTCCTTGCTTAAAATACCTGTACGGCCTCTCCATTACTTTCCAGATGGAGTCCCCAGCTCATAAACAGGTATGCACAGTCTGGTTTCTGTTGGGACTTTAGGGAAAGCTTCTGTGCTATAGTTTTCCAATGTTAGGATGCCATGAATATTACGTTACCCTATCAACTTAATGCAGCCTTTTCAAGGAGAAGTGATGAAGGGGCAGGCTTTTTTGTTTCGCTTTTGAGACAGTTGTCTGCATCTAAGTCACTTTCCAGGAAGGTTCTACCAGCCTGTATTCCTGTTAACAGTATGTGGAGGCGTCAGGCTCTTTTCATCTTGCCTTCGCTGACCAGTGTTTAAAAAATGACTTTTAGCTTTTATTTTTTTTTAGATGTTTATTTATTTATTTTGAGAGAGAGAGAGAGAGAGAGAGAGAGAGAGAGAGAATCCCAAGCAGGCTCCACACTCGGCACAGAGCCCGACGCAGGGCTTGATCTCACAACCGTAAGATCGTGACCTGAGCCCACGTCAAGAGTCAGATGCCCAACCGACCGAGCCACTCAAGGCACCCATAGATTTGGTCTTTTAGAGCAATTTCAGGTCCAGAGAGAAATTGAATGGAAGGTACAGAGTGTTCCCTTATGCTCCCTGTACCCGTGTGCACAGCCCCTCTCATTATCAAATCCCCTGCCAGAGTGGTGGTCCATTTGTGATAGTTGATGAGCCTATGTAGGCAAATCATTATTCCCCAAAGCCCATAGTTTATATTAGGGTTCCCTCTTGGTGTAAATCCTATGGGTTTGGGCAAATTTATAATGATACGTATTCACCGTGATAGTATCACACAGGATAGCTTCACTGTCCTAAAAACATCTGTGCTCCACCTATCCACCCCTTTCCCTCCAATGACCCCTGGTAACCACTGATCTCTTTATTGTCTCCATACTTTGCCTTTCCCAGAATGTCCCGTAGGTGGAACCAAACAGTACGCAGTCTCTTCGGGTTGGCTTCTTTCACTCAGTAATATGCTCTTCAAATTCCTCTGTGGCTTTTCATGACTTGATAGCCCGTTTCTTTTTAATATTGAATAATATTCTGTTGCTGGATGTACTACAGTTTCATTTATTCTTCCACCGACCAGAGGAAATCTAGGTACCCCAGAGCTTTGGCAGTTACGGATAAGCTCCTATAAATGTCCATGTTGTCAGTTTTTGCGTGGACCTAAGTTTTCACCTCCTTTGGGTAATACCAGTTACTGGATCGTGTGGTAAGAGTACGTGTCGTCTTGTAAGAAACCACTAAACTGCCTTCCACAGTGGTGGCACCATGTTGCGTTCCCGCCAGCAACGAGGGAGCGTTCCTTTTGCTCCACATCCCTGCCAGCATTTGGTGGTGTCGGTGACTGGATTTTGGCTTTTCTGATAACTGTGCAGTGGTATCTTGTTTGTCATTGACCACGTTTTACTTACAAACATTTGCTGACTCAAAGTGTTAAATCAGATATTAGATTATGTGTGAATTTGAATAATTTTTCGGAGGTTTAATGGATACATTTTTTTCTGCTTTGTATCTTTTTTTAAAATTTTTTAATGTTTATTTTTGACAGAGAGAGAGAGAGAGAGAGAGAGCGAGCGCATGAGTGGGGGAGGGGCAGAGAGAGAGACACACACACACAGAATTCGCAGCAGGCTCTGGGCTCCGAGCTGTCAGTACAGAGCCCGACGGTGGGGCTCGAACTCACGGACCGCGAGATCACGACCTGAGCCGAAGTTGGACGCTCAACCGACTGAGCCACCCAGGCGCCCCAATGCTTTGTATCTTTTATAGCATATTTCTTCTTCTCCTTCCTGTGTATATATGAATTAACACCTCGTCATCTTTATTGGATATATTTTTCCTAGCTTGTCACTAGCCTTATAATTTTTTTTTTATTCCATACATACGTTTTCTTTTATAATGAAAGGCTCCTTTTCCTTTTGTGATTTCTTCCATGTCTGTGCCAGGAACTGCAGCAAAGTGTTGTGAAATAATTGTGAAAGGCAGGCATGGCTCCTTCTTCATGGAACTTGGGATTCCTGAGATTGTCGACACTTTATTCTTGCTTTTATTCTTTAATGTTGAATTCTTCTGCCCATCTGGAATTACGCTACCATGTATTGCCAAGTGAGGCGATATCTCTATTCTTTTTTTCCCCAATATCCAATTTTCTTGACATCTTTTGTAGAAGAGCTTATGTCTTCCCCGTTATTTATATTTTGTTACATGCTGACTTGTACCTCAGAGGGTTTTTCAGGGGAGCTTAAATTATTTCATTGACTTTCTGCCAAGTCGAAGGCTGCCAGAGCCATGCTATTTTAACTTTTGTAGCTTTGTAATTTGTTTTAATATCCTCAGTGGAGTACGGTGCCCCCTTGTCACCATAGTTTTTATTTTTTTATATATTTTTTTGATGTTTATTTATTTTTGTGAGAGAGAGAACACGGGCAGGGGAGGGCCAGAGAGAGAGGGGGACACAGAATCTGAAGCAGGTTACAGGCTCTGAGCTGCCAGCACAGAGCCCAATGTGGGGCTTGAACCCACGGACCGTGAGATCGTGACCTGAGCTGAAGTCAGACACCCAACCGACAGAGCCACCCAGGTGCCCCATAGTTTTTCTTTTTTTGTTTAATAAAGACTCTTTGTTTTCAATTTGTTCTTTATGCTGTACTTTAATTTTGTCAAGTTAGAGAAAAAAATATGATTAGGATTGGAATTGTCTTAAACTTTGGGAAAGGATTGCCTTGGTAAACCAGTCTCCTCATTAAGGAACAGGATGCGTCTCTGCATTTATTCAAATCTTTTCGATGCCTCTGGGAAGTTGCATTTTCTTTCTTTCTTCTTCTTTTTTTTTTTAATGTTTATTTATTCTTGAGAGATAGCAAGCAGGGGAAGGGCAGTCTCGGAGAGAGGGAGACAGAGGATCTGAAGTGGGCTTTGCACCGACAGCGGTGAGCCCGATGTGGGGCTTGAACTCAGGAACCATGAGATCATGACCTGAGCCGAAGTCAGATGCTTAACTGAGTCACCCAGGCACCTCAGGGAGGTTGTATTTTCATTGTGATGGTCCCACATATTCCTCTGTAGGGTTATTTCTAGAGATTGTGTGCATGAATTTTTGTCACACATTTTGTTTGAAAAGTTAAATGTTTACATATAGAAAAATTACTTTGCATGTATTGTCTTGTCTCTCTATTTTACCCAGTCTTTTAATTTTGTTTTTCATTGCTTTCTGGGTTTGATTCGCTTTCAAAACGTATGTGTCTGTTTTGCCTGTTTCTTTAGACAGAACTTTTTAAGTATTTAAATAGTGGAGGTGTAGTAGGGAACTTTCTTGTCTTTTCTCTGGATTTCAAGGGGGGAATGAATGCCTTTTGATTTCTTAAGTATGATGTTGGCTGTAGGTTTAAGTCGACAGTCTTAAGGAATAGCTCTGTTCCCAACTACAAGGTTGGTGTGCATTGGTGCCTGTGTGTGGAGAGAGAGAGAGAGAGAGAGAGAGAGAGAGAGGGAGAGAGAGAGAGAGAGAGGGAGAGAGAGAGAGAGAGAGAGAGAGAGAGAGAGATCTTAGCTGAATTACATTCACCTTCAGCTGACAGCACACCCAAGTAACCCTGGCTGAAATAGAAGGGGAGTTGGTTTTTCCGCGTTACAAGAAGTCTGGGGGTAGGCAGTGCAGAGGTGAGGTGAGGCCAATGCCATCAGCAGTCAAGCTCTCCCTGCATTTCTTCTTTCCATCCTTAACACGTAGGCCTTTGTCCTCTTGGCCACCGAAAGACTGTAGCCCCAGCCTGGAAAGTAGATTCTAGGCAGGAAGAAGAGGGCAGGGCCTCAAGGTGAGAGGGAAAAGGCCAAAGGATCACACCAGCTGAGTCTTTTCTCCTTTAACGAGCTCTCCGAGGAGCCGCTCAGGTTCTACTACCGGCATCTCATTAAGCCCGATGGGCGGTTCCTAAAAGCGGAAGTTGATGGGGAGAAGAGGCCTGAGTGTCCTGGCCCATGGGCCAACCAACAGCCGCTGCCCCAGCTTGGAGGCAAGTGACTCAGAACCATGGGAGAAGAGAAACCGTGATACCTTGGCCAGGGCTCTGAACAGGGAGCCAGCCGAACTTCTCTTCTGACCCTCTGCGCTGGCGTGAGTAAGGCCCCTAACCGCTCCGTCCAGGGCGCCATGTTGCTTTGGCTATCTAGAAGCATGGTATAAAGTGTGGATAAAGTCAAATCCTGAAAGAGCTCCTGTCGTGCCTTTTTTGTGTGTGTTGGGATAATTTTTGCGTTTGTTTGTTCTTTGGTTAATGAGTACACTGTCCTTTCTCCCTGATTTTTATGGTGTTATTATGAAATTACTTTTGCCTGAACAGAACCAAAAGGTGAACAGGATGTCAAAAAGGGTAGCACGGACAGCTGTTAGCGACAGGAATGCCGCCTTTGAAAAGGCGTGGAAATCAGGTGCTGAGAGAAAAAGCTAGGGGCGCCTGGGTGGCTCAGTCAGTTAAGCATCTGACTCTTGATTTTGGCTCAGGTCGTAATCTCACAGTTTGTCATGGGAATCTACCCCCAAACCCAAGAGCACACTGTACACACTGTATATTAGCCAATTTGATAATAAATTATATTAAAAAAAAAAATCTCCTGGTTCGTGAGTTCGAGCCCCGCGTTGGGCTCTGGGCTCTGTGCTGACAGCGTGGAGCCTGCTTGGGATCCTTTCTCTCCCCCTCACTCGCAAGCGCTCTCTCTCTCTCTCTCAAAATAAGTAAACTTAAAAAAAAATGGAGCCAGAAAGTCATCGCGGCTTCTCCCCAACAAGGGGAAGCAGGAAGACAGAATGCGTAACGCTGCGATTTAGGACTTTTCCCCAGTCGGCTTTCCTCTCACTTCTCTGCCTTGAGGCGAGAGAAATGCCTGCCTTCACAGTTCGATTGGGAAAAGCACCCTCAATCATGTTGCTTTTGTGGCAACTATTAATTGCTTCCTGAATTTATGTAGCATAAATAAAGTAGGTTGCCAGGGAGTGAATTACCCAGTGGATAAATGGTGGGTCATTAATGCAGTGTTGACCCTGAACCCAGAGGATGACGTTAGATCCGCGAGAGCGTTCGAGAAATTTACCAGAACCCATTTCAGCTGGAGGTGATGTGTTTTAAATCCCCCTGTAACGCAATGAGGGGAATCAAATTAGATAATAGTTTGCAGAAATCTTCTGGGCTTGGAGCCCCACTCAGAGGGATTTTATCGTGTAGTGTTATCATGCTTTCCTTTGTAGGGTGATACCTGTGTCCCAGTCGTTCCCAGAATGGCTTTATTTTTTCCCAGCATGGTGTGAGCCCGAGCCGACACATGGGAAATGTCGTGGTGTGCGGGCATTCCCTGCTTTTTGTGGTGATTTTGTATTAATAAGTAAATTCCACTTTTGCCTTATTCCAAAGCCTGAGATTTTAACATAGCAGGAGAAGGGTGAGTTCAATATGTCAGTCCATGAATCCTGCCGCCGTATTTGTGATTTTCCCCTTTAGGAATATCCAAGGTGTCCCTCCCTGGGTGTCCCACAGTTGGGAGAGTTGGGGTGCAGGCATTAAGTGTATTTGTGGAGAACAGCATTTCTCTGGGCTATAAAAACCAGAACCGGAACTATGTGGGAGTCCCGTCTCCTGACTCCCCTCACTCTGAACGGGTTCGACAAATTCAGAGCACCTCTTGCAGAACAGAATAATGAATGTTAGTTGAAGGCTGCGTGTAAGGTATATGCGAGCTACAGGGCGGGGCTCAGAAATGCAGGAGAGTTCACTTTCTTGGCATTTATCAAGTGGTCAGTTCCGTAAATGAGTCTACAGGGTAAGGTTTTTTTTTTTTTTTATTAAAAAAATTTTTAATATTTATTTTTGAGAGGGGGGTTGCAGAGAGAGAAGGAGACACGGAATCGGAAGCAGGCTCTAGGCTCTGAGCTGTCAGCACAGAGCCCAACGCGGGGCTTGAACTCACAACTGTGATATCTCGACCTGAGCCGAAGTCGGTCGCTCAAGCGACTGAGCCACCCAGGCGCCCTGGGCTCCTTCTCTTCTGTTCCATCTTTTGTGCTGTCAAGGGGCAACTACACCTGTCTCCACTGCTGGCTTCATGTGTAGCTCAGGTGTGTGTCCCTGGGGCTCCCCCTGCATGTGCCTGCCAGCAAGAGCATGTTAACATTAAAGATTCCTCGGGGCACCCGGGTGGCTCAGTCAGTTAAGCATCCGACTGCAGCTCAGGTCACGATCTCACCGTTCGTGGGTTCGAGCCCTGCGCCGGGCTCTGTGCTGACACCTCAGAGCCTGGAACCGGCTTCTGGTTTATGTCTCCCTCTGTCTCTGCCCCTCCCCAGCTTATTCTCTCTCTCTCAAAAATAAATAAACATTAAAAAAAAAAAAAAAAAACGATTCCCTGGTCTGTTCCGTCACCTGTGTGGGACCTTTAGGACTCTGCAAACCCCGCCTCCCTTTTCCCCATCCCCCAAGCATTTCTGTATATGGTTCTACAGCAGCCTGTCAGCCCTGACATCCCGGCAGATTCCTCCAGCCCTTCTCTCCCGTTCCAGCTCCTCTCTGCGGTGCTGTCTACGCGGGTAAGCAGCTTGAGGGTGAGGCACAGGCCAGTGTCCCCAGACTGCCCAGCCTCGGGTGACACGAGGTCCCCAGGCCTCCCGGCCCCACCCTCCCCCATCTCCCCGTCAGTTCTCAGGACGAGTCTGTGGGACTGGGGAGGGGACAGGCACTGTGTGACCCCCTCCAGTGCCTAGTGTTTACCTGTCTCTCCGGGTCCCTTTCACTTTTGCACACACTCATGTACATACAAAAGATAAACCCACCGTAACTGACTGAGCCGCTTGACTGAAAGAGGAAAACCTTCCTCCTCCTATCAAAAAATGCAATGCCTCGGGGTGCCTGGGGGGCTCAGTCGGTTGAGCATCTGACTTCGGCTCAGGTCATGATCTCACATTCGTGAGTTCGAGCCCCGTGTCGGGCTCTGTGCTGACGGCTCAGAGCCTGGAGCCTGCTTCGGATTCGGTGTCTCCCTCTCTCTCTGCTCCTCCCCTGCTCACACTCTGTGTCTCTCTCTCTTTCTCTCCCTGTGTCTCAAAATAAATAAGCATAAAAAAATTTATAAAAAATGGAATGCCTCATGCCACCATGTCACGCAGACAGACGGGGCAAGGGGGTGTCTTTTCGCCAACAGCCCTGCTCTGATCCGGGTGCCTCTGATACGGGGGCCGGAGATGGATGCTAGGTCTTTGCTTGAACAGCTCTCATCTGCCTCTTGAGAGGGGAGGTAAGGCCTCTAAGACTTTCAGGACCTTGATTTATACGTGTGCTATCAAGAGGGGCGCTCCTCGAGGGTTCTGGTGGCAGGACTTTGGTGGGGATGAGCTCTGGGCTGGTGGAGATGGGCTCCCAGGAGAGGGGCAGAAGTGTGTGTGGGGGTCACATGTGTCTGTGGATGTGTCAGAGCTGTATGGGGCTCTCCAGAGCCTCTTGTGTCTGTTCAATGGTTTTGAGATTCTGCCAAGGGCCCTGCCCGCCCGAGGGGCCACATCTCAAGGCCGTCAGACCGAGCGCAGGGTGGTGAAGCCCTATGCTGTGTTGCAGACGAACACGGAGTCAGGGTGACAAGGATTTAGTTGTACAGTGTTGGATTAAGGACCAAATACGAGAGGACTTGGATAATTTTCTCTTTGCCGGCTCCTTAGCTACGAGTAATTTATTCTAACCTCCTTCCATAATGCCAATTACAGCTGTTAGCACATACTTCAAAGCCATGGTTAGAGTTTCCCGTGCTGGTGTCCCAGAAGGCTTTAAACCAAGGTTGGAGTTGGTGGGGATGAAAGGCAGTCGGGCTTTTCCGGAGTGCGCTTGGGTTAGTGTGGATGCTGGGGGAGCTTAGGGAAGGTGGAAGGAGCCAGCCCACAGAGGGGCATGGCCGGAGGGAGGACCCGTCGGGAGCTGTGGACGTGGTCCGTGGTGACATCGTAAACATCAAGGCCGTGGCTTACTAGAACCCTGATTTTCACTGGGGAGGGGTAGCGAATAGAATGAGGGGGGAAAGATGGAGACCACAGGCCTGGTAAGAGAAATAATCGATAGATATGTCTTGTTGTACATGTCAAGAGGGACAGACGGTAGAATTGGAGACTGTCCTTTCTTGTATGGGTATCTGGTCAGGCCTCAGTCTGTGGGGTGGGTGACGCAAGACGAAGGAGTGATGTAGCCAGTTCGCCAGGAGCCTCCGGAGTGGCGCTGTCCAGCGCTTTGGCCTGGGAGGGCGCGGGGCTGCCTGTGGCCACCATGCTCCTAACCAATGTGAACAGATCACCACGAGTGCTCCCTGCGGCTGTGTGTCAGTCCAGTAAATCCCATAAATGTTGGGTGCGTCTTCCAGGGAAAGGCAACATGCTCAGCTGCTAGAGAAAAGGGAAACTTCCAGTTTTGCATTGAGAGAGAAGATTCTAGAAGTCTTGTGAGTCTGGAGATCTTGGACATCTGTGCTGTCTGCTCAAGCACTGACTTTTTTTTTTAACCATTTATTTATTTATTTATTTTAATTTTTAAAAATTCTTTTTAATGTTTTTATTTATTTTTGAAGGAGAGAGACAGAGCATGAGCGGGGGGAGGAGCAGAGAGAGGGAGACACAGAATTAGAAGCAGTCTCCAGGCTCTAAGCTGTCAGCACAGAGCCCGATGAGGGGCTCGAACCCACAAACTGTGAGATCATGACCTGAGCTGAAGCCGGACGCTCAACTGACTGAGCCACCCAGGCGCCCCACCATTTATTTATTTTTAAGAGAGAGGGTGGGAGAGGGCATGCGTGAATGGGAGAGGGCCCGAAAGGAAGAGACAGAGCATCCGAAGTGGGCTCCACGCAGTGAGCACAGAGCCCCATGTGGGGCTCGAACTCATGAACCCTGAGATCATGAGCCTAAATCAAGAGTTGGATGCTTAACCAACTGAGCCACCCAGGCGCCCCGAGCACTGAGAGACTTAAAGAGAACAGGGAGAGAATTTTTGGAGTGAGAGCTGGAATAAAACATCTTTAAATGTAGAGGAGAGACTAGAAGAATAACATGAAGGGAAAGAGGAGCCAAGATATGAGGAAGGAAAATGAAAGGCAGGCAGGACCAGCTAGAAAGGGGGCCTGTCTCAGCATTCGGGCACTGCACCCTGTCTTTTGTCAGATCTTAGAATCAGGAGGGAGCGACTCGTGAAAACGCTACCGTGGACCCGGAGGCCCCAACACTTAGAATGCACTCACAGAGGGGCGCCTGGGTGGCTCAGGCAGTTAAGCGTCCGACTTCGGCTCAGGTCGTGATCTCACGGTCTGTGAGTTCGAGCCCCACGTCGGGCTCTGTGCTGACAGCTCCGAGCCTGCAGCCTGCTTCAGATTCTCTGTCTCCCTCTTTCTCTGCTCCTCCCCTGTTCATGCTCTGTCTCTTTCAAAAAAATAAATAAACATTAAAAAATTATATATATATAAAAAAATGCATGCATGGAACCAGAGTTGCTGGAGTCCATGTGGAGGTGTCCTGGGAAGTTTGATTCTTAGAGGCTGATTCACTTTTGCCACACTCACTGCTTTGGCCTCCAGGGACAAGCTAAGAAAGCTGACAAGCAGCTCAGAAAATTCCCATGTGGTGACTGTCCCCCCTGCCCCCAGGCAGACCCCCCCACAGATGGCGGAGACAGGAGTTCTTGTTCAAGAAGGTGTCCGCTTGTGGACGTGTTTGCTGCCTCGCCCAGGTGGCTGGCTTTGGGGCCTCTGTTGGGCGTCACGGTGGCTGTGGGGGTGCGGGCTGGCTCCGGCCAGTCCTGGTGTAGCCCCCAGCCACCTTCCCCCCCCTCGGCCCCCAGGTCCAGCCCTGGTTTCTGAGGGCAGCTGGGGAAATGGCCCCAAGGGCTCCCTCCTGTGACTCTGGGCGTTTGCTGTCAGATGCAAAAGTGGGAAAATGTTGAGATTTTGTAAAGAGAGCGTTTCCAGTTTCCTTATAAATAAGCTTAGCTTTCGCGTATGCTCCATGAGACTGACTTCTAGGCTCTGCTGCAGTAAACTCACACTTGGCCTCTGGCTTCTCTTGGGCTTGACCAGCAAGAGGCGCTGGAAGGGGAACTGGGGGCAGAAGGGCAACCAGGCCGGGTGTCTGGTCCCCTGGCTCCTTCCCTGGGGAGCCCCGCTGTGTTGGCGGTGTCCTTTCGCCGAGAGACTCAGCTGCCCAGGTGCCTCTTTCCGCACGACTGTTGGGTCTGTACCTGTTTCCCAACCCTCCCCACAGGCCTCAGGATGGGTGGCTCCCTGAAGCTCCCAGCCCAGGGTACTGAGCCATTCTTGGTTGCTTTCCCTAAGCCCTTTGAATTTTAAAAGGTAAATAATATTTTAGGGGTGCCTGGGTGGCTCAGTCGGTTAAGCGTCCAACTTCAGCTCAGGTCATGATCTTGCGGTCTGTGAGTTCGAGCCCCGCGTCGGGCTCTGTGCTGACAGCTCAGGGCCTGGAACCTGCTTTGGATTCTGGGTCTCCCAATCTCTGCTTCCCCCTCCCCCTCCCGCTCACACTCTGTCTCTCTCTCTCTCAAAAATAAATAAACATTAAAAAAATTAAAAAAGGTAAACAATATTTTATTTAAAAAAAATTTTTTTTAAATTTTTTTTTTAACGTTTATTTATTTTTTGAGACAGAGAGAGACAGAGCATGAACGGGGGAGGGGCAGAGAGAGGGAGACACAGAATCTGAAACAGGCTCCAGGCTCCGAGCTGTCAGCACAGAGCCCAACGCGGGGCTTGAACTCACGGACCGTGAGATCATGACCTGAGCTGAAGTCGGCCGCTTAACCGACTGAGCCACCCAGGTGCCCCCCCAAAAATTTTTTTAACGTTTATTTTTGAGAGAGAAGCACACACACAGGGCTTGAGCAGGGGAGGGGCAGAGAGAGAGGGAGACACAGAATCCAAAGCAGGCTCCAGGCCCTGAGCTGTCAGCACAGAGCCTGATGTGGGGCTCGAACCCACGAACCGTGAGACCGTGACCTGAGCTGAAGTTGGACGCTTAGCAGACTGAGCCCCCCAGGCGCCCCTAAAGATAAAGAATATCTTTTAAAAACTCCTATTACCTGGCCCACGAGCAACAGCGACCAGGAGAGGATAGGGGTCTGTGACTAAGGATAAAGTTGCTCTGTCCTTTCTGACATGGTTCATGACACGGGCGGCTTGCTCTAAGTGAAGTTACCAGAATGGGTTGGGGTAAGGAACGGGGGAGATGGGTTTTTAGGGTTTAGGATACGTGTGCCTGTGATGTGAATTGGCCAGGCCATGAAGCTGGGAAACAGGGTGGCTTCATGGGCGTGTGACGCATACAGTCACACAGAGGCCTGCACTCAGAAGGGTCCCAGGCTTGGATGAATCCTCTGCTGTCCCATCTTAATAATTCTTAATAATTTAAAAATTTAAATTCTTAGTTCTTTTATGAGAGAGAGAGAGAGAGAGAGAGAGAGAGAGAGAGAGAATCCCAAGCAGGCTCCGCACTGTCAGCACAGAGCCAGACACGGGGCTCGAACTCGGGAACCGTGAGATTGTGACCTGAGGCAATATCAAGAGTTGGGCACTTAACCAGCTGAGTCACCCAGGTGCCCCAAAATTCTTAATTCTTAATAATTAGAATATAACAAATATTCTTACATACCCATAAGGTATGAGTGGTTATATAAGAATATATACATATAAGAATATATACATATAAGAATATATACTTATAAGAATATACACACATATAAGAATATACACACATATAAGAATATACACACATATAAGAATATATGCATATGACACACCATAAGGTACTAATATATATTATAAAATTGTAATTCTTAACTTTCCAATAAGGGCCCTGTATTTTCACTTTGCCACTGGGCCCCCTAACTTACGCTGGGCCTGCTGGTAGCAACTTGGTGTGGACTCTGCTTTGTTTCCACTGTTGTAAGTGGAGCCTGACTAGGACTAACCCTCTGCCCACCCTGGGGCTAGAAGGCCATAGATTAGAGGGCTGCTTCTTTGGGGGCCTCTTTTTCTTTCCTGGTGTGCAGCCTCTTTGCATGAGCCAGAGAGCAGTTGTTGAGAGATAATGCCTCTGTATGCGGCTCCATTTTCTCTGGAATAAGTTTCCATCATTTCTTGGCACGTGACAAACCAACCCCAAAGTTAGTAGCTCGAAACGACAACAGCCGTTTATTTTGCCGCCGGCTCTGCAGTCTGGGTAGGGCTCCGTGAGGGCGGCTTGTCGCTGTAGGATGTCCCCAGCGTCAGCTGGGGTGGCTCGGCCAGGGACAGTGGCCCTGTCTCCACGAGGGCCCACACCTGGTGGGCTGGCCGGCCGGTCCTGGTCTTGCCCTGGGGGCTCAGCTGGGCTGTTGCCTGGGGGTCCTGCTTCCTCTCCACGCGGGCCTCTGCACAGGGTTGCTCGAGTGTCCTTTCAGCACGGTGGCTGGCTTCCAAGAGTGAATGATCCAAGAGACAGGAAATGGAAGCTGCCAGTCTTAAAACCTGGGCCCAGAAACTGGCACAGCACATCTTCCTTTGTCCCTTCCACTGTCCCAGCACCCACTCAGATTTGTGGTGAGGGGACATAATCCCACCGTCGATGGGAAGTCGAGGACTTTATGATCAGCTATCTAATCTGCCACGATACGCCTACCATTTTTATATATGAAAAAAATCAAAGGCAACATGGACTGAAATCGCAGCGCAACAGCAAATATGGGGCAGAGCTGGGCTCGGTCGGTAAGCTCCGGATTTCCCAGACTGTGCTCCGTCTAGCATACCATACTGCTATTTTGCATAATCTAATAAACAGAAGTAATTCTTCTCTGTCCTCATGGCCTCAGTTTTCAACCTCAACGCAACACTGGAATAGTAATAAGGGAGTTATTCCAGTACTTTAAAAAAAAAAAAACAAAACAAACCTACTGAAAGAGTCTGTTTATTTAGAAAACTGAGGTTGGCATCCACACCATAAAAACGGAAGCAATTCTCCGTTGTCTCGGTTGATAGGGGGGTGTGGGGATAGAACAGCACGTGGTGGCCTCTTGTTCTAGAGGAAGAGTGGGTAGCTCAGGACCACCTGCCTGCGTGGCCGTCATGGTGTTAGGAGTGCTCCTCTGGGTCACTTTGAGGCAGAGTTAAGACTGAAGGCTTTTGCACAGCGCTCAGCCATCATGCACGACGTGCCCCTCACCAGGGCCCCCAGAGAAGCACCGAGGCGGACTGGACCCCTTCCACCGACACCTGTCCCCATCTTGCAAAGAGCTTGGATGCCCGCGTGCACAGGGAGCTGGAAGAGAAAGAGCCACTCTCCCCGGAGCCTCTGGGGTACGCATACCCTTCCCTTCCCTGGAATGCGGGGTCTACAGATTAGAACTTGGTCCACCCAGGGTGATAGCCCTGACCCTTTGATGACAATTCTGGGACAAAAGCGGATGCTCCTCAGAGTTTGGAGTGCGCAGGCCTCCGGTGTGGTACCTGGGACCCGTTTCTGTCTTCAGGCGTGCCTCTGCGGGGACATGAGGCGGTTAAGAGCCAGCCAGTGTTTGGGGTATCTGTCAGTTGCTGTCCCCAGGGTCGTGAGGGGTAGGGTCACTCCTGGCATGCGGCCTCTTAGGTGGAAACAGAATGGGTTTGGGGACTCTCGGTGGTTTCAGGACCCAGGTGAGTGGAGATTTCTTGCCACGCAAACCCATATGAAGCTGGGTGTGTGTGAGAACCGGGCCCAAGATTGTTTTCACACCCGGGGGATTGTTTTCCACGTGATTCCGAACCTCCGACAAAGTATGTATCACTTCAGGCCCGTGTGCCTGTCGTCTTGAAAAACGCCGATGAGTAGATGAAGTTTATTCTGCCTACTCTGATTCCAGTCAGGCATTCCTGGGGAAGAGTGAGGGGCCCCGGGGGAAGAAAAAATGTGAATCCTGTTGACTGAAATGCTTAGTTCTTGGGATTCCATTACATCCGCGGATGAGATTCCAGATAAGTCTAAACCTCCTTGAATGTGGGAAAGAAGTGGGAAAGTCGGACTGGAAATAGACCTTCAGATTTGGGGACATTATAGCACGTACTGGCACAATGACAGCTTTCGTATAAAAAATTCTTTCATCGTCCTGTGGATGATCAGACTCGCCCAAGATTATTCTAGAACTCCTCATCAAATACAGTATCCTTCCCAGGTCCTGCTCTGTCGGCATCACCCCCGATTTGCAGGTACCTGAATGTGAGCAAGGGGGTTCTGTCATTCAGCTGTGATTGCTTCCTGATGGATCTTTATGATGCCCCCTTCACATGTCCTGGGGACTTGTGACACCAGTGTCTGCAGACCTCCCCAAATCATCTGCTAGGATAAAAGCAGCCGAGAAACGTGGGAGCGCAGTGAGGGAAAGGAGGAGAAGGAAAGCACGTGGGCCACATTGCGTCTTTGCCCTGCCGGGTACAGGACCCCTGTGTCACCTGCTTGTCCTGCACGGAGACTGATCTGCTTTGTCTCCAGGTCCCTCGGTGGGTGTGATGATGTCTGGCTATGCCCAAAAACTCACTTTTACTCCCGGCTCTGCCTCGGGTCCCCTGTCGAGTTTGAGAGCGACAGCTTTGAGTTTGCAGTGCTCCATCTGCTGACTTTCTATTGAGTAAGAATCCAAGGGGCAGGCAGAAGAGGTGCTTTTTTAACCCCTCACCCGACTCTTGTGTTTTATCATCTGAAGCAGGCCGGATCTTCTCATCCCGAGAGAGAGTTTGGGCAGAGGGGGGTAGAGAGTCAGGAAGGCGGCAGGAGACCCAGTCTGGGTCGGAGAGCAAGTATCGTATTCACCTGTCCCTGAGGAAGAATTCGAATTCATACTGCAAAAAACGAGGATGCACTGGTGGGGTGTCCACGGTCCCTGCCTTCAAAGAACTATCCTATCGGGCCACTGTAAGCCTGAGACTCTGAATGCAGAGGGCAGTGGCCTTTAGTCACCAAACCTGGGTTCACACGGTGACCGCCGCTTACCGGTAGTAGAGTTTCGTATTCCTGAAGCTTCTGCTCATCTGCAACTCGGGGAGGATATTTGTTCCGGGAGATTTTTGTGCATATTGCACGGCACAGCTTCGAGGACATGACCGCTCAGGGTAGGCGGCAAGCATTTTTTTTCTCATTCGTCCAGACACCAGGAGGTGATGGTTCTTGGGGGTAGCGGGAAAGGTGGGTGGTTCACTTCTTGAGCGCCTGGTGATGTGAGGTGCCCTGTGGTTGAGTTCCTCCCTGGGGGAGCTGCTGAGAGCCACGCGGGGATGCAGATGACCCCAGACAGTCTGTGGCATGAGCTGAACCTACAGGAAGGATGGGGTGGAACTCGGCTGGAGGTGGTGAGGGAGGTTCTTCCAAAGCAGGGGAGGAAGAAGCCACCACGCAGGGGGTTGCTGCTCTCAGTAGAGAGAAGGTGGCAGGTCTGGGAGCGGATCACGGGGTTCCCTTGCATCTGGGGTGAGAGGGAACAAATGAGCTGACAGTCTGCCCTCCAGCCCCCCACCAGGACTTCCTCGGTTTTGCCACCGGGGGCCCTTGCTAGGCAGAGGGCCCTTCTTCCCTGCCAGGTTTTTGTTATTAACGTTGATCCCATGTATCAGAGGGTGGAAAGCAAGCCTTGGAAATCCACGTCCAAGTGGGGATTCGAGGCTCTCTGTAGCAGTGTGTGCCAAGGGCTGGGGGTGGGGACGTGCGGCGGGCTCTTCGCTCAGCATCCAGGAGCGAGCCCTCCACATCATTCACTCTGTCAGGGTAGCACGGTGGTAATCACTTCCAAATGGCGGCGGGGTGAGGAGGGGTTCCCCCCCCATCACCCAAGGAATGTCTTGACTCGGGACGGAAGAGGAGGTTTTCCATAAGCAGCTCCTCTTTCCAAAGGGGACCAACTGTAGAATATGAGACGCCCATGAGCCTCTCTGAGCATCATCCATTATAATAGCCGTGTCAACCCAACAGAGGGGGAGGGAACAATAATCCAGGATAATGGCGCGTCCCATCGTCTGACCTGGGAGGTGCTTTCAGGACGAGGTGCTCATTCCTCCAGAAATGACACATTCCCTCTCCAGCGTCTTCTGCGGAACGATCGTAAGAGTGTGTGTAGGCACCCATTCTGGCTCTAAACGGACAGACAGGCACAGGAGAAGTCGCTCGTTACCTACACAGACCCGAGCCGCAGAACCTAGTGGAAGGGATTCCAAACCGCCAGTCACGTTGCCACTTACTAGCCAGGTGATTTCCATTAAGTCAGTTACCCTTTCTGAGCCTCGATTTTTCTTACCTGTACAATGGGGGTTATCATGTCTCTTGTACAGGATTGTGAAGACTGGGTGATCTGACTTTTGCGAAAATGTGAATCAGCAAATAGGTACTCTGTAAAATTGTATTAAAGTTCTGTTGATGAGATTCAGTGTCTTTCCTACTGTTTTACCTTAGAAGTCTTGCTGTCTTCATTCGGTTCCTACCAGGGACCTTGCAGCATTACGCAAAAACATCGTGTCTAAAATTTATAGAGCGCTTTATTGCATTCACAATGATTTCATCTGTTTCTTACAGCAGCTCTTACTGTGTCCATTTGCAGCTGGGGATCTGAGACCTGGGCTGAAGTGATTTGGCCACATGGCTCGTACTTAGGGTGTCCTGACTGTTCCGGGCTCTCTTCCTGGGCTCACCATGGGGTCCAGGGAGAGCCCACCGGTGGCCACTGGACTGCCTTCCGGCACTGGGGATGCATTGAATACCATAGCATTGATGCGTCTATTTCAGACTTGGATTAATCCTTTCCTTATGATTATGCTGCTGGTTCTTCCCCAGAACTATTTCTTCCATAGGTGATGCCTTCTTTTTTCCCTGTATCGGTAAGCAGGCGCCAGAAGCCCTTCTCTGGCTATCTGACCTCTCGAAATGGTTCTATGTCTCAACTTTTAAGGAACAAACCAAGGAGGACGTGGGGAGTAGCACTCGTAACCATGGTTGGTGGCCTTCGTAGTCTTTTCTTAAAAGTTAAAATGTGCTGGTACTCAGGCCACTACCTTCTAGTTAAGACCTGAGTCCAACTGTTAGTTCAAATACAGATGGCCGAGTGAGGTTCGCACTGATAACTCCTCACATTCCTTCTTAGTCCTCCCACCGGGGGGCCAGGCTCCTATGGATGCAGATTCCCTCAAGATGTGTGCAGGACCAGCTGATCTAGGTCAAGGTGGCTGCTTCCCTGGAAACTCAGATGGGTCTGTTATAAGAGTATCGCTGAGGTCCGGAAGTTACAGGTGAATTGACCAGCGTCTAACAGCATCTTCACTATGTGCAAACTGCACAGCACCCAGCATTCCTTCTGGGCCCAGTGTGATCTTGGGGATGGAGGTCCTGGTGGTTTTCCTTACTCTGTCCACGGCACGGGCACATTTGTGCTTAATAACCGTCTCAAGTTGTATCATGGTTTTGGCCTTGCTCGAACCAGCCCTCCCAACCTGTCTTCTCTCTATCTGGTATCTTGGCTATCCAGAATTCTCGTGGAATCACATTTTCCAGGTAGTGGGTTATCTGTAAGATTTAAGCCTTTTTGGAACTGGATTTGGGAAGGTTTGGATGGACGGAGTTGTGAGGGCCGGTCATGCAATATACGCTGATTTGGAGTTTGTCTCTCTTTGTCTCTTGCCGCCTGTTATCTTTCCTCTTGCCTTCCCTCCGCTTCCAGAGCGGGGCCCTGGCATTGCTTCCCGTGTTGGTCAGCAGAATGCATTTCCTGCCATTTGTTTCACTGCGATTTTCTGGAACAAGAAGGAAAGTTTGGCCTGCCTTGCCTACAACGCCCGATTCCCTTGCACGAAGCCCCAGGGAGTTCTCATTACCACAGCCCATATGCACAGACACAGCATCTGTCTTCTGCCCAGGAGGACACAGGGAGAGACGCTGCCAGAAGCTCAGGGCTTAGCCTGTCTCCTGCTGACCAGCTCCCTCTGTCTGCTGCCTGGACGGGGAGGAGGAGGAGGGCTGTATGGCACACACTGTTTCCAATAAGGACTGGAGCAAAAATCCTGCGGACGGTGGGAAGCCAGGCAGAGGCTGCAAAACCACCGGCCCTCTTGTCTCCAGGAAGCACCAAGAGCCATTTCCTGGACGTGTGATGGTGTGAGAGCCACCAACAGGCTAATGGTGAGATTCAGGGACCTTTTGCACTGACCGTGTTGGGGAAGGAGCTGTCACCATGTGATACAGATAAATGGAGAAGGTACAGGCTGACAATCAAGTCAGGCGTTTATAGGGTGTGTTGGTTAGCTGTAGTCACGGGAGCGCTGCGTAACAAAGCATCTTGAAACTCGGGATTTAAAAAAACCCAAGCATTTCTTTGTCTTACTCATGTTACTCATGAGTAAGCTTACTCATGCTTACTCTTTTAAGCTGTGGGTCACCTGGACTTCGTGCTGGGCTTCAGGTTGGGTTCAGGTCTTCTCTGTGTTGCCTTCGGATCAGCAGCCATGAAGTCATGTTCTCGTGGGGGAGAACAAAAGCCAGACCACACAGACACATGGACCCACATTCCATCGGCCAGACAAGTCCCGTGGTGCAGCCCAAAGTCAATGGGGAAGGGAAATTCACTCTCAAATGGAAGTAGGAGGAGGAGAGTGAACACTTAGTAACTTACGAGCTAAAGTATCGCAAATTCATGCACCTACAAATTCCATTGACTCAGGTTCTGAAGATTGAGAATTAGAGGAAGAGAGGAGGAAGCCTCAGGAGTGACAGGTGTCTGATGAGTGGGTTGGTCTAGCTGGGGGGTTGGGGGCGGTCCAGGTCCGGGAGGGGGTTGGGCAGTGAGAAGGTTGGCCTCTCTGGGTGAGAGGGCTATGCTGGTTCCCATGCTCAGTCCTCGTCCTGCCCTCCACACTTCATTAGGTCCTGACTCTGGACTCCATCTGTCCTGCTGTGGTTTTCAGGGATCTGTGACTATGGGCTTATGTCTGTCCCTGAGACCAGTGATGAAGAGAGAAGAACCAGGTTTGAGTTGGATGTTGCCAATACGTAGGTTAGATTTCTGTATGCCTATATTTCTTTGGAGCGACCGGGAAAAGTCGTTTTGACTTTTCTGCTGTGGAATGTGCAGTTGCCCAGCTCCACCCAGGAGCCGTGGTTGGAGAAGAGTGGTAAGAGTGGAAGAGTGGTTGTAGGGACTTCTCTTTTTCGCGACACTTGCACAGCTCCCTGTTCTTGCCTCAGTCCCGAGTGGAGAGGTTGATTTTTAGGTGCAATATTGAGCCTACTAGGTCCTTCAAAACTTAAGGTTTAAGGTTTTCCTCTTGATGTCTTTTTCCCCTTGTGCTAGTGTTTGAGAACATTCCAGTACAGATAATGTCATACGTCAGGAGTTTTCTCCCTTCTTTCCTCCTCCTCTTCCCCTTGCTCATGTGTTTCTAGGAGAAGGACGCTTTCTACAGGGCCCTGTCCCTGCTGGGTGGCAATATGTGTCAGTGGGACCCCCTTACTTGGTCAGTGTGCTGTTCAGCTAAGTCACCCCTACCTGTAGACCCGTCTGCCTATACTTTCCTGTCTCCTTCCTTCCTTCCACAAACACCTACTATGTGCTGGGCACCTGAGACACACACACACACACACACACACACACACACACACACACACACAAAAGAAATAAAGGCACATTCTTTGCTGTCAGGGGCCCACACTCTGGAGTGCCTAAGAGACAAAGAATAGAGATCAATATAATGCAAGCTGGTACGTTTAGCAGTGAAAGAGTATACAAGTTATAACTAGAACGTGACTAGATGCCCCCGAGCCTGCTGGTGGGGTCAGAGGTTGGTAGTGGTGCATGGAAGGTGTCCAGCAGGAGGTGATGCCTGAGAAGAGTTGGCAGAAATGGAGAGGAGAAAGTTTGCAGGCTGGTGGGATGGGATAAGTAGAGGCACCAGGCAAGGTGTTCAGGGGAGGAAGAAGCAGGTCAGTGCTGCGAGATTACAGATATCAAGATGGGGAGTGGCAGGTGATCAGGGAGGGAAGGTTGACCAGGGTCAGATAATGGAGATCCCTGGGGGTCACATAAGGAGCTTGAGTTTGGGGACCCATTGAAAGTCCCATTTGAAGCAGGCAAGTGACACGGTGAGATTTGCAATGGCGCTTACAACTGTGTGCAGTTAATTCTTAATTATTGGGGTTGAGGGAGTAGAAAAAAGCACAGATGCACAGCAGATAATTTCCTTTTTTTTTCCCCCCACTGCTTGTCCAAACCAGTTCTGCCTGCCCCCGATGACCAGGTTTAGAGGAGGCATGTCCTGGGTGACAGGATCCCAAACACGAAATGTAGTAGT
Organism: Panthera onca; assembly: GCF_046562875.1. Taxonomy (NCBI): domain Eukaryota; kingdom Metazoa; phylum Chordata; class Mammalia; order Carnivora; family Felidae; genus Panthera; species Panthera onca. The sequence goes on from NC_138355.1 coordinate 63,005,419, forward strand.
TGAAAGAAGGCTGAACTACCCTCATGGTCACTGAGTTCCTTTTTCTTTCTAAGACCAGGCTGTAGTCTTGAAGAACGAGGCTTAATTTGGGAGGGAGAGGCCAAGTTTATATGGCATACTACGATTCTCCCAAATACCTTTAGGTGGGCTCCATTATTATTATTATGATTTAGTTTAGATGAGGATACTGGGGCCCAGAGAGGTTAAGTAACTTTCCCAGAGTGAGCTAGTTAGTAGAGTGGAACTTGGCTGGCCACCTTGCTTCTGACCGCTTCTAGAACTGAGCTTTAAGTAGGCGTGTGGCCCAGTGTCTACCCGACTCGTCCCCCCAGACCCAGGATCTGAACGCTTTGGAAGAAAGTAGTGATAAGCTCTGCATTTAAAGCAAACAACAGCATCTGGTCTGGGCTAACTCGCACGCACAGCAGACGGAACATCCTGTGTTGCAAACATGGAAAGTTTTATGCTCTGTTGCTGCTGCCTTGAAATACACCCTGAGCGCCATAGTTTGCACCGAGGCCATTTAGCAAGACTACTGTTAGGGCAGAGGAGTCCTGGAACCCCGTGGGGCACTGAGTATGAGGACGTGGCTTCCTTCTCAGTCCTTCCTTAGCCCCGTGGGTACCCACCTACTCCCCATGATGCTTTGCCTCCCTGGGACCCAGAGGGCCGGTGGTCGGCGTGCAGAAGGCGTGGGCGTAGGCGCTGTCTTGAGGAACAAGTCATTGGGCCGCCGAAGCCAAGTCCGTGACCGGTACGATCCCAGGAGGGCCAGCAGCTTGTGGTTACTTGGCCATTCTTCCAGCTGAGGAATGTGCTTCCCCCTTCTCATATGTCTTGTGCTTTTGTAAGTTTTGACGAGGATCCATGAACAACCCAGAGCACCAGAGTGGGTACAAGGTCAGCCAACCACAAAGCATTCCCAGCCCCCAGCACATGCGACATCTGTCAGATGCCACTTGTGAGCCATAAAGGAGACGATGAGTCCGCGGACAAGCACAGCGGGGACGCTGTGGGCTGTGGAAAGGCGGAGGCAGAGGCGGCCCATCCTAGATTTACCTGCGCACGTGGGAGCCTCTTGGAGGTCTCTGCTTGGTGTTGTAATCTTGGCACGGAAACAAGTGTTCTCACTAGCTCCGCATTCCTGGTTTGGGCCCAAGAGGTATAAAAATTATACGTTATCTTTCTTTTCAAAGCTTGAGAATTTCATTATTGTTATTTATACTACACCCTTCCAAAGAAGGTTTAAGGCAATTTACAGTAACGACAAATGTTACGGACGGGAGGTCTGTGCCCCTCCCCCCATCCACACGTTGCAGTCCGTTCTCCAGTGTGGTGGTGTTTGGGGATGGGGCCTTTGGGACGTAATTAGGGTTAGATGAGGTCATGAAGGGAGGGAGCTCACGATGGGATTAGTGCCCTTATAAGACGAGGAGGAGAACTGAGTTCTCTGTCATGCGAGGAGGCAAAAAGATGCCATCTACAGATCGGGAAGCAGGCTCTCACCAGGAACCGAATCGGCCAGCACCTTGATCTTAGACCTCCCAGCCTCTAGAGCCCTAAGAAATAAATGCTTGTGATTTAAGCCCCTCGGTCTGGGGTGTTCGTTGTAGGAGCCTGAGCTGAGACAACAAAGGTATAATAAAGTGGTTGAAACGAGAACGCGGGAGCAAAGTAATGAAGGGGATAGTGTGGAGCAGGAGGTGTTCAAAAAAAACCCAGGCTTAGAGCGTCCTTCGGGAAAACGTGTGAAACTGTTCTGAGCTTCCACGGAGCTGGGGGAGGGGGGGGAAGGCAACAAAATTCTGAGTTCCCGGGGTCTCTACTGCTAGCACCCTGGCAGCCTCCCCACGCACCTGGAGAGAGAGGCTCCCCTGGTACCTCTCTCTAAAGAGAATCATGGGAATGGTCATCTTAGGGTCACTATTCAACTTTGTGGGCAGTGATTTTGTACAAGATGATGGCCAAGCATTCAGTCATACTGGTCTCTTGCCTTCACGGTACCCGGGTGAGGTAAAAAGTGAGCACGATATTTTCTTTTTTTTTATGTTTGTTTATTTCTGAGAGAGAGAGAGAGAGAGAGAGAGCGCATGAGCAGGGGAGGGGCAGAGAGAGAGAGAGGGAGAGGGAGACGCAGAATCGGAAGCAGGCTCCAGGCTCTGAGCTGTCAGCACAGAGCCCCACGTGGGGCTCGAACCCACGAACCGCGAGATCAAGACCTGAGCTGAAGTCAGACACGTAACTGACTGGGCCACCCAGGTGCCCTGGGCACAGGTATTTTCGATGCACAGCTGGGGACACCGAGGGCAGGACCTTGGAACATCATTGTCAAGGGTAGTTAGGAGGAGAGCCTGGGTCGACGTCACCAGCATCTCAGAACCTTCTCTTCTTTCCGGAGAAAAGTGAGTGAGGGGAAGCGGGAAGTGGGGGCCAGGGGTTGCCTGTGGTCCCTGCTGCTGGTGCATCTGTCTGCACGACTTTGGGAAAGTCACCTGACTGTGGGTGTGTGACACGTGGGCCCTGTGGTTTCCTCCACTGTAGAAGAAGAAGGCGAATCATGTTTTGAAGGTCTCTCGCCTGCGTTTCTGTGATTTGGTTATTTCCCCCTCACCACCCCCACCCTCCGTCCCTGAAAGCCAGATACTTAAGTAAAACCAAGCGAAATAAGTCCTCTCACAAAGAAACACTTCACCTTGAATAAGTCAGTGGCTTTCTAGGGATAAATAACTTGGCAACAGTTGAAAACAAAGGGAAAAGACCAGAACCCATTCAGTCTGTGTTCATTTTGTCTGTCCTTTCTGTCTTCACGGTCCCAGTGCTCTCGGCACCTGATTTTGTTTTCTCCTTAGAGTGCATCTTGGAACCCGGCTGTCATTTTTGACACTGGGGGAGCGTATTTAGCAAAGTGTTCTTGACTTTTTTTTTTTTTTTTTGACACCGAATTCCACCAGGTTGGAAGCCGCTTGTCTGTGTAAACAGGGAGGAGGGTACTTGTTCGAATGGGTACTGAGCGAGCAGAGGCTGGCTCGGGTGGCGTGCTGCATGCAGGGTATTGTTTTGCTCCTCCCCCTGCTCTGTGTGTGCGTGTTTTAGATAAATTTCAGGTCTTCGAGAAATCCCGGTGCCTTCTGGTATCGCACTGGCAGAAGGGTGTATTCAGGGGGCATATGTCTTAGACGCATGCTGGTTTGGGGTGAGCCAGATGCTGTGTACGTGTCAGGGTGGGGGGCCCTGGGGTCGCGGTGTGCAAACATACAGGTGCCAGGTGGGATGACAGGCAGGTGGGTGGAACACCCACCGGAGCCGAGCTGCAGAAAGTTCCCTTGTTAAGGAGGAAGGGCTATTAAATGGGATGCATCATCGGGGTTTCCACAGATGGCTCAAGGTAGCTGTCCTACAGCTTCCCCCCAGGCGTGGGATTGTGTTAAGCCGGTCCTGAGAGTTGGTGGTTTTGGGTCCCCATCGGGCGCTCAGCTTAGTGTCCAGCACATGGCACGTGCTCAGCCATCGTCGGCTGTCACCGTTGTGTGTGTATCATTCCCCAGGTCGCCTCCTCCGTCTCCTCACTTTTGCACACCGGGGAGAATTTTACTCCGATTACATATATAAGGGAAGCAGATACCGGGGCTCTAAGTCACTCTCGATCAGAACCTACTGCCATCAAACGCCTGCCCCTGAGATGCCACTGGAGAGCTTCGCTGGTTTGGTTCCTCAGGGTGCCAGGGTCTGCCTGGAATTTTCCTGGGTTCACAGGCACCCTGGGATCCATGGGTAAGGAGGAGCAGGCAGAGTGGGAAGGGGGCAGGGAGAGTTCTGTGCATTTCTACGATATTATATGCAAGTGCTGTGCAAATAAAATGCAAATGAAAACTGAGCGCTGAGCAAAGGTGATGCAAATTCGCTTTTAATTTCTGAGCAGTCGGTGGGCACCACAGGGGCATCCAGGGAGCTGCTGTGGGAGCGGGGAACAGTGGGGAGACAGCTCCCTGGCTGCGGCCAGGGATGGACTGGAATGTGGGTCTTCCCGTTTGATGTATGCATAAAATGCGGTTCTTTTTTTTTTTTTTTTTAATTTTTTTTTTGTGGGGGTGGGGAGGGAGGGACAGAAAGGGAGACACAGAATCCGAAGCAGGCTCCAGGCTCCGAGCTGTCAGCACAGAGCCCGACGCAGGGCTCGAACTCACGGACTCCCAAGATCATGACCTGAGCCAAAGTCGGACGCTCAACCGACTGAGCCACCCAGGCGCCCCCAAAATGCGGTTCTTCTGAGGAGAGCTGAGGAGAAACCGCTTTCTCTGCACTTAGAAGCGAGGGAACCTTGGGAGAAGGAAGAAGAGGGCTTAGCTGGGGTCAGGTCAGGGTTCTGATGGGGGAGAAGGACGTGTTGGGCACTTGCCGCTGTGTCTGGGGAACTCTGTGGAGGAAGGTCCTGGACGTCGCCCCCAGTCCCTTAGCGACGAGGAAGCCCTTTCCAGAAAGCCGAGGGGGAGAATTAAGTGTGCAGGTCTAAGGCTGTGCGCACGTTTCCGTCGATGACGGGTTCTGGTCAGCTCTGAATTGGCGACAGCTGTGGATGTCCGCTGAGCATGGGATGGGCTCTGAAGATGGATCCGTGAGGGGATGGCCAGCCACCGCCTGTTGGTGTTATGCTTAGCCGTGCTTCTGATGAGTCAGTCACCACGTAACTGACTCTTCCCATAGGGCACCGAGGGAAGAATTTTCGGGTCCGATGGCTATTGTCCCACAGAAGCTCTTGGGCCGTCAGTCTTAGGTACCTGAACCAATGACCTGACAGTCACACTGGTCAAGGCCAGGCCCCAAAACAGGGCTTAAAATCTGCCTGGGAGAAGGTCTGAGGGGAAAAAGAAAGGATTTGGGAGGTGAAGTCAGGAGTCAGGAAGAGGTGACTGCCACCTTTAATAGCAGAGTTCCTGCAAGAATACTTCTTTCTTCCTTCTTCTTCTTCCCCTTCTCCTTCTTCTCCTTCTCCTCCGCCTTCTTTTTTTTCGTAGCGTGTTTCTTGGTTGCCCTGTTATCACTCCTACTTGCAGGAGCTCCAACAGAAATATGTTTTAACATCCTGAAACTGAATTATTAAATGGGGATTAACTTGGTGTTGACTTTTCTTCATGGCTGATTTGCAGTATAAACTGGGTTTAAGGCATCTTTCGCTAAACCTTCTGGATTTCAGTAGATCGCATTGGATGAGCCATTCATTAAAGATTTCATGCTGATGTTATTTGTTTAGGCTTTGATGCCCTTTTTCTGTTTTCCCTCCCCTTTTATTCAATAATGATATCTTTCAGGCAGAGAATACCTTCCATCCTGTGGTATTAAGGGCTTTCCATGATAGAGAGCATGGCCCCATGGCCGGCAGCGAGGCAGGAAATCAGAGGACTTTGGTGCCCTCCCCTGCCTGATCCCCAGATGGCCGTAGAGCTGGGACTGGCTCTGAGGATGGGTAGGTACTGGACTCCTGGGTTGGCAGATGCCTCCTCTGGCAGCTTTTTGGAACCTTGGATCCATTAACAAGGGAATTCGCCTTTTCATTTTAGTCGGAAGACACCCCGAGAGAAGCAATGGCTTAAGTTCGTAATGATGTGTAGAGGTCGATCACCACGTTCTTGTCAGAGAGCAGATACAGAAGGGAAGAGGAAGGATGGGGTGTCTGGGGCTGAGATCTACCAGAAGGACACTGGCTTTGTGAAAGCCACGAGTCTGAACCCGGCTACCCCTTGGACAAGTGATTCCAGCCCCTGTGCGTCTCATTTAGTCATCCGCAAAATGGGAAAAATAAAAATACCTCTTGGTGTTGTAAGGGTTAAGTAAAGTTATTCTTGTGATGAGCCCAGCGTACAACGGATGCTTAGAAGTTCCCCTCCGCGTGCAGGCACCCTTCACACCGCTGAGGTCATAGTGTCGCCCTCAGTGAGTTCCTCTTCGTTGTTACTGGCTGCCCAGTAGGACGTGTGGTAATTTGCTACACTTACGCTTGTGGCTATTTGGTTGTTTCCCAAAGCGGCTGCCACAGGCCCTAGAGACTCTCGTCTAAGGAACATGCTGCCTCTGTTCCTTCTGGAACATTGAAATGAGAGGTGATCTCAGATGGCATGGTAGCATTTCACACGGACCAGCCACCTCGGCTGTGGCCAGAGGTCAGCCGCCAAAGTGCAGAATGGCACTTAGAGTGTCACTGCCAGCCCTCTGGGCCCCATGTTAATCGATCTGTTCTTAGAACTGGGCCTCTTGGCTGCAGCACCACGGACGTGATGCTCTCTCTGTTTAGAACCCTTTGGCCGGTCACGCGGAAATTCCTCCCTTTGGCCCTGCTGACCGTGGCCTCCGCCCCAGCCGTGCTGTTCCCACTGTTCCTCGGTGGGAACACTGTCTGGGCCACATGCCTTTTAGCTACAAGTGGCATTGGAGCCCGCAGAGTCCGTTAGTCTTCAAGTGACAGAGGTCCTTGCTGGCGATAAAGGAGCTCTCGTCTCCCCAAGTGGCCGCGTAGAAGCCAGCCGGGCCGGAGAACAGCACCCCCACGCCGAGACGCGTGCATGCTCTGATGAAAGGAAAGGTCAGCCCAGGGGCCCTAGTACCTGCACCGTGGAGATGCCTCGCTGGGACATTCTGCGTTTCGGTCTTTATTTCAGGTTTAACTCCCGCAAGCTGTGTGAGGCTGCTTCTTCCCTGGAATTGTCTTTATGTCCTATGGCCTAGCTTTCCTGGTTTAGGAAATGGAAACTGGTTTTTAATGGCATAGACACGTGACATTGATTGACTTCGCCACACTGAAGCTTCACACAGCAGGGTGCAGCGGGCTGGGTTTTATTATCCCCATTTTACAGATGGGGAATCAGGCTTTGAAAGCTTGAATGGGTTGCCGACAGCGGGACGCAGCTCCATGGACCCCAAGGCTGGGGCAGGGGTGGAGCAAGGCGAGGCTTCTTCCTGGCAAAGAGGCCGGCAAGGTCTTGGGGTCATTTGGCATTTAGCCTTGGAGGGCACAATAAGAGCCTGACATTGGGCTGGAGTCTCCTGGGAGCCCCATTCTGTTTCTACGAATGTCCGGCCACCAGTCCTCCCTGACACCACTGTCTCCATCCAGAATGTAGAGGCCTTAAGATCATTGCCCACCATGTTGATTTTCCTTGTTGAGTGTTTTGCTCAAGTGCAAGCTGGGGACCTCCAGAGACTTTATGTTAGACCATCTCAGCCTCATGGGGAGCTGAGACTTCCAGGTTTGCTTTTAGCCTGGCTTTGTCAGTGGCTTTGCCTGCTGAGACAAAGGACACGGCAGTCCTTTTTGAGAAGCTCTAGGAAATTCTGATCCCTGGGTCCTGCCCAGACCACTTATACTGGGACTGGCGGGGGTATGGCTTGAGCTTCTGAGTTTTTAAACCTCCCTGGTAATTCTCTAAGTTCTAGAAAACCTTTGTTTTAGCCTTTGAAGGAAGGAGATTTCCAGTACCCGAGGGGACCCAGGGCAGAAGGGGTAAGGGTCTGACTGAGCAGGGGGTAGACAGGGGAGTTTGCATGTTCTTTTATTCAGGGCTTCATATTCTAAGCATCGTGCTTGGGGCACTAGAGATTTCAAAGACACCCTCTTCATAGTCCGATGGGGAAGAGACACACAGGGAGGGAATTAACTGAGTCAGCCCAGACCAGGGCACAAAGTGTTGGTTTGCAAACCTCCTTGGGTATCCACAACACCCAAGCAGCTTATTAGAAACGCGGAAGCCCTTTTGGCCAACACACTTGCTAAATGTGGATTTGCTCTTCCTGCTGAATCAAGCAAAGTCAAAGCTCGCAGCCTTTCCTGTAACCGCCCCCCCCCCCCACCCCATAATGGAGAGGAAACACACATTCTTTGGAAAAAAACAAAAACATAGAAAGTGACATTGCTTGCAACTCCAGCCAGTTCAGGAGGCCCTGCTCTTTGCAGTGTCTCCTGGTTCATATCAGAAAAAAAGGGCGTGTGAGAGGGAAGAATGGCACAGGCCTGGACCTCAGCGTACCAGATCTGACCTAGTAGCTGTGGCGGGGTCCGGGCATCCGCCGGCGACGCCACTCTAGAGGGACGGAGACAATGCTCTCGGGGATCAGGGAAGGAACGGGTCATTCTGAGTGGAGACCGTGAAGAGGGTTTCGCAGTGGAGGTGATGTTTGGAACTGGCCCTCCTCCTTTGGGCCACACACCTCCTTTACGGAGCTCTCACGCCATGGGTGCATTTTGCCGGGGATGCTGGTACCTCTCTTCTGAGATGGTAACCTCCAGTGGGACCTTCCTGGTCTCCTCTCTTGCCGTTTCGCGCCTTACCCTTCATGCCCTGGTATGGTCTCTGTGCCTTGCACGTGCTTTCCCCCCGTCTGTAATGCCCTTCCCCCTCTCCCTCAGCTGATCGATTCCTATTTGTTGTTCAAACCCAGCGCAGACCCCTTCCTTCTCAGGAAGATGTTGCGATTGGTGAGAACTATATATAAAATATATAAAACAAACTATATAAGTTTGATGCTGTTTCACCCTATTTTTGGGAAAGTGTCTAAGGACGGATAGACTTTGACAGAGGCAGGTGAGGGAAGTTAGAAAGTAGCATTCAGCAAAGGGAGGAGTGTAAGCAGCACAGGAAAGCCTGTCCTCAAGGACCAGCAAGCTCCGGCAGGCCTCAGGGCACGGGGTTTGGTCTGGGTGGCATTTGAGGCCGGGATGGGTCTGGTAGGCTAAGTTTGGATGTGGGGCTCCGGTGTGGGGTTTTCAACAGTACTGGAGTGTGATCAAATCTGTTTTAAATGTTTGTTTATTTTCGAGAGAGAGAGAGAGAACGCGTGGGCGCCAGCGGGGGAGGGGGCAGAGAGCAAGGGGGACACAGCATTCCCAGCAGGCTCCATGCTGCGAGTGCAAAGCCCGACACGGGGCTTGAACTCATGAACTGTGATATCCTGACCTGAGCCGAAGTCAGATGCTCAACCGATTGAGCCACCCAGGCTCCCCGAATCTGTTTTAGAAGGAAAAACAAGCACTTTTGATGGCAATGTGGAACATCTCGTTGCCTCAACACATCCCCATAGATGGGGAAGAAATTTGGGGGTTAACTTCTAAGAGGCTTTCAAATGTATGTCCCTTATCAATTATGTGGTTGTGTGTGTGTATATTTAAGCGTTGTAAAGAACTCACAAGCAAGTTGGATTTATCGGTTTCTATTTATGTATATAATTTGGATGGGATTTTAAAAGTGGACCTTTAATCAGTTCTCAAAAGGTTACAACTGTTTCCAACCAACCTTTTGTGGCCAAAGAAATACTGAGAAGGAGAGAAGAGTAAACGTGCAATATCCTCTCTGGTTGTTCGGGATGGGGCCCCAGACGTGGTGTTCAGATTCCAGGCCCATCTGTTCGACTTGCCTCTACCAGTGACCTGAACTTTGTGTTTATTGTGGCTGTTCTCCTTAAAGGGCCAGGACCTCTTACCTTTCTAATGATAGGCCTGACATTCCTGTTTCTGTCTCGCAAGGAGAAAAGTATCTCCATGTTTATACACAAGTAGGTAGAATGTATCCATTGATCACACACTTCGATTTCAGATTTGACCCTGATATCTTTGTCTTTAGGAGGAGGGCTGGGAGCTTATATTGGAGAAGGAAAAAAAAAAAAAAAAGAAAGAAAACTTCAGGTTTCTTGAGGTACTGTCATTAGGTGATTTCTCTGTAACAAATAATTATGTCTGGGGTGCCTGGGTGGCTCAGTCGGTTAAGGGTCTGCTTCGGCTTAGGTCATGATCCCATGGTTCATGAGTTTGAGCCCCACGTCAGGCTCTGTGTTGAGACAGCTTGGAGCCTGTCTCTCTCTTGGAGACTCTCTTGGAGTCTCTCTCTCCCTCTCTGTCTCAAAATAAACACTAAAAAATAATTATATCTGATGATGAAAGGAATACATATTCATTATAGAGAATTTGGAGTACATAGAAAAGAAATGAAAATAATGCGTCCTCACAAGATCTATAAATAATCACCATTAATGTTTTGTTATCTAGGCCTTGTGTTTGTCCCCCCCCCCCCCCACCATTGCCTATGTATTTTTGTAGGGATCATATTGTACATAATATCTTATAAACTCCTTTTGCAGTCAGCCATCTGTCACGAACACTTTCCCACTGCATTAAGAGTTCTTTCACATTTCCAATATCAGTTTAAATGGCTGCGGGATATTAAATTGGATTTATGTACCATGTTATCCAGGTGTTGGGCATCCTTGATCCCCCTCCCGCCGCCCCTTAGGGATTCAAAGCTGGAACTCAGGTAGGTTTCAGACTGGCATCCACACATCCTCTGTAACCACATGCCAACATTCACGTGCATTTAATTTTTATGGGGAGAAGTACCACTGCTCTTATTAGGTACTCAAAAGTTTAACTGCTGAAGGGTCAAAAATGAATAAATGTACTCCAGTTAAATCCCTAGAAGAGGAATTTCTGAGTCTGAGTACGGTGCACATTTGTAAGGGTTTTGATGAACTTGCCAGGTTGCCCTCTCGGGGAAGCCCTTGGCGGTTTATCCTGCCCCCGGCAGGAGCCACGGTGCCTGGGTCCCTGTACCCCAGCCAACCACCCCCAGCCCTAGGCATCGTGCCTTTAGAAACTTACCAGCCAGTGATTACTGACTCTTCGTTGCAATTCACCCTAAAGCATTGTAGAGTCAGCGCTGCTCTCAGGGTCCTGGGCACCCCAAAACCTGCGGGGGTTGCCGAGGTCCGGCTGAAAGGGTTTATAAATAGAGGATCTGAGAGCACAGCTACCTCCCTCGCCGGGCTCACCAGACGGGGTGGTGGTCAGCAGCTCAGCCACCAGGCTCAGACCTGCTTGTGTTTGCACGTTGGCCCCTGTGCGCCCCTAGCTGTGTCACCTTGCACAGGTGCGCGAGCCCTGTGGCTCCGTGCCCTCCTTCCTAGACGAGGGCTCTGGTGAAGACCAGCGCGAACACCCTTGCGTGGCTGTCCAGCACACGGCACGTGCTCGCCATCATTGGCTGTCACGGTTACACGCGTACCACTCCCCAGGTCGCCTCCTCCCTCCCTCCCTCCGAGTCTTAGGTTGTGATTCTCCTTATCACAACTTGTAGAGCTGGAAAAGGTCCTAATGATCTTTCAGCCCAGGTCTCTCATTCTGTGGGTGAGAGACACATTGCCTACACTCAACTGGGGAAGTTCTTTGAAACTTGCACACCTTGATCCTATGTTAATTGATGTTGTTTGTTTGCTTTTTGAGAGAGAGAGAGAGAGAGCACGCTTGAGCTGGGGAGGGGCAGAAAGAGAGGGAGACAGAGGACTCGAAGTGGGCTCTGTGCTGAGAGCCCTGTGCGGGGCTTGACCTCACACACTGTGAGATCATGACCTGAGCCGAAGTCAGACACTTAACTGAGCCACCCCGGCGCCCAGATCCCAGGTTAAATAATTGTACGAGGTCCACATGGCCCATTGGAAGTAAAACTCAAGTAGAAATTGGCTATCTGGAACCCTTGGCTTACTGGACTCTTCCTAAGCCCTTTCTTTCCCTGAGGGCATCTAGTCCCGCGTCTTGCATACAGCTCGGCTCCAGTAAGTGTTTTCGATGTTGACAGGGAATGTGGCAAGTGCCCCAGGCTGAGAGGATGCCACCAGCCCTGGGTGTGTTGGTTTCCGCCCCCTTGATCTTGTTCATGTCTGAGACCCAACACCTTGCACACATTTTGAGGGAATGAGCAAAAGAATGATGCCTACCTGGAAGACATAAAGGAGACTAAGTTTCATCATCAGGAGTTTTATTTTTCTTTATTTAAATGTATTTATTTTTGAGAGAGAGAGCGCACGCGCCCGTGCGGGAGGGGTAGAGAGAGGGGGAGAGAGAGAATCCCAGGCAGGCTCTGTGCTGACAGCACAGAGCCTGACTTGGGGCTCGAACTCACACACTGTGAGATCATGACCTGAGCCAAGACCAAAAGTGGGCCGCTTGACCGACCTAGCCACCCAGGTGCCTGTCAGGCATTTTAAAGTGTAAGTCAGGCCTCTTAGCTGGCGGCTGTACAGGTGGATGTCACGGCCCAGCACTCTGCTACAAAGGTGGCTCTCTAGGGGGGAGGCCAGGCTTCTCTGGTCTGAATGGACCTTAGAACCATCTCAAGGGTCTAAACTGGCTTTTCCCTTCCCCTCTGCCTTTTACTATGTAACAACTACTCCTGCCGCTGACTTACCTTCTGAGGCTTGCTTGGGGGGCAGACCTCTCTGTGAGGTTCTCAGACCTGTGAAAATGAAAACAATGTTTCCAGAATGGGCAGCTATGAGTCCAGAGCTGTCACCGAAATGAGGTTCCCCAGGAGCTGTGCTCTTTCCCCCCTACTTGTTAAAGGAAAAAAAAACCCCTAAGAATCCTATAGAAACACGATGCCAAATTCTGCTTTTTATAGCTGGTTTCTGTTGGCTGTCTTTCAAAGCCAGAAGCAAGTGTGTCTGCCCCTGCCAGCCATCCCTGCCTGGCTTCGTCCGCTGCAAACAGCCGTGTAGTATAGTGGTTCCGAAGACAGGCTTAAATCCCAGCCCCGCCATTGACTACTTGTGTGATAGCAGATGTATCCCTGACCTGCTCCTCAGATGACAGAACCGGCCTCCTGGGGTTGGAATAAGGACCAAACGTATCAAAATGTTTAAGGCAGCTCGTGCTACAGTAAGCACTCAAGATTAGCCGTCCTCATTCTGAATTCAGATAGCACTTTTGGCCCCAGGAAGAGTCACAGATGATTAGACATGGTCCCATTCAACTGCCTCGTTTTCTAGATGAGGGAACCGAGGCCCGGAGAGGTAAAGTGAGGGGCCCAAATTCACCCAGCTGCTACGTCATGCAGATGGAAAGGGACAGACCCAGCCTCGAACCACCCCCTTCACTTCTAAGCCGGGGACGTATACCTGCTGCAACTTAATCACTGTTTTACGGCCCTTGGATCAGTTCCTCCATTCTGATGGTCATATCCTCAACACTGGCACCTGTGTGTCTTATCCCTGTGTGTCCCCTTCGGTGCCCGGGGTAGTGCCATACACCAGAAGTTGGCATTCAGTCATCAGCTGCTGATTGGAACTATTGGGAAGGTGGGGAGTGTTGGCGATGTCTGGAGTTTTCTATGTCACTCATAAAGATCCTTAGATCTTACATTAGTAACTTTAAGCCATTTCTCTCCATCTTTTTTTTAAAAAAAACTTTTTAATGTTTATTTTTGAGAGAGAGAGAGTATGAGCAGGGGAGGGGCAGAGAGAGAGGGAGACACGGCATCTGAAGCAGGATCCAGGCTCTGAGCTGTCAGCACAGAGCCCGATGTGGGACTCGAACCCACGAACCGCGAGATCATGACCTGAGCTGGAGTCGAACGCTTAACCGACTGAGCCACCCAGGTGTCCCAAGCCATTTCTTTCCATCTTGACTGTGAGCAGTGGAGTGGACAGGTGGCTAACGTGGTGATATTTAAGTAGAAACCAGATCTGAATTCAGAGGTACTGGGGAAAGAAGACTAGAATAAAGAAATTCCATCTACTCTAGTCCAATGGTTCTCAAACATTAATGTGCATCAGAATCACCTTGGTAAAACAGGCTTGACAACTAGAGATTGCTGAGTTTCTGATTCAGAAGGTGGAGAGGAGGGCCAAGAATTTGGTTTTCAAAGAAATTTTTTTAACAATTATTTATTTTCAAGAGGCAGAGACAGAGCACAAGTGGGGGAGGGGCAGAGAGAGAGGGAGACACAGAATCCAAAGCAGGGTCCAGGCTCTGAGCTGTCAGCACAGAGTCTGACACGGGGCTCGAACCCACCAACTGTGAGATCATTACCTGAGCCGAAGTCGGATGCTCAACCAACTGAGCCACCCAGGCACCCCGAATTTGGTTTTCTAATAAGTTCCCAGGCACTGCTGCTGGTCCAAAGCATGCTTGGAGAACCACTGCTCTAACCTCTTTCAAGTCTGGGGGCCTGTAATCCCTACCACTCCTCGCAAGTCATTAGTATCTTCTCCTTGGCTGTGTTCCCAGCACATAGCACAGTGTCTGCATGTGGCAGGCTGAAGATGTCCCCACGAAGATGTCAGTTCCTGACCCCTGCAGCCTGTAAATGTGACTTTATTTGGAAAAAGGACCTTTGCAGATGTGAATAAAGATCTTCAGATGAGATTCTCCTGGAGGAATCCAGGTGAGTCCTAAGGAGAGGCAGGAGGAAATCACACACACACACACACACACACACACACACACACACACACAGCCCATGTAAAGATACAGGTAGATGCTGGAGTGATGTGGTCACAAGCCAAGGGATGTCAGTAGCCACCAGAAACCGTAAGAGGCAAGGAACAGATTTGCCCCCAAAGCCTCCGGAGGGCACGTGGCCCTGCTGATCCCTACATATCACCCTAGTGACACAGTTCTGACCCCCAGAACTGTGAAGAAGAGGTATCTGTTGTTTGAAGCTATCAAGTTTGTGGTAAGTTTTCACTGTGGCCAGAAGCAATGAGCACAGTAGGTATTCGGTAAACAGCGAGATGAATAGGGGGGCTTAGATGGTGGTATTACGATGTCCATTTAATTGATGCATAAACTGAGGGCTTGACAGATCAGGGCCAGGTGTACATACACGTTTACTGAAAGGGAGGCCCAGGACTGTCGCCTCCCTCTGTTTTTATACTAGCCCCATGGTCTCCCATCCCCACACGTTAGAACAACTGAACTGGAGCCCCATAACCCTTTGCCTATGCTTTGTTATTTAAAAAAAAAGAAAAGAAAAAAGCTTGTCAGGTGCTTCTGGTATGCAGCAGGGGCTGGACCCAGACCAAATTCGGCAGGGATGCCGGCTGACCCTGTGGTGACAGCTAAGACCTTACATATGTGAGTCTCAAAGGCTTGAGACTTTGCAAAAGCTCTCCTCTCCAATTTACCCCTGCATGGCCGCCTGGGGAAGGCAGGCTGGTCACTGTTCTCTTTTTCTGGCTGCGTGATGGGGCCTAGAAGTTGGTCCCACACTAAGCGTCTTTTGTGCCAGTGGACACAGTCGTGTGCGATGGCGTGCGCCTAATGCCAGTCACATGGGTTGTCAGTCCTGGGATTTGGGACGCTGGAAACGTGAACACTTTTATACGTTGAATCATCTGAGATGTGTGGTCGGGGGAGAGGTAGGTGAGATTCAAGGCCAGGGAGCTTAGCGACATTTCTCCGGAAGAATTTCATGTCCCACCCCACGTCTGTTCCTGGGGGACTTTGCATCTGACCGCTGGGCCGGGCTGGGGAGACAGATGGCCCCGAACGCCTATTACAATGCCCGCTAGCACAGGGAACCCCCTGGAAAGAAGCAGGCCTGCGGCGCCATATTGCTTGTGTGAGTACCGGTTTGGGTCGGCGGTTTTTAAGTTACATCAGCAGGACCCCTCCCCGTGCCCTCTCCGTGACTTCGTCATGTGACCGCAAAAGAGGGGTCGAAGGCACGGGGCACGCAGGTGCAGGCCTGGCCCTCCGGCCTGGTGTGCGGGTCGCCCCAGCGGGGGCCACGGGTCTGTTTGCCGTGTCCACGCGCCCAGCTGCTCACTCAGGTGCGCCTCGCTCGGCCGATCGGATATTACCTCGTGATTTTTATGGCGTCCAACCTAAAGGAAATTCGAGGATGCGATCACTTCCTCCCTTCTAATTAGAGGGCTGAGACTGTTTGCCCGATGCGTCTGCCCGAGGGCACCGCCCGCCACAGGCAGGCTGCCGGGACCGTAGCGAGGCCCCGTGACTTTTAAATATCTGGAGAGGGTCGTTTGAAGAGCCGGGTCGCCGTTGCCACTCGGGCGGAGTGTGTGTGCGAGTGTAGATGCACACTAGCGGGTGGACCCCGTACGGATGTTTGAACGGTCCCTGGAGAACACACGTTTTCTGTCGTAATAAAGGAAAACACAGTCCTCGGCGGTAACCTAGGAGACGCGGGGTCCCCGCAGAATTGGGCTCTTTAACCACATGTTGGCTACTCGCAGGCCGGGCCCGGGAGGGCCTTTGCTGGTGTGGACTTGACATCGCCTCGTGGTCCCCAGCGGCGGCCCAGACAGCTGCCTGCTGTTTGCTCGCACACCAGTCCCTGGGGAGAAATAAGGGCTAAGTGGTTGTTACGGGGAGGGGGTGAAGACTCTGGCTCTCGCAGCTAGTCACAGAAGCGTTTCTGCCTTCCACACGACACGTCTCCTCCCCGGACACCTTTCCGCCCCGAATCTCTGCGCGTGTTTTGGAATCACGGGGCCGGAAGGGGACTCAGGGGGCCACCTACCCGTTCCCCCTGCCACCGCCTGTCAGTTCTTCCTTCGTGCCGGTCCGGCCCCGGGGAGCTGTCCATCCAGTCACCCCCTGGGATGGGCATAAATATTGTTATCTCCATGTAATAACGCAGTGCTGGAGCTAGGTAGAGCGTATTTGTTCCAGGGGAAGTGACAGCGGTTTTAAGCCTAGTGACTTGGAGGTGATTTAAACCCCCTCATCTGGATTTGTTTAACACACTTCAGTTTTATTATTTGGTTTTCATACAGGAAGTTAATGAATAACTCAGGGCGGCTCTATAGCTATACAAGCAAACAAGGGACCCTGGCTGGGAGTTCATTCTCAGGACAGGCATGCCTCGATTTACACAATAGCAGAAGCCTTGGGAAATTGTCTCTGCATCAGATTTGTGAAATAAGAGTCTTGAGAGGAATACAGCAGTGAGTGGGCTTATTGTTTTTGAGGGTTTTTGTTTGCGCGCGTGCGCACGTGTGTGTGTGTGTGTGTGTGTGTGTTTCTGTTTTTAAACAAAGCCAAGACGCATTTTGGATCATGGCTGACTTTCTCTAATTGACTTTTTATGGATTTGCTGGGAATAGAGTATTCCTCGGCAAGGCTTGGTTGGAAGCGTGGGGACGGTGGCTCAGGGGGCAGGTCCGTGGCCCTTGTGGGAGCCGTTGCCTGGGAGTTGAGAGAAGCAATACCGGGAGACGTCAGACTGTCGGAGCAAAGGGACCTGTCCTCATCCTTCCTGGACAAAGAACACCAGTGTGCTGGAACACAAGTGAACAAAACAGTTCACAGATGTGACCCGCTCAGAGGGCCCGGTTCCAGCCACATCTTGTCACTGCCTCCTTCTAGGCAAATTGCTTTCTGCATTTGGGCTTCCTTTGTTAAGAGGAATTTACCTATTAGGAACAGAGTGGGAAAGAGTCGTGCTTTGAGCCCCTTAGAGAAATGGATTCTCTCATGTGAGAAGACCGATCATATTCTGCCCAGAGAACCATCTTTAGGGTGTAATGAATTGGGCCGGGCCAGGTGGATTCTTGCGGAGGAAGTCCACCCCACCTCGAGGCAGCTGGCTAGACAGTGGACGAGGAGGTCATTCAGGCAATTGGCAGTTTGCGTTTCTAAAGCTCATATGCTTGCTATTATCAAGACAAATATGACGGGACTGCCTTGATTTATTTTTCATATTAAGCTAATCTTAATAGTGATTCCCATCATAATTGCCTCCTGGATTGTAACCTAGATGGGCGCTGGGTGGGGCAGAGAGGTGTGACTTAAGGTGGATGTACCTTGGACCCTGCAGGATCTAAGAATTGTCAGCTCCCTTCTGGCACCAGACATTCTTTATAGTGTGGTGTTATCATTGACTTTTCTCTGTTTCTAGACACAATTTTACAAGTGCTCAGAACACCTCTTTTTTAAAAGATACATATTTTTATTTATTTTTGAGAGAGAGTGGGGGGGGGGTGGCTGGCAGTGGGACAGAGACAACAGAGAGCTCGACGCAGGGCTCGAACTCACAAACTGTGAGATCATGACCTGAGCCGAAGTCGGACGCTTAAACTGACTGAGCCACCCAGGCGCCCTCAGAACACCTCTTAGACAGACGTTCACACACGCGATCTGTGTGGTTGGTCTCAGGCAACTTACTTTCCCCGACCCTTCATTTCTTCATCTGTAAAATGACTCAATAGTAATAACCTTGCAAGATCCTTGTGATGATTGAAGGAGAGAACGTATAGAAAGTTAGGTGGCTCGTGCGTGGTGGGCACTCTCCCCTCCACCCTGGGTGTTCTTATTCCATTTCTGCTGAATCAGGGGAAACGGAGGCACGGAGCAGGTAAAGTAACTTGATCAAGGCCAAACTGACGTGGAATCCTCAGATTGTGTTATTTATTTATTTAAATCCAAGTTAGTTAACATACAGTGTAATAATGACTTCAGGAATAGAATTTAGTGATTCATCACTTACATATAACACCCAGTGCTTATCCCAACAAGTGCCCTCCTTAATGCCCCTCCCCCCATTTAGCCCATCCCCACCCAACACCCCGCCAGCAACCCTCATTTTGTTCTCTGTATGTAAGAATCTCTTATGGTTTGTCTCCCTCTCTGTTTTTATATTATTTTTCCTTCATTTCCCCGATGTGCATCTGTTGTGTTTCCTAAATTCTGCATATGAATGACATTATTTATGTCTTTCTCGGATTTCTTTTGCTTAGCATGATACAATCTGGTTTCATCCACTTTGTTGCAAATAGCAATATTTCATTGTTTTTGATCACTGAGTAATATCCCATCGTGTATGTGTATATACATATACACACACACGCTGTATATATGTGCATTCCAATGTGTGTGTGTGTATATATATATATATACGTATGCCACATTTTCTTAACCCATTCATCCATCGATGGACATTTGGGCTCTTTCCATACTTTGGCTATTGTCGATAGCGCTGCTGTAAACATTGGGATGCATGTGCCCTTTTCAGTTGGCACTCCTGTTTCCTTTGGATAAATACCTAATAGTGCAATTGCTGGGTCGTAGAGTAGTTCTATTTTTAATTTTTTGAGGAACCTCCATGCTGTTTTCCAGAGTGACTGCACCAGTTTGCATTCCCACCAGCAGCGCAAAAGAGATCCTCTTTCTCCACATCCTTGCCAACATCTGTTGTTGTCTGAGTTGTTAATTGTAGCCGTCTCGGATTCTGGTTTTTGAAGCCATGTGCTTTCACTGTCCAGGTGTATAGAAGTTCAGAAACTTAGACCGGTTGGTCCAGCATGAAGTCAAGGAACACTGGGCCATGCTGGCTCTTCCCTGGGTCCTGTCTTCAGTAGGTGAGATTTACACAGTCTATCAGGCAAGTTCCTGCACAGAGTCCTGGGCCTTCCAGGAAGAAAAGAAGGACTTTGTTTTATTGGGTGCTTTTGCATAAGTTATCTAATACCAGGGCCTTTCAAGGTTGGAATTATTGACCCTCTTTTACAGATGAGAAAATTGAGGTTCAGGTGTTGGAAGTAGTTTGTCCACAGTCACAGAGATGACGAAAGCCATGAAGGTAGGGGACAACATAGCCCCCTGGACTCTAGCTCCCGGCCTTTGTGCGTCCCCCACCTCCCCATACAGTGACTGCTCAGGGTCCTGCCTCCTCTTGGATTTCAGCCTTCAGGTCTGGACCAGTCCTGCGCTGTGTTTTCTCTACTGGCCAAGGAGAGGAGGTGTACTTTTCTAATGAGCGAGTCCCTATTCTGACCAACACCAGTGAGCTGGGTCACGAGACTGACACGAGCTGGGATGTCTCCTCACCCTTGCCTTCCACCCCATTCCCATCCCCAGACAACTGAGCCCTTCCACGTAGATGTGGGCCTGTCAGGCTAATGAAGGCATTTGGAAAAGAATCTCACACTGCTTCTCTTAGTTGCTGTGTTTAACAGCCTGCCCTGGCTAGGATCGCTTCTCCACTTCCAGCCTGAGCCGCGGTCCTCAGGCAGAACCCATTCCTTGTCATTTGGTCCTCAGTAGGGATGGCGAGCAGCTGGTCTCACAGGGTCTGTCCTAACCCTTCATGAGGAAGCACCAGATGTTTGAGCCTTTTTTCCTCTTCTGGGCAAGAGGACCGTGTGCCCAGGCAGCCCTGAGACAGTGGGTCTTAGACCGGAAAAGATTTGCAGCATCTCTGAGCTGTTGTGGTAAAGGACAAGCCGAACGATGGAATCACAGAGTTTAGAACTGGAAGGGATATGAAATGCAGTCTCATCCGACTGTGTCGTGTTGCAATGAAACTGTCCCACAGTGTCCACACTCCCCCAGCATGGGTGGTCAGTAAGTAGATACTAGAGATCTAGAGTTCCCGCAGAACTTTCTCCCTCTGAGAGTTTTCTTCCAAGTCTGTGATGGGCCATATCTTTGGAGGCAAGAATTCCTTTATTCTCCTAATAAATTCCTGCATCCAGACCAGAGACCCCACAGCCTGTTTTCATATTAACATTGAACCGAAGGACACCCATTTCTCCCCTTTCAGAATAGCACTGAGGATGTGTGGTTAAGGTATAAATGGTATTCTTCCAGACATCAAGCACTTCCTGTGTGTCAGAGCTTGGCAAGGCCAACTTGCATTTTTCCTGCCACCCATTTCGCAGTTAGAGAGACTGAGGCACTGTGGCTCTCCTGAAGGGGCCTGTCAGGGTGTTTTCCCGTATCTGTGGCTCCTGGTAATGGGGGCCTTTGAAGGCTGGTCAGAAATCTGAAAACTTCCTGCCATCTCTCCACACGCCGCCGTTTCCTGTGGGAAAGAACACCCAGATGGAGGCCGCCTTTCTTCCCGCACGGGTGCCAGGCGGGTGCTCAGCGGCCGAGGCTTTGTAAACGGAAGGACTTCCGTGTTGGCAAACCCACTTGCGCTCAGCAGACAAGTCCATAAATCTTGCTGAAAACAAATGCTTTAACTAGAGAAGGAAAGTTTAAAAGGCCCTGTGGGCATATTCTAATCACTGCTGGCTAATATCAGCCAGCTCGGATTTAGAGTGCGGTGCTCCCAGCGGAGAGGGCCTGGGTAGGCACCGTGTAAAATGCCGCTGGCTGTAATTAACTCTGACCTCCCCGCCTGCGCGCGCGCTCTTAATATTCGCTTGGACTCCCAGAACGAGCCTTCAGTGCCTGTTGTTGGGATGGGTTCTTCAAACTTCTTCAGCAGCCTTTTTGTAGCTTCGATTCCAACCCCCTCCCCGACCCACACACGGAGCCAAGGTGATCAGATGATATCGAATGGAATGAATCGCCAGGCGGATTTTTGTAGTCGTTAAAAATTCCCTTTATCTCGAGAACGCTAGCCATCTCTGCATGTGGAGCTCACGCTTCACAGTGTGAAAAGTGCTTTTGCACACACACTTGCTCCTCATTACAACCCCGTCGGTGGCGAAGGTGGTAGTGTACTCATCTATCAGATGAGAAAAAAACCAAGCTGGGGGCTGGGGCGGGGGCAGCGGCTTGCTTGGCCTCCCTGTGTTGGAAGTGGCTGTAAGTGGGATTCAGACCTAGGTCTTTTGCTCTCAACACTTTTTCTCAAATACAGGTGTTCTTTTTTTTTTTTTTTTAATGTTTATTTTTGAGAGAGAGAGAGAATGAATGAATGAATATGAGCGGGGGAGGGGCAGAGAGAGAGGGAGACACAGAATCTGAAGCAGGCTCCAGGCTCTGAGCTGTCAGCACAGAGCCCAACATGGGGCTGGAACGCACGAAACATACGATCATAACCTGGGCTGAAGTCAGATGCTTAACCGAATGAACCAGCCAGGCGCCCCCAGTACAGGTATTCTTATGGACCAGAGATGGTTTGTGAAGTTGTGGGGTGGGGGGGGGGGGCGGGGAGTGAATTTGGATCTTTTCTTTACTTCCTGCTGATGGAGGTGATGATTCTTCAGCAATTTCTTCTCTCTCCTGGCAACAAAGGGATATCAAATATAAAGTAAGCATAGCCTTGTGGTTCGTGATGTCTCATGGACGATGATGAGGAAAATCCCACCTAAACGTTTGTGACTGAGGTGAGCGTTTGTATTTTATTCATTAGAAGAGTGATGCATTTGAAAAATGTTCTTTAAAATCTGCTATGTGCCAGGCTCTGTTCTAGCCACTCAGACACGAATCTCTGCCCGTGGAGTTACATTAGAATCAGAGGAGACAAATCTGGAATGAAGATGCCAATATGAAAACATAATGCTGTGTTGGGTGATGAATCAGGTGGCCAGATGGGTACTTAGGGTGGGTGACTGGGGGGCTCTTTGAGCTGAGATCTGACTGCCAGGAGGAACTGTCCATGTAAAGAGGGGGGAGGAGGAAGTTGTTCCAGGCAGGAAATAGGCCAGTGGAAATGCCCTGCGCTGGGGAAGAGCTTGGGGAAGTCCTATCTGAGGCACAAAAAGAAGTCAGTGTAGCCGTGGCTGAATGAAGGAAGGGAGTGGCATGACCTGGGGTTCGAAAAGGTGGCAAGGATCAGACTGGAAGTTTAGTAAATCCAAGTAGGGATTTCAGATTTTATTCTCAGTCCATTGGAGGAGCCACTGGAGGGCTCCGCGCAGCGGAGTGAGATCTGACTTACCTTTTCAAAAGGTCACTCTGGCTGCTGTGGGGACGATTTGGTGAGCAGATGGGGGGCATGGCCAAGAGTTCTGTCTGGCTGGGTGTGGGTTTGGAGGGAGAGCTGAGGACAGGACTTAGGGGTCCTCAGCTGTAGATGGTATTGAAAAGCATGGGGTCGGATGGATGGCCTGGACAGTGTGTGTCGAGGGGAGAAGCAGAGGCTGGGACCCGGGCTTAGGGGACCAACAGGAAGCAGAAGTGTGGAGGCTGGGGGCTGGGCACGTCACGTGCTTCTGTCTGTCCAATGCGTGAGGTGTCTGTGCTCCTAACCCCAGTCAGCTCTTCACATCTGTGGGCCATTGATGACAAGGGAGCTGAATGGGAGGTTGATTTATCAGTGAAAACTCATTGCCATCTCTGGAGGGGAAAAAAAATCCCTTAAGTTCTATGGATGATCTAAAAGTTGGTAGAACTCAGGGCGCCTGGGCGGCTCAGTCAGTTAAGCATCCAAGTTTGGCTCAGGTCATGATCTTGCGGTCCGTGAGTTTGGGCCCTGCGTCAGGCTCTGTGCTGACAGCACAGACCCTGGATCCTGCTTCGGATTCTGCATCTCCCTCTCTCTCTCTCTGCCCTTCCCCCACTCACGCTCTGTTTCTCAAAAATGACTAAATGGCAAAAAAATTAAAAAGCAAAAGTCGGTAGAACTCTGAGCAGTCAACAGGTAACTTACTCAGGGTGCAGTGTCCGTTAGGCACTATTCTGGGCAGTCCAGCCTTGTTTTCAGGGGACAGTGCCTTGTGGCATCAGAGGCGTGTGCACACATGCACACACGAATGTAGGTGGACACGATTACCTGTGGGTGGGGTTGGCTGAGTGGGCGGTCCTTTGCCATACACATCTTTCATGGGCATTTGTAGCCATCATTGCGAAGCCTGCTTTCTGCTCTGCGGTCAGCCTGAAACCTTGCTCTTTAGCTAACGCACATTCCCCCATTCTCCCCTCCAGCAGTCCTGGAGTCTTCGGTCTTTGGGGGATGGATCTGGACTCTGTCATCAAGCGCTGTGTTTGGCATGCTTCTTGGCTCCCGTGTTTGCTGGGGCCACCGCTTAAATCTGCCGGATCAGAATCCATGAACGTATCGGCCACAAGTGCGAGACGACTGTGGCTCCCAGCCCTGGCCGAGGCCCTGGTCTGTGCTTTGGGCCTTCCTCCTCTGGGGCCGCTTTTCCATGAAGATGAGGGTTCAGAGCAGCTATATGCAAAGATCTTCAAGAACTAGATAATCCTGGAGATTTATTTTTATTTTTTTTTTAATTTTTAATTTTTTTTTTTTAGAAAGCTCAATATCTTGCGTGTCTGCCTTTTCATTCTCAGAGGCACTTAAAGCGTTTTCTACTTTTTATCCCTTTCACCCCCAAAGCCCTGGGAGTTCAGTGAGGGGTAGGAATTGTCATTCTTGTTTTATGGAGGAGAAGGCCCTTAACAGAGAATCCTGCCTGAGGTCACGGAGTTATTAGCAAGGGCCGTTGGTGGGGCCCTCGGTCCGGTTCTCTACATCCTGGAGAGGAGAGGGGCCTTCTTCTGCAGGAAAAGCGTTGGGCTCATTAAATTTGCAGGCGGTACGTGTGTAAGGACCCCAATCTTGCTGCAGACCTTAAATGCCTGTTCTCTCGTAAGTGTTACAAAGGGCCCATCCAACGCACAGATCCTGGGGAATTTGGGTAAAGGGTCAGTGGGACACCACAGGAGGGTGAAAAGAAGTGAAAGCTGCATTTAGTAATAAGGGAGTTCAAGAATGTTTGTGTTTACTCTCCCATACATCAGCCTGCTTCTGTCCCTTTGCCGTTTCCACCCAGCCCTCTATGTCCTTCAGAAGGACAGTCTGAACCACAAAAGCATGCCTACCCGTTTATCAAGCTGGCTTTCCTTGTGGTGCACACATACTTAATGATGCTAATGATAACCACGGTTTACAAACTAACGGTGATAGTTGGCGTAGCCAAAGAGGGGGAAAAACAGGAAGAAAGAAAGTAACCTCAAGGTTGAACATCTGGGACCATGGTAATAAGTGGTCTGGGGAGCAGTGACTAAACATGAACAGCGTCACTCGAGTTGGTGGAGGTGAGCCCCACAACCCCACACCTTCTTCATCTCCAAGAAGTCAGCCCTCCAACCACTGAGGACCGGCCCTGGGTGATGGCTCATGAGGAAAGGGTACTTTGGGGTGGGGGGGGGGCTGTGTTTTAAGGGTTAGGATCAAATTTAAAAGCACCACCATTCACCTTGGTTGCTAAGCCCCCCTGAGCCCGAGGTGAGGAATTCTGATTGGCAGGGTCGGTAGGATCTTACACAAGGGGAGCAGCACGGAAAAACGGGAGGCTTAGGACGGGGACCCTGGTTGCAGAGCACAGCTCGGGGCTTCAATAAGCCCGAATCTGCTGAGAATACATTTTACGAACATGCAGCGAAGTTGGCTGCCTTTGTTTGGGGGTTTGTTAAGCATTATCTAAAGAATGCCATGGTTCAGCCTGCTCGGTGTGAAGCCTAATTCTTCCCCTTTCTGGAGCCACGGCCTGGTGTGTTCAATTTTTCTCTCTCCATAGGGCTGCAGGCTCTCTGGTACTCTGGCCAAAAAAACACTCATATTTTAGCAAGCTTAGTCCCAGTCTCGTTGCCAGGCAGTAAAACGAGCACTTGCCCGCCCCGGGGAGAGGGGGACCGCGAGATGGAAAGGGGTCATGTAAATGACTGCTCGAGCCCTCCCCCCCCCCCCGAATCTCCACTTGGAGAGTCTTTGGGCCAGTTGATATGTTTATTGATGTGGAGAGGCATGGCCGCGTAGGCCCGAACTGTGGCCACTTGTTGGAACTAATAATACAAATGATGTTTGTCATTCTCGAGATGCTAACAGGAAGGTGTTTGCCCTGTGCCACTCGGGGAGGGGGGTGTTACGTGTTTGCTGTTCTGGACAGGCGGCATTGACCCCATTTAACTGAAGGGGAGACTGAGGCGGGAAGCACTGAGTTGTTGGCAAGCACCCGCACCCCCCGGCTCCCTCTCAAGGGACCCTGCAGATGGAGTTAGTGCCAGCTGCTGGCTTAGCTCTTCCCTCACCGTCCCCTGGTAGGAGAAGCAGCCTGCGTGCACAAGAGCTAACGTGTACTTCCATCCTGGAAGTACTTAACGGTGACGGTTATTGTGCACCGGGCACTGAGCTGGGCACGCTGGAGCGGGAAGCAGACTCAGGCCAGTGCTTGCTGACCGCAGCGGTGATTTTCAGGGACCGGGCCTCTTCCCCCACACTGGCCACAGCCTCCATCCGCGCCCTTCTCACAGACCAGAGTACTTACCAGGGAATAACTGAGTTTGGCCTCTATTGGATGAGTTTGGTGAATTCTGCAACCCACAGACGAGGCTCGCAATTCTGCTCTGGAACTCATTGACAAATGGATATGCATGGAGTGCCCACAGGGCGTACAGCTGCGTGGGGCCCTCTGGGGCTGAGGTTCCCTGGGGCGCCATGTAACAGGTGCAGCCCTCAGCGACGCTCCTGCCCTCGGCGCCAGCCGGGTGCAGGGTTCACGCACCGGGACCGCCTTTCGGGCCTCTGTGCAGCTGCCTGGCAGGTGAGTTTTCTCTGGGTGAGAACCTGGCTTTTGTAACCCAGCCCTTGAGGTGTTGCTCCCGCCCAAGGCGTGCTGAATTTCTTATAGTCTTGCCGCCTCCCATCCAGCTGCCGGTCACAGCAGGAGGTAGTTCCAAAGCAGCCAGTGTGGACTGCCCTGTGGGGTTTCTGAGGCCAGGGAGGTTCGGGGACATCATACGTGAGGAGGGAGGATGGGGCAGACAGGGAAGGTGGAGACAGAAGTATCTGTGGCCGCAAGAATCCAGCGTTTGCTAGAGGACTTGGCGTTAGGCACCAAGAAGAAGTGAAAGAATGTGAGAAGGAGGGTACTCGAAAGGGAGGTCGCTGCCGAAGAGAGAGATGGTTAGCATCCCTGTTCTTTCCGAGAATAGCTGGTGAGTGGCTCCTGGGGGCCAGGCACAGTTCGGGATTGTTGGTGAACAAAGATGAGCAGGTCCTAGCCACGTGCTGGACGTTGGTAGCTGGATGCCTTCAAGGCGGGTAAGTTGAGTGCTGACCTCTCTGAGAAGACAGGTAAACTGGGACAGTAAGTCAAGGTGGTTTGATGAGCGGGGGCTCCGGGGTCACATGGCCTGGGTTTGAAGCCTGGCCCCCCCCCACCTGTTGGCTGTATGACCTTGGGCAAGTGCGTTAGCCTCCTGGTACCACTGTTTCTCCGTCTTTAAATGTTTTTATTTATTTTGAGAGTGAGAGAGAGAATAACAGGGGAGAGGGGCAGAGAGAGAGAGAGGGAGAGAGAATCTCAAGCAGGCTCAGCAGAGAGCCCGATGTGGGGCTCCATCTCACGACTGTGAAATCATGACCTGAGCCAAAATCAAGAGCTGGATGCTTAACCACCTGAGCCACCCAGGTGCCCCTGTTTCTTCATCTTTAAATGGAGAGTTAAACAGTTTATATCTCCTATTTAAGGATTAAATGAGCTGATATATGTTAAGCCCTTAGAATAGCGGCTTGGCACATGATACTGACATTATTAGCTATTGTACTTATTCCCAGAAATTTACATAAGCACTTATACACAAAACCGTATGATTTCTGGGGGGTGATAGACCTCCTGATGCTCAATCGAAGACTCTTGGATAAGAATCCCCCTCCCTCCCTCCCTTCCTTCCTTCCTTCCTTCCTTCCTCCCTTCATTCCTTGTTTATTTTTGAGAGAGAGAAACAGAACATGAGCAGGGGAGGGAGAGAGAGGGAGACACAGAATTCAAAGCAGGCTCCAGGCTCTGAGCTGTCAGCACAGAGCCCGACGCGGGGATCGAACTCATGAACTGTGAGATCATGACCTGAGCCAGAGTCGGACGCTTAAGCAACTGAGCCACCCAGGTGCCCCCCACTTTTTTTCTTTATTTATGTCAACCAGCCAATCAGAAGAAGCTGGATTCTTGCCCCATAAGACAAAAGCCACCCCCACCCCCCGACTGTCTCCGCTCTTTTAGTAGGAAGTATCATAGGTGCTATTGGGTACTGTCTGTGGGGTGGGGGGGACATGGGGTGCATCCACCAGAGAATCAGACCTGCCTGTGGTCCCAGTGGACAGAATAGGGGATACAAGGGGTCTGAAGCCCAGGGGTGGCTAGTGGAGCAAAGGAAGACTTGGTTGCCCCACGGCCAGGTGCTTTGCAGGACTCACAGGGGGTAGCGACAACCTGGGCTAATCTGTCTCTGCCGTGAGCATACGTTTCACCCGTGGGGAGAGGGACTGGGAGAGGAAGGCGGACCCCCTGCGAGACTCTATCCCAGGGCTGCATACCCTGCCTCTGGTCCCCGAACAGTCTCCCCGACCCAGGCGTGGCCCTGGAATGCCCCTGCCTGAGTGGAGGATTTGGCAGAGAAGTCCTCTTGAGGCTGGCGCTCTTGCTGGCGAGCCCTGGCGGAGAGTAGTGAGGTGGGCACATGCCAAGACAACTTCATCGCCTCGACGTGCCACCCACAGAGCCCTTCTGGCCCCTACCTCCTGCTGTCACCGGCGTTTTCCCCGGCTCTGGCCTGCCCTGCTTTTGAGATCCCTCCAGGCCCGGCCAAGTCCCCGCGTCTTCCCCACACGTGGCTTTCACCAGTGAGCCCAGACAGATCCCGTCCTCGGGCCCTCGTGTGCTTGTGCCAGGCAGTCAGACCTGGGCCCCCGGGGCTGCTACGCTGTTGCACCCCCTGCCAGAGCCCCCAGGGGCCCTTCCAACCCTCACCGTCCGTGGCGAATCCTTAGCGCGGTCGTGGCGTGCCTCGGATTTGACGGATTCCGGGATCTGTAGCCCACACCTTGGGCTGGGCGGACCCACACTTCCCTGCATCGGTGTGCTTGCTCAGTGCCCGGTTTCTCCCCCTGTAAGTTGATACAAGAAAGGTAGCAACATCCAATTTCCTGTGCAGGGTTCCTGCGTCCTTTATAAAGTATGCTCACGTGGGTTATTTTACCCTCTTCACGAGCGTTTTCTCTTTTCCAGCCATTCTCCTAAGAGCTGAGGAATTTATTGCAGTCTGTGAAGGTTGCCTTCCTTCGATGACACTTAAAAAAGTTTTCTTGCTCTGCTTTACAAACACTGAGTGATAGAGAATAATGTGGTCTGAGCCGATTTCAGTAGCCAAGTCAGAAGGGTGATTATAACCTCATGTCTTGAGTGCCGTGTTCACCCTGGGCTAGAGCATGAGAGCGTAGGGCTGCTGGCCATTCACCCTCGTGGGTGACACAGGCTGATGCTCCCTGGGACCTGCAGGAACAGGGGCTTGGGATTGCAAGGGTGAGGTTGGAGGGCTGGTTGCTTTGGGGGCAGAGCTGTCTGGCTGCAATCTTTTTGTGTTTAAAGAGCCCTTAGTTGGCAGGGGTCTGATTTTAAAATCTCAGCACACTCGTTATCAGAAGAGGAGAGGCGTGTTTTAGCATTAAAGATCTCTTGATGGGCAGGAAAGGCAGAGGGTTTTCTAGAATATGCTGTGACCTGGGGAGTTTGCTTGGCAGGGAGAACCAGAAAATGCACTCTCAGGACTGTGGTGGGTGGGGGTGACTCCTCTGAGGGGGCGGGTGTCGTTTTGTTTTTTCCTCTGCCCTTCCCGACATCTCTTGTGCCCCTCCCCGCTTCACCCCCAGCCTCTGGTGAGGGCGTTCCTCCGGCCGGGCTCCCCTTTGTGAAACCTCAGGGATGTTCCCAACGCAGTGTGGTTATCTCCTGCTTAGCCCCAGCCTGTTCTCCTCCTCGGAGTTGGCTAGCGTTCAGACTCGCAGGGAGGAAGACACACACACAGTCCCGCACTGTGAATGTTCTAGAAGCCAGGGGGAGGGGAGCACAGTTCTCCCAGTTGTCTTCCCTGGATGCTGCACTTTCTCATCCCTGCTCCTTTCCCTGCCCCCACCCCACTCCCCATCCTGAGAATGTTTGGCTCAGCGGCCACATGGACCATCTTCTTTCCCAGCTTGGTGTTTGCACCTGGATTTATTCTAGAAAGGAAAGGAGGGGGTTTGGCTGAGGGGCTGGACTGGAGGCAGGGGGAAGATACAGAGGGTGGTGGAGGGGGGCCCGGCCCGGGGTGTTTGTGAGGTGACTGGAAGTCGTCCCTCCTCGGGTTTAGTGTGACGTCCTTGGGTGTTTTTATTGGGGCGTCCCTCACAAACACTAATGAGCAGTTGCCCCGGGCTCTCTAGCAAAGCCCAGCCGGCTGCTTGTCCGGGGTTTTATTCACACTTGCTAATGAATAACTGCCATTAATGCATTAACGAAGAAAGCCAACCCAATGACTGCAGGGTCCCAGAAGCAAATGACTTGCCTGGTAGAGGCTCCCTCGTGGACTCAGGGCCGTCCGGCCACGTGAAGTTGGGAGCCGTGAGTTCTGTAGCTCTGCCTTGGCAATTTCAGACGTCAGCCTGGCCGTGTTTTCATCCAGGGCCTGTATGCTCCAGGCCCTGAGCTTCCCGTAGATGACTGTATTTAATCCTTCCGACAACCTCATGAGGCATTGGCATCCCCGCGTTACACATGGGGAAACTGAGGCTCGGAGAGGTGAAGTCACTCACTCCTGCCTGTGAATGAGTTCCCACCGATGTTTCACCTCTAGGGGAATTTCATTTTTTTGCCTCCATGGCGCGTTACATCCGTGACCGCCATGGTAACAATGCCATAAAGTTTCCAGGGACTTAGCAGCCCTGGGGCTGTGGCTGGAGACTACATCCCACAGGTCTTTATGAGGGTGGTGGCCATCCATCAGTCCCGCTGCCACTTCTGGTGTCCGCAGTAAATACTCACCCCTGGAGTCCAGCACTGGGAAGGTAGGCTGGCTAAGGGCGGTTTGGCTCTTCCCCGGTTCTTAGAATCAGCAAATAAGCCCTGAATGTTCTCCGTCCCCAAACCTGACCCCCCAAATTACTTGAGCGTACTTCAGTTTAATTCAGCCTGACCAAGAGTGATTCTGCACCTACTGTACGCAAGGTAGCTGGCGATACAAGAACGAATGTTGTGTCTCTCGGGACACAGAATAGTGAGGGAGACCAGTATAAACCAGTGTTTATAAATGTAGTGACATAAACCAAAGGAGACGTGTGCAACTGCTCTTAGAACATCAAGTTGGAAGTACAAATGCATGTGTGTGCAGGGGTGCTGAGGACAGGAATGGAGGCTGGCCAGGGGGAGGGGGGCATCATTGGACTGAAAGGTAGAGAAGAGAAAAAAGGTCCTTCCAGGAACCGGGCCGGTGTGCACTGCCCAGGACCCGTCAAGCTCGGATGACGTTATATGGTCATTTAGCCTCTCTGGTCCCAACTGCCTAATCTGTAAAATGAGAATTACCATCGTGTCTGCCTTGGGTGGTCATGAAGGATCAGCAGCAGTCGCACCTTGAGGGGGGCCTCGGGCAGGTAAGCGAGCATGGTGATGCTGGTGATTGTTGTCTTTTGTCTTCATTTGGTGCTCCCTTGGCATGTGTCTCCGTGACCCTGTGCGCTCTCCCAGTGGTGCCGCACTTTTGGTCGGCACTCAGTGCCCTGTTGCACCCTCATCTGGAACTCTTAACTCCCGTAGAGCCACTTAGCTTTTCTCGCGTACGTGCTCTGAACCTCAAACTAGATGTCAGACTTCTCTTCGCAAGAGACAATGTATATTTTTGTGATACTCATAGCACGGGTGACTCAGTACAGTGGGCACTTAATAAATATTTGTTTATTACAAATAAAACAGTATATAACGAACTGCTTCAGTGTGTTCGGTGAAGCACCATTCATATCAAAAGAGACAAACCAGGGACGTAGGGAGCTTGGCTAAGTACTCCTCGTACAGGCGCCCAGACAGGAAGGTGAAGTCTGCCTCTGTGGACAGGCAGGGTCCAAGGGATCCCTGATCGGTTGACTTGCCTGTCTGGACAGATTTCTTCCCTTCGAGTTGATCGTATACTTGCATCTGCCGGGTTAATGTGTATACGCATACTTGAGTGTCTTGGGACCGTTCTCTTAGGAGGTGCCCCCTGGGTGATGTTACGTTACCTGTGAAGCTGGCCAGGTGGGCTCCCCTCTGTAGGCCACTCATCATACTCACCCTCTAGAAAGGCCTGGGAATGAGTCCCTGGGCATAAGAGGCCACTCGGTGATCGTGATGGCCTCACCATGGCTGCATTAAGAGCTCGCTCAGAAAGAATTCTCTGTCAGCCAGACACAGCACACTTGAATTTGCCTAAATGGCAAGTGCAAAGAACTGCCCCGGACACACCCTCAGTGGTGCTCTCACCTGGGCCGGAGCACTTAGGGCTGCGGCTCCTCCCAGCTCGTGTCTCCAGCTGTGTTGGTGCAAATCCAAACCACAAAATGCTTCGCTTGGGACCAATTGGAATGTGGGTGCAATGCATGGGCTGAGCCGCGGAAAGTCCTCCCTTTCCTCTTGGTGCTGCCGGGGATGTGCTTACGAACGCCTCTCCATGGCCCATGGAAGAGTGTTCAAGGAAGATCTGAGTCTTGCTTTCTTCCCAGCCAGCCATGCTGTTTGGGGACTTCCTTGGCTGCATTCTCGGCTGAGGGCCTGTCGGCCCCAGATTTACCCTCCCTGGCCTCTTCCTAAACCACACCATCAATAACGATTGCTCATAGGCCCCATGCAGACCCTTAGCAAACCAGCCTGACTGCTCTGGGCCTCCTCGGGGCTTCTGGGGTTCTCCCTGCCTCCCATTTCAGCACTCACTGGACAATGGAACACAGCCAGCAGACTTCTTAGTCCGTCCCCGTCCTTCTGCCCCTTCCTATCATCTCTCCTGGCTCCCACCACCGGTCCTTCCAGCTTCCCGACAGTGGCTTTCAGCCTGTGTTCGTGGAGGGGCTGCACAGTCTTGGACCTGGGGTGTGCACTTGTTTGAGCCCGGTGGAGGTAGGGGACAGATGGGATGGGAGGGGAGAGGGCACTGGGTAAGGGTCCATCCACCATTTGATTGCTACTTCCAAAGAGTGATGGAGGCTGGTTGATGCTTCAGCCACCAGTGTAACCAGATCTCTGTGGGCTCTTGAAAAATGGAGCTCTCTTCAGCAGCAAATGTTTGCAATTAACTTTAACATATGGTGGAATTTGTTTTTGTGTCCGTAAAGCATGATAGGCAGTGAAGATCTGGCAGGGAATGCGCCCAGCTTGTCACGCCCTGGGCCTAGCTTGTGGGCGGGATCTTTCCACTCAGTTTGGAGCGCGAGCCACTCGGTGAACTAAGCGGTCATTGATGGGTCAGCTGGGGCCCTGAGCCCTCTCTCCGGCTTGCCACATCCTCTTCCTGCCAGATGTTGCTACCTGCCCGGCAACAGGGTAGGGTGTGGTTCCCTTCCTTGTCTGATGGGGCCCAGCAGCCTCTGGCCTTGTGGCCCCTGCCTAGTTCTTGTTCTCTTGGTACACATGCCTTCTACTGAGAGATGTCCTGCAGAATCCACATGCTTCGATCGGCCATAGCAGTAGGGATCATAGAGCAGTCCAGCGACCAAATCCCAGGTGAGTTTGATGTCTTAGTTCCCATTGGGCTGCAAGTAACACAACACCGAACGAACCGGCACTTAAGCCAATAGGAGAGTGATCTTCGCTTGACCGGAAATGGGGGGTATGAGTTACCGGGTTGGTTTGGCAGTTCAACAATGCCATCAGGGATCCTGTCTCTCTCTAGATTCCCACTGTCTATAGTGTGCTGGCCTCATCGACCAGCTCGTCAGCCAGTGCCTGCAAGATAGTTTCCCGTCCTCATGCGACGGGGTCTGAAGTGAGAAGGAGAGGGCTGGGATCAGAGCTTTCTTCATTGCTTGCTTCTTATGCAGAGGAAAGTCTTTCTCGGGACTCCCTAGTAGACTTCCCCTTGTATTTCTTTGACCATAACTGGGCCACATGCCCACCCCTCAGGGTAGTCACTGGCAAATGGGAAAGAGATCAGTCTGCCTGGCTTAGAGAACTTGTGACTCATCCCTGGAATGGGGCCTGTGGCTGACCAATCAAGTCCGGGCTTCTTCTCGCAAGGTGTAAGTGGCCGTTGGTATGGTGTGGTGATCCCCCACTGTCATAAAAAGCAATGATCATTGGGATGCTTGAAAGTGGTGGGAGGGGAGAAGTTACTCCCGGGGACTCAAGACCATGGGATACGAGAGTACGGTGGCCCATGCCTCTCCAGGGTTCTTGTATGTCTATCCTGTGTGCGGGCCCTAGCTCCAATCCTCCTGTAGTCCCGCTTTCTTCAAGTTATGCCTCTGTTCAAAAATGCACCAAGACTCCCCATTTCCTATGAAATAGAGGTCAAACTCAGCTTAGCATTCAAGGCCCTCTCTATCCGGCTCAAAATAGCCTCACATCTGGCAGAAAACACACATTTCCTGTTTTATCTCTTGGTGTTTCTTTGTGCAAAGCAGGCAGCAGTCAAACTGGTTTACTTTCTGCCTGTGTAACTCACCTTGGGTTTTTTTTTTTTGTTGTTGTTGTTGTTCTCCAAAACCTTGTCCTTCTAGAGTCTCCATTTGGCATATCTGACTCTGTAACTCAGCCTGTTGTGATTCTGCTTCTTGTGTGACGTTCTCATGAAAGTCCTCATTTCTTTGGAAAATACCTCCTTGATGGCGCCAACAGGAAATCTCCTGAGTGTCCTATGAATGTCTGCAGCCCTTGTGGTTGGTGAACCCACACGAGCCACAGAGAGTGCTGGGTGGGCACAGGTGATCTTAGAGCAGGGTGTAAGGTTTGCGCTGACCCTTGAAGGCTGGGAAGACGTGGGTTGGCTAAGAGGACAGATGTCATGCCAGGTAGTTGGGGCACAGGATGAGACCATCTATTAAGAATGCACCAGGGTCGGGGCGCCTGGGTGGCTCAGTCAGTTGAGCGTCCGACTTCGGCTCAGGTCATGATCTCACAGCTTGTGAGTTCCAGCCCCACGTGGGGCTCTGTGCCGACAGCTCAGAGCCTGGAGCCTGCTTTGGATTCTGTGTCTCCCTCTCTCTCTGCCCCTAACGCACTCGCATTCTGCCTCTGTCTCTCTCAAAAATAAACATTAAAAAAAATTAAAAAAAAAAAAAAAAAGAATGCACCAGGGTGTTCACTTTCCCACTTTGGTCTCGCCTTCCAGCATCTTAACACTCTTTCTCCAGGAGTAAGTAAAATTGGTGCATGGTTACCATATTGGACAGCACAGATATAGGTCACTTGCAGAAGTTCTGTTGGACAGCACTGACCTAGACCAGGGGATGTCTCTCGTGGGGCTGAAATCCTGAGGTACATGGGCACAGGGGCAGTTCCCGCATCTATCCCATTAATTTGCTGAACTCTGAGCTGGTAGTTTCTAGTGTGGGGATGGAAATTCAGAGCCGTATAAAACAGGCCTTTTAGGAACTGGTGCTCAGCAGGATGCTTCCAGGTCGACCTGCTCTCAGCACTGGGATAGCTAAAGCCCTCTGGTGGCAATCCCCCAGTAAGGAGTCTAGACTCAGTATCTTGGCCTCTGTTGTCTTGAGCCCTCCAAAGGGCTGAAGTGTGCTTAGCGAGATAATGGGAATAAATGATGAAACAGGAAATTGTGACCTCTGGGTAGCTCTTGGTGAGCCTCTGGTGGCTTAGCCAAAGATGAGGTAATGAGCCCAGACCCTTGAAGAAGGCACATGCTCAAGCTGTTGGGATTTCTCTCTGTCCTGTTCCTCGACTCTGGGTCTAGTACATAGAAAGTACAGCTCTTCTTATGGGGATTACTGTTGCCTGTTATGTGGTCTTTGCAGGCGCGTGCAGAAACTCGTAAAAATGTGAAGCATGTCGAGACAAGCAAAGCCAGGTTGTGTGGGTAACCATGGACTGTTTTACAAACTACTTTTAGAGATATCCCCTCACTTGCTGTTGATGACTGGTTGATGTGGGTATTACCCCATTTTTCAGGCTCACAGAGGTTAATTAGGGTGGCTGAGGTCCCACGGCTAATAAACAGTAGATTAGGGTCTTGAATTCAGGCCTTACCATGCTGTCTCCACTGCAGTGTCATCGCCCCTTAAATGATCTTATAAAAAGACGTTTTCACATAGCTTCCAGCTTGCTTCCTATTTGTACCTGGTGGCACATGTGGGAACATTTACTAGCCTTCCTACCAAGACACTAACCACCTGTCTCAGCACCATACCCAAGGCCTCAGTATTTTTGCATGTTGTGCAAGGGGCAGAGCTCAACCAGTAACTCTGCTCGCTCCTGAGCCAGCCGTTCTCCTACTCAATGATGGTAGCTTTGATGGTAGCCCAGGAGCATCACAAGAAGGATAAATGGGAGGCAAAGGAAAATTATTTGGATCGAATATCAGTGCTGTGGTTTTGCGATGTCTTGACTTGAGTGTGGCTTCTCATCACTAGATCAGATAATCCACAGTGGTCCAGACGTAGGCTCCTTCTTGTACACCTTCCTGAGAATTTTCCCTACCGGATCGGGGAGGCTTATCCTCCCCTTGATTAAGGCCCAGGACCGCTCCGTGTGTGCCCCGGATGCCGTGGGCTCCCCGCTCATGTTCTTGTTGGGTCGCTCCAACCCCCAGCACTTCTACCCACATCTCACCTGCGTCCTAATGATTCCTCTCCCACCACATCGTTTGTATCCGCACCCATTCCAGAATTACTCCCGTTAAAGCAGTCCTTTGACCTGCTAACCTCCTCTGCCTAGCATTGCATCGGCCTGTGCTTTTCACAAAGCTCTTAGAAAGAGCTGTTTACTCTTGTGTCTCCACCCACGTCCTTCCACTTTACCACGGCTTTTCCAGCCATCCACCTTTGTGTACGTCTGCACGGCCGAGGCTAATGGGCAGGGCTCTGTCCTCATCTTGCTGGATCTTGTTTGTTGGATTTCATCAAGCATCAAACGTCGCTTCCCTTGGCTTCCCTTGGCTTCCCTTCTGTGTTCCTGTTTGTTCTCCTCTCTCCCTGGTCACTTCTCACTCTCTGTCTTACCTGGAGTGTTTCAGTAACTTCCTAACTGGCTTTTATCCTGCCCTTTTTCTCCCCACAGGTAGCTCTCAACCCAGCAGTGATAGCAATCCCATTACAACTTCACCCTAGGAATATACCCAAAGGGATTGGAAACAGGAACTGATAAGTTCATGGCCACACATGTTCATAGTGTGTTGCCAATAGCCAATAGCCAAAGGGCAGATACAGCCCAACCATCCATTAGTAGATGAATGGATAAATAAAATGTGGTATATCCATGCAGTGGGCTATTACTTAGCCACAGAAAGGAATGGAGTACTGATGCTTGCCACAATGTGGGTGGTCTAGAAAACATGATGCTGGGGCACCTGGGTGGCCCAGTCGGTTAAGCATCTGACTCTTGATTTCAGCTCAGGTCATGATCTCACAGTCTGGGAGTTCAACTCCTGTGTCAGGCTCAGCACTGACAGGGTGGAGCCTGCTTGGGATTCTCTCTCCCCCCGTCTCTGCCCCTTTCCCTCTCACATGCTCTCCCTCTCTCTAAAAATAAATAAACTTAAAAAAAAAAAAAACATTATGCTAAGTAAAAGAAGCCAGACACGAGAGATCTCATAGTATAATGATTTCATTTACGTGTAATACCCAGAATAAGTATATCAATAGACACTGAAAACAGGTTGGTGTTTACCCACATTTGCGGGGTTGGGGGGGGGTGGGGAAAATGGAGGAGAAACTGCTTAATGTGTAGGGGTTTTATCTTGGAGTGATGGAAATGTTTCAGAACCAGAGAGAGGTGGTGGTTATACAACATTGCGGATATATTGAATACCCCTGAATTGTTCCCTTTGAAATATGTACTGCTCATTTTACCTCAATGTAAAAGCCAAAAAACCCCTCATCCAGCATGTCACTTGTCTGCAAACACCGTCCACTGGCTTCTAGAGGAAAAGTCCAGGTCCCTGCTCCACTGGCTTCTAGAGGAAAAGTCAAAGTCCCCGCTATCATGTGCAAGGACTTCTCTGGTCGATCCGGCCTCTCCCCACGACTTCCCCAATTGCAACCCTTACCGCTTTTCCCTTTGCCCCCTCTGCCCAGCTGCACTGGCCTCTGTGCTGTTTCCCAGCATGCTAGCTGTGCTTCTTACCCCAGGGCCTCTGCACCTGCTGTTCTTTCTACCTGGAATGCTATTCCAACACCCAGTGGCAAGGCTCACTCCTTCCCGGCTCCTTCAGATCTTTGCTCAGTGAAAATTACAAGTCCCCACCCCTAGCCCCTCCCATCCTCTTTTACGCCTGCATTTTTACTCCTTGCACTCATCTGACATTTTATTTGGTGCCGTTTGTTTTCCATCAGGGGAAACTCCAGGAGCTGGGATTTTGCCTGGGATAGTCACTGTTACATTCCTAGCACGTGGAACTGAGCCTCGATAGTGGCGGGTAGAAGAGTAGTCACTTAACAAATGATTGTCATTGGTTCTGTATGAATAAAACCCGTTCCTTAAACAATCTATAATCCGGGTTTCCCCGCTTTCTTTCCATTATGTGCTAGTTATAAGGACCCTCTGCCTCTTTGTGAGGGATGCTGTGAAATTCATAACCTTTCCCCCCAAGTTAGTTGGTCATGACCTTTAAGTTGCTTGCTAGTTGGTGAAAATGCAGTGTGGTCTGTGTCTACCTTCATTTTGTCTGTCTCATGACTGCAGTTTGGGGGTGGGGGGGGAAGAACGTTTTTCTTCATGGAAGTACTGACCTATTCTGGAAGGAATTCGGTGCCTGACTGTGGCCGAGATAGCGGTACGTTTCAGGGAGGGTAACAGTTACCGCGCTGTCTTTCAGCGTGGCTCTCTTGGTGAGGTTGGATGGAGATTGATGCCGGTGCATGTGGTTCTTCACGGTGAGGGAGTGTGCAGGGCTCAGAGAGCCACTCAGGTTTCAGTGCCTTTGCCGGAGAAGTCTCTTCTTCCTGGCAGACAGGGGCAGGGTCTGCAAGCCTCCTGAGAGGTAGCTTCACGAAAGCTCCTTTGCCAAAAGATCACAACCAGCCCCTCTGCCTTTGTGCCTAGCTGTAAGTAATCTGCCTGACACCCAGGGACGAAGGCAGACATTTCTCTTAGATCTGGTGAAAGGAACAGGTCTTTAACTTCCCAATTGTTCTTAAAAGTGTAACTGGGCACCTGGACGTCTCCGAGAAGCAGGGTGAGATCATTCTCCCGCTGGTCCCGCCTTATAGATAGGAGAGCTCACCTTCCTGGGTGGAACAGACGTTCCTAAAAGCTCATGCTGTCTTCAAGACACTGGCTTGGGGACACCCTGGTCTGTCATCATTTATTCCCCATTCCCATGGTGGGGAGAGGTTGTTGTAAATTACTATTATTTTTTTTAACTTCTGGCTGTAGTGTGCGATGAAACCAAACTTCATCTCCAACCTAAGGGTGCGTGTGTGCGTGTGCATGGGGGCGTGCATGTGTCCTCGGGGGGGGGGGGCAGACACGCACATCTGTACACATAACTCGTCACCGTGATTCCAAACCAGGAATCCTGTTTCACAGAGATTTTTGTGGCTCTCTAGCTCCTCAGGTCTGTCCCTGCTCTCTAATCCCCTGAGTGGAGCTGGATGTGGGGAGCAGAGGCATATGAAAGGCATCCAAGGTGAAAGTTCTATCCTAGGCTTGCACATGAATGTTGTGGTTGAGGTGGGGGTGTCTGCTGGCTGGCGTTACACACTTGCCATCATTCCTCCAGCATTTTCCACTTCTACCCAGCTCCCATTTGCTTGTTTGCATGCAAATTCCAAGGTTGATGCTCTCCTGGTTTAGAGCCACCCTGGGACACTGATTTCAGAGCCTCGGCTCTCCTTAAAGAAGTGGTGGTGGGTGGGGTGGCTCAGTCAGTGAAGCGTCCGACTTCGGCTCACGTCATGGTCTCACGGTTTGTGGGTTCAAGCCCCGCGCCGGGCTCTACGCTGACAGCTTGGAGCCTGGAATCTGCTTCGGATCCTGTGCCTCTCTCTCTCTCTGAACCTCCCCCACCCATGCACTCTCTCTCTCTCTCTCTCTCTCTCTCTCTCTCAAAAATAAATAAACATTAAAAAAAATAATAAGTGGTGGGCAATTTCTGGCCTTTGCTTCCTAGGTAAAATATTTCAATATAGTTGATAAATTCAGTCGTCCTGTTCTAACTTACCAGGAGCTTGGGTTGACAATCGTGGTGGTATTGCCTTGTAGTCATATAGAACTTTTAATTTGCAAAAAACAGTACTCGCCTACCCTTCGATTAGGACAGCCCTCAGAGTTAGCTTAGGCAGTGATATAGTGGATCTTTGGTGGGTTTGGGCACAGACAGACTTGATTTGAATCCTGGCTTTCCCAGTTACTAGCTGTGTAAAGTTGAACACACTACTTAGACTTTCACGAGCCTCTGTTTTCTCATCTGTAAAATGGGAGTAAGTTTTGACAGATGAGTGACACAATCTAATGTAGTTCTTAGATCACCCTGCACTGAAGCTGTATGGAAGACGAACTTTGCAGGTGGCAAGAGGAAGCCGGTGGTCCATTGGGAGGCTGTTAAGGTGATCCCGGGAAGATATGGTAGGAGCATGGCCCACAGCGGAAGCAGTGGAGATAATGAGACACGACCAGAATTTTTAACAAATGTTAATTTATTTATTTTGAGAGAGAGAGTGTGAGCAGGGGAGGGGCAGAGAGAGAAAGGAAAGAGGGAATCCCAGGTAGGCTCCACACTGTCAATGCAGAGCCCGATGTGGGGCTCAATCTCACGAACCAGACCGTGAGATCATGACCTGCGCTGAAATCAAGAGTTGGATGCTTAACCAATGGAGCCGCCCAGGTGCTCCCAAGACGTGATCAGATTCTGGTTCTATTTTGAGGATGGAGCAGAAATGTCTTGTTGACGGTTATGATTCTGAGATGTCTGCTGGGAGCAGCAAGAAAGGTAGGGGTGCCATCCATCAACAGAAAAGGGGAGATTGTGATTGGAGCAGATCTGAACCAGCACGAGGTGTCAGGGAGTGAACGTCAAGAACTCTATCTTGGTTTTATTAAGTTTGAGATTTTGGTTAGACAACCAAGTGAAGATATTGAGTAGGTAGTTGGATATGCAAGTTAGATTTGGGAAGGAGATCTGGGATCTCCTGAAGAGATAGAAACTTCAAAGTCATTTAGCACATACATGGTATTTCAAGTATTGAGACTGGATAAGCTCTCCAAGAGTAGTGAGACTAGAGAACATGAAACGCTTCAAGGTGAGGGAGAGGAGACCAAGGAGGGGTGACTAGTGAGAAAGGAGGAAAACCAGGAGAGCGAGGGATCCTGGAAACCCAGTGGTCACGAGGTCAGATGCTGCTGATGGGCACAGGCTGATGGGGACTGAGCGACATGGAGGTCATGAGTGGCCTTCCCAAGAAAGTTTTGTGGGAAGGAGTTGGGCAAGTGCTTGACTCCATTGGCCTCAAAGGAGAGCAGGAGAGGAACTGGAGATAGAAAACAGAACTGATTTCTTTTTGGATTTTTTACAAAGGCTATCAAATAAATGGAAAAGTACTTGGTAGAGAAAGTGGGATCAAAAAGAAGGGTATTTTTTTTTCTCCGTATGGGAGAAATAAGGAAAAGTCATGTAAAAAAATTTATAAGAGGAAGAATAAATGATGTTGCTTTTGAGTAAGTGGTAAGTGCTGACTGAAGTCTAGAGCCTGAATGGAGAAGTTGCCCCGGGTAGGAGTACAGGAGGCACTAGACCTTGATGGCAAGGGAAAGTCCTTCATATAACTGCATCCTGACTACAGCGCGTTAAATACTTAAAGACTTTCATTTTTGTCGCCTATGAGAAGTCAAAAAGGCCAAGTGCAACCGCTCAAGAAGGTTTTCAAGGATTCAGGCTTTTCTCCTTCTGCGATGCATCCTTAACAGGTGACTTTCACTTTCTTAATACCGAGATGACTGTTTCACCTCCAGGTGTTACATTTTAATTCCTGGTAGAAAGAAGGGAAAAGGTAAAGAGCAACAAAATGTATGTACCTGCCGAGTCTGTGTCATTTTATCCCAAACTTCCCGCTCCCGTCCCTACCCTTAGTGGAATCCCATGTGCTGCCCCCCTCTGGCCACTCTTAGCTGCAAGGGAATCTGGCAGGTGAGATTTTCAACTGGGAGCCCAGCCGTCTAAATTTTGGTTATAGGAGGCAGAACACGGAAGGTCATTGTTTCTTTCAGTTTAAGAAGTTTTTCTAACTGATTTTTTTATTTTTTAAGAATGTAGTAAAAAAACGTATGAAAATTTACCATCTTAACCATTTTTTTTTTTAATTTTTAGAGAGAGAGAGAGCATGAGCAGGGGAGAGGGGCAGAGGGAAAGAGAGAGAGAATCTTAAGCAGGCTCCACGCTCAGCATGGAGCTCGACACGGTACTTGATCCCATGATCCTGGGATCATGACCTTAGCTGAAATCAAGAGTTGAACGCTTGACTGAATGAGCCACCCAGGCACCCCACTGTCTTGACCATTAAAAAAAAAATTTTTTTTAAATGTTTATTTTTGAGAGAGATACAGAGAGTGAGCAGGGGAGGGGCAGAGAGAGACAGAGAGAGAGACAGAGACAGAGAGACAGACACAGAATCGGAAGCAGGCTCCAGGCTCTGAGCTGTCAGCGCAGAGCCCGACGCGGGGCTCGAACTCAATGAATCATGAGATCATGACCTGAATGAAAGTTGGACACTCAATTGATTGAGCCACCCAGGGACCCCGCCTTCTTAACCATTTTTAAGGGCACATTTCAGTGGCATTAAGTACATTCCCATTATTTACTACCATGTGTCCACAGAACTTTTTATGCTGCAAAACCGAAACTCTACCCACTAATTAACAGCTCCCGGTTCCCTTCTTCCCCCAACCCTTGGCAACCACCGTTCTGCTTTCTGTCTCCAGGAATTTGGCTTTTCAAGTTACCTCCTATAAGTGGAATCCTATGGTATTTGCCCTTTTATAAGAGGCTTATTTTTATTGTGGTGTAGCATGAGCCAGAATTTCCTTCCTTTTTGAGACTGAATAATATTCCATTCCAATATATTCCAGTGTAGATGCCACATTACATTTATCCAGTCATCTGTTGATGGGCACTGGGCTTTCCTTTATTTTTTGGCTGTTGTCAGTAATGCAGCTGTGAACGTGAGTATACAGACATCCCTTTGAGTACTTACCTTCAATTCTTTGGGGTATATACCTAGAAGTTGATTTGCTGGATTATATGGTAATTCTATTTTTAATTTGTTGAGGAACTCCCATACTGTTTTCTATAGCCAACAGTGCGTAAGCGTTCCAGTCTCTCTACATTTTTGCCAAACTTGTTATTTTCTGTTGTTTTTTTGTTGTTGTTTATTTATTTATTTTTTTTATTTTTTTGTTCGTTTTGATAGTAGCTGTCCTAATTGGTTGGGGTGTCTTCTGGTTTTCAAGGGATGGCGAGAGACTTGAAATGGATGGGGAGAGTGGAAAAGGGTAAAAATACGAATAAGAGATCAGAACAGTCTCATTTCCGCTGGGTCAGACATCACAAACCTTTCTGGGGCTCTCAGTACACCCCGGCCCTAACAGGAAGGGGAAGGCAACACAATTTAATGACAAAGAGGTTGTATTGGAAGTTCAGGACACCTGACTGTTTTTTACTCGAGCCTCCACCCCCGCTGGGTTTGGGGAGTATACACAGCACGCTGTTTACCAGTTTTACCTTCTCTGTGAGGAGGATAATAAAATCCAACTCCCTTCTTCTCACTTCTGTCAGAGCTGAGATATCACACAAGATCGCGCATGCTTTGAGATCTGTGAACCGAAGGCATTCTGGAACTTTAGACTATCCAGAGATAATTTCCGTCCCTGATATGGAAAGGGAAAGTCCCACATGGCAGCTCTTTGTGGCTTCTGTGCCATGGTGGGGCATGTTTTCTTCCGATTGTTAGTCAACGTGTGTCTTTTCCTGTCTGCCCTGGAAGACGGGATGATCCCTGAGAACAGGTGTTGAACATGAGAAGAAAGAGCACAGTAACAACTGTCAATGTTTTGAACGCTGTCTTGTGCTAGTCGCTGTACCAGAGGATGATTGAGGGACATCATCATTGGTCTTCAGAATACTGGAGTATTCAACATTGGACTCCGTTGATTCAGTAAGGAGTTCTTGGGTTGTGACAGGATGTCTTTTTTTTTTTTGGATGTATAACACAGCGGTAATAATGAAAAGTGATGGTGACAAAAGCGAACAGAATCCATAGAGAGCTCCGTGTTGCCCCCTGCTGGGATCTCAGAATCTTTCCCGTCAAAACATCATCAATAATGCCCTTGTCCTTCATACTTTTCTCTCGCTCGCTCGCTCCCTCTCTCATAGAGCCCAGGAAGCACACAGTCTTTGTAAGAGTATACATTGTATTGGCCACGTGCCATCCAGACAAGCCAAAAATTGTGGAACAATAGGAATCTGTGCCTGGACTATCAGCTAAAAATACCCCATTCCCTCTGCTCTGTTGTTTCCTGCGTATGTTTAAGAGTGTCCCAGGAGGCTGATGAGGATGAAGGGAAAGGAAAACTGACAATTTCAAAGGAAACCGAACCTTTAACTCCCTAAAAGGGAAACATATATTTTCTGTAGGTCTGTTTTCTGTTTGTTGCCATTTTTGCATGCCTGTGTGACAATATGGAAAGTCTGTAATATGAGTTGTGCCACCTTGGCTTGGATTATTGGAATCCGTGCTTTTACCACAGTCTTTTGCTTTATGGTCTGACTCGTAGACTGCATTCCAGGGTTTGGTAAAGAAGAGGGGAAGGAAAAGAAAGAGCTCCTAAGCAGCAGACCACTGTCTCACACACATTTTCCACACGTTCAGCTGGTTAGGGTACTGGTTAAGGGCTGGAGGAACACATTTCCATCCCTAGTTGGGCCATACGTAACCTCTTCTATTTCTTGATCACTGACCGAGCCTCAAGCTCTGGATGGTTTTCTCAGTAATCTCAGCTTTCTCTGTGATTTGTGGTAGGTCATTGATCCTTCCTTGGCGTTGGTTGCTTTCCATTTATAAAGTGAGGGAGGGGTTGACTGATCTTTTTGGGGGGGGGATTTCACAGTTAGGGGAGCAAGGCAAAAATAAGGATGTCTCAATGCGGGTCCACACAGTGATCAGCAGCCTCAGTAAGAAGCAGTCATCTGAGAGCTAAAATGATAACGGGGCAAGGGTCTGTCCCAAATATTTGCGAGATAATGTCAGCATTAATTAAATAGCAACTGTTGGCTGTGGTTGGTTAAACACGGAGCTGCCGACTTCCTGAACATATGCTGGGTGTTAGGCAATGAAAGTGGGCGTTGGTCAACACTGGTTGGCTGATGTCAATATTTACCTTGAGTTAGGGTTGACCATAGCCATAGTTGCCTGAATGAAATTCACAGTTTCCTCTCGAGTATTTGCCCTTTCATATTTGTCTGTTGGTCCATTCTCCAATAGCATATGAAAGACTTGTTAAATTTTGATTTACTTTGTCATACTAACAAAGAACAAAGCCTTGAGAT
Organism: Panthera onca; assembly: GCF_046562875.1. Classification (NCBI taxonomy): domain Eukaryota; kingdom Metazoa; phylum Chordata; class Mammalia; order Carnivora; family Felidae; genus Panthera; species Panthera onca. The sequence goes on from NC_138355.1 coordinate 63,050,363, forward strand.
ACACATGAAGTTCTATTTTTGGCTCAGTCAGCTGTCTTGAAATAAATGATCTTATCCAGATATTTACATGGGCAGATTTGGTGAATTTGCTTTCAATAAGGGGAGGTCACAGTTTCTACTTATTGAGAGCGGCTAGTATTGTCCGATACCTCAAATACGTTGTCTTGTGTCATTTCCAGAACATCTTGTAAGATAGTTATGATCTCGTTTATAGATAAGGAAGCGGAGGCCCCAAGAGAGTCTGTAACTCACTCAAATTCTCAAAGGCAGAACCAGGATTTGAATCCAGGGTCTATCAGACTTCAGACGCCATGCTGTGGTCATTTGGTCTTCCTGACTCTGGAATGGACGCTTTGTAAGGACCAGGAAAGTACTTAGGCCACCATTTCGAGATGGAAGCTGCCCATTGCCAGCAGTAGTTTCGATAGGCGACGAGCCTCGTATGTTACCCTGTGCTTCTCGGTGAGCCCAGCGCCTCCAGGACGTGCAGACGTCGTACTTAGCGGTTCTCATCCCATTGTATGGTCCTCCTCACTGCTCCCCAGGAGCCCCAAGGAGACAGAGACTCTGATTGGCTCTGCCCGCCACTTATTGTTTTCCATTTTCTCCCCACTGCAGAGCCTTGAGACTGTCTCCTATAGAAGATCCTGCCACTTCTATTGTCCTCGCAGACTTTCCCACCGCCCCAGGACCACAGGCTCAGTTGCTCATTGTGGTGGTGTTGGCTCAGCCTCAAGGACAGAGACCTTGAGCCAGCCGACAAGGTTGCTTCTGTCACTACTTCTAAGGCCACAAGCCATGCTTTTGCTTCCCAATACTTTTGAATTCTCTTCTCTCACCACTTCTCCTTCAGTTTAGCCACATGGTCTCCCAGACTCCCAGCAGCAGATTTCCCCGACAGACAGTTTTGGCTTATGGCCAATCCCTGTCTCTGTGCCTGGATGACCTCAGTTACCAAGTCAACATGGCACTTAATGAGTGCTGCTATGCTGCCCCCTGGTGGAGAGGGTGGAAACAGTGACGCACAGATGACGGCCTTCTTGTTCAGGAGCCACGCAAAGACCCTCTCCTGCTCTCTCAACTGAAGGTTCGCGTACCTGATTAAAACTAGATTTGGTAGTGCCCGTGGAAAGGCAGCATGGTCGGTAGTTGCCAGCTGTCCGAGGTGAAAATCAGCTCTGCTTTCTTATGTCACCAAAGAAGTACACAACCAGTTGGCCTCTAGTGAGAACCGGGGGTTTTCCGTATACTTATTTTCTCTGCCCTCCTTCCACTTAATTGTCTATGGTGTGGAAGCCTTGAGAAGCTCCCTGTGAGGTGTGCAGGCCTCTGGGTCAAGGCTGATGAAGATCTCGGTCTTTCCAAACACACCCTTTGTTCAGGAACCTTCTGGAGTGTCATAATGGGGGCTTCTCCTTGTATTCTTGCTCAATCCTCACGGACCTCAGGGCCAGGGATAGCTCTCGGTTTGCGTGAGGCTGCCATATTTCACGGTACTGCTGTACATGGGAAGTTGTATCATCAGCCTCAGGGTTGATGTGGGGACGACACAGCATCTAGTGTCTGGGGTCTAGAGGATGATGGAGCAGTGGGCAGGGGGGATGGGTGAGAGAGATTGGAGGAAGCCATGGGCATTCATGGGTGAAAAAGTCAGGTATACTGGGAAGAAAATGAAGCCTCAGTCAGCCTCTGGTTTTTTACCTTGATAGAAAGAGCAAGAAGGCATTTCATCTAACCACATGCCAGGGCTGTTAGGTGAATCCGGACAAATCCCGTGTGGACAGGCTGCGTGCAAACCCTGGCCCGAGGCCCCTTCAGCAGGTAGGAGCTCAGTCCCTGGCTCCGCTGGATTGTCAGGGCTGACCCCCACGTCCACAGCCAGCACCGCCAGAAAGCCGATCCTCTGACATTCTCGCATTGTTCGCGGCCTTGGTCCTGAACTACTTGTCTAATCCTTCTCTCTCCACACTCCTTTCTCTGATCCTGATTCTCCTGGTCTCTAACACTGTGATTCCTCATTTTTTTTTAAAAACGGATTTCTCTCTCCTATCCATATTCCGCTCTTTTTCTCCATCATCATCATTACACCATTGTAATAGTTACCATTTTATTGAGGATTTACTATAGTGTGAAGCACTATGCTAAGCAGTTTCAGTGCATTCGTTCAATTCATTCTGCTTGGGACTCTGTGAGACAGGTGCTTTTATTATTCCCACTTTATTAGATAGTAAAAAAAAAAAAAAAACCCAATGCCACCATCGCCTGGCCAAGATCCCATGGCTAATAAGTGGGGAAGTAGGGACTGGGACCTAAGTTTATTTGGTTACATCGTTTCGCCTCCTTACCCTGTTTCCACAATGCAGTCTGTGGCTGGGCTTCCTTGGGTCTTCCTGGGTCTAACCCCATTGGCCTACATTTTTGTCTATACCCTGAAAATAGCGACCCCCCCCCCCCACCAGGTTTCCTAGCAAATGGGGTTCCAGCAGGAATGATCTCATCTCGGAATCAGCGTAGACCTTGCATGCTGCTGTTGGGTCAGAGAGGGTCTCCCAGACATTGCTTGTTCTTAACCTAAATCTGTGGAGGACAGACCCCTTTTGGGGATCCCTTCAGGTACATTGGGGCCCAAGGGCTGAGTAGCCTGAAGGAACCAACTTGGTGCCTAACCCCTGCCTTTCTTCTACATCCCCTGGCAGCCTCTCAGGACCCAGTCATGGGTCCCGTGACGTAGCCATCTCAGCTGCCTGATCTTTTTATTTGTTTCTCCTGTGAAAACAGTGCTAGAGAGGTTATCAGAGAAAAATGGGAGAAGGAGCCTATGAACCACACACCTCAGAGTCTCTCTCCTGGGGAAGAGAAGCATCATGAACGAGGCTGAACTGAAACATGGTGAGACAGCCTTTGAGTTCACAAACTTGTTCTACGTCCTCTAGAACTAGAGTGCCTCACAAGTTCATCGAGGTGCTAGATAGAAGGAATATGGCGGTTGCTGGCACCCAGTGAGTATTGGAGAAAGACTCATTCCCTCTTTTGTCTCTTCCACGGGCTTCTCTCCCGTTGAAGTAAAATAACTTGGAGGCTGAAATATACATCCTGAGCCTCTTTCCTGGTGGCCTTAGACTTGTTCTCGAGGACATTCTCAGGTGTCATGCCTTCATATGGGCTTTTGAAATGCCCTTGTCTCCTGAGCTGCTGAGTAGGGATTCCCAACCCTGTAAAAAAAAAAAAAAGAAAAAAGCATGAATTAGAGAAATGGGAATGAATTAAGAAATGACCCAGCCCTAATGGCTTTCAGACATGCCTTTGGGGCAAATTGTTTTCTTCATGCAAAATCTTTTCTAGAAATATATTCTAGAAATCTGTATGTAAAAAGGTAGAACGATAGGAGAGCATTCAAGTGAGCTGTTGGTTTTAGCTGGAGTGTGCACACAGGTATGCGTTTGTGAGTCCCTATACAATCTCTTTTGGCCTTAGTTTATGTACACATTGATAATGTATGTAATATATGCACGTATATTACATCTATATAAACCTGTGGATGTGACCGATATGGTTCTGGAAAATACTTTGGAGAATTACCAGAGCATGGCCGTGTCATGCCAGAACACCTTCTGGAGAGAGGGCTGTGTTGGTGCCCAGGTGTGGCCTCCTCATGAGGAGACACGAGGAATAGACATGCCCCTCTGCAGCCAAGAAAGGGGAAGGACAGTGGCTTTCCTGAGGCCCGTTGGTAGAAGAAGAACCCTCGGGGCCTGGTCTCGCTGCTCCCATCACCCACCTCTCTTCTTGTCTGCTATCATCGCAGGCAGCCAGCACAGGGCAGGGAGGCGGGAGCTGGGTTGGGCTTCTCTCCCGGGTCCTGGCCCGCGGCAGTGGGACAGTCCCAGGCCTGTGCTCTGTCCCGCAGCTCTGTGAGCAGTGAGCCCCCTGGGTTCACCCCCCCACCCCCACCCCCTGGGCCGCACCGCACTCTTAAGAGACAAAGTCGTGCCCACATCAGGGCAGCTCACACAGCTAAGGAAGAAGCACTCTCCCAGGACAGGACTCCTAAGCATACGTTGCCCCCTTGGGGCAAAAAATATCCCCAATGAGCAAAAGCCGGAGAGGCAGGGTGAGTATGAACGACTAAAACTGGTGCTATCCCTGACGGGTCGCAAAACACTGCACATCCACGTGCTCATACGGTCCTCACTGATCCAGCAACGTGTCGGCATCATGATTGCCTTTTGTATCTGAGCAAACGGGAGCCGCAAAAGATTAAGCGATGGGCCCCCAGTCCTCCTCACTGCTTGGCAGCAGCAGAACCTGCCCACACAGGCTCTCTCACCAAAGCTGAGGGCTGCCCGTCTCCCAGCTTGGGGCTCCCCCAAGAAAAGGTGCGAGCGGGACACAGAATGGGATTGCAGCCAGGCCATTTGCCTGCCTGGTAGAGGGCAGGGGAAAGTGCTAGCAGGAGGAAGAGAAAGGGCAGAGGGAGAGGGCAAGACCAAAGATTCTGTGCCCCCCTAAGCCAAGTGGGTGGGTCTCTCCTCTGTGCCACTCTGGCTCTTGCCCTCCTGTATACTCCGGATACACGGTAGTGTGGTCTTGGTCTAGAGCCTGCTTCCTGCTGGAGACCGGGAGCTCCCCGAGGCCAGGGTGGCCCCATGGACCGCCACATCCCCAGTGTCTCCATGCCAAGGGCGTTCACCAGCCGGGGAAGAACGCTGAACGAGACTTAGTCTCTGGGATGGGCACTACTCTGGGGGCTTTTCCGTGAGCTGGAGGGTATTGTTCCCATTTCACAGGTGAGGGAGTTAGACGCAAAGAGGAGATAAGGAATCATTCGGAGGGTTTTCACGGGTAGGAGAATTCATAATGGTAGGAAAAGTTGGGAGTTATTATGTCTGCCCAGAAGAGCTGGACGTTTTGGGAAACCTTGTCTAGCTTTCCAAGGGCACAGCCAGCCTGCCAGGCTCTGAACCCAGAGTGAGGTCTCATTAGCATTCAGAGGGGGAAGTGACCGTGGGGGACGCCATCCAGGGCATTGGGAAGAGACAGGCTGTGTTTTAATTACGACCTGGACTTCTGAACAAATCCTTTTCTCTGCTTGTCTGAGCCTTAGAGAAAACAACTTGTGGGAGGTGTGTAGTCGGCAGCTGGGTCCACACTGGTGCCTGTACAGCTGTGTATACATCTGGCACACAGGTGGTGGACTGCATGTGCCTCTTCTCCTTGAATTGCTCTGGGGGTGAGTGGGGGGGGAGGGGTGGGCACAAGAGTCAAGGTGGTGAGGTGAGCTTGACCTGGTCTTTGCCCGGAGGGGGAGAGTTGGGTGGAGAGAAGGGAGAGAAACAGGGCTGCCCCCCTCTTCCTGGTCTGTAATCCCCCGCTGACCGTGACCATTTGAGCCCAGACAACTCCAGCCACTCCTGAGTCAACATGGCGGGCTTTCTTTGTTGAGCTCACCCTGACCCTCCCGTCTCCAACGTGGGGGAGATTTTTGGAGCGGGGGCTGAAATTAAGAAGGGCGGAGAAAGGGGAGGAGATTAACAGGGTGGAAGTTAGACAAGCACAGATGCTACCACCTGCGGCCGCAGATTCTCAAGTGCTTGTTGACTCCCTGGGAGCGTTTGCCTTGGGTCTGTTTAACAGTTCATTCCAGGGGAAGGGGAGGAGAAGGAGGGCTTTGGGGACAAAGGGCCTTTGACCGGGTCCTGGAAAAGCATTGATTAGTTTGCTCAGGTTGGCAAACAGTGACTCGGGACTCGGGACTCGGGGCCAGGGATGAACTGGGTGATTTTCTGCCCGGGGGCATGGCAATCCAGCATGGAGGCAGGGAAGCAAAAGCAAATGTTTAAGGGACTGGTGTGGAGAAGGAAAAGGCGGGGCTGCTGGCATCTGGAATTCTGGTTTTGGGCTGTCGTCAGGGGTAAAGGAGCCACGTCAGCCCCTTGGAAGTTGAGAGGCAGCGGGCAGGCATATCAGGATGGGTGTTTCTAAGGTGCTCTTGATGGCCAAGGGTGGGCGTAGGGGCCGATGTGGTGACCCAGGGCCTGGGCTGAGAGACCGCGAGCTCATGCCTTCCTGATCCTGTGCTGTGCTGGAATCAGCTACCGCCTGGCCTCTGTCCTGGGAGGCTGCTCCATCATGGATTCACCAGAGGCAGCCTCATTCTCTTCCCCAAGCCTTGGCTTCCTTCGCCCGAAGAATCTGAATGGCCTCCGTTTTGCTTTCGCCAATCCATGTGCAATGCCTCTTTGGGAACCCCTCCTTCACTTCCTCTCCACCCTCAAAACGATTCCCTTCTTCCAGGAAGCTTCTAAGACAAACATGCAGACTTCACGCCATAAACCAGTATGGCTTCAGAGCTGGGAAGCGATTGATTGTATTACCAACAAACTATGGCTTTATGCCATTCTGTTTTCTGTTCACTGGACATTGCCTTGTACTGTTTGTGTTTTCTGTTTCCCACAGGTAATCCTCTATGGGTAGACATTATTTGATTCTTGTTTGTTTGTTTGCTGTGCTCCACGGGGTTGAGGACCTTGTATAATTTTGTGCCGACAACGGTGACCCACACCTAACAGACACTCCGTGTAGACTTGTTTACACACACGAGTGCTGCCCGGGTGGTGGTTTCTTCCCCTCCCAGTTAAGACAGACAGTGGATGGTGTTAGTGCACGGTAGGTACTTCTGAATGAGGGAGTGAAAAGAAGAGTAGACTGTAAATGAATATCTGAATGAACTTTTGGAATGAATGGGAAAAAAAGAAGACTGAATGACTAAGTGAATGTGGGAAAGAGCTTTTGTGTTGGGATTGGCCACACTGAAGCCATTTTGGTGGTCGGCCTGTCTATAGAAAAATGCCCTTCAGTTCCTTCTGCTTCCTTAGCTGCTGCCGGCACGAGGCCTGTTAGCAGAACACGGTGGCCTCGGCTACCTGGATGTGCTCTGAGTCCATTGTGTCTTGTCTTCATGGGGGGGGGGGGTCTTGGAGTTTTTATACCCTCTGGCCATTTCGTCTTCCTGCCACCATCCCCGCCCTACGCCATCTGAACTGTCGGTGTCCGTTGACCTCGCTGGATGTGAGGACAAACAGAGAGATCGGTTCGGAGAGAGATTCTTTTCTCCCTGTTGTGCTAGTACTTAAAAAACAAAACAACTTTATTTTGGAGATACAAAAGTGAGTGGTATAATGCATCAATCCCTGAGATGTTTTCAGGGCATATCATCTCTGCGCTTATGCCAAAGGCGTCGATGAAGGCAATTACGTCATCATGAGGCAATTTTAAAAAAAGAGAAGAACAAATAGATCTGCTGTAAATTTTAGTCTGTCCCAGACTGCCCTGAACTGTTACTGGCCTGGGGTGGGGGGACGAAGAAACAAGTGGCTTTTATTGGGACCCGCCGTGCGGCAGTCCCTACGTGAGGCTCTTTGCACAGGTCGTTTTAGGAGAACAAGTTAGATCCATGGGTCAAATCGCTCTTATGGAGTCTCCACCATGTGCAAGAGGTTGTGGGCTATATTCCACAGGCCTTGTTCTTCAAGTACAGGCTGTTGGCAGGAGAAGTTATAAACATAGGAAAATCTCAATGATAAGGCAAGATTAAGATGTTTCAAGTTAGCAGTAGGAAGCAATCCCCGGAAGACTTTTGGAGCTGGAAGGAATTGGCCTAACTCCTTAAGGACAGCCAGGAAAAGAGTGCAAAGGTGGGGGGAATGGCCTGCCCATAGTTGTGCTGACGGTTGTAAGCGTAGCTGGTAGATCCAGCCCGGTGGATCTTGCAGCTTTTTGTGTCTTGAAACATCTCCAGGAAACAACCGAGTGAGCCACTCAGACTGTTCATGGCAGGGTGTTCAAAGGAGAGGCAGTTCCTTCACATTGAGGCAGGGGAGGCTGGCTGGACCCAAGACGGTGGTTGGTGCCTTGTCCTGAGGTTGGGTTGGATTCAGTTAGACCAAACAGAGAAGGGCGGGCTTTGCGGGAGGGTGGATTGGTGTAAATGGTGTAAATACGCCCAGAAGCGAATCAGGCACGGTGTGTTTGCAGGAGTGGAGACATCATCGTCATCATCATCCTCCTCGAGCTGTGCCCACCAGGAGCCCGGGAGCTTCCCCGTCTCCAGATTGGGGGTTCTGGTCCCCTCCTCTCTGGTTCCCTGCTGCTGTCGTATCAGTGACCCTTGTCTCTGCTCTACCCTTCGTACTACAAAGAGTTGCTTTTCCTAAACAGGGCTCTTACCGTGTTAAAAATTGCTCAGGGACTCTCCACTGCTTGCCACACGCTGTTCAGCTTGAGCGTGTGAGCGGTCACGACTGGCCTCACCTGCCCCCCCACTGTTGAGGCGCCCCACCTCCAGCCTGCTGGAGCACACCCGGGCACTGTTGCGACTTCAGACCTTCACACAGGGGGTCCCCTCCTCCCCACCCCTTTAGGCCGTCAGCCTGCCAGCCTTCCTGTCTTTCCTTTCACCAAGATGCACTGACCTCATGATAAAAGGCAGCTGACTCTAGGCGCCCCCGATCGGATCATTCTTGTTTCCTCCTCCGGGTCCCGCCGCCGTCATTTAGATGTGTCCTCTCTCTTCCGTTAGCCTGCGCTCATTTCTGAAAGGGATTTTCTTTTATTCATCTCACATCACTAGTCCCTACTGCTTTGGTTTGGCATAGACAGACACCCCCTTCTGTGGCTTGTTGAAATTAACTGAAATGAAATAAGAACGAAGGCCTGAGAGAGAGCTGCGTTCACCCAACGCCACGCTGGGAAGCTGGGGTGCCATTTATCCCTCCGAAACCAGATGACGCGTCGGCACGCCCTGGCCGGCTTGCTACAGATTCACGTTCTGGGGCCCCCCCTTTTGCACACTGATGGGAGCGGGCCCGGACATTTGGGTTACTCCCCAGGGATTCTGGGCAGCTGCCTGGCGCTGTGTGTGTAGACCACCCTCTGGGAGGACCATGTCCTGGATGACCCCAGTTACACCCTGGGCATTAGCTCAGACTGTTCCCAGCGCCTCTGCCCCTGCGTTTTGTAAGCCTCTGTGCGTCACTCACCCGAATCCCTTGGTTCGGCCTCCTCCAGGAACCCAGCATCTGGATTTCAAGTGTATTTCGTTCCCAAACATCCTCACCCCGGGGCTTGGAGTCTCGGGTGCTGTCGACCTGAGGCCAGCTGGCCCCCATCCGACCTTTCTCAAAGACCCTGCTTCCCTTTCTCCCCTGCTGCCAGGCTGTTTGCTGTCAAATGTGGGGGCTGCTTCGAGGCCATCGCGCCCAATGAGTTCGTCATGCGGGCCCAGAAGAGCGTGTACCACCTGAGCTGCTTCTGCTGCTGTGTCTGTGAGCGGCAGCTCCAGAAGGGCGATGAGTTTGTCCTGAAGGAGGGGCAGCTGCTCTGCAAAGGGGACTATGAGAAGGAGCGGGAGCTACTGAGCCTGGTGAGCCCAGCGGCGTCAGACTCAGGTGAGTGAGGCGTGGGCGGGGATGCGGGACGCGGCGGGGCGTGGGGGGCAGCTGGGTGGGCTGACGGTCTGGTCTGCGTTGCTTTTGCCCTAGAGGACCAGCCACCGGGGCAGCCCAGCTCCACAGCAAAGCAGCTCTGTGCATCACAGGCAGTACCTTTGTAAGGTTGGCATGATCTCTTACTGGTCAGGAATTGCCATGGCGATGCCGTGTAACAAATTACCCCCAGATTCCACGTGTCACAGCTGTAAACGCTTACTCATGCTTCCCAAGCCTCTCGGTTAACGGCAGTGACTCCGCTTCAGGCTGAGGGTCTGCAGCTCACCTGGGATCTGCTGAGCTCAGCTCTAGGCCGCAGACCAGGCTCGAGTCCGCTCTGCGTGATTCACGCCAGGCTCCAGGCTTGAGAAGCGGCAGGTCCAGGGCGTGGTCTTCTCTTGCCAATGACAAAAGTGCCAGGGGGCACACCCGACCCTACCTGTGCCTTTCTGGCCTCGGTTCATAGCATATCTGCTAATGGTTCACCGGCTAAAGCAAATTAAAAGCTTAAGCCCAAGGGCGCCCGGGTGGCTCAGCCGGTTAAGCGTCTGACCCTTCGTTTCAGCTGAGGTCACGATCTCGAGGTGTGTGGGTTTGAATCCCGCATCGGGCTCCGCAGCTGGCAGTGTGTAGCCTGCTTGGGATTCTCTCTCTCTGCCCCTCCCCTGCTCATGCTGTCTCTGTCTCTCTCAAATAAATAAAACACTTTTAAAAACTTAAAAATAAAAGGCTCAAGCCCGAAGTCCAGGGGAGGAGAAGTACACTACATGCACCTCAGATCCCTCCGCGGGTATAGTTATGTGATACTGTTCCAGGGTGTGATGAGTTGGAACCAGTAATTCAGTCTACCATAATCACTGAGCTGCTCTAAGCCTCTGTTTCCTCATCTGTCAAGTGGGAAAGCTGGAATCTGTCTGAGGCTCCGTGGGTCACGCAGAGAAAGGAGCTAGAAAATATCTGTACCACGACCCAACCCCCACCCTTCCTTCCTTGGAAGGGTGTGTGTGTGTGTGTGTGTGTGTGTGTGTGTGTGTGTGTGTGTTGCAGGGGTTAGAGGGAGGGTTGGAGAGGTCCCGAGATTGTATACAGCAGGTTTCAGGAAGCCAGAGAAGTTGAACTAAAAGTGTCGAGGCTGAGCACGTGTTCCCCCAGGGCAGCATTTGTCTGGCTTGCCCCCCCCCCCCCCCCGGACCCCTCCAAATCTACGAGAGCCGCATGGCCTTACTAAATTCTTGCCGTCTTGCTATCGCTGATCCCAATGCAATTCCAGTCCCCTCAGCATGGCTGTGACCTCACATCATGCACCTCTTCAGGCTGTCAGGGGGCCTCTGAGACCTCCCACTCTTCGTCTGGACTTTGCTGGATTCCAGCACATCAGCGTCTCCAGCACTCACCCCCACACCTTGAATTTTCATTCCCTCTCTGCCTCTCTCCCGCACTTTGGGGTCTTGCTGGCACATTCTTGCAGCTTCTGTCTCGGGGCTCTTTCACCAAGGAAGACTCTTAATCCCTCGTGCGGGTGAGTTTACCCTTAACTTCTCCTACGGGGCCACGGATCCCACTTTATTGCAGTTGCCTGTCTGGCTGTTTGTTGTTCTTGCCAAGTGCTAAGCCCCGGGAGGGACAGCATGTGTCTCTTTTTACCACCGTGTCCCCAGGGCTTAGCACAGGCCCGGAACACTGAGGGTGCTCGATCGACATCTTTGTGAGGGAAGGAATAAACTCATGAAGCAAAAGCACTGCGGCAAGACGCTTGAGTCCACGGGGTGTGGGGGCGGGTGGGGGCCTCACCCTGGCTGCACCACGGATAGCGATGTGACTTGGGGCAACTTTCTGAACCTCTCTAAGCCTCAGTTTCCACAGCCGTAAAGTGATAATCATGGCTAACTGACAGTTCATGCACACTAAAAGCCTGCTGTGCGGTAAATGCTGGTCCTTAGCGAATGCCTGCCGGCCTGGGCTCTTCATAGCAGTGTGTTTGCTTCCTGCACCTTCCAGTTGGTTCTTCTCGCCTGGCTCTGCTTGCAGCCTTAAGTAAGCCAACACTAGGACATCCCCACTCCTACTGGGCTTGCCAGTCTTAAGTTTTCCTGGATTTGTTTTCATTTGAAAGCAATTCCTTCTCAGGAACACTGCCACTGACATAATGAGTATCTCCTCTGGGCTAATTGGGCCCATTCTAAACCAAGCTTCGTGGCCTCCACTCGGTATACAAAGGTCAGCTCACCCGGTATTACCCCTTAGGAGTCTTGCTGTGGCCCACCCACTTAGGCCTCCTTCCCGGAATATTGCAAAATCTTCAAATTCCCAAAGGGCTTAGGTGCCATGGTGATCAGAATGCCAGCATGACTTCATAAAGATAGGCACATCCAAAGGGACATACCATTCTTTCTCACATGGAAAGAAATGCTGTGGTTGAGCCTTTCTTGGTACGTGGGGCTTGACGATGAATTTATCCAGTTGGCCCCTGTGTTAAAGACTCACAGATTTTAATTGGCTCCAGACTTAGTACGAGGCATTAAGGTATCGTGTCCCCACCCCACGCCCCACGCGAAGACAAAAAAAAGAAGCTGGGTCTGAGCAGCGTTAATAGAAGTATAACTTCCAGGGGCGCCTGGGTGGCTCAGTCGGTTGAGCGTCTGACTTCAGCGCAGGTCATGATCTCGCGGTCCGTGAGTTCGAGCCCTGCGTCGGGCTCTGGTGCTGACAGCTCGGAGCCTGGAGCCTGTTTCAGATTCTGTGTCTCCCTCTCTCTCTGCCACTCTCCTGCTCACGCTCTGTCTCTCTCTGTCAAAAATAAATAAACATTAAAAAAATTAAAAAAAAAAAAAAAAAGAAGTATAACTTCCAGAGCATGGGAACTACAAGACACCCACTTTTCTGACCCCACTCTCAGCCATATGTTCAGTTCTGAGCATTTTCTTTTGAGGCTGATAATGACAAAGTAGAGCTTTCTGGTTGATCTGTGTACAGATTCATTCAGTAGATGTAGGCTGAGTGTTTGCCTTATGCTGGGGAAGGAGTCCTAATGTGAATGGTAAGAATGATGTGGGGGTGGGGTGATCTCAAAACCACGTCAGGTGAAGAAATTAGAAAAGTAAAGACTACATAAAGGCATAGCTGCTGCCTTCAAATGGGTGGATCAGACCCATTTCTAACTTCAGAGAGCAGAGAATTAACTTTGTTAATTATTTAACAAAAGCATTGAGCACTCACGTTACAGATGCAAAGGTAAAGGCAAGGGATTTGGACTCCACGTTGGGACTGTTAGGGTGTCATTGTAATTATTAGAGCTAACAAAGAGCAGGGCTACTCAAGGACTCCCACTTGTTGAAAGGAGTATCGAGTATAGAGTATCCGTGTGGTGGGGGAGGAGAGTGGTTTTAGAGGACTTCCGTCCCTTTCAACTTGAAAAATCATTGTTTTGCTGCTATAAGCAAAATGACAAAGTCGCAGTTGGAATCCAGTTTCTGTATTTTCTGTAGCATTCATCTTGTCAATTACATAAACATTACCTGTCTTACGTCACAAAGTGTTTTGTGTGCCGGAGTGCCTGGGTGGCTCAGTCGGTTGAGCGTCCGACTTTGACTCAAGTCATGCATGATCTCACGGTCCGTCGGTTCGAGCCCCGCGTCGGGCTCTGTGCTGACAGCTCGGAGCCTGGAGCCCGCTTCGGATTCTGTGTCTCCCTCTCTCTCTGCTTCTCCCTTGCTTGTGCCCTTTCTCTCTCTGCCTCTCAAAAATAAGTAGACGTTAAAAAAAAAATTAAAAACAAAGTGTTTTGTGTGCCAAATCCTGCCTCGCTAACAGGACAAGCTTCTGAGCAACAGGATGGTACGTATAACTTCCTTTGTTCCCCAAACAAAGTGTAGGGTGGGGCCAACGGAAGAGTGAGTGATCAGTAAGTCCCTAAGGAGCTGAATTACATTTCAGGGAAAGAAGTCCTCCTCGCATTAGGGGTTTAGAGAGACCAAGCCATTTTTAGGAGGTGTCACGGTCCAAATACAATTCATCCTCTCATTTCTGTCCCGAGCGCTCCACATACTGTAGGTGCCTGGTAAATATTTGTCGAGGGAATGATCAAATGGGCTGTCGTCTTTAACGTTTTTATCAATGACTTGGATGAAGACGCAGAGGGCAGGTTTATTCGATGTGCAGATGACACAAAGCTGGCCGGGAAGGCCGGTGTGGCAGCTGACACTCTCAACGGTCAAAAAGATTTTGACGCGCTCACAGAATAGCACAAAGTGGGCAAGATGAAATTTAACTATTGGGTTCCACAATGCACTGGTAGTCGTATGGCATGGCGCCTGTTTTGATGGAATCCCACATGGGGTTTACTTGGCCGTAAAGTAGACGGGAGCCCCCAGGGAGGCTGTCTTAATGGACCTACCATGTCCCTAACGTAATAGCAGCTCCAGCTCTGCATTCCTTAGGGCACATTTAGCGTATTTGGTCTAATTTTAAGTGATGCGTTTTAGGACGTCACTGACAACCCAGAGAGGGTCTGGAGGACAGCGATGAGCTTGTTAAACAATAGGTGGCTAAAGAAACGCAGTGCATTTCGTTTTGGGAAAGTAAGGCTAAGGGATAACAGGAGAGTTCTGCCCATTACGTGGGGGTGAAATAACAGATTCTGGTGTCCAGCAGGGGTACCGACCAGACCCTTTATGAGAAGTGAAAAAGACTTGTGTCTCAACATTTTAATTGCAGTGGGCGGAAGACGAGGCCAGTGACCTCTAGGGCTATTTAAATCTAGGGTTCTAGAATCTATGGTTTTATGATGCTGACTGTTCTGACTTACACAAGAGCATGCGACATATTTACAGCCAAAAGGAACACCAAATTTGGAGATACTTAGCTGCTGGATCTCTTTTCTAGTGTGGCCAGAAAAGCTTCTTTTATCCTGGTCCAGCTGTGCCAGGGGCCTGGAAGCAAGCTCCCAAGAAGAAAAATGGAATTTGTAGGAACAAAATCAGCCAGTCTCCCTAACATGGGACAGTCCTTTGAGTTGCATATGGAGAGCGTCACACTCCCAGGGTCCAAGATCTCTTTTCTCTGTCTCGTTCTTTCCCATTCTTCCAACTCTCACTTAGAAGACTGTTCTCTCTAAAAATATGCAGTCTTTCTAGAATGTACCACCCAGAAGGGGATGAAATCTTCCACATGTGGTCTGAAGTAGCACAGTGTTGTTATTACTACTTGTCATGGGTGTCACATTCGTTCTGTTGATGTGTCCCCGTGGTTTCATTGGCTTTTTTTGACCGTGGTGGGGGCTTCGGGGCTGCCTGTAGGCAACCGTGGCTCCTGGCTGGTCCATGTTGCATTTCTTAGTTATCTACCCCTCTTACCTTCATGTTTCAGCATCAGAGGTCATCTGAGAGTGACTTGTGCAGCAGTTTTTAAAACCTTTTTATTTTGATGGGGCTCCTGGGTGGCTCCGTTGGTTAAGCATCTGACTCTTAATTTCAGCTCAGGTCATGATCTCATGGTTCAGGAGTTCGAACCCTGCGTCCGGTTCTGAGCTGACACGCTAAGCTCCATGCTGGAGCCTGCTTGGGATTCTCTCTTCTCTCCCTCTCTCTTTGCCCCTCCCCCCAACTTGATCTCTCTCTCTCTCTCTCTCTCAAAATAAATAAACATTATTTTTTCTTAATTTTGCAATAAAATTTTAGATTTATAGAACAATTGCAAAATAAGACAGAAGTTCCCATATAGCCTTCATATGGTTTCCCTGAATGTTAACATTTCACATTTATGTGTACATTTTGATACATATATCATGTGAACTAAGAAATTAACCTAGGTATAGTACTATTAACTCAACTATATAAACTAAAGCTATTATTTGATTTCACTAGATTTTCTACTAATGTCTTTATCCATTTCATTCCATATTCAATCCAGGTTACCAGGTTGTGTTTCGTTTTATGTCATTTTTACGTTATATTGCCTTTCTTTTTTCCCCCATTTTTGGGATCACTGATGTCTAGTCAGAATTTCATTTCTTGCCCCTCCCTCTGACAATATCTTTATGTTTCATTTTTTTTTATCGGCCCTCACCATCGACTCAAACTGTGTTTTTTGCTTGTCCGTTCTGTGACTTGTTTACCATTTTAAGGCTTTCTTTCCTGAAGAGCAGCGTGCATTAACATTTTTAAAATATTTATTTATTTTTGAGAGAGAGAGACAGGGTGTGAGCAGGGGAGGGGCAGAGAGGGAGGGAGATACAGAATCCGAAGCAGGCTCCAGGCTCTGAGCTGTCAGCACAGAGCCCGACGTGGGGCTTGAACTCAGGAACCGCGAGATCGTGACCTGAGCCAAAGTCACTTAACCGACGGAGCCACCCAGGCACCCCTAAGCATGCATCTTAGATTATGCCCAGAATTGATTCCTTGGCTGTTAGGTTCTTCCAGAGTTCAAACCATTATTAATTCCTCTTGGCTTACCAACACTTCCTCGATCAGAACTAAAGTCCAAGAGTAGCTGGCCCTGCATTCCTCCTTTTCTGAGAATTGCAACCATCAGCAGGGTAAGGCAGGGCTCTTTTCCATGCTCTGCTTTTGTAGAGGGATTTTCCCAAAGGAAGCCTGGGCCAAGATCCCCGTCATGAGGATGCCTTTCTGCAAAGGAGGTTTTAGATTTCAAATAAATACAGCAATTCCATGGCCTCTGTTTACCCAGTAGTACGCACTGCTTGGGAAGGCTTCTACCCCTTCTCACCTCATGGTCTACACCCCCCTGGCCCCAGCACAGTGCCCGGCATGCAACAGGTGCTCAGTAAATATTTGCTTATTGTGTGAATAAATGAACTTTGTCCTGTTCTTACTAGCCTCTGAGGTCCTTAGCAGAGAAGCACCAGTCTCCAATATGACTCTTACTAGGATCTGGAATGCAGATTCCGAATACATACTGAAGTTTGGGGGTCCTTCTCTCTCAATTTTCCTTAGGATGTGGGTTATTGCCACTTTAGGAAGTCTAGATGCTTCTCTTGTTACTCTAATTGTGCAATACATCTCTTTTTCCTTCCTTTCTGAGTCAGGTTTAGATACTTGTTTTAATTTCCATCCACAACCTTGGAATTTTTTTTTAAATTCATTATAGGGGGTCCTGGGTGGTGCAGTCGGTTAAGCGTCTGACTCTTGGTTTCAGCTTAGGTCGTGATCTCAAGGTTTGTGAGTTTGAGCCCCGTATAGGTCTCTGTGCTGCCAGTGTGGAGCCTGCTTGGGGTTCTCTTTCTCCCCTTCTCTTTGTCCCTCCCCAACTTTCTCTCTCTCTCTAAATAAATAAATAAATAAATAAACTGTAAAAAAAAAAATCGTTACAGAACTAATGAGCCTATCTTGGTTCCAACGTATCTTGGGACGTAGAGAGGCAGTGGTTACCTGACAAGTTTGGAAAAATGCCTGACTGTCCTATAGGATTATCCCTGTTGGTTCATAGTCATGAATTTCAGGATGCAAGATTGAAAGAAAAAGTGAGCAGGAGGTATGAGGGAGTGTCATTTTCCTTATAGTAGTGCAGAGGGCTTGGGTCTAAAGTTAGGTCTGCATTTGAGTCTTGTCCCATACTCATAGCAGTGCGACCTTGGGAAAATTACTTCCCCTGTCCGGGATTCTCCTTCTGAATCAGTGAAAAGTGGTCAAGGGCCTGAAACTTGGTCCATGTTTAGTAAATGGCAGGCATTGTTGTTGTCTCCTGGCTCAAGGGTTTGGTAGCTCATGGCTCATATGCTTATTTTTCATCAAAGATCCATCATTTACAAAAGTCTCGTCTTCTGTCTTTGCTGTTCTGTTTTGGATGCTTCTGGAGAGCTGACCTGGGGCCATGTCAGGGCATACAGAGAGTCTGTCTGTCATTTTGCATGGCTAGGATGTATGGGCTAGAGATGGACTGAGTTACACCATTGGCCTGCAGGTCTCAGAGGTGCTCCCCAGTCTCTGAAAATTATAGGTAGTTCTGCATCTTGGAAAGTCAGTGCAGGCCAGGAGGAAACCATCTTGCAGTCGCCTCTGGGATTTCATAGGGATTTCAAGCAAGAATAGGAAGCATGTGTTGAACTCAGCTACTGTTCTTTTATAGACTGGGGAACTGAGGTTTAGAGTGATTCTGCTCTGAGCTCTTTTGGGCGCCCAAGTATCTTCTTATTCCTGAATGGGACGTATTCTGGAATGTGGCTATCCTGGGGGGTGGCTCTCTCCATGCCTCTTGGTCCGAGGGTGGTGGCATGTCTCCTGTCTTCAAATGAATTGCTTTGGGAATGGATTGTTCTTCGCATCTGCAGCGCTAGTCTTGGACTCCACGAAGGACCTTTGAACCTGACAGTTACCTGTTGGTGAATAGGCCTGCTGTGGTTGCTCTGTGAGACACCGTCATCTGTTTGTGTCCTTCCAGGCAGTCACCTTATCAACCTTTAATCCAACAGATATTTCTTACAGATGCCTACACTGTCTCAGGATCTCTGCTAAATGCTGTGTTTTAGTTGCAGGAAAAGAAGGGCAGAGGAGTTCGAGAACACAGAACAACGCAAGTCAGGGAAATGTCCCAAAGCCAACCTCCTAACGCCTGGGGAGCAGGGAGGCCCAGATATAAAGTGATATAAGGAGGCTGAGAGCTGGGAAAGGGACAGCCTGGAGATTGGTTTTGTTATTCTTTCCTTTAAGAAACAAAGGGGCGAGCCTGTAAAAAACAGCAAGAAGAACCTTACTCAGGTATTAAAATACTCTGATAAATAGTATAGTTGTTAAAAAAATATTTCAATCATATTTTATGTTTTCCTCTAAAGCAGTGTTTTTTTGTTTGTTTGTTTTATTTTAAAAAAAAATTTTTTTTTCAACGTTTTTTATTTATTTTTGGGACAGAGAGAGACAGAGCATGAACGGGGCAGGGGCAGAGAGAGAGGGAGACACAGAATCCGAAACAGGCTCCAGGCTCCGAGCCATCAGCCCAGAGCCTGACGCGGGGCTCGAACTCACGGACCGCGAGATCGTGACCTGGCTGAAGTCAGACGCTTAACCGACTGCGCCACCCAGGCGCCCCTAAAAGCAGTGTTTTCAGAAGACTCCTCTAAATAGCATTTTCCAGAAAATTCTAGCTACAGATTGGTAAAATATATACGTATTTTTATCATGACCTGTTATACACATTTTGTGCGTGTGTGTATGAAATCACGTTTCAACACATTGGCGTGATGATATTTTCTATTCTCTTTATTTTTTAATTATAGTCTTATCTTTA
Organism: Panthera onca; assembly: GCF_046562875.1. Lineage (NCBI taxonomy): Eukaryota > Metazoa > Chordata > Mammalia > Carnivora > Felidae > Panthera > Panthera onca. Next base: position 63,069,085 of record NC_138355.1, read on the forward strand.
TTAATGTCATAACCCACCATTGGATCATGGCCCAAAGTTCAAAAAATACTGCTTCTAAGGGCAATTACTTAGAAACCTGTCCCCAGGTTTTAGAATTGGTATGAATTCTTCAAATTTCAAGCCAATAGCTCTGTTTTAATCTTGTTTTGTTTGTTTGCTTGTTTTTTTACATTTATTCATGTTTGAGAGACAGAGAGACAGAGCACCAGTGGGGGTGGGGCAGAGAGAGAGGGAGACACAGAATCCGAAGCAGGCTCCAGGCTCCGAACTGTCAGCACAGAGCCTGATGCGGGGCTGAAACTCCCAAACTGCGAGATCATGACCTGAGCCAAAGTTGGACTCTTAACTGACTGAGCCACCCAGGCGCCCCTCTGTTTTAATCTTCTATATCTACTCATCTGTGTTAGGTGCTGAGAATAAGACTAGACACTGAGGAGATCATCTGGCCCCAAAGACTTGGCACAGTGCCCTGCACAGAGTAAACATGAAGTAACTATCACCTGCTTTCATTGTTGTTAGCATTATGAAGGGGACGTGAAAAACCTGGATCATGACTAGCACAAAAGTCTTCGTGGACATTTTCTGATTTCTTAATCTGGCATCTCTGGATAGCAGACAAGAGAAAGTTGTAATTGCCTGAGCCCTTTAAGTTGTTTTTAGAATCAAATTTTGTCTCTTGTTAGTATCACAGCCATGAAATTGACTATCAGAATTATTTGTTGCCTTCAGTCTGGGGCTCAGTGCTTCTTTTCTTTTCTGAACCTTTGTCTTCCAGTGTATTTGTTTTGTCTTCATATTATAGATGGAGAAATAAGGACACAGGATACTTGAGTCAGGGATAAGCCAGAATAAGAACTTAATTCTACCAATTACCAAGTCAGGACACTTGATACTCAGCCTCTGCTATAATTGTGAGTTGAGTAGAGTTTATCTTTCATGCTTGAAAAGTTACAGGCAATGTACAAACTCAGACAATGCATTATCTCTTTTCCATCAACTGTAATTTAATTTGGGGTCCTTATTTTGGTAGAAATCATAATTTAAAATGAGTGCAATTGCTTCAGAGTATATTTCAGCTACCATAGTGTGCTGTGTGCATTTATTTCTCTTACACAACCCCTGTAAGAAAAAAATATCAAATGGACAGTCGACCGTTGTGATTTTTGCATGACGATGATGTTAATAATTATTGAGCCCTTGCTCTGCACAAAGCATTGCTTTAGGCACTTTACATAAATGAAATAACCTCAAATCAAGCTGATGTGGGAGGCCATGTTATGATTATTCCCACGGTACAGCTGAGGAAGGTGACCATGGAAAAATTAGTAATTTGCTTAAGGTCCTATAGCTAGTAACGGAACGAGACAGAATTCACACTAGGGCAGTCCAGCTCCAGAACCTGCATCATTAAGCACTATGCTGTGCTGTCCACTTGATAAAAATGTGAGGTCTATTTTAAGAGACCTCACGTTTTGTTCTCATGTGTCACTGACAGCTCTCCCTGGCTGCCTGTGGCAATGCTCCAGGTACTTGGTGGGACTTACTACCTGACAGACCCCAACTGAAGAACCTTTTCACGTATAATTAAAGCAATGAAAACAAGGTGATTCGAACTAAGTTTACACTCCCTTTCAAATCAGTCAACAGTTCACCTTCTGTTCTAACTCTGGACCCTCCTTAATAGTTAATCACGATCACTATACTTCTCATGGGCATCTCCTATAAGGACGTAGGCTTTGAAGGATCCAAAGACAGCATGGCATGTAAATACGGAAATACCTTAAAATGTGCGCACACACACACACACACACACACACACACACACACACACGATTGGTTTTGTTTTGGTTTTTACAATTGTTCATCAAACTTCTCTTCTGCTCTGCAGCTATCTGATGGTTCTAGGAAAACAAATTGACCTTTTGGTCCAGATGAGAGGTATCAGCTGTGCCACCCACAGTCCTCATTAATTCAATGAATAAAAGTACAACAAGGGAGTAAATCAGTAAATATCAAAACTTCTAATCGGCTTCGCTGATCTGCCATGTCCTGCCATCTGTTATGACCCCGCTCTCAGGAGAAATGCACTCAGATTTGTTTTTCCAGTGATAGTGTTGACATTGTGCCTCTATCTATCCATCCTTCTATTGGATCCTTTTGGAGTACAATGGCAAGACTTTGCAGTGTGCCTGGTGAACGTTAGGAGTGAAGTCTCTGGCCCTGGAGACTCAGCCTAAGACTTTGACCTTCTCCTACCTGAGCTAAATGACCAGAAACTCCATGTCCTTTACTATTGTGTAGTAAAGATGGGGGTGGGGGAGGAGGCAAATGCAGGGAAGATACTGGTTTTCTTGCAATGACATTCCAGCCAAGCCCGTCAACGTTTAGATTTCCAACCCAGAGATTTCACGATGGATCTGAAGATGTTTTAGACCATGTAACAAGCAGAAGAAGGAACCAAGTGTGCATTGGCATCAGCCCTAAGAGAAACCCTAGTTGACTAAGGTTTGGTGGCAAACCAGGCTATAGCTTCTTCTGAGCACTTTGGTATTCGGTGCTGTAAAAGTGTATGGAAAACCATGTGATTTGAGAACCATTTGGATTCCTGGTGGTCCACGCCCAGGTTTGCATGCCGGGACCCAGGGGCATGCTGGCTTTTTCTTGGTGATTCCGAGCAGGAATTCGAGTTCATGTGCATGCATTACGAGATGGGGTCAGTGGACCCTGCTGGTATTCAAGGTAAGTGTCCAGGAATTTCTTAGGAATCTGTAAGGGTGGTAAATAGTGGCTTGAACCAACTCACCATCTGTTCCATGCATAGGCATTTGGTCAGCATCTGCATTGGGTAAGGATTGGGTTTGGGGTACAGGGGGGTCATATAGAAGTGTATGAGATCTGGCTAATGGGTGAATCTTTGGAGCGTGGACTATCTTTGGAGCCAGGCCTGCTCTAGGTGCAGGGATGAGCTCTGCTCTCATGAATCTTCTATCCTGGGGGAGGGAGACAGTCAATAACCAAATAGATCGATCACATTCTATGCTCAGTTGAGAGTTACTCTTCAAAGTAGTCACCCCGCGAGACTTAATTCTACTTTCGCCTTTGCAGAAGGTGAAGCTCAGGGGGACAGAGTTGGTTGGGGCAACTCAATCAGGGTTTTTTCCCCCCATGGCGGAAGCAGAGAGGCTCTGGAATTAAAACGAAAGGCAGCTGTTCCCTTAGAGTGAGCAGGGCTGTGAGATTTAGCAAGCCAAAAGCCAGCTGAATTTGAATTTTAGATAAACCATGCAACATGAAATTATTGCTCAACGGAAATCCCAACTTAACTATGCGTATTGTATTCAGTTAAGCGCAGCTCTACATAGGAGAGAATCTGGTGGGGGGTGGGGGTGGGATCACCTGATGGTGGTCTGTGCTGGATGGAGCCTGCCGAGGTGCATAGAAAGATGGTGGCTGGGTGGGTGGGTGGGTTGATGATTGGTAGATGGGGAGAAATGGAATTCTGCCCCACGACCCCCGAGTTTCCTCCCCTTTCCCTTCGGTGCATGGGTTCCGCCGGGCCAGGGAGGCAGGAGTCGAATCCGCCCTGTTGCCCTGGCGACTCCCTCCCGCCCTTAGCTCCCAACAGCCTGAATTACAGCCCAGCGAGGTGCCCAGCAGTCCGACTGCTTTTGTTCCGGGGGCGCGCGGGAGCCCGCGTTGGGCACTCGGTGCCAGGAGCCCTGGGCGCAGCCTGGGCCGCAGTCACCGCGCAGCCCGCCCGCTCATCAAAGGCCCTTTGGAGATGGACGAGGGCGGGCGCCGCCGCACACCCGGCCGGGCAGTTTGATGAGAAAATGCAGCTAAAAAGCCCGGCGGTGGGGCCATATGTTCCCCATAATCTCCAAAGCCGTCACTTCAATTAGAGCCTCCCCTGAGTTCTAATGCCCGATCCTGAGTAAACAAGCCGCCCTGAAAGAAGAACTCGGTTTCCAATTAAAAGTGTACTAACATTTCTCCTTCCCTTAATTCCCGCGGAGCAAAGCCCCGCGCGGGCGGAGGCGCGGCCCGGGTCGCGGCGAGGTCGCCGCGGTCCCTGCCGCCCGCGCCGCCCGTTCCCAGGTGACGTCAGGCGGGGCCCCGGGATTAGGGCCCACCCCGCGCCCCCCCCGCCCCCCCTGCCCGCGCCGCGGACTTAATTAAAAGTAATGCCACGGTAAATCCGCCCGTCGTTTCTGGTGGAGCCGCGCCTCCGGGCCAGCCGCGGAGACAGGGCTTCTGAAGCAGGTGCTGGGGATTTGTGTGCTTGTGCATGTGTGTGCGTGTGTGCGTGCGCGTGTGCCTGCGCGCTCCCTCGTGTGTGTTTTAAAAGGGAGGGCCATGTTGTTGATTGGGGGAGGGCTGAGATTACCGTCTCCTCGCTCCCGTTCCTGCAGCTCTGCACCTGCGCTCACAGACAGACACACAGACATGCGTGCCACCTGCACTGTGCTTTCCTTCTGGCTCTTGGTGCCCCTGAGTCCCGTTAGGGTTTTGCTTGAGAGACTCTGGGCACGCTGTGCGCCGGCGATCGCTGCATTCTCCCGCCTGCCTGCCTGCCTGCCTGCCTGCCTGCCTGCCTGTCTGTCTGTCTTGCCCCACCGGTGAGGATTCTAAGGGCACGAATACATAGTAGCCAGATGTGAGGCTATTTAAACGGCGGGAAGAGACCTCCAGGAGCTCCGAGCCCAGTGTTCAGGAGTTCTCCAGGGTGCGGAGTCTGAACCTTGCAAACCCTGCAAACTCTGCATGAGGCATTCTAAAACTTGGTTCCTATTGATTTTTTTTTTTTTTTTTTTTTCTTTTTCGGCAAAACCGGTTGAAGGTTGCCCGGTTTCAGATGGGAGAGTGATTGACAGATTAACTTTCTGGCCTACTCTCCACACCATGAAAGAATCAAAGAATTGAAGGCATTATGTGAAAAATTCCAGAAACATCAACAAGCAGAAAATCCTGGCCAGATCATTCAAATGCAAATGCTCTTCCTTTCATGAATTATCTGCCCAAGTAATTACTTTAGTTTTTAGTTTGGCCTGGCTGGCGAAGACCTCAGAGAATTAGTCCCGCTAAGGCCGCGGCTGTTGGTTTATTCCTTACTGTCTGATTGATGCTAACTGAATTAAACCGAGGCGAGCTCAGACGTTTGAGGGCCTGTCACACTGGGTTAGATACCAGTGAGTACGGCAGGACGGGAAACAGACCTCTGGGTTACAAACACTCGGGTCCCTCGGTGGAGAAGAATCTCCTGTAACAAAATAATTACAGCAAAATATAATCTGCACGTATGTTTCAGGGACGACAAGGTGCTAGGATCCCAGCTATGGGATCAGTAATTCCCTTTGGGGTGTGTGTCTGTATATGGGGGCAGAGGAGTCAGGGGACTAGATGGGAAAGTACTTCACAATGAATGTGACATTGCTGCTGGGTCTTGGCCGAAGAGGTCATTTTCAGACGATGAAAGGCAGATGAGTAGGTTGTTAGGAAGAATGGCACAGCTTTGTGGGTGCAGGGATACAGGTGTAGGGTTGTATCTCTGCGTGGGACGAGGGGCTGGGATGTATGGTTCCTCTGGGGGCCTGAGATCCCGGTGCTGGTGCAAATGGCAAGATTGATGCCAGTGTGTAAAGGGTTTGGCATGTCTTACTTGGATGTATTCTGATGGTTAAGGGGAGTCTGACCAGACGTTTGTAAACACAGTCGTGAAGCTTCTCAATTTGTGCTTCTGACGGAGAAGGAATGCGGGTAGAGCAGAGTCGGGGTGACCTTGCAGATGGGGGCGGCTGGGCAGGGGGCTGCTGCGGTGTTCCGTGGAGACATGAAGGTTGAACTCAGGCACAGATTAAGGAGGGGCTTCGGAGAATTCGTTCTTTCATTTACTGATTCCATTCCTACATCATTCCCAGCATCGTTCTAAGTGCTGGGGTTACAGTGGTGAACAAAATATGCCAGGCATCTGCCGCTGGGGGGCTTAAGTTCTAGAATTAAATGATGTTGCATACAGGAAGAAAAGTAGAAGTCAAGGTGACTTGGGGCTTTCTAACCTGTATGAATGGTGATATAGCACAAGCAGAGATAGAGGCTCAGAAAAGAGAGATCTAGATAATGGATGCTGTGGGCTGGAGGGGGGGGGGCATGTTGAGTTTGGAGTTTTTGGTGGACAATGTGGGTGTCTGGTGGGAAGTTGAACCCATCGGTCTTGGGTTCGACAGGGAGGTCAGACAGGGACTTGAGAATCACAGAAAAACAGAGGGTTTAATACTAGGTGGTTTCTCCCCAATGTCTTCACTGATGTCGTCATCAGAGTTCACGTGGTTATGGGAAAGCAAATAAATGAAACAAGAATAACAAACATCAAGTAGGGCAGTGACTCTCTAAGAGTATCCCAGGATCAGCAGCATCAGTGTCTCCTGGAAATGTGTTAGAAATGTGAATTCCTAGGTCCTATTCAGACCTATTCGATCAGACCCTCTGAGGATAGGAGGCAGAAATCTGTAAAGTTTGAGGGGTGCCTGCGTGGCTCAGGTCATGATCTCACAGTTCATGGGTTCGAGCCCCATGTTGGGCTCTGTGCTGACAGCTCAGAGCCTGGAGTCTGCTTTGGATTCTGTCTTCCTCTCTCTCTCTGCCCCTCTCCCGTTCACGCTCTGTCTCTCTCTTTCTCTCAAAAATGAATAAACATTAAAAAAAAAAAAAAAGAAATCTGTAAAGTTTGAGAAGTATGAACAGCCCATAGAGCTCATCAGATACAAGTCATAATGACTATAGCCCACGCATGGGCAGTGGGCATCTGCCTTTGTTAATGACCATGGTCTGCAGAAACGGATCTAAATCCCATACTGGGACAGCTGTCGAGTGTTCTGATTCCACCAGGGAATGTGTGGACCCAGGCCCTAATTAAGCCCTGAAGTGTTTATGTAGTGATTCCCAACTTTTTTTTTTTTCATTCTAGAATAATCCTATGACATTGTGTGGCTTTTACCCCATTCCATTGCCTTAGATTAGACTTTCGTCTGTCCATACTTTTGCTGTATCTCTAGCCACACTATGAGTGGCTCGATATGAAAGGACATCGGCATCAGATATGTCTTGGACAAAACTGTTTCTGAAATAATTCCTTTCAACTCAGATTCTGTGGAATAACCGATGGACACACATACAGACGCCCCTATTCTACAAGTCCCTCTTTATTACCATCACCTCCAAAGTCATTCATTCAGGCAACACTTGAGCCTGTCCTCTGTGCTCAGCCTCAGACTGCTCACCCAGAGAGCACAATGATACAAAAGACACTGTCTCTGGAGTCAGATGGACTTTGACACAATTTTGAATCTATCAGTGGGCAATACGTTATTTGGATAAACCGACAGTGAATGGGTGTACATGTTAAGTGTTGAAATGATTTTAGGGAAGAGAGAAATTAATGAGGACAGGAGTAGTCAGTGATTCGGTTAATACGTTGTTTTAAAACGCAGGCTTTGGGGGTTATGGGCAGTGCGTTTAATTTCTTGTTCTTCCACCTGATGGCTGGTGACCTCGGGCAAGCATTTTGACCTTCCTTCCCTCACTTGCAAAATGGCCTGTTGCGATGCTTGTAATGGGCTAATACACGTAAAGTCTTTATCGTGGTTCATGGCGCAAAGTAAGTGCTCAATAAAGAGGGTTTTTCATTGCACGTAAGCCCCAGGGGCTTCTGCTGGTCCTTTCTGACATCTGATTTGTACACCGGCAAAGGAGAATGAGGAAGCCCAAGACATCGTGACACTCGAAGGACACCTTCCTGACTCGCTATAGTGCCCTTTTCGTATGGATGCGAAGCTGTGTGTTGGGCCACTTGACAGTGGTGTAGGGAACCACAGCTGGTGTTACCTAACCTGACAGCTGGGGTGTGACGAGAGGGAATTCAGGTTCTTGAAGGAGGGACAAAGGACGCCAGACACAATCGCTGCACGGTGGAACGTGCCAAAGGGAAGGTGACATTGGTTCTAGCACTTTCCTGGAGAATTTGTCTAGAATTATGTGCGGGGGACAGTCCGTTTATTTGAATTGTGCTTATTGTCTTTGTAAACAACGAACTGCAACTTAGGAAGCTCCTCACCTTGGCAGAAGGAAGGGTTTCCTCAAAAGGAGATGAGGTAATGACACCAGCCACCTCCTCCCCTGAAAAAAAAACACAGAGAAGTGTTCACCCTCCACCCCTCCTTCCTTTGCTAGCGTCTCCTGGTTCTGTGGGCTGCCATAAGCCTAGTCTGTGTTCTACGTAAGAGAGACCCATGGAGACCTGGTTTTCCCTTCACAAGGCTGAAGAACCATGCACTGGCCCTTTCTGGTGCTCTTCCTAGGTTGACAAAACACATGGAAATGCCTCCTTCTGTCTGATGAACTCTGAGTCTTTGAGCCCGGACACAGTCACTCCCAATGGGGTGGTCTCAGGGCGGGGCAGCACATTTTGTCAGAATGTCAAGGCTCCCGTGGGCCTCTCTACACCCTCATCTGAGACCCTTCGCTGCTCTGGCACAGGAGTCTATCCCCACCCTTCCCTCCACCGTGGTCCAGGGAGGCAGGCTTTACAGAGCCTTCCACTACCCTGTTCATTTTCTTTGACCTTGGATGTGCCCAAGGATCAGCAGGACAGAAGAAGGAGGTTTTTCTTTCTCCTTGTCTGTGAGATCCCTCTTGAGAGTGTTTGTCCTATGCATATGACATATTGGCCTCGGTCAGCGTGATGCCCTCAACGCATCTGGATGGTCTGTGTCGGCAAATTTCCAGTAGTGGGAGAAGCTTGTATTAGAGTATCTTGACGGCTAGAATTCTCAAGATATAAGCTTTAGGATCTATAATTTTCAAAACAGGTGAAAATGGCTATTAGATTAGTTTCAGTAGGAGAACAGGGATTATTCAGATAGAGTATCTCTAAGTTTGCATCAAATGTAGGCTCATGGAACCCAACTAACCAGAACTCTCAATGAAGCAGAGTATGTCATTTGAAGCCCTCCTTTAGTATAAAGAAGGAATTAATCAGAAAATAAGCTGATGTTAAAGATTTATTTTCTGCAGGATCCTTAAAGTGTTTTGCAGAGTGGCTGTATAAAGCAATTGCTTATGTTTAAAACAGTACCTTCAGGATTTACTAGAAGATGAAGAAACATACCAAAAAAAACCCCCAACCAAACAAATAAAAAAAAAAAAACCTGTGTCTACAAACTCTACTTAGTGACCCAGAAAGATGGAACAATTTGCTTTAGAAAAAAATGTTTTATCAACAAATATTGAAGTTTGGTATTTAACCCCATAGATGGAATGTATAGAGTTAGCAAGAATTTCCCCTGTTCACAGCTGTGGTTCCTGCCTCAAATGTTGAACTTAAAACTAATAACGAGGAAACCCCAGACAAGCCCAAATTGGTAGGTGTTGTACAAGCTAATTGGCCTGTGTTTTTCAAACATGAGGGCCCGTGAAAAGAAAAGGTTGAACTGGCCAGATTGGAGGAGATGGAGACCCGACAACTGGTTGCAGTGTGAGTTTTTGGGTTGGATCTTGGATCACAAGAAGCATACCCTAGGGACAGGTAGCAAAATAAAGACCCAAATTTGTACTGTAACGATATCACTTCTTAATGTTGACAGTTGTACTGTGGTTGTGTAAAGATGTTGTTCGTAGGAAATACCGAAGTAGGTAGAGGTGGGGAAAAAGCATAGCTCCTTCTCTGGGCCACAGTGGGTCAGTAAAGTTTTACATACAGTGAGATGTTCACCTGTCTGATCGGCACTGTCGAGGATTTCTTCCCTCTCATCACCTATGACAGACACTTGGTGTGGCGCTGGAGTCTGGGCCAACAAGCTGACAGCCTGGATTGGGAGCTGCTAATGCCAGGTGTATGTTTTTGGACAAGCTCCTTCACCTGTCTGGAACTCAGTTTCCTCACCTGTAATGCGAGGTCGTCAGTCTAAAGGTTCATCAGGCTTCTTTATTTCTTTGGAGCTACCTTCTTCTCAGCATGTTCTCTACCAAGAGGCAGCTGGAAGTTGTCAGAGCCCTATGTGCTGATTTGTAAGTAATGTAACAGGGTAACAGGAAACCTGTTGGTTCCTTTTATGTCAGCCCATGCGGGGAGTTATTGCCTTGTGCATAGGACCAGTTCCAGCACCAGGAAAAATGAAACTTGAGAAGTTCACGGGAGAATGTTAAGATTCAGATCATCATCTAGATAGCAAATGGTGGAGGGGCGGGGGTGTTCCTTAAGGCATTGCCTCAAGTGACATTCTTGCTGTCTGCCTTCTATGCTGTTGACATTAAATAATTATAGTAAGATTAGGAGAATCATTATGGAAACAGAGCATAAGCTCAGAGGTTTCTGTTCACCATCGTAAATGCTTTCTCAGAAGGTCATAGTCAGGATACTTTACTGTGAGCCCTACTGACATTTTGGGTGAGACAGTTTGGTATTTTGCATCTATGGCCTCTTTCTGCTAAATGCCAGGAAGGTCATCGGTCATTGTACCAACCAAAGAGCCTTAATACATTCGCAGAGGACCCTGGGGACAAAAGATTTCTTATTGAGAACCACTGGTTAATTTAGTGATCATAACCAGACAGCATATTTGTTAGTATTTTCCCCATTCATTCAGAAGACCACATTGAAAGGAATCTAAGGCGTCATTTATCACAACTCCCTTACTCCATAGTTGAGGGAATTGAAGTAAAGTGCCTCGTCCAAGACCACGTTATAGTTACTGGGGAAGGCACATGTAGTGTTAGGCTCTCTTGCGCCCACTTCAGAGAGAGCTCCCCCAAATACCAAAGACGTATTTGGGACTAATAATGGAAATGGCTGTAACTTTCATTGGTGGATGGCCCTCCCCGAGGTCCTGAGCCTTGGGGTTTTCTAGAATGGCCAGACCCTTAAATGGTTTATCCGGTTCAGGAAGGCTTAGGAGCCTAAAACAGAGCAAAGGCCACATTTCACGATCATGTTTATTGGCTGCATCTTAACATATGCAAAATTGGGGTGTGACTCACAAAGTTGAGATGTGGTGAGGAAGCGCTGTATCAAAGTTTAATTTGTCACCTTTTTTTTTTCTTGGTGGCCCATAAAATGACATGTTCTATAATTAAAGTATCTTATATTTGATGGATTATGGTAACTGATTGCCAGGACAGGTTGTAAAGATCATTTCAATTTGAACAATTCCCAGAGGTTTGCCGCGTGTGGCAACACCTGTCTTCTTAGTTGGTTGGTGTGCGTATGACAAAGCAGTACAGATATTGGAGACAAATTGAAGAGAGGTGCTCTAAGCAAAACTGACGAGCTGTCCAATTTCTGTGTCCCATCCCTGGAATAAATTTCCGGTAAAGTCTTTGCTGGCCTCCAGTTTTGTCTGTGGCCTTTAGGATCTGGCCATGGTGCTGACTGTTCATAGACCGTTCGTACTGATTTCCAGCAAATCTGGTGCCCAAAGTCTGAATCCTGGAGTGATAATTGTCATGTCTCATTACCTAACTGCTATTGTGGCATAAGCCTTCAAAACTAGTCAAAGAAAAATAACAAAGGAAGTGAGAAGGTGATTTGAGCTAACTTTGGTTTAAGTATGGCTAGTGAAATGGGGTGTCTGGAGATGCTCACCTGGCAAATGAAGGCACAGTTGCCAGACCTGTAACATCCCTTGTCAGTCTAGAGAACTGTGTTAGACAGGGGCCGACGAGGAGAGTAGAAACAACTGTCATTATTTAAAATGGGGTTTAATACAGAGCGTTCGTCACACAGTGATGGGATCGTTGAGATGCGAACAGATCAGGATGGTGAAAAAGTCTACAACTTTGCAGCAGAGGAAAGCTGCAGAGTGACAGGTGATAAAGCTTCTGTGGACATCTGGTGGAAGCTGCCACCGCGGTGGGATTTTCACGTGTGACTCGGAGCCATGGAGGAGGTATAACAGCTGTTGGAGGCACGACCCAAGTAGAGGGGGGTTGAGGAAATACTTTGGTTTTTTTCCCTTTCTTCTGACTTCCTTGTGAGTGCCTGTAAACACATAAATGATGGAAGTATTAGGACTCCTCTGTATATTGAAGAATAAGTATTTATCCTTGAAGGTAAAGCACCTATAAGTCTAAAAGCGCCTTCATTGGGAGAATAAAATTCAGCTTTACAGAAATTGGACCCATGCATAACTTCTCTGGTGCACATCCATCATGTAGAATAACCCACATGATATAAAGAGAAGCTACATTAACCTAGAACCTGATAGCAAGGTTAAGCTGCAGCCACTGAGATAGCACATTCGCCACCTACGTGTCCCCAAAGCTCAGCCGTACCTATGATGGTAAGGTATTTCCCATTGTCGAGCTTCTTGAGAGCCTCTTGCTCTGGTTCTCACTGGTGTCAGTGGAGAGGAAACAGCCAGTGCAAGGGAGGGCTCATTTAAGACTCGGTCTAAGACAATACGCGAAATGGGCCCACTTGCTAACATTTGTGTTTTGTGAGAGACGTTAGTTTGAGTCATTTGGGTTTTGCAGGCAGAAGCACTGCTCAGCACTTTGCCTCAATCCCAAGGGGTGATAACGAACGGAGGAGTAGAGAGCAACCTGATGTGAGGGTAAAAGAAAGGTGAATCATGCTGCAGAGTCCTTTCAGAGGCCCGCCATTCTCTTACCAGCCTAGGTATCCATGGCTTGGGTGTTTAGTAGCCATTACACTTGACAGAAAGGACAGAGAACTGGCCCTCGTGCTTGGTAGGGTACTTGGAGATGATGAATGCCAATGGCTGTCCTGTTCGTGCCAGTCTTAGGTCACTGTATACTTTTCATCCAGTCACACCATTATTTTTTAAATATAATTTTACTCTCCCCTAATTATCAAAACTAGAAGGAATCACTCTGAAGATGTAGATTAGTTGAAAACGTATGAAGACCTCTGTTGACTGAAAGTAAGAATGCATTATGGAGAGGGTGACAACCCAAAATGGCAACACAGGTCGTTTCTGACTTCACTTCCTCTCACAAGAACAACTAACATCTATTCAAGGACAACACACCACTGGGAGAATTCTAGAACACAGAGTGAGGCTGAAACCATCCCCCCCACCCCCACGCACACTTCCGAGACTGCATTAGAAGGGTAAGAGCAGGGACTAAATGTTGACCACATTGCTTCTGTCCCTGAACAGCACAGCACCACGAAGGGAGTTCTACCCTGAGCCACTGGGTCCTCAAGTGGGAAAAGAGAACCCAGGATGGGACAACCAGCCTCCTACTCTGGAGTTCATAACTCACAGTTCATACCCACTGTGCCCAGGTAGTAATCCCAGGCATCAGTTTTGTTCATCTGCAGAACCAAGTTGGGAGCACACTCTGACCAGAGAACTTGGTGGGATGTAGGTCCTCCTGATTGGGATCCTCAAATGAATAGCTTGTTTTCCCTAGAGCCTAGTTTGCCCACACTCAGGCAAGGTGCTGAATCACAGCCCCATCTGACCAGAAGGGCAGGTGACTACTCCTGGAAGCTATGAAGCATAGTGGTGCTCAAGACAGGAGGTGGGCAGGTGGAGCTGCTCACGTCCGGAGCAAAAGTCACTACTGGGAATGGAGGCTATGCACAGGTGGAGGGATTAATTCATGGCCAAGGCTGAGGGTATCTCCTGAATCCTCCCAGAGAGCATGTTTGGGAAACAGAGTATCGTGGAGTGGTCCTTCCCCTTCCCACCCATGCAAGGAGGTTGAGACGTAGTTCCATGCGTTGTGGAGAATATCTTCTGGCCCCATGTGACCAGAAGACTTGGAGACAACTCTTGGAAACTGTTCAGCCCAGTGACATTCAAGCCAGGAGAAGGGCAGACAGAGCAAATCGTTTGCAGGGCAAAACTCGTGGCCCTCTTCAGCTAGGGAACTTGGGGTGTGGGCCGGCTTGAGTTAGGACAACAATCAAAGAGCTTTCCTGGTTTTAGAGCTGCTTCTCTTGCTGTGCCGAGGCAGGGAATATAATTCACAATCCCACTCATTGCTCAGTACAGCCTTCAGCACGTTTGGCCATGGCAGGGGACCCAACCAGAGAACACAGAAACCTGCATAGATCATCCAACAGCACTGCATAGGGGCATTTGAACAGCATAGCCTGCAGCTTCCCCCATCTTCACAGCAAAACCAGTGGCCTCGCCTGTCCAGGTAATTCAGTGCGCACTCAGGATTGATTTGACCCTGCAAACAATGAGGTTCACACTGCCCTACAAGGGCAGGGAAGCCAATTAATCATTCTGCTTATTGCTGAATATAGTACCCAGTCCCAACACTTTAATAAGCCTGACCAGAAAATTCAGGAAACTGCAAAGTCCAGCCTACAGTCTCATGTGGGCAGGGAAACAAATGAGCAGTCCCAGTCGACTATTCTCAGCTGGTGGCACCCCACACCCCCATTTTTGGAGTTCAAACAATTGCCTCACCCCAGAATAGACCATAGTAGCGGGTTCCAATTGTCCAAAGACATTACCATTAGATACACACAGAAACTGAAACTGAGCTAACTGGTGAAAAACTGTCTCTGCCAGAGCAAACTTGTAAAGTCTTGAAGAGGAGCCTCATTTCTCAAATGCACAAGGTATTGATGTGAGGAATCAACGATCACACACACACACACAAGTAAATATGACACCACCAAATGAAAATTACAAAGCTGCAAACACCCTCAGGAAACAGAGATCTACAAACTGTCAGACTAAGAATTCAAAATAAACCTCTTAAGGAAGTTTGGCAAACTACAAGAAAACACAGACAACTAGGGGCCCCTGGGTGGTTCAGTCAGTTGGGCATCTGACTCTTGATTTCAGGTCAGGTCATGATCTCATGGTTCATTTGTGGGATTAAGCCCTGCGTTGGGATCCATGCTGATAGCACAGAGCCTGCTTGGGATTCTCTCTCTCAAAATAATTAAACTTAAAAAAAAAAAAAAAAAAGGAAAACAGAGACAATGTGACAAAATTAGGAAAACAATGCATGAACAGAACCAGAAGTTTGACAAGGAAATAGCAACCATAAAAAAACCCAAATAATACTTCGAGAGTTGAAAAATACAATAGCTGAACTGAAGAATTCAATAGAAAGTTTCAAAAGTAGACTCAACCATGCAGAAGAAAGAATTAGTGATCTGGAGGATAGGACATTAGAAATTACCCAGTCAGGGGCGCCTGGGTGGCTCAGCCAGTTAAGTATCCGACTTCGGCTCAGGTCATGATCTTGAGGTTTATGAGTTCAAGCCCTGCATCAGGTTCTGTGCTGACAGCTCAGAGCCTGGAGCCTGCTTCATATTCTGTGTCTCCCTCTCTGTCTTCCCCTTCCGTGCTCATGCTCTGTCTCTCTTTCTCAAAAATAAATAAACATTAAAAAAAAAAAAAAAAGAAATTACCCAGTCAGAGGAGCAAAAAGAAAAAATGAAAAAAAGTAAAGAAACCCTGTGGGAATTATAGAACACAATGAAAAGAAACAATGTTTTCATTATGGGAATTCCAGAAGGAGAAGAGAAAGAGAAAGGGACAGGAAGCATGCTTAAAGCAATAATGGCTGGATTTTTCCAGACCTGAGAAATGGACATCCAGATCCAATGAGTCAAAGAAAAAATTAATGGGGAAATATTTTTTTTTGAAGAAAAGGAAAATGGAAAAAACACCTCAGAACTTATGGGGTGCAACAAAAGCAACTCCAAGAGGGAAGTTCATAGCAATAAACCCCTCTATTACGTAAGAAAGATCCCAAATAAACAGTCTAACTCTATGCCTCAAGGAAATAGAAAAACAACAGACTGAGTCCAATGTTTGCAGAAAAAGGAAATAATAAAGCTTAAAGCAGAATTAATAGAGAACGAAAAATAAAAAACCAGAAAAGATAAACCACGCTAACAGTTGATTCTTTGAAAAGACAAACAAAATTGACAACCCCTTAACTAAACTAATCAGGGAAAAAAGAAAAAATCCAAATGAACAAAATTATAAATGAAAATGGAGGCATTACAAGCAATAGTACAGAAATTCAAAGGATGATGAGACTACTGTGAAAAACTCTATGCCAACAAACTGGACAATCAAGAAGAAAAGGAAAAATTCTTAGAAACATGTAACTTACCAAGATTGAGTCAGGAAGAAATAGATCTGACTAGATCGATGACTAGTGAGGAGATTGAATCAGTAACAGAAATCTTCCAAAAAAAACAAACAAAAAAACCCCTCAGGACCAAATGGCTTCCCTGGTGAATTTTGCCAAACATTTTAGGAATTAACATCAGTCCTTCTCACTCTTCCAAAAAATTGACAAGAAGGGAACATTCCCAGACTCATTTTACAAGGCCAGCATTATCCTCATACCAAAAAAACCAGAAAAGGATACTACGTAAAGACCACAGGTCAATGTTCCCGATGAAGATAGATGCAGAAATTCTCAGTAAAATACTAGCAAACCAAATTCACTAGCACATTAGAAGGATCATTCACCATAATTACATGGGATTTATCCCTGAGATGCAAGGATCGTTACACAAATGCAAATCAGTGTGCTACACCATATTAATATAATGAAAAAAATGATAGGATCATCTCAGTAGATGCTTAAAAAGCAGTCAACAAAATTCAGCATCCATTCATGATAAAAACTCTTAACAAATCAGGCATAAAAACATATCTCAACACAGTAAAGGCCATATATGACAAATCCATAGCTACCATAATACTCAGTGGTGAAAAGTTGAGAGTTTTCCTCTATGATCAGGAACAAGATAGGGATTCCCACTCTCACCATTCCTATTCAACATAGTACCGGAAGTCCTAGCTAGAGCAGTCAGGCAAGAAAACGAAATAAAATGTATCAGTTGAAAAGGAAGACATACAACTGTCTCCATACGCAGAAGACATGATTTTATATCTAGAAAATCTTTTTTTTTTTTAAGTTTATTTATTTTGAGAGAGAGAGAGAGAGAGAGAGAGAGAGAGAGCAAAAGAGCAGGCAGGGGAGGGGCAGAGAGAGAATGCCAAGCAGGCTTTTGCTTGGGATTGTTTATCGTGCTTGAGGCAAATAGACCAATGGAACAGAATCAAGAACCCAGAAATAAACCCAAACATATCCAGTCAACTAATATTTGACAAGGAAGTCAAGAATACTTAACGGAGAAAAGATAAGTCTCTTCAGTAAGTGGTGCTGGGATAATTAGATATTCACATTTGTAAGAGTCAAACTGGACTCAGATTTTACTCCACGCACAAAAATTAAGTCAAAATAGATTGGAGGACTTAAATGCATGACCTGAAGCCATGAAACTCCTAGAAGAAAACGGGAGCAAATCTTTTTGACATGGGTCTTGGTAATGATTTTTCGGATAGAACACCACAGCACAAGCGATGAAATAAAAAATAGACAAGGGAACTACTTCAAACTAAAAAGCTGCTGCACCCCCCAAAAGGGACCATCAACAAAATGAAAAGGCAAGCTACGGAATGGGAGGAGGTATTTGCAAACCATATCTCTGATAAGGAGTTAATATTCAAGATATATAAAGAACTCTTACAACTCAATAGCAAAAATCCCCAAATAACCCGATTTAAAAATGGGCAAATGATCTGAATAGACGTTTCTCCAAGGAAGATCTGTGAAAGACCAGCAGGCACGTGAAATGTTGCTCAACATCGCCAAGCACTGAGGAAATGCAAATCAGAAGTACAGTGAGATGTCACCTCACCTCTGTAACAATGGCCATGATCAAAAGGGCAAAAGATAGCAAATGCTGGTGAGGATGTGGAGAAAAGGGAATCCTCGTGCACTGTTGGTGGGAATGTAAATTGGTGCAGACGCGATGGAAAGCAGACTGGAGGTTCCTCAAAAAATTAAATACAGAACTATCCTATGGTCCAGTTATTCTATCTTTGGGTGTTTATCCAAAAGAATTGAAATCAGGATCTTGAAAAGCTCTCTGGACTTCTGTGTTCACAGCAGCATTATTTGTAGTAGCCAAGACATGGAAACCTAAGTGTCCATTGATGGGTGAATGGACAAAGAGGTTGAGCTATATATACACAATAGAATATGATTCAGCCCTTGGAAACCAGGCAGTCCTATCATTTGTGACAACATGGTTTTCGACCCTGAAGGCATTATGCAAAGTGAAATGGGTCAGACAAAGACAAACACTGTATGATCTCATAGGTGGATCTAAAAAAAAAATAAAAACAAAACAAAAACACAAGCTTATAGAAAAGAAGGTCAGACTGGTGGATACCAGAGGGGAGAGTTGGGGGGTCAGTAGAATTGAAAGGTAAGTGATCAAATGGTACCAACTTCTGGAATGAACCATATGATGACAACAGCTAACACTGCTGTGTGGTACATGGGAAGTTGTTAAGAGAGTAAGTCCTGAGAGTTCTCATCACAAGGAGAAAGTATTTTCCTTTCCTTTTTTTGCATCTATAGAGAAGGTAGATGTTAGAAGAACCTATCGAGGTGATAATTTCACAATATACATAAATTAAATCATCGTGTGTACACCTTAAAGTTATACAACAATGGATGTCAATTTTTTCCTGATAAAAACTGGGAAGAAATGTACTATGATTGCTGGTCCTCCCTGTGTATTATACCTGCAGGGGTAGGGGTAGGGAAAGAGAGGGAGGAATGTTCTAGGTCAGTAATTCTCAAAGCGTGGTTTCTGGACCAGTAACATCAGCATCACCTGGGAGATCATTAGAATTGCAAAGTCTCAGACCCCTTCCAGACCTACTGGGGAGAAGGCCCCTCGTCCCAGAGAGAAAGGCCCAGCAATCTGTGCTTAAGTAGCTTAATTATGGTGGTCTTATGTTCAGAGCACCGGTATTCTTCCTCTTACCTTATTTCAACAATAAACTTTATAATTTACCAGTAGTGACAGTATCCAGAAGACTTTTTACCCTTAGAAACTCAAACCCAGCCGGGCACGTGGGTAACTCAGTTGGTTGAGCGTCCGACTTCGGCTCGGGTCATGATCTCGCGGTTCCTGAGTTCGAGCCCCGCGTCGGGCTCTGTGCGGACAGCTCAGAGCCTGGAGCCTGCTCTGGATTCTGGGTCTCCCTCTCCCTCTGCCCCTCCCCCACTCATGCTCTATGTCTCTCTCTCTCTAAAATAAACAAACGTTAAAAAATGTTAAGAAAGTCAAAGCTAGCTCATTACGCAAAGTGTTTATGATGGTGCTATTAGCAGTGATTTCCTCAACATCAAGATCACCTCTGGACACCCAGTTTCACTTAAGGGTGATAACCATAAATCCTCTCTAAATGGCTATAGTGGAGTTCACTGCACACAGTTGTAGTATTTATAGTTAATTTAGGGCAAGTTCTTTCTGCAAAAAATATGGTTTCCTCACCTAATCTTATGTTTTCACCTGCGAAGAACCGTGGCCATGAGAATGTTGAAGATCTCTCACTTAGGAAGGGCAGCCCCACCCGAGAGGGCCGAGGGCCTCCTGGCCGAGTGCCCGTTTCTCCCCACAGCTGTCCTTGGGGACCATATGTTCCAGTCACCGGATGACTGGCTGGAGGACAAATCATACTGTGGTCCCTGCTCTGCAATGTTGGCCCCTCTCTGTCCACATTTCCATTTTCTTTTCTTTGGTTTCCCTTCTTCCGGCCTTTATCCCTAATTATCATAATTTTGGGTTTCTCTTTTTTTAATGGCCTGTTCTCTTCTCATGAAAACATACTGGGTGGGTACTGATGGAACAGAGGGCCATCTGTGGGGTCAGTATCAGTGTGAAAGAGAAATTCAGATCGTAGTTTAAGGGGCGAACTTTTCATCCCCGCTGAGCCCTCCAGTACGGAGGTAACTAATAATTCTCCAGTAATTTCTATAGCCACAGGAAGTTGGTTGGCATTGGTGAATGGATTTGTGAAAAATGGGAAGACAGGACTGTGCGGTGTGCCATGCATCGCGACTGTGACTTTTGGCTTCGTTCTGTCCGCTCTGTATTAATCAGATGTGAGCTATTTAACAACTAATTGTTAATCTCCTGAGTGCTCAGCCTGTCACAGAGGATCGGAAGATTATTTCAATGTGTCTGTTTTCTAGAAGCTTATTCTAGCTCTATGGAAGATACACAAAATTCTAATGATAATATTTATTTAGCGAGCATCAAGTTCTTACCATAAGCTTAGTACATAAATACTATACATCAGTGGTCTAATTTATTATTCCTAGCCTCTTGGGCAGGTGCGTTTAACCCTATTTTATAGATGGGAAGACCAAGACTTAATGCCGGCATCTTGGTCAAGGGCACCAGCTAAATGATAAAATGATGGAGTAAAATATTTGAATGTAAAGCAATGCTTTTCACCCCTTTGCTATACTACTTCCAGAAGTATGGCCTGACAGGATTCTCCTACTAGCCCAGGGCAGCACTTGTTTCAAAAAATCCGCACTTAAGAGTTTATAGTATTCTTTTCAGCTCCAGTGGTTAGAGAATGTAAAGCAATATATAATTTGAATATTCTTGGGTATCTAAAATGTTTGAGGCAGACAAACACGGGCTCAGGGTTTTTGGAAAAGAAAAGAACTGTCATGGAAGACAGGTGAGGGTGTCCTCAGGAGATTCGAGTCTTTTGGTACAGAATTCTGGCACTAAAAGAAGTATTCCCTCCCCTCCCCAGTCATTCTCTAGCCTGTTGCTCTTTTTTGTTTTATTCCTGGCATATTTAACATGGTCGTGGACTGATTTATGGTTTTCTTTCTTTATTCATTGTCTGTCTTCTCCCAATAGAGGTAGGAAGGCAGAGACTTTATTGCTGTTGTCCACTCCTCCTCACCCCGTGTCTGGAAAAAAGCCCGGGTGTGGTAGGCACACACCCAGATGTAGTTGTGGAATGATGGGACATCCCATATAGGGAGTGTGGGTTTCACAGTGGGGATATGCAGTAGGTTCATAAGCAGTCAAGAGACATAGTAAAAATGAAAATATTGAAAATATCTTGCATTTTTATAGCATTTTACAATTTTTTTAAGGGCTTTTACCTACTTCTGCTTTTGAGTTCTTACAACCCTGTTAGGGAGGCGTGGCAGGTCTTTCTTCCCCTGATTTTACAACTTAGGAAGGTAGGGCTCAGAGGGGTTAGGTCCTTTACCTTAGATCACGTAGCCAGTGAGTGGTGGAGGTCAGTAGACACTGTGTGTCTGACCTCACTTTGCTCTTTTGAGTCTCTCATTGGTCTGTGGAATGGACTGGAGTCTGAAGGCACAGACCTGGGTGGGTACTGGCCTCAGCCTGCCTCTTCAAACCAGCAGAGGGCCTAATCACCACCGGGATGTCTCTGCCAAGGGCACACAGGCAGTCAGATCAGCCGTGGTCATCCAGGCAACTTCTGTGTATGATGAAGTCCACAATGAACTTGTCCAGAGAGGATTCCCTGCTACAATGAGGCCATTTACAGTGTCATCCAACTCACTCAACTCCCCAGTCGCCTCGAGGATTGTTGTCTGGTTCTCTTTTTAATTTGGAGAGAGAACCCTTTATCTCCCGACCCTGACTTAAACAATTTCATTTTCTCAGATAACTTTATCCTCCTGAAGATAATTAATGCAGCAAAATTGGACTACTTCAAAGAGATCTAGTATTCGATCCACCTAAGTCTGTTCCTAAACCAGAGCAAATGCCCTCCAACCTTATTAATATTAACCTAGGACAGTGTTATGCGTATCACATCCCTCGCCTAGTGAATCACTGGGCAGCTGGATTAATGAGCTTTTATTGAGGCTGAGCGCTGAGCCCCCAATACCTGATTTGACTTGTTAGAAGCTTCCAGTCCCCCTCTCTGGTACTAGCCACATCAAAACTACACAAGTTATGGCTTTTGTTTAGTGATGTCGGTATCGAGGAGTCTTCTGATATCCTGGTTATTCGTCTCTCCATATACGACAAATCTATGCATAGAGGCAGTGAGAACGTTTGCACCAGTGCTTAACAGTTTGGATGGCATGTAAATGTGCTTTTATTAAAACGGGGAAAGCAATGGAGGAACTCAGAGGAAAGGATGCAGTGTGTGTGTGTGTGTGTGTGTGTGTGTGTGTGTGTGAGAAGAGGCAGGGTAGGTATTAGCATAAAGCCTATTCAGATGTAAAAAGACCCCAAACTGATGCAAATCTATGGTAATTCCCAGGAGTGGAGATGTCCCTCCCTCCGGGGTCCTGGCTGGCCCCTCCCTCTGCCTGGCACAGAAGCCCCCCACCCGTCGTGGGCATCGCTGAACAAAGGTGCCTTTCTGGGACACGTTACCTCCGGCCTGACTCAGGAGGGCTCTTGGCTTCTGTGTGCTCTGCTCTGGAAGGGCTTAGCGCCTTAAGACTGGAGATCTTTGTGGGGATCGCAGTGGTGGGGCACGTGTGGGGAGGGAGGGGAGGCTCCGTCCCTCTTGGACTGAAGAGAATGGCTTTCCAGCAGGAGCTCCAGGTGGATGACCCACCCCAGAGAAAGCCTTGCCCGTGAGCCTTTCTTTCCTCACTCTTTAATAACAGGGACGCCGGCTGCGGTTGGGCAGTACCTGATATTTTGCAAATACCAGGCACCCTTGGATCTTTGTCACAATCCCATGAGGCAGCTTAGGCAGGGAGAGGGGGCGTGGGGGCACCAGACAGAGCATCCCCACTGTGTGCCCTCGGGCAACGCTATGCTCTGCCTGGGGCCTCAGTTTACTCATCTATAATATGTATATATATATACACGTATATATATACGTATATATATATACGTGTATATATATATGTATACACACACACACACACACACACATATACATATACGTTTCCTGCCTCATAGTGTTGTGATAGGGACAATGAACCAATGCAATTGTAAAATGACTGCATGCCGAGGAAAGGATTCTTATGTTATCTTGTGGATGAAGAAATTTGGTCTTAGAGATGTAGGGAATTTCATCCAAGGGGATACAGCTGAGGAGCGAAATTAAGGCTAGCATCCAGCTGTCCTATTTCATGGCCACAGTTACATCTTACTATATTTTGTATATTCACCTGATGCACCTGACCTTTCAATGTCCGTGGGAGACAGAGGCTGAATCTTCATCATCTGCGTGTCCCAGAACGGTCCCCCTACAGTGCCTGACGAAATGAACCAGTTCCAAGTCAGATCTTTCATAGGAACCTGAGTTGGGTCTGAGTCGAGACCTCCTCGAAGAGCCACGTGTAAGGCGGTTTCAAACAGTAGCTGGAGGGACTTTACTTTTCTAGAGGACTTTCCTTCTTGCCTGTTGGATTTTAGATGCTGCGGCATCTGGAGTTAACTGTTGCCGTGTTCGGGGAGAATGCAGTTCCAATCCTGTAGTGCAGGGCAGTGACCGAGATAGCTTCCTGTCTTCATACACCCTGTCTTCATAAATTCCGCCCTCCCTTCCTTCCCTCCCCCCCCCCCCCCCCCCAGCGAGTCCCAGACCCTTCCTCTCCTCCCCCGGCTTGAAGGACATTTATGAGGCTCATCGCTAGGGAGGCATCTAAGGCCCGTTCCTGCCTCTCCCTTCCCTACCATGAGGGTCTCTGCCCCCCTCCCTCACCCTCACCTCCCGGGCCAAGCTCAGATATCTCTTTCCCTGTTTATGGGCCGTTGGGATTTTTCCAACAACCTGAAATGAATCTCCGAGGCCCCACAGGTAGGGCAGCCCGTCTCGGGGCCATAAACCATGGCTGGTGCTTTCATCTGTGATTGCTTATGTCATAAACGAGTGGGAGGGCCAGGCAAGGGGGAAGCAACAGCCCTGAACCATTCCAGATTTTTTTTTTTTATGAGAAAAGGGAAAGAAAGACCCTGAGAAACATGTTCAAACTTTATGCCAAGCAAGTTCATTTCACTCTGTTAGGCTGTGCGAGGAGACTTAATCTCTGGCCTTCCCCACTAGGAGTCAGATTTATGCTGTGTTTGTGTCTAAATGGCCTCCAGGGATGCTGACATTTGTTGTCGGAGACAGCGAGTAGTGTTCCTTTCATCTCCACTGAGGGGTGTCAGCTTAAATTATGAGGGATCGCTCTGGCCTGCATCTGGGTGTGGGAGCCTCTGGCAACAGAGAGGGGCCCTCCTGCCTCTCCTCCCACGGCTTTGCTGTTTGAAGGTTCCTCTCCGTCTTCTACTCCCCAGTGCTCCTGCGGGTCCTGGGAGGAATTTCCTAGCTCTCTTAGAACTTTTTCTTTCTCTCGGACAAATCGATTAAGGGTGTATTTCAGGCGTTGTGTGTTTTTAAAAAAATTTTTTTTTACATTTTATTTTTGATAGAGACAGAGCGTGAGCGGGGGAGGGGCAGAGAGAGAGGGAGACACAGAATCCGAAGCAGGCTCCAGGCTCTGAGTTGTCAGCCCAGAGCCCAGCGCGGGGCTCGAACTCACAGACCATGAGATCATGACCTGAGCCGAAGTCAGACATTTAACCGACTGAGCCACCCAGGTGCCCCAGGCATTGTGTATTTTTATGGAGAAGTTGGGGTCAGAGTCAGACAGGCCTGGCCTTGCTGCAGGAGGAGGCAGGGAGCCTCCGTGAACATCCCAGGAATAACCTGGAAATTCCCCAAGACAGTTAGAGGGCACCGTTTTGCCCGCAATATTTACAACACAGCAGATAAAAGTGGGGAGGTGGTTAGCGATGGCCTGAGTTCCCCTTGGCAGCTGGGTCGTGGCACCTGTCGGCACTTTGAGAGGTGCCAAAAGGCCTCTCCGTGCTCGGTCTTCATAATCTCCCTCGCTCGGATCTGCCAGGACACCTGAAATTCCACAGCGGTGACTGTTTGGTTGGAGGCATTTTGTGTTCAGTGCATCTACGTTTTTGACGGTGGGAGAGAACAAACACATCAAGCTCTGCTAATCATGGACTCCTCCGTGTCACCTGGGTGCTTCCAGAGTCAGAACCCGAAAGACTGGGACGTAGGGTATGTCAGTTTTGATGGAAAATAGGAGGAGGTCAAGAGAGGTCTGGACGAGGGGCCAGCAAACTGTGGCATGCAGGCCTAATCTGGCCTGGTGCCTGTTTTTTGGAATACTGTTTTATTGGAACACAGCCACACCTGTTGTAGTGTGGCTTTTGCACTACCATGGCAAGGTTGAGTCATTGCAGTAGAGACTTTAAGGCTTTCGAAGAGTAAAATATTTACTCTCTGGTCTTTTACCAAAAAAAAAAAAAAAAAAAGTTTGTAGGCCCCTGGCCTAGAGCATGAAGGCCTCTCGGAAGGCAAAATGTGGGACCTGAGGGAACAGAGAGAGAGAGAGAGAGAGAGAAATTAGTAGCAGAAAGGAGGAATAAAATAGGGAGAAAGTGTACCCACAAAAGCAATAGAAACCCCAGAGACAAATCTTAATCTCCTTTCTGTCCTCCCCCTCCTGCTCGTCCTCCCTCACCCCCGGCCCCCCTCTCCTTCCTCTTCTGAAGACAGATGTTTTCGTCTCTCCTCTCACAGGGGTGTGGGGAGGATGAATGAGACCATCGGTGCTCTCCACATTCTCCAGAAGTGGGCAGCCGGGGTGATCCTGGGAGGTAGTTCTGTTTCCCCCTCCCCATTGTTCAGGATAGAATAGCGCTCCTGGGGAAGGTGCCCGTATCCCAGACAAGCGGAGATACAGATTCAGCGACACGGGGCGGGGGGGCCTCCGCCGCCCTGCCTCTGGGGCTCCGAACAGACCTCAGCGGTTAACGTCTTCCTTCTGGAACCAGCCCAACCGCTCTCCCTCCCTTCACCTTCCTTCTCGCAAGCACACACTCACATTCTGCAAAACCCAACTCGCAGCGTTGGCTGGGGTCACGTCTGCCAAGAGAGAAGTGAATGCTGGCTTCGTAAACCCTTAACTCAGACTCCCGAAAACAGGCAGCTATTATTAACAGAAAACATGTGTCTCGATCAAGAATACTTCTCTTATGTTGGAGTAGTGGTCATGATGATGGCGATGATGATTTACCAAACACCTGTTACCTTCTACACCGCGCTAAACCTTTTACACACGTATCATCTCATGGAACTCCAGTGACGCTGTCACTTCCCCTGATGAGAAAATGGAGCCTTGAGAAATTTGGGCCAAATCACACATCCTAACTGGTAGAACCCAAGTTTAAGCCTGAGTTTTGGGACTCTCGAGCCCATGTGTTACCTATACCGCATTGCTTTCCCAAATGATGGCCGCGGACATGAGCCATCATCAAGGAATCTAGCATGACTTTAGACTTTACACGTTCAGTAGTTATGTTTTCCCAGTTATCAACAAACATCTGCGTCAGGCTGCGTGAGGAATGGCTTCAGGAGAATCAGCCCGGCTCCAGAAGACGTTTGCAAATACCGCTTTATGGACAAAACTGGAATAAGATAGGAGGTTTCTAAATTATAAAATTGGATTTGATGTTTTTTTAATCTGGGATAAAATGGTTTATATTTTCCAACTCCCTTTTTTTAAAATACTAAGCTTTTATTTTTGATTCCAGTATAGTTAACGTACAGTGTTCTAGGAGTTTCCGGTGTACTATGTAGTGAATTGTACAATCGCACTCTGGATCTGCCAGTCGTTTGCTCCAGACTTAACCCCTTTTAGTCTCTGGACTTAGAGGAGATCTGTATGATCCTGGGGGTGGGGGTGGGGGTGTCGGCCCATTTGCAAAGAAAACTCACCGAAGTCCTCCCTGTTACCAGAGGAGCACCCTCTTGACCCTGAGGAATCCACCAGCAGACAGAATTATTGGCCTCGTGGAAGGAACTGGCCTCTGCGGGGTCTCCGAGCAGTGGATGTTGGGTCCA